>NC_141885.1:3538750-4740000 GCF_030686135.1 Camelina sativa | reverse complement strand
TATTATTGTATTAAGGATATATTGGTTTGGTATTTTTTGTACGTTTCTGCTGTGTAAGATGGTTAAGGCTGGTTTAAATGATGTTTTGTGGTTTGGGTTTATTTAA
Source organism: Camelina sativa (assembly GCF_030686135.1). NCBI lineage: Eukaryota > Viridiplantae > Streptophyta > Magnoliopsida > Brassicales > Brassicaceae > Camelina > Camelina sativa. The sequence continues at coordinate 4,739,894 of NC_141885.1, read as the reverse complement.
TTAAGTAGTATGGGATGCTTAATTATATATATAGTATTTTTTTTAAAAACAGGTCGGGTCGTTTCAATTTGGTATCAGAGCGTATACGGTTCTATGATGGTCATGTGGATGTTGTGGAGCGGTTTAGGGATTTAATTGGTTGAATTGATCTCTATGTTTTTTGATACTTGATGTTGGGTGATGAAATTGATTATGAGTAGTTAGTCAATTTGCTTGTTGTATGGAGTTCTAGCATCATCCTCTTCGAGCCTTCAATGAAATTCCACGGTAAGATGTGTGTGTGCTATGTGTGTGGTTTTAAATTATGTGCTTAGCCTTCTGTTCTGTCAGTGCAGAGAGAGATGGTTAGAGAGGGTGTTGTTGCTGGTCGCGGTCAAGGGCGCGGACGTGGTCATGGTAGGGATAGAGTTCCAGTTGTTAGTGAGATTGCGGACCAGAGTGTGACAGCAGAGGGTGTTGGCGAGTCACAGGGTGTCCGGGGGGATTCCATGAGTGTGGCCGGAGGGGGCGGTGTTGATGCCCCAGTAGCCGGTGATGTTAGGGCCCCAGGTGTGGGAGTCCCAGTGGGTGGAGTCCCGGGTGTCGACCTTGCAGGTTTACTGGCACAGTTGTTAGAGCGGTTGTCACCAGTGGCACCGGCTCGGGCTCAGGTAGTGCGACCAGTGGTGGCGGAGGAGCGGCAGCCAGTGGCGGAGGAGTGGCAGCCAGTGGCTGCGGATGTGCGGGTTCATTCTCATATTGATCCTACTGTTGCAGATGCATGGAGGACGAGAGTGGAATGTAACTTTCAGTCTCTCAGATGTCCTGAGGATTTTTGGGTGGACATAGAGGTCCACCACTTGATTGGCGATGCTCAGTTGTGGTGGAGATCAGTGGCTGCTAGGAGAGTGCATAGGGAGATTTCTTGGGCTGACTTCGTCGAGGAGTTCAACCTCAAGTATTTTCATATAGAGGCATTGGACCGATTGGAGGTACAGTTTCTACAGTTATCTCAGGGGACTCGGTCAGTGCGGGAGCTGGACTTGGAGTTTAGTCGGCTTCTAATGTATGGTGGTCGAGTGATGGAGTCTGAGGTGGCTCAGATTAGGAGGTTCATGAGGGCGCTTCGTGAGGACTTGAGGGTCCACTGCAGAGGGAGGAGTTATGCTACGAGGGCGGAGCTAGTGGAAACTGCAGCTGAGATAGAGGATGACTTGAGGGGGAAGACTATGGTGGTTAGCCCTACCGTTCAGACAGAGGAGACATTGGAGCCGAGCGTTCCGAGCAAGGGTAACAAGTCAGAACAAAGGCATAAGAGGAAGCGGGAGGAGACGTCGGTGACAAACCAAGGCGGTCAGAGATGCTACGGGTGAGGGGGCATGGATCACAGGTTGGCAAGCTGTCCTAAGAGAAGTGGGACGCAAGAGAACATTCGAGTGTGCTTTTATTGCAAGGAGGTGGGACATATCAGGCCACATTGTCCAAGGTTGCAGCGGTTGACAGTGAGAGGGGTGCAGCCGAAGGAAGGGCCGGGCGCCAATCCCGGAGTTTAGTTTCTTTCTCTTTTCATTGGTTTTGTTAAGCTTTTGCGTTTTGGAATTGTAGACGTTTGTTGTATTTGACAATTTAATAAGATGATTAGTTCTTATGAAATTTTGATGCGTAATGGATGAATGTTTATGTGATAAATGGAGAGAAATTCCTAATATAGAAGTTTCTATAAGTGGAAAGTTTCCAAAAGAGGAAAGTTCTAAAAATGGAAAGTTTTAGGGGAGATAGAAGTTGCCATTTTTAGCGGTTGCGAGCCTTGGAGGGGCTTGTGTGGCCTTTTTAGAGGGCTGTTTAGCCAATTGTGTGGCCGATGTGCTTACTGGTGTTGTTGAAGAGGAATTAATAAGATGATTAGTTCCTATGGAATCCTGAGGTATATTGGGTTGAAGGATTATTCGATTTCTATAAATGGAAAGTTTCCATATATAGAAAGTTTCTAAAAATGTCAAGTTCTATGAATAGTTAGGACTTGTCTATTTTTAAAAAGGGGATGTGAAAGACCGGAGTTGCGGCTTGCAAAGCATTTGATGCGGTGAATCAGAATATGCGAACGTATGGTACTTGTTTGTTTTATTACGCTCGTATTGATGATTTGTTGTGGATAATTGCTAAGCGGAAAAAGCTATTTATGGAGATTGCAGTTGCAAACAAATAAAACGTTCTATGAATAGTTAGAACTTGTTTGTTTTTGAAAAGGGCGTGTGTAAACACCTGAATGGTTAAGATGTGTTAGAGTTGGCCTGATTAGTGGTCATGATGGTGTTGAAATTCCAGTGAGGGAATATGGGGGTTGGTAGGACATTTTGATGTTTTACGCAAACCACGGAAGGTGGTTCCGGTCAGGAGATGCTTATAGACATTAGGACTTGTTTGCTCATGAGGAGATGATTAGTTCTCCTGGGGGAGATGATTAGTTCTCTAGAGGAGATGATTAGTTCTCCTGAGGGGATCATTAGTTTCCCTAGTGCACCGCGGGCTTGACGGGTTGCGACCCTGAGAGCGGTAGAGGAGATGATTAGTTCTCCTAGGGTATGATTAGTTCCCCAGAGGGGATGAGTAGTTCCCTTGGTACCGAGATCTCGAGGGTGACGATCCGAGAGTGAGACAGTATGGCTCGAGGACGACAGTCAGAGAGTGTAAGCGGTGTAGTTCGAAGGTTGCGACATGAGAACGTATGAGTGAGAGAGCAAACAATGTCTAGGATGTGGGTATGATCATAGTGGCTGGATGTAGACCACGGAGGTTGGGATTGATCTCGTCTTTTTTGCGTTGTGATGACTAGTGGAGTCAGGGCTGTGTGGACCGTTGAGTTACGTGGATGTGCGGGCTGTTGCGACAGTTGCACATAAAAATTTGGGCTGACAGTGTTCAGTCCGGTCGGAAATTGTGCAGGCCGTGGTGACGGTTGCACGGGGGTTCTTGGTGGAGGGACGATGTTGCGGGATTCGAGGACGAATCCTTATTGGTGGGGGAGAATTGTAACGCCCGCGAATCAATTTCTGGAATTTTGGTTAGGGTGTCGATCGAAAACCACATGTGGTGTCGGTCGACACCGTTTGCTGATGGTTCGATTGGTTCGATTTTAATCGTCCGGTTTGCGTGGTTGGTTTAAGAGAAGCCCTAAACTCGAGTTTAAAAGGGGAAATCGACTTATTTCGTCTTTTTTAGCCGTTTTTGGACAGAGATAGGAGAGAAGAAGGAGAAAACGTTTTTGAGAGAGATTTTTGAGATCATTTGTTGTTCTTGAGAGATCTATTGTTGTGGAGTGAAGATCTTGTGTTAGGAACGAAGGAGAAGGCTTCTAAGTGTTGGATTCGTCGTTGTTGAGTGAGAATCTTCCTGCAAAAGAGGTGAGTGCTTGACCGTGGCTGATCTAAGCCTGAGATCTCTGTTGTTTTGGCTGTTTCTTTGTGTTTTTGGTGTTTTGCTTGTGTGGGTTGGTTGTTTTCATGTTCTCATAGGTTCCTGAGAAGTTTGGAAGAGTTTGGGAGGGTTTGGAAGCGGTTTGGAACGGAGGTTCGTCATTCGGCTTCGTGCTGATCGATTCTGCGAAGGTGGTGTCGATCGACACCAGTTGGTGTCGGTCGACACCAGGTTGGTTGAGTGTTGGTCGACAACGACCTAGTGTCGGGCGACACCAGACTTAGTGTCGGGCGACACCAGACTTAGTGTCGGTCGACACCAGACTTAACCGAGTCTTGTTTTCCTGGTTTGTTGTGTTGTTTGTGTTTTGGTTGTTGGCTTTAATAATAGAATCTCAGTTGCTTGTGTGTATAGCCCAGTAGATGGGAGGATAGCCTCACTGAGTGTTTATTAAATACTCATGCATCTCAATTTGTGTTTGCGGTGCAGGTAAAGGCAAGTGTGAACGTGGAATCAAGGCGATGAGGAGGAGGATGATCTAGGGTCTCATTTGTGTGTTGTTGGTTATTTATAGTTATGTGTTGGAACCTTGGTTAGAGTTATGATAGGTTGTTGGATAGAATGGTTAGGAATGTTATTGTATTAAGGATATGTTGGTTTGGTATTGTTTTTACGTTTCCGCTGTGTAAGATGGTTAGGGTTGGTTTAAATTATGTTTTGTGGTTTGGGTTGATTTAATTAAGTAGTATAGGATGTTTAATTATATATATATAGTATTTTAAAAAAAAACGGGTTGGGTCGTTTCAATGGGACATGACTAGACGGGATAGGACGAGATGTCTTTGCCATTCTAAAATAGTTACGTGTAGGTTATATACGTGCAATAGTCCAAACTAAAACTAAATTAAAATCTGATATTTGAATTTATCACGTTTAAGCATACTGCAAAACGATCATTGTATATATGTTACCGTACAAAAGATTAACAATGTCTAAACAACGTACTTATCTAAATATGTTTTAAAATTTACCATGTACGTAAACCAAATATACTCCTCAACACTTTTTAAAATTTCAAAATTATAAAAAACACATAAACCAATACATTTTATGCATTTAAATATATATAAATAAATTACATGAGTCATTTGTATCACCTATTTTAAAGTAATTAAAAAGGTTATAGTAAATGAAACGAAATCATAATCACCATTAGGGCCATTACACATTTCTACGATCTTTATTTCCTAAATTATAAATATTTTAGTCCTGGGCGTTCGGGTATTCGGTTCGGGTTCGGGTATATCCATTCGGGTATCGGGTATTTTGGATATTGAATTTACTATCCATAAGAGAACCGAATCTAATCGGATCGGTTCCGGTTCGGTACTCATTCGGTTCGGGTTGGTTTGGATAGTTGATATAAGAACCGAACCAGAACCGAAAATTTCGGTTATTAATGGGTTTGGTTCTTAAATATACAAACCTACTAAATAACACCCAAAATTATCCGAAACTACAAGTACAATAGTTCAAAAGTTACAATCATTCAAAACAATCCCAACAATAAGAACATGTTATCAGATATCAAGTTTCAAAAGGTAGAAAGAGTTAAAGAGATTAAAGGAGAATAAGGTTTAGAGTTTGAGATTTGAAAAGTAGTAGAATCAAACTGGTAGTTCTTCCATCTGCAACTTCTTTTTTTCTCCTACTGCCTGAAATATATTAGATCACAAAGTCAGAATACATAATAATATACTCGGTTCTTAAAAAGAAGGAATACTAAGAAAGGTACATGAGTCATTGTCGTGTGTTTGTTTAATTGCCTTGTTCTTCACTTGCGAACTGAAACTCTACACAATGAAAAACATATAATCATTAAGCTTTTAAACATTGACAACAAGACAAAAGGCAGACAATTGGTAAACTTAAAATCTGGATGTGTTACCTTTTTCAAGTTGATCTTGCTCTTCAATATCAGCAACCATTTGTGCAAAGTTTTCCACTCCCTTTTCACCTATGTGATGGTCAGCCTTCATCCATTGTTCAGTGCACATCAAGACCTCAATCATGTAATGAGTTAAGCAACTCCTTTGTGGAACAAGAATCTGACCACTAGTGCTAAAAGCAGACTCCGAAGCAACTGAAGAAACTTGCATAGCTAGAATATCTCTAGCTAGTTCAGATAAAACTGGAAACCTTGTTGAATTGAACCTCCACCATGACAACACATCATATTCGGTTCCTAATAAACTGCTCTTTGGATTCTCAACGCTTTCCTTTAAGTATATATCAAGCTCTGTCTTTGTTTCATCATATCCCTCTTCATTAACCAACTTGTTGTAAACAGAAGCCATCCCCTCAGTCCCCACTTTGACTTCAACATCCGCAACATGATAAGCAGGGCGATGTCCTCCAGCAGTTGTCCCACCTTGAGAGGCTGATGATGCAAAACCTGGTGGGTTAGATCGATTTGTATTATACTCCTCAAACAACTTAACCATAACATCAGATACTGACTCACCAAGCCACTTAGATTGCAACGACCCTTTACCATATAGGGTTTCAAAACACAGATTAGCAAACTTCATCTTATTCCTAGGATCAAAGACACTAGCAATAATCAAAAGCCTATTGATATTATCTAAACCATCCCAGTACTTGTCAAATTTCCCTCTCATTGCTTCAGCTTTAACACTTAAATCCAGATCAGCACTCTTACTCACTGTAGTTAGATGATTATCAATATCACAAATCTCACTATAGACTTTATGAGAGCAAACCGTCGTAGATGCTGAAACAACTAATGTAGATTGGTAGAAGACTGTGAGAATATCAATCAATCCATCAACCTTATCCCAATCAGCTTTCAACGGAGGCCCAACTCTCATTTGACCATTATCCATTTCTAGAAAATGATCACTGTAAAGCTTGTCTTCTGCTTCCATCTTGTCAAACCCGTGTCTAAACTTAAGAGCTCTAGTCAACATGAGAAATGTAGAGTTCCATCTAGTTCTGACATCCAAAGTCAAACTACCTCTAGTAATTCTCCCTGAATCTAGCTTATGCTCAAATGATTCAAGCCTATTACCTGAAGCTCTCACATACACCACAGCATTACGAACTGCAGCTACACTCTTACTCATTTCACTGAAACCATCTTTGACAATGAGGTTCAATATATGGGCACAACAACGGACATGCATCATACAACCAGATAATATCAATGCATGAGGACTTATTTCTTGAAACTTCTCCACAAATATCTTAAGAGCATTTGTATTGGCTGTAGCATTATCAACTGTAATTGTGAAGACCCTCTCTATCCCCCATTCTGCCAAACAATCTAGAAGAACATCAGCTATGGTTGCTCCTTTATGGTCCAAAACATGCTTAAACCCGATGATCAACTTTCTCAACCTCCAACAAGAATCAACAAAATGACAAGTAATTACCATGTAGCTTGCTCCTGTGCTTTGTGCGACCCAAATATCAGTAGTGAGAGAAACTCTTTGCTTCTGAGCTACAAGCATTTTCTTCAAGGCATCTTTTTGGCTCACATACATTAGAACAATATCTCGAGTGGCTGTCCTTCTGGAATGTGGCTGGTAAAGTTGAACCCGCCTGCAGAAGTGTCTCCATGCTATACTTTCAATGAAGGCAAGAGGAAGCTCACCTAACACCAACATCTCATTACATGCCTCTCTAAAAACTGCTTCTGTTACTCTGCCCACTTGCATGTTCCCAGTAGAAACTCCACTACCGCTATTCAAATTTTGCTGAGTCGATCTTTGCTTCCAAGCGATGTATGACTTGCATGTTGTAAGATGTTTGGCCAAATTTGAAGTTCCTGAAGTGGTCGCACACTTCAACCCTTGACAACAATAGTTGCACTTGCATCTGTTTCTATTATCTGGCAGCCTTGTAAAATGAGCCCACACCGGAGACCTTGTTTTCATTTCTACTTGGGAAGTAGACCCAGTAGCTCTTGTTTTGGCTTTCCTCTTGCAACCGGTTTCATCATCTTCAACATTTATATAATCCTCCTCACCCTCACCCATAACTTCATCTTCTTCTCCATCCACAAAGTTTTCTTGGCAGGACGAAATAGGCATCTACACAATCGAGATATGCAAACAACAACAAAAAAGTCACTATATGCATCATAACTAATCATAAGTATAGATTTATAATCGAGCCTACGAAAATCTACAAAATTATAAATATATAAACAATAACCTTAATGAATTGAATCTATGAAAATGAGAAACTTTATAAACAATCACGAGTTCACGACATTGAGTGATAATTACCTTGAATACAACCAAAGAATCGACGAAAGAGAAGATCAGATAAGTGAAAACAAAACCAACTCTCTGCCTTCGTTCTTCACTTCTTGTTGTTGTCGGCGCGGCGAAGAGGGAAGCAAGATATTAGGTTTAGGCGTTTAGGATTATTTAGATTACATAATAGATATGTTTATGGTGGGCTTAACGAGATATATTATCAAAATTCCTAATGGGCTTTGGTGTATTGGACTTATACATATATAAATATTAGTGGGCTATTAATGTGATCTGTTATTTTCGGATAACCGAATGGATATCGGGTAATATCCGAACCGAACCGATATCCATGGATATCTAATATACTATCCAATCGGTTATTACCCCTTATCCGAACCCGAACCGAAACCGAAATATTCGGTTCGGTTCGGTTCGGTCCATTCGGTTCCGGTTATCTGCCCAGAACTAAAATATTTCATTGATAATGAAACACAGTTTCGGTTACAATCACAGATTAGAAACCTATACTAATGGTTCCATGGGCAAAAAAAAATGTAAAGGTTTGAAAGCATTAGACGATAATTAAAACAAAGTTTTCGGTGGTGCATATCTAAAGAAATGCAATTGCAGATTGTAAAACACCACCTAGTTGCGACAAAAATTAGTTCTTGAAGCTTTTTGGCAGGAGGCCGGAGACCGAGCCATCACATACTCTCCTTGCGTCATGTGATCGATTCTTCGAAACATTCTCCCAATCAACGATTCACAATCTCAAAATCCTTGAAATTAAAGCGTTTCATTTTTTCTCCACATATTTAACTCCAACTAATTTCTTTGCTTTTGGACATTCTGAATCTTAAGTTCTCTTCAACGCATCAAAACTGTTTCATCTTCCTCACGACGGCTGTTATGGAGCGGGACCTTCGTTTATATTTCCCAAAACCTAGGTTATAAGGAGAGGAACCCATAAACACTTATATATTACTAGTCTCTCCCCTATCTCTACCGATGTGGGATCTTATCACTCTGTCTCCGACTCTCTCACGTACTCAAAGGAAGAGAGTAACTATTGCCATGTGTTCGTTTGTGGAGCTTATGAGGTCGAAAAGAGAGTTTGGGTAGGGTGAAAAAAGCAGAGAATAATGAGAGCAGTGATTCAAGCTAAGAGAGGAAAAGATGGTGTGGTAAAGAGGTACAATTCTTCACTGCTAAGAATTGGAAGAAACATAACTACGACACAACAAGTTTGTATTCATAATTTTGGTCTATTAAAAAATGCATGTCAAAATGATTGCTAGAAAACATTTTTTCTTTTACTTCTATTTTTGGACTAAAATTATTTGAATTAATTATGAATTTTTGTGGGCGGGACCATCTTTTAACACAAAATAAAGCAAAAGTTTCATGGCAAGAGGTGTGTACAAGTAAAGCAGAAGGAGGTTTAGGGCTACGTTCTTTACACGAAGTTAATAAGGTATCATGCTTGAAACTCATCTGGAGAATACTAACATCTAACTCATTATGGGTTACATGGCTTCGAACTTACCTGCTCAAAAAGGGTTCGTTTTGGTTCCTTAAAGATAAAGCAACCTCAGGCTCATGGATGTGGCGCAAATTACTTAAATATCGCTCACTTACTTCAGCGTTTGTTCGGTATGAGATAAAGAATGGGCAGAATGTCTCTTTCTGGCATGATAATTGGTCGTAGCTTGGTTTTTTGATAGATATCACAGGACCGCAAGGGTGTATAGACATGGGAATTGGTTTAAATGCCACTATCGCTGAAGCACTCTGTCACCCGAGAAGACAGCATAGAGTGGATTATCTAAATCAAATCTAGACAGTTTTGGAGGAGGTTCGTACTAGAGGGCTGGTGGAGGCAGAGGATGTAGTTCTTTGGAAACGTACAAAATATCGTTTCAATACCAAATTCAGCGCAAAAGATAAATGGGAGCAAATCAGGCTGGCAGGACAGAAAAGGACGTGGTCTGATGGGGTCTTGTTCTCTCAAGCCACGCCAACGTTCTCCTTCATAGTCTGGTTAGCAACACTCAACTGCTTGACAACCGGAGATCGAATGCTGCACTGGAACCCGCAGATTGATGTGTCTTGCTCCTTATGCAGTGCATCACAAGAAACACGTAACCATCTCTTCTTCGCATGCTCGGTTTTGACAGAAGTATGGACTGTTCTCACCTCCAAGCTTCTTACCACAAAGTTCTCCACAGACTGGGACACTAATCATACACTTCTCACTGATCAAACTTTGGGTAACACTGCTCTGTTTTTGGTCTGCTATGTATTTTAGACTTCACTTCACTCTCTTTGGAGAGAGAGGAACAACTGTAGACACGGGGAACTGCTGGTACCACCCACCCTCCTCACCAAACGCCTCGATAGGAAATTAGAAACTGTCTACTTTCGCTTCAAGGTGAAGGCAGATTCGCTGGATGTATGGAACTGTGGCTAGCTACGCGTTAAATCTGTTTTATAACATTCTTTCAGATTTTTTAGCGTAAATACATAGTTTGCACTTGATGTAAAATAGTTTTTTCAAATAATTTTTACATTTTATTCAAAAAATGAATAAATAAATAAATAAAATTATGAATTTTTGTGGTTGTTTGTCATGTCGGAAATTTTGGAAAGAGCTTTAAAAGTGTTTGTTACCAATCAAATTTTAACAGTTAAAGTTTATACAGTCAAACCATTTACAACCAAATTCTCTACAACTAAAATTTTAAAGTTAAAGTTTTTACAGCCATAAGTAACCGTTGTTACCAATCGGAGCCTAAGAAGGTGATTTTGTTGGGATACAATCCAAGTCCCACATCTGAAATTTGATAAAGCTATCATTAATATATAAAGGGTTAGGCCAATCAACTAATTGTCAATTGGTTTTTAGTTAGAAGCCCAATATAAACTCAAATTTAACAGATTTTAAAAATAGTGAAGGAGCACCGCATCAAGCCAAGAAGAAGAGGCTTTACATGCCACGTAAATGCAAGTAATTAAATAAGAACCTCAAAAAGTCGTCTAAGGTTAATAGATCGAAGGTATCATTTGTGTTAACTTTGCAGTTCATGTCTACGCATTCTTTTATATAATCTCAATTTTCGACAGTCCAAAGATATCATATAAGGGACCTTTTCCCTAGAAGCAACGGTAACAACACCAAAGTTGACACTTATAAATCACGACGAAAAAATAAATGAGTAAATGACTGATAGTTTAAATATTTTTTCATCTTAACCTTACTTTACGTCCTGTGGGCTTCCCTGTTTGGCACAAAACATCAGTCCCACTACAAAAAAGGGTTAATTTCAAAAATCGAAATGATATTAGTTGAATACGTGTACTTAAATATATAAGAAATCCCTTTATATATGGTACTTCCCGGTGCATGGCCATGCTTCCACAACGACCTATAGTTGTTTATATTGGACAAGAAATCCCACGATAATATATATGGTGGATCAAGTAACCTCTTGGGGCATAATTAAACACATCAAACAAACATGCCTTATGTGGCTCATCTTTGTGACGATATCATTCGCCAATGCCGTATGTGCTATACGTTTTTTTTACTTTTCTCTCTCAAAAGAGCGATAAAGTGAATGCTTTTTCTTTTTTTCGTCGGCATCAAGCCCGGCGTCATAATTCTCCTACTCCTTCTTTCTCAGGCTTTCCCCTCTTCATGGGAAAACAAAAAAAGCGTCTTAACGTTTCGCCCTCGCAGATCCCCCCCTCGGGGTCCTGTTTCGCTTCCGTATCCGCTCTCTCCCCCAGAGCAGCCCGCTCCTTCCGTGGACGTTCGAGTCCAAATTACCAACTCCTCGGACCCTGAATATGCCCAATTGACTTCCGCAAGGACAGACTTGGCCATTACCACCTCAAATTCTTTGGATCTGGCTCAAACCCTAATTCCAGGAACGGTGATAAATCCTCAGGAAAGTTCTAAAGCTTATGCTACAGCGCCTTCCAACATAGGAATTGTTCCGGCTACCGCCGCCTCAACCCCTCCAGTGGCAACAAGTCCAGAGCGTTTTGACAAATCCTCTCTTCCAGTTGTTGAAACAAAGCCAAACCCGCAGACTGAAGATTCATGGGTCGACCTTGTCAAGGGATCTACCCGGATGCTAAAGAAGAAAGGTACGCCCTTCACCCTTCCAACTGGTGAAGTGTGTGTCAAAATCCCCAACTCGGTTATTGAAACAATCTAAAGTTGTGGGATTTCTTTGTGATTGGTCATTTCTACTCGGACCCCCCCCTGTCTCAGGGTACCCTGCACAATATAGTGAATGGTATTTGGAGTAGGCACTACAGAGATATTTCCGTGTCCAAGCTGGATGGTAACGCCTTCCGGTTTTGCATACCAAACTCTGCAACCATGAATCATGTCATTACCCAAAGGCTATGGCAGATAGAGGGACAAACTATGTTTGTCGCTAAATGGGAGCTTCGTATTGTGCCAAAGAAACCGGAGTCATCATCAGCTCTTATTTGGTTGGAGCTCAGAAACGTCCCCCTTCAATTCTTCAATGAGGAAGGCCTCGGGCATCTGCTGGCTTGGTAGGTGAACCAAAGTACCTTCACCCTTCCACAGCAAATAAGACAAATCTGGAAGTGGCACGAGTTTTCACCGTTAACGCCCATTTTGCTTTAGGAGAGATTGTTCGTGTGTTGGTATCCAGCCCTTGGATGCCACTGGTTTGTTCTTTCTACAAAGTAATTGGCCACACGCTCAAGCGTTGCTCTTCAGCCCCAGTAACCTGTGTTACCTGTAAGTCTACAACTCATAAACCAGATGCTTGTCCCAGGTTAAATGCTACCAAGACAAAGCGATGGCAGCAAAAGAAACACCATGGGTCTGGGCCTGAATCGGTTGATGTCCCCTCCGGCCAGGGTCCAAAGATGGTCTATGTAAAAGTGGGTTCTTTACCTCACGGGTTCTCAGTTCAGCAGAAAATCCAAAAACTGCCTGCAATTCCGTCTCAGGTTGAGCTAGGGGAGCATAGTGGCTTCTCTGTTGCCAGTAAAGCTTGCGAGAAGGCTGACAAAGTATCTGAGAAGTCAGTTGAGGTTGAGGCAGACTCCTCAGATACACTATCTTCTGACAGAGATGAAGATCCAGGAGCTCTTTTTGAGGAACAATTTCAGGCTGTAGTCTCCAAGAAGCAGCGTAAGGTCCAACAAGGCAAGAGCCTCAAACACTTTTAGTTATATATGTGTACGAACCTTTTTTGTTGGAACGTCGCGGTTTTAATATATATAGCCATAGAAGCGGGTTCAAGAAGTGGCTTAGGGGAAGAAAACCCCTTTTTGGTGGTATCATCGAGACTCACGTCAAACAGGAGAAGATGCAAAAGTTTGTGAATAATCTTCTACCTAGTTGGCTCTATGAAAATAACTATGGCTTCTCGGAGTTAGGGAAAATCTGGATTCTTTGGGATCCATCTGTCAAGGTAGTGGTGTTATCCAAGTCTGAAACAAGATTTATGTTGTGGTGTGAATGATGATGTATGCAATGGTGAGATATGAATGGAATGATGGATGGGTGTTTCAATTCCCCTTATGCTATTGCAGTACAAGAGGTATCAATCCTAAATGAGTGTTTGTGAACAATTAAGATATGCATATGAATCTAAGTTAAGACAAATGTAAAGATTGTTTGTCACTAACAATCCTAGGAAGAAAATGTAAAATGCAGAAAATAAACTACAAGAACTAACAACTAGATGCAAATGAAACTGAATGATTGAAACAGTGATAAAGCAAGAACAGAAACAGAGACTACTACTAATGAACTAATGCAAGATAAGTATTGAACTGAAAACTAAATGTATGCAACTGGAATGAAACAGGAATGAAACAAGACAAACACAAATCATAGATACAGAGTTCTGGGGATGAACTCGAGCAGCACTCGACCGAGTGTAGGTCGAGTGGGTGGTCGAGCTAGACTAGACGCAGAAACAGAGCAATGCAATAAAAACAGAGTAATGCTAAATCCAATCAAACAACAAGCAAGCAACAGGATTAAGACTAAGATTTCAATAAACAAAGAAGGTCCTGAGGATGGATTCATGGGATGGACTAATCATTGTGGTTATCTAACTTGGTCAACAAATCTCAAGCAAACTTTGAGCTAACCTCTAGACATATTAATCTAAGACAAGTTTCTCCCACTCTCATGGTCAAGAAACAATCAAACCTATGCAATTCTAGACTTGTTCTCACACAGTAAAGAATCTACACAAGCAGGCATTAAGCAATACATCTCAAACCAAACAAGACCTCTAATCTCTTAGCAAGCCTAATGGTAAGCTCTAGATCTAGCCTTATCTATGCTTCCTAAACATTGGTGTGATGCTAAGAAGCTTGAAATCAGACTCTACCCTCTCAGATATAGAATCAGCATTAAGATCATCTACCCTAGAAGAGATCTACAACAATCAAGCTTGACCAAGTCACACAAACCACAAGATCAATCCATCCTAACCCATCCTCAAGATCCTAAGGAAACTACTCACAACAATACATGATGATCAAAGTCAAAAACCCAGAAAATATTGAAACTTGCATTATTAGAAAGATTAAACAAAGATCTTCAATATTGATGAAAGGATGAAACTCAAATTCTCAATATCTTGAAAGTTATAGAACCAACAAAATATAAGAATCTAGTCTTCTTTTTTAAGGAAGTACAAGATCTTAAAAATAAAAATGCAAAAGGAATAAAACTAAAAAAGGTAAAAACTAGGTTTAGGGAATATCTAAAAAGTTGCACACTTTGGTGGCTGCAGGTACAAGGCCTTATATAGGTGAGGAGGTGGAAGCCCTAAAAATAGAAAAAGTCAAAGTAGTCAACGGCTCGGTCAACTCGACCAGTGCTCGGTCGAGTCCATGGTCGAGCTGGCTTCTCTCGTGCACACTCCACTCGGTCGAGTTCATCTACCCACTCGGTCGAGTCCATCTACCCACTCGGTCGAGTGCTTGGTCGAGTTGGACTCTGGACCTTGGTTCTTCAGCCTTAACTCTCTTGCTTGCCCTTCAAGATTGCTTCACTTCTCCTCAGGATTGTTTCCATGCTCCTTAAGCTCCAAAATCACCTGTTTATGCATGAAAAGATGCAAATGCAATGCAACTAAACTCTAATGCATGATTAGTCCTAAAGCTACACAATAATGATGAAAATGGCTAGCAAAAGATGCAAAAGATGTGAATAAACTAAGGGAAAACATGGTAAAATATATGAACATCAACACCCCCAAACTTAGTCTTTGCTTGCCCTCAAGCAAATAAACAAGACATAAGAAGGTAGATGAGGTTTGAAAGTGGGATCTCAGCTCCTAAAACTTGCAAATAGACTATCTAGAATCAATGTCCAAGTTACTAGTACTATGATGCAAGTTGAATGAGCTATACCTAAAGACTTTAGACAAGCATATCACAACTTTCACTAATTTGAGCCTTAGACATCCACATGCATTTAAATCAACCATTTCCTTTAACATTCATTAATCAAGAACATGAATCAATTCTATGCAATGCTTAAACTCATTTGGCTTGGCAGTAAAAGGTTTAGAGACAATGATGGTCTCTTTTTAGAGTAGGGCTTATCAATATCAAGGTTCTCTCATAAAAAATGGATTGAGCTTTAGAAGAATGCTAAAGGTAAGAACACTTAGACACATACAAGAATAAAGCCTTGTCTACCCAAAGGTACCCAAAGTGTTTATCCTATCAATCTAAACCCAAATGATCCTAGTGCTACCCTTTAACTTCTTTTCTTCTTTTTCACCCTTTTCTCTTTTGGTTTTAAAGTCTTAGGAGAGGTTTCTTAATTGATCTTTCTAGTGGAATGGGAATTTTTTTTTTTTTTTTTTTTTTTTTTTTCTTATTGCTATGGTTCTCTTTTCTTCTTATTCTTAATACATATAAGCTTTTTGCTAAACTTCACTTTGCTTTCTTTTCTTTTCTTTAACTAGAACCATCTTAGATAACCTTATTCTTCCCATTCTTTCACTAGACTTTAAATTTACTTAAACACATTCCCCTCCTAAAGACTCTAACCTTTTCTTTCTCTTTTTCCTCTTTCCTTTTCATGACAGCCAAGTCCCAAACCCAACAAGTGAACCACCTAGTCCTATCTAGTTTGTAAAATGCAAACTAGAACTACACAAGGTTTTACTCTTGTCAGTTCAAACCTAACACTTTCTACCAAGCTCAATCCCAAAAATAGGCCTCACACACACAAGAATAAACATGGCTTGAAAGAAGGTTTGGTTAGGGGTAGGGAAACTGATTTAAAAGTGAAATCAGCTACTTGGATCAACAAGAGTGGTAAAAAGGAAGAAGATGATCCAAATATGTATATGGTATCCATGAGTTTAAAGCAATGCACACATTGATAATTGAAAGTCAATATTAGGTTCTTATAGATAGGAAATGGCATCAAATCACAACATGCTTCAATTTAGACCAAATGCAATTCAGGAATTCAAGGCTTGGTTCAATCTTATGCTTCTAACCACTCAACTAGCATCAAAGTACTATTAACATGGGCATTGATCCTAGTCTAGTGAATTAAGCAAGCTAACAAGGAAAAACTCATCATAGATCCCTAATGCAAACAGTCCTATATGATAAACAAAATACTTAATTATGCAATGCAAACTACATGAACACTCTTTTTTTATAAAGATTTTTGCAAAAAAAATTCAAATTTTTATGGTTTTCCTATGCCTTAGATGATTATGCAAGTGCTAACATGATGATGATAAAAATTTGAAATAAGAAAACAAAACACAACATCAAATGCTATCTCAAACCCTCCCCCAAACTTAAATCACACAGTCCCTTGTGTGAAAGAAATTTGCTTGAGGATTCAAGACTTAAAACAAAACACAACATATGAAATGCTATGGTATGTACAATGGTAAGGTGATAATGTTACCTCAAGGATTGGAGAAGAAGCTGTCCACATCCTCCTGCATACTATCAAAGTTGTAGCTGGGGTCCTGCTGGTGACTGGAGGAAGGTGATTCGGGCAGCTCGACAATGCCAATCGACCGTGACACGGTCGAGTGCATGTCCGAGTGGGGGGGTCGAGCTGGACCGCGAATCTCCATATCTTGAGTCTGGTACTGCTGGTACTGATGGTATTGTGCTGGATCCATAAAGTAGTGGGGTGGTATGGGGGGTAACCTGGATAGCCTGGATAAGCAGCTGGAGGTGGGAAGTCAAATGGTGGTCTAGGCTGGAACTCGGTCGAGTGGCTCCAAGGTGCTCGGTCGAGTGGGTGCTCGAGTGACCCGGTCGAGTGCCTCGAAAACTGTTGTTCTCGGGTACTTGAGCTCCTCTTCCTCTGATTTGGCTCATACATTGAAGCCCTAGCTGGTTTCACAGGGTTTGCAACTCTTGAAAGTGCTCTAGTTGAGCCACTCCTCCTCAAAGGGCTTGATGGAGTTGGTGAAGAGTTTCCACTCTTCAAGTCAGCAACTTCCTTCTTCAGGCCTCTAATGGACTTAACCATGTTGGTCACCTTCTTCTTGAGCTTGTCAAACCTCTTCCCATGCCATTTGTTCCACTTTTGCAGCAATGTCAACCTCTTGCTATGCTCTCTCACTCCTCTACTATCCCTTGGATTGGGCTCATAGTTCTCAAAGTAGAACTGCTCCTCTCCATCACCCATTTCTACATCTCCAGCTGCATCAACTCTAGGCTGTACTACTCCATCAAATAAGTACTCATCAGCTGGCCAAAAATCAATGTTGGCTCCTTCTTGAATGGTAGTAAGCTCTTTGTTTGGTAGGATCACTTGTTTCTTCCCAACTGTTGGCAGCTCAAAGTTAAAGATATGGTTTCCTTGATGCATCTCCTTGGCTAGGATGAGTGTAGAGGTTAGGTAGCTGGAATCAATCCATCTTGGTGAGACCCCTTCTCCTCTAAGTGGAATGTTAGCAGCTTGAAGAATTGGAGTAATGATGCCTCCAATGGTAAGTGCTCCTCTTGAACCCTTGTTCTCAAGCTTGCCTACCCAACTTCTCAAATATATCATATGGTCTATCAGCACCATTGCAAGATCAGTCTCCACAGTGCTACCAAGGATGATGGTTCCATTCCTTGCTTGAAGAAGAACTCCATTGAGAGCCAAGTCAATCATCTTTAGCTCTCCCTCATTGATGTTTCCAGTTTCCTTCCTAGCAAAGAAGGTGTTGGCAAGAGCTTTGTGGTAGTACCTCAAGACTGGGCTCCTAATCCTTGAGCTCTTGGAGTTGGAGGATGAGTAGAGCTTGTTATCCCCAATGGTTTCCCACACAGCATACAGTTCTTCTCTTGGAACCATCAAGCTCCTATTGCTCCCAACCTCAAAACCAAACACATCAGCCAGCTTCTTCATTGAGAGCTCATGCTTCTTCCCTTTGATTGTGAAAGAAATGTGACCAGCTCCTACTACAGCATCCTTCCTCACATATGTGTGCAGCTTGACAGTGGCTAGGAACTCACAGCTTTCCTCTCTATACCCCTCCATACAAAGCCCCATGAACTTGGTAAGGCTGCTCTTCTCAAAGAGACACTCCACATCTTCATCAATGGCAAGCTTCTCCATGGTCTCCTTATGTGGATATCTGGTTCCCAAGAACTCCATCCTCATGAAAGCATCATAAAGCTGCTTCTTTGACAATCCACAAGACTCAGCTTCTCCATCATCCATTAGTTCTTCTTCCTCACTCTCACTTTCACTCCCCTCTTGTTCAACCTCAACAGCTGGCCTCTTTCCTTTGGCCCTTGCTCTCCTCATAAACTCATTGAGTGTTGGCTCCCTTTCCTCCTCTGATTCAGTTCTCTCAGGATCTTCCTCAACAGCTAGGTTTCTGGAACTCGCACGCTGGCTCGGTCGATCACTCGGACGGCCACTCGGTCGAGTACATGCTCGAGTGGGACGTCGAGTGGACCTTCCAGCACCCTCTCTTGATTCTAAATCAACATCATGACGACCCTTAGAGATTGCAGCTGCTTGCTTGGACTTCTTAGTGATCTTGGAAGACATTTTTGAACAAAAACTGAGAGGAATAAACTCAAAGCTTAAGGTTAATAGGTTAGTGACCCAAAAACTAGAAAGAACTAAGCTTTGAGCAAAAGATGAACTTGAGAGAGATTTTAAAGCTTGAATTTAGATATTTTGAGCAAATGAGAGAGTGTGAGAGGTATGATCTCGTGCTAGGAGTATATAAAGAAGCTAAGGGGACAAGGAGACAAGGGTGGAGCGTCCATACCATTCAAAATTGAAATGGGAATCTTTGACCTGCTTTTTGGCTACCACTCGACCCCACACTCGACCAGCACGTGGTCGAGCTCCTTGACCAATTTGAAGTTTCAAAATTTTTCTTCCTTTTCTCCCTCCACTCGATCGTCCTAGAGGCTTTGGAAACCAAATGGGCCTTAATCCTTACCCAGCTCGATCGAGTACTTCTCGTGGCCTGGTCGAGTGGGCTTGCGAACCTCTTGCCCAAGTCCAAATCTCTTCTTACCCAACTACATTCTTAATAAAAAGTCTGTCCAACAAAAACATAAAAGGAAACACATCAAAACTACTAACAAATTAAACCATATTTACAAAGGATACCTTAGGGACTTCCTCCCTAGTGAGCTTGTTTAAAGTCACTAAGCTTGACTTTGATTTCCTTCTTAAACTTGATCTAGATACCAAGGAGGTGATGAAATCCTCCCTGGAACCTCTTGGTCACTGTGAAGTTGATCCTTGATCACCTCACCCTTAGCACACAAACCATATTTCTTCTTGATTTTGAGCCTTGGTCTTGCTTTCCTCAAAGACCTCTTGTTCAGCTTTACTTGAAGATCCTCAACCATAATAGTCAACTCTTGAACTGACCTCTTAAGCTTTTCCACAGAATCCTCTTGAAGTGGGAGCTCAGCTTTTGGAGTTGCCTTATCACTTAACCCTTCTTGACCACCTTTGTCCTTGATAGTAAAAGGCTGGTCATCAATGGTGGGAAGGTTGGTTGGATTGTAGATATTGAACTTCATAACTACATCTTCAGCAATGTTCAAGGTCACAAGACCTTCCTTGACATCAATAACTGCTCCAACAGTAGCTAAGAATGGCCTCCCTAGTAAGATTGGATCTTCAGGCTCCTTGTCCATCTCTATCACCACAAAGTCAGTGTGGATCCTTGCTCTTCCTATCTTGATTGGGACATTCTCTAACCTCCCAACTACCTCTCTATTTGTCCCATCAGCTAGGCACACATGGAGTCTAGTAGATTTGAAGTCAGTTCTCCCAAGCTTTTGAGCTATGGAATATGGCATGACACTTGTTGAAGCTCCCAAATCACAAAGGCATTGGTTGTAGTGAAGATAGCTAAGTGTGCAAGGCAGATATAATGGACTTGGATCCTTAAGCTTGATTGGAATGATAACTCCTCCAAGGTCCTCAAGATCCTTCTCATCTTGAGCTTCAGCCTTCTTCTTTGACAGGTCAAGCAAAAAGTCTTTGTAGAGAGGATATGGATCATACTGTTCCAAGGCAGGTCCTCTCTCTTCTTCTTGGTAAGCAATGGTGATCTCTTGTATGGCCAACACTTCCTCAACCACAGCTTCTTCCTTTAAAACCCTCTCTTCTTCTTGTTGCCTAGCCATCATCTTCTTTCTCTCAATGATTTCCCTAAGCTCCTTAATCTTTTGTGCTTTGAAACATCCTGGGAAAGGTAGTGGAGGCTTGTAGGCAGGAGGAATGTACTTGGCGGGTTTGTCAGCCTCGGACTGTCCAGCTCGATCGACCACTCGAGCACGCACTCGGTCGAGTGGCTGCTCGAGTCCATGGTCGAGCTCAGGTGCGAGCTCCAATTGCTTGTTACAAACATCACTTGGGGCTTCAGTAACTAATGAATTCCCCCAAACTTGAACTGCACTGTCCTCAGTGGCTTCTTCCTCATGAACCTGAATGGCTTTGGCTGTGAACTCCCTTGGATTTTGGACAGCTTTTCCAGAGAGTTGGTTGGGTTTTGGAGCTGAAGAAGAGGCTATGTTACTCTCCATGTACTTGACTCTGGAATTCAGACCCTCAAACTTCATATTCAGATCATTGTATTGAGATGTGAGCCTTTGGTTTAGCTCAGCAAACTGTTTGGCTTCCTCTATCTTTCCTTGTGTTTGACCAATCAACAGCTGTTGTACCATGGCTCTAAGGTCTTGTTCCTGGCCTTGGTTAGTCTGAAACCTTGGTGGGGGACACAACTGGGGCTGGAACACCTGTTGCTGTTGTAAGGGAAAAAGTTTTGGTGCTGTTGAGGCTGTTGAGGAGGGTAGACTTGATCTTGTGGGTTGGCCACATTTGTGCTCCTATAGGACAGATTATTGTTCCTAAACCCTCCTTGGTTATAACCCTTGAAACCTCCTTGGTTTTGCATATAGCATAACTCAGTAAACTCATTCTCTCCCTCTTGAGCTGGAGGCTCCTCTTCACTAACAAAGTGAATAGACTTTTGCTGACTTAGCAAGATCCTATCAAGCTTTTCATTCACCATTTTCAGATCCTTCTTGTACTTGTCTTCTTGATCAGTTGATGATGACCTTATGGTTCTGTCATAGTCCTCATTGTAGTTCCCATCAGACTGTGCAAGGTTCTCTACTAACTCCCAGCCTTCTTCCACATTCTTGTTGAGGAAGTTTCCATTGGAGGCTGTGTCAAGAAGCATTCTGAACCTGGGAAGCACTCCTCTATACAATGTGCTCAACAAAGACTCCACACTGAAACCATGGTGAGGACACTGAGTTTGGTATCCCTTGAATCTCTCCCAAGCTTCACAAAAGCTTTCATTACTCCTTTGAGCAAATCCAGAGATCTCATTCCTTAGTCTTGCTGTCCTAGCATTGGAGAAAAACTTGGCCAAGAAAGCCTTCTTGCATGCATCCCAAGTAGTGATTGCACCAGTAGGGAGAGTCTTTTCCCATAAATGAGCCTTGTCCCCAAGTGAGAAAGGGAACAACCTCAGCTTGAAACTATCTTCACTTACTCCATTGATCTTGGTAAGACCACAGATTCTGTCAAACTCATCAAGATGATCTAGTGGATCCTCCATAGGCAATCCATGGAATTTATTGGCCTGAATCATTGAGATCAATCCACTCTTGATCTCAAAGTTGTTGTTGGCAACAGTTGGTGGCACAATGCCAGCTCTTTGGTTGTGAGTGTTGGGTGCATCTCCAGCACCAATGTTCCTTGGTCTCTGAATCTGATCCTGGTGATCCATAGCTACTATAACCTCTTGTTGTTGCTGAACAACTCTCCTTTGCTTAGCTCCTAAACTCTTGGTCTTGTTGTTGATGTTGTCAATAGGCCTAAGAAGATTGTCCCTTCCTTTAGACCTTGTGTGCATTAACAGACACAAACGATTTTTGCTAGGCAAGCGACTGAGCACAGGCTCAAGTAGGAGGTCAAGTCGACTGGAAAATGATGGTTATAGAGATCCGGCTTCTGGCTCGAGCAGGTGCTCGATCACGACTCGGTCGAGTGGTGGTCGAGTGGTACCTGAAATGGAACTTCAACCCAGAAACAGAAGATTCGAGTACAGCAACCTCACAAGCGTATAAAAGAACTTAATCTTAGACTAATATGGATCCTAAATGTCACAAAAACACACTCAAATGGGCAACGGCGCCAAATTGAAACAAGATTTATGTTGTGGTGTGAATGATGATGTATGCAATGGTGAGATATGAATGGAATGATGGATGGGTGTTTCAATTCCCCTTATGCTATTGCAGTACAAGAGGTATCAATCCTAAATGAGTGTTTGTGAACAATTAAGATATGCATATGAATCTAAGTTAAGACAAATGTAAAGATTGTTTGTCACTAACAATCCTAGGAAGAAAATGTAAAATGCAGAAAATAAACTACAAGAACTAACAACTAGATGCAAATGAAACTGAATGATTGAAACAGTGATAAAGCAAGAACAGAAACAGAGACTACTACTAATGAACTAATGCAAGATAAGTATTGAACTGAAAACTAAATGTATGCAACTGGAATGAAACAGGAATGAAACAAGACAAACACAAATCATAGATACAGAGTTCTGGGGATGAACTCGAGCAGCACTCGACCGAGTGTAGGTCGAGTGGGTGGTCGAGCTAGACTAGACGCAGAAACAGAGCAATGCAATAAAAACAGAGTAATGCTAAATCCAATCAAACAACAAGCAAGCAACAGGATTAAGACTAAGATTTCAATAAACAAAGAAGGTCCTGAGGATGGATTCATGGGATGGACTAATCATTGTGGTTATCTAACTTGGTCAACAAATCTCAAGCAAACTTTGAGCTAACCTCTAGACATATTAATCTAAGACAAGTTTCTCCCACTCTCATGGTCAAGAAACAATCAAACCTATGCAATTCTAGACTTGTTCTCACACAGTAAAGAATCTACACAAGCAGGCATTAAGCAATACATCTCAAACCAAACAAGACCTCTAATCTCTTAGCAAGCCTAATGGTAAGCTCTAGATCTAGCCTTATCTATGCTTCCTAAACATTGGTGTGATGCTAAGAAGCTTGAAATCAGACTCTACCCTCTCAGATATAGAATCAGCATTAAGATCATCTACCCTAGAAGAGATCTACAACAATCAAGCTTGACCAAGTCACACAAACCACAAGATCAATCCATCCTAACCCATCCTCAAGATCCTAAGGAAACTACTCACAACAATACATGATGATCAAAGTCAAAAACCCAGAAAATATTGAAACTTGCATTATTAGAAAGATTAAACAAAGATCTTCAATATTGATGAAAGGATGAAACTCAAATTCTCAATATCTTGAAAGTTATAGAACCAACAAAATATAAGAATCTAGTCTTCTTTTTTAAGGAAGTACAAGATCTTAAAAATAAAAATGCAAAAGGAATAAAACTAAAAAAGGTAAAAACTAGGTTTAGGGAATATCTAAAAAGTTGCACACTTTGGTGGCTGCAGGTACAAGGCCTTATATAGGTGAGGAGGTGGAAGCCCTAAAAATAGAAAAAGTCAAAGTAGTCAACGGCTCGGTCAACTCGACCAGTGCTCGGTCGAGTCCATGGTCGAGCTGGCTTCTCTCGTGCACACTCCACTCGGTCGAGTTCATCTACCCACTCGGTCGAGTCCATCTACCCACTCGGTCGAGTCCATCTACCCACTCGGTCGAGTGCTTGGTCGAGTTGGACTCTGGACCTTGGTTCTTCAGCCTTAACTCTCTTGCTTGCCCTTCAAGATTGCTTCACTTCTCCTCAGGATTGTTTCCATGCTCCTTAAGCTCCAAAATCACCTGTTTATGCATGAAAAGATGCAAATGCAATGCAACTAAACTCTAATGCATGATTAGTCCTAAAGCTACACAATAATGATGAAAATGGCTAGCAAAAGATGCAAAAGATGTGAATAAACTAAGGGAAAACATGGTAAAATATATGAACATCAACACCCCCAAACTTAGTCTTTGCTTGCCCTCAAGCAAATAAACAAGACATAAGAAGGTAGATGAGGTTTGAAAGTGGGATCTCAGCTCCTAAAACTTGCAAATAGACTATCTAGAATCAATGTCCAAGTTACTAGTACTATGATGCAAGTTGAATGAGCTATACCTAAAGACTTTAGACAAGCATATCACAACTTTCACTAATTTGAGCCTTAGACATCCACATGCATTTAAATCAACCATTTCCTTTAACATTCATTAATCAAGAACATGAATCAATTCTATGCAATGCTTAAACTCATTTGGCTTGGCAGTAAAAGGTTTAGAGACAATGATGGTCTCTTTTTAGAGTAGGGCTTATCAATATCAAGGTTCTCTCATAAAAAATGGATTGAGCTTTAGAAGAATGCTAAAGGTAAGAACACTTAGACACATACAAGAATAAAGCCTTGTCTACCCAAAGGTACCCAAAGTGTTTATCCTATCAATCTAAACCCAAATGATCCTAGTGCTACCCTTTAACTTCTTTTCTTCTTTTTCACCCTTTTCTCTTTTGGTTTTAAAGTCTTAGGAGAGGTTTCTTAATTGATCTTTCTAGTGGAATGGGAATTTTTTTTTTTTTTTTTTTTTTTTTTTCTTATTGCTATGGTTCTCTTTTCTTCTTATTCTTAATACATATAAGCTTTTTGCTAAACTTCACTTTGCTTTCTTTTCTTTTCTTTAACTAGAACCATCTTAGATAACCTTATTCTTCCCATTCTTTCACTAGACTTTAAATTTACTTAAACACATTCCCCTCCTAAAGACTCTAACCTTTTCTTTCTCTTTTTCCTCTTTCCTTTTCATGACAGCCAAGTCCCAAACCCAACAAGTGAACCACCTAGTCCTATCTAGTTTGTAAAATGCAAACTAGAACTACACAAGGTTTTACTCTTGTCAGTTCAAACCTAACACTTTCTACCAAGCTCAATCCCAAAAATAGGCCTCACACACACAAGAATAAACATGGCTTGAAAGAAGGTTTGGTTAGGGGTAGGGAAACTGATTTAAAAGTGAAATCAGCTACTTGGATCAACAAGAGTGGTAAAAAGGAAGAAGATGATCCAAATATGTATATGGTATCCATGAGTTTAAAGCAATGCACACATTGATAATTGAAAGTCAATATTAGGTTCTTATAGATAGGAAATGGCATCAAATCACAACATGCTTCAATTTAGACCAAATGCAATTCAGGAATTCAAGGCTTGGTTCAATCTTATGCTTCTAACCACTCAACTAGCATCAAAGTACTATTAACATGGGCATTGATCCTAGTCTAGTGAATTAAGCAAGCTAACAAGGAAAAACTCATCATAGATCCCTAATGCAAACAGTCCTATATGATAAACAAAATACTTAATTATGCAATGCAAACTACATGAACACTCTTTTTTTATAAAGATTTTTGCAAAAAAAATTCAAATTTTTATGGTTTTCCTATGCCTTAGATGATTATGCAAGTGCTAACATGATGATGATAAAAATTTGAAATAAGAAAACAAAACACAACATCAAATGCTATCTCAAACCCTCCCCCAAACTTAAATCACACAGTCCCTTGTGTGAAAGAAATTTGCTTGAGGATTCAAGACTTAAAACAAAACACAACATATGAAATGCTATGGTATGTACAATGGTAAGGTGATAATGTTACCTCAAGGATTGGAGAAGAAGCTGTCCACATCCTCCTGCATACTATCAAAGTTGTAGCTGGGGTCCTGCTGGTGACTGGAGGAAGGTGATTCGGGCAGCTCGACAATGCCAATCGACCGTGACACGGTCGAGTGCATGTCCGAGTGGGGGGGTCGAGCTGGACCGCGAATCTCCATATCTTGAGTCTGGTACTGCTGGTACTGATGGTATTGTGCTGGATCCATAAAGTAGTGGGGTGGTATGGGGGGTAACCTGGATAGCCTGGATAAGCAGCTGGAGGTGGGAAGTCAAATGGTGGTCTAGGCTGGAACTCGGTCGAGTGGCTCCAAGGTGCTCGGTCGAGTGGGTGCTCGAGTGACCCGGTCGAGTGCCTCGAAAACTGTTGTTCTCGGGTACTTGAGCTCCTCTTCCTCTGATTTGGCTCATACATTGAAGCCCTAGCTGGTTCCACAGGGTTTGCAACTCTTGAAAGTGCTCTAGTTGAGCCACTCCTCCTCAAAGGGCTTGATGGAGTTGGTGAAGAGTTTCCACTCTTCAAGTCAGCAACTTCCTTCTTCAGGCCTCTAATGGACTTAACCATGTTGGTCACCTTCTTCTTGAGCTTGTCAAACCTCTTCCCATGCCATTTGTTCCACTTTTGCAGCAATGTCAACCTCTTGCTATGCTCTCTCACTCCTCTACTATCCCTTGGATTGGGCTCATAGTTCTCAAAGTAGAACTGCTCCTCTCCATCACCCATTTCTACATCTCCAGCTGCATCAACTCTAGGCTGTACTACTCCATCAAATAAGTACTCATCAGCTGGCCAAAAATCAATGTTGGCTCCTTCTTGAATGGTAGTAAGCTCTTTGTTTGGTAGGATCACTTGTTTCTTCCCAACTGTTGGCAGCTCAAAGTTAAAGATATGGTTTCCTTGATGCATCTCCTTGGCTAGGATGAGTGTAGAGGTTAGGTAGCTGGAATCAATCCATCTTGGTGAGACCCCTTCTCCTCTAAGTGGAATGTTAGCAGCTTGAAGAATTGGAGTAATGATGCCTCCAATGGTAAGTGCTCCTCTTGAACCCTTGTTCTCAAGCTTGCCTACCCAACTTCTCAAATATATCATATGGTCTATCAGCACCATTGCAAGATCAGTCTCCACAGTGCTACCAAGGATGATGGTTCCATTCCTTGCTTGAAGAAGAACTCCATTGAGAGCCAAGTCAATCATCTTTAGCTCTCCCTCATTGATGTTTCCAGTTTCCTTCCTAGCAAAGAAGGTGTTGGCAAGAGCTTTGTGGTAGTACCTCAAGACTGGGCTCCTAATCCTTGAGCTCTTGGAGTTGGAGGATGAGTAGAGCTTGTTATCCCCAATGGTTTCCCACACAGCATACAGTTCTTCTCTTGGAACCATCAAGCTCCTATTGCTCCCAACCTCAAAACCAAACACATCAGCCAGCTTCTTCATTGAGAGCTCATGCTTCTTCCCTTTGATTGTGAAAGAAATGTGACCAGCTCCTACTACAGCATCCTTCCTCACATATGTGTGCAGCTTGACAGTGGCTAGGAACTCACAGCTTTCCTCTCTATACCCCTCCATACAAAGCCCCATGAACTTGGTAAGGCTGCTCTTCTCAAAGAGACACTCCACATCTTCATCAATGGCAAGCTTCTCCATGGTCTCCTTATGTGGATATCTGGTTCCCAAGAACTCCATCCTCATGAAAGCATCATAAAGCTGCTTCTTTGACAATCCACAAGACTCAGCTTCTCCATCATCCATTAGTTCTTCTTCCTCACTTTCTTCTTCCTCACTCTCACTTTCACTCCCCTCTTGTTCAACCTCAACAGCTGGCCTCTTTCCTTTGGCCCTTGCTCTCCTCATAAACTCATTGAGTGTTGGCTCCCTTTCCTCCTCTGATTCAGTTCTCTCAGGATCTTCCTCAACAGCTAGGTTTCTGGAACTCGCACGCTGGCTCGGTCGATCACTCGGACGGCCACTCGGTCGAGTACATGCTCGAGTGGGACGTCGAGTGGACCTTCCAGCACCCTCTCTTGATTCTAAATCAACATCATGACGACCCTTAGAGATTGCAGCTGCTTGCTTGGACTTCTTAGTGATCTTGGAAGACATTTTTGAACAAAAACTGAGAGGAATAAACTCAAAGCTTAAGGTTAATAGGTTAGTGACCCAAAAACTAGAAAGAACTAAGCTTTGAGCAAAAGATGAACTTGAGAGAGATTTTAAAGCTTGAATTTAGATATTTTGAGCAAATGAGAGAGTGTGAGAGGTATGATCTCGTGCTAGGAGTATATAAAGAAGCTAAGGGGACAAGGAGACAAGGGTGGAGCGTCCATACCATTCAAAATTGAAATGGGAATCTTTGACCTGCTTTTTGGCTACCACTCGACCCCACACTCGACCAGCACGTGGTCGAGCTCCTTGACCAATTTGAAGTTTCAAAATTTTTCTTCCTTTTCTCCCTCCACTCGATCGTCCTAGAGGCTTTGGAAACCAAATGGGCCTTAATCCTTACCCAGCTCGATCGAGTACTTCTCGTGGCCTGGTCGAGTGGGCTTGCGAACCTCTTGCCCAAGTCCAAATCTCTTCTTACCCAACTACATTCTTAATAAAAAGTCTGTCCAACAAAAACATAAAAGGAAACACATCAAAACTACTAACAAATTAAACCATATTTACAAAGGATACCTTAGGGACTTCCTCCCTAGTGAGCTTGTTTAAAGTCACTAAGCTTGACTTTGATTTCCTTCTTAAACTTGATCTAGATACCAAGGAGGTGATGAAATCCTCCCTGGAACCTCTTGGTCACTGTGAAGTTGATCCTTGATCACCTCACCCTTAGCACACAAACCATATTTCTTCTTGATTTTGAGCCTTGGTCTTGCTTTCCTCAAAGACCTCTTGTTCAGCTTTACTTGAAGATCCTCAACCATAATAGTCAACTCTTGAACTGACCTCTTAAGCTTTTCCACAGAATCCTCTTGAAGTGGGAGCTCAGCTTTTGGAGTTGCCTTATCACTTAACCCTTCTTGACCACCTTTGTCCTTGATAGTAAAAGGCTGGTCATCAATGGTGGGAAGGTTGGTTGGATTGTAGATATTGAACTTCATAACTACATCTTCAGCAATGTTCAAGGTCACAAGACCTTCCTTGACATCAATAACTGCTCCAACAGTAGCTAAGAATGGCCTCCCTAGTAAGATTGGATCTTCAGGCTCCTTGTCCATCTCTATCACCACAAAGTCAGTGTGGATCCTTGCTCTTCCTATCTTGATTGGGACATTCTCTAACCTCCCAACTACCTCTCTATTTGTCCCATCAGCTAGGCACACATGGAGTCTAGTAGATTTGAAGTCAGTTCTCCCAAGCTTTTGAGCTATGGAATATGGCATGACACTTGTTGAAGCTCCCAAATCACAAAGGCATTGGTTGTAGTGAAGATAGCTAAGTGTGCAAGGCAGATATAATGGACTTGGATCCTTAAGCTTGATTGGAATGATAACTCCTCCAAGGTCCTCAAGATCCTTCTCATCTTGAGCTTCAGCCTTCTTCTTTGACAGGTCAAGCAAAAAGTCTTTGTAGAGAGGATATGGATCATACTGTTCCAAGGCAGGTCCTCTCTCTTCTTCTTGGTAAGCAATGGTGATCTCTTGTATGGCCAACACTTCCTCAACCACAGCTTCTTCCTTTAAAACCCTCTCTTCTTCTTGTTGCCTAGCCATCATCTTCTTTCTCTCAATGATTTCCCTAAGCTCCTTAATCTTTTGTGCTTTGAAACATCCTGGGAAAGGTAGTGGAGGCTTGTAGGCAGGAGGAATGTACTTGGCGGGTTTGTCAGCCTCGGACTGTCCAGCTCGATCGACCACTCGAGCACGCACTCGGTCGAGTGGCTGCTCGAGTCCGTGGTCGAGCTCAGGTGCGAGCTCCAATTGCTTGTTACAAACATCACTTGGGGCTTCAGTAACTAATGAATTCCCCCAAACTTGAACTGCACTGTCCTCAGTGGCTTCTTCCTCATGAACCTGAATGGCTTTGGCTGTGAACTCCCTTGGATTTTGGACAGCTTTTCCAGAGAGTTGGTTGGGTTTTGGAGCTGAAGAAGAGGCTATGTTACTCTCCATGTACTTGACTCTGGAATTCAGACCCTCAAACTTCATATTCAGATCATTGTATTGAGATGTGAGCCTTTGGTTTAGCTCAGCAAACTGTTTGGCTTCCTCTATCTTCCCTTGTGTTTGACCAATCAACAGCTGTTGTACCATGGCTCTAAGGTCTTGTTCCTGGCCTTGGTTAGTCTGAAACCTTGGTGGGGGACACAACTGGGGCTGGAACACCTGTTGCTGTTGTAAGGGAAAAAGTTTTGGTGCTGTTGAGGCTGTTGAGGAGGGTAGACTTGATCTTGTGGGTTGGCCACATTTGTGCTCCTATAGGACAGATTATTGTTCCTAAACCCTCCTTGGTTATAACCCTTGAAACCTCCTTGGTTTTGCATATAGCATAACTCAGTAAACTCATTCTCTCCCTCTTGAGCTGGAGGCTCCTCTTCACTAACAAAGTGAATAGACTTTTGCTGACTTAGCAAGATCCTATCAAGCTTTTCATTCACCATTTTCAGATCCTTCTTGTACTTGTCTTCTTGATCAGTTGATGATGACCTTATGGTTCTGTCATAGTCCTCATTGTAGTTCCCATCAGACTGTGCAAGGTTCTCTACTAACTCCCAGCCTTCTTCCACATTCTTGTTGAGGAAGTTTCCATTGGAGGCTGTGTCAAGAAGCATTCTGAACCTAGGAAGCACTCCTCTATACAATGTGCTCAACAAAGACTCCACACTGAAACCATGGTGAGGACACTGAGTTTGGTATCCCTTGAATCTCTCCCAAGCTTCACAAAAGCTTTCATTACTCCTTTGAGCAAATCCAGAGATCTCATTCCTTAGTCTTGCTGTCCTAGCATTGGAGAAAAACTTGGCCAAGAAAGCCTTCTTGCATGCATCCCAAGTAGTGATTGCACCAGTAGGGAGAGTCTTTTCCCATAAATGAGCCTTGTCCCCAAGTGAGAAAGGGAACAACCTCAGCTTGAAACCATCTTCACTTACTCCATTGATCTTGGTAAGACCACAGATTCTGTCAAACTCATCAAGATGATCTAGTGGATCCTCCATAGGAAATCCATGGAATTTATTGGCCTGAATCATTGAGATCAATCCACTCTTGATCTCAAAGTTGTTGTTGGCAACAGTTGGTGGCACAATGCCAGCTCTTTGGTTGTGAGTGTTGGGTGCATCTCCAGCACCAATGTTCCTTGGTCTCTGAATCTGATCCTGGTGATCCATAGCTACTATAACCTCTTGTTGTTGCTGAACAACTCTCCTTTGCTTAGCTCCTAAACTCTTGGTCTTGTTGTTGATGTTGTCAATAGGCCTAAGAAGATTGTCCCTTCCTTTAGACCTTGTGTGCATTAACAGACACAAACGATTTTTGCTAGGCAAGCGACTGAGCACAGGCTCAAGTAGGAGGTCAAGTCGACTGGAAAATGATGGTTATAGAGATCCGGCTTCTGGCTCGAGCAGGTGCTCGATCACGACTCGGTCGAGTGGTGGTCGAGTGGTACCTGAAATGGAACTTCAACCCAGAAACAGAAGATTCGAGTACAGCAACCTCACAAGCGTATAAAAGAACTTAATCTTAGACTAATATGGATCCTAAATGTCACAAAAACACACTCAAATGGGCAACGGCGCCAAATTGAAACAAGATTTATGTTGTGGTGTGAATGATGATGTATGCAATGGTGAGATATGAATGGAATGATGGATGGGTGTTTCAATTCCCCTTATGCTATTGCAGTACAAGAGGTATCAATCCTAAATGAGTGTTTGTGAACAATTAAGATATGCATATGAATCTAAGTTAAGACAAATGTAAAGATTGTTTGTCACTAACAATCCTAGGAAGAAAATGTAAAATGCAGAAAATAAACTACAAGAACTAACAACTAGATGCAAATGAAACTGAATGATTGAAACAGTGATAAAGCAAGAACAGAAACAGAGACTACTACTAATGAACTAATGCAAGATAAGTATTGAACTGAAAACTAAATGTATGCAACTGGAATGAAACAGGAATGAAACAAGACAAACACAAATCATAGATACAGAGTTCTGGGGATGAACTCGAGCAGCACTCGACCGAGTGTAGGTCGAGTGGGTGGTCGAGCTAGACTAGACGCAGAAACAGAGCAATGCAATAAAAACAGAGTAATGCTAAATCCAATCAAACAACAAGCAAGCAACAGGATTAAGACTAAGATTTCAATAAACAAAGAAGGTCCTGAGGATGGATTCATGGGATGGACTAATCATTGTGGTTATCTAACTTGGTCAACAAATCTCAAGCAAACTTTGAGCTAACCTCTAGACATATTAATCTAAGACAAGTTTCTCCCACTCTCATGGTCAAGAAACAATCAAACCTATGCAATTCTAGACTTGTTCTCACACAGTAAAGAATCTACACAAGCAGGCATTAAGCAATACATCTCAAACCAAACAAGACCTCTAATCTCTTAGCAAGCCTAATGGTAAGCTCTAGATCTAGCCTTATCTATGCTTCCTAAACATTGGTGTGATGCTAAGAAGCTTGAAATCAGACTCTACCCTCTCAGATATAGAATCAGCATTAAGATCATCTACCCTAGAAGAGATCTACAACAATCAAGCTTGACCAAGTCACACAAACCACAAGATCAATCCATCCTAACCCATCCTCAAGATCCTAAGGAAACTACTCACAACAATACATGATAATCAAAGTCAAAAACCCAGAAAATATTGAAACTTGCATTATTAGAAAGATTAAACAAAGATCTTCAATATTGATGAAAGGATGAAACTCAAATTCTCAATATCTTGAAAGTTATAGAACCAACAAAATATAAGAATCTAGTCTTCTTTTTTAAGGAAGTACAAGATCTTAAAAATAAAAATGCAAAAGGAATAAAACTAAAAAAGGTAAAAACTAGGTTTAGGGAATATCTAAAAAGTTGCACACTTTGGTGGCTGCAGGTACAAGGCCTTATATAGGTGAAGAGGTGGAAGCCCTAAAAATAGAAAAAGTCAAAGTAGTCAACGGCTCGGTCAACTCGACCAGTGCTCGGTCGAGTCCATGGTCGAGCTGGCTTCTCTCGTGCACACTCCACTCGGTCGAGTTCATCTACCCACTCGGTCGAGTCCATCTACCCACTCGGTCGAGTGCTTGGTCGAGTTGGACTCTGGACCTTGGTTCTTCAGCCTTAACTCTCTTGCTTTCCCTTCAAGATTGCTTCACTTCTCCTCAGGATTGTTTCCATGCTCCTTAAGCTCCAAAATCACCTGTTTATGCATGAAAAGATGCAAATGCAATGCAACTAAACTCTAATGCATGATTAGTCCTAAAGCTACACAATAATGGTGAAAATGGCTAGCAAAAGATGCAAAAGATGTGAATAAACTAAGGGAAAACATGGTAAAATATATGAACATCAAAGTCCCTACAAATGGTAGTTTGTGAGGTCCTGTTACCGGAGGCAAATGAGATGATTATTGTGTCAATTGTCTATGCCTCAAACGAAGAAGGAACTAGGAAGGAGTTGTGGGAAGAAATGGAAACTTTCGCTAGTTCTCATTTTATGGAAAGTAAGTCTTGGATTGTCTTGGGGGATTTTAATCAAGTCCTAAATCCAGAGGAGCATTCTCACCCTGCCACGCTTAATGTTGATAGAAGGACAAGAGTTCTCAGGGATTGTTTGATTTATGCAGACCTGTTTGAACTTACATACAGGGGGAACACGTTCACTTGGTGGAATAAGTCGAAGACAAGACCAGTAGCCAAGAAGCTGGATAGAATCCTGGTAAACTCTCATTGGTATAGGCTTTATCCAACTTCTTTTGCAATGTTCGGAGAACCTGATTTCTCGGATCATGCTTCTTGCGGAGTTACATTGGATACTGGCAGTTTAAAGGTGAGAAGGCCGTTCCAATTCTACAACCTTCTTCTCCAGAACCCAAACTTTCTCCCTTTAGTGATGGAGCATTGGTTCTCTGTAAATGTGACGGGTTCAACAATGTTGCAAGTCTCCAAGAAGTTGAAGCAGCTAAAAAGCCCTATTCAGAGCTTCAGCAAGGAAAATTACTCAGGCATAGAACGGAGAGTGTCTGAAGCTCATGATCATTTACTAGGGTTACAAAACCAAAACATGGCAGATCCCTCACCTGTAAATGCGACTTTGGAATTGGAGGCGGAGGAAAAGTAGAGAATTCTAGTAAGAGCAGAGGAGGCTTTTTCCAGACAAAGAACGAGTATATCTTGGTTCAGAGAAGGGGACTGTAGTTCTGCTTTCTTCCATAGGATGGCGTCTACAAGAAAGGGAAAGAATCACATTCATTTCTTGGTGGACACAAACGGAGCAAGGATAGACACCCAACAAGGCATTAGGGATCATTGTGTCACCTACTTCGAAAATCTGTTTGGGAGTGGCGAATCTTCTATTGATCTAATCCAAAGTGATATGGAGCTGCTGCTACCTTTTAGAGCCTCCCAATCCCAGAAGACCTCCCTAGAAGCTTTGTTCACCAAGGAGGATGTAAAGGAGGCTTTTTTCTCACTGCTGCCAAATAAAACTTGTGGACCTGATGGATACTCTGCAGAATCCTTCACAGGATGCTGGAGTTTCATTGGTCCCAAAGTGACAGATGCAGTGTTGGAATTCTTTCGTTCTGGGAGACTACTCAAACAGTGGAACTCCACTTCTCTTGTTCTGATTCCAAAGACTCCTAATGCGTCAAAGGTCTCCGAATTTCGACCAATATCGTGCTTAAATACCGTTTACAAGGTAATCTCTAAATTGTTAGCAGTGCGTCTTCAAAACTTCCTTCCAAGTGTGATCTCGCCTTCGCAGACTGCTTTTATGCCGGGAAAATTACTTGCAGAAAATGTCTTTCTTGCGACAGAGACAGTCCAAGGTTACAATCGAAAAAACATTACAGAGAGAGCTATGCTCAAAGTGGACATCAAAAAGGCTTTTGATTCAGTGAACTGGTCTTTCATTCTTTTGGCTTTAAGAGCCATTGGAGTACCAGAGAGGTTTGTTGGATGGATCAAGGAATGCATATCAACTCCCTCCTTCACGGTTTGCTTGAATGGCAACTCGAGTGGGTTTTTCAACAGTGCCAAGGGTCTTCGTCAGGGCGACCTGATTTCTCCATACCTGTTTGTGCTGGGTATGGAGGTTTTCTCGAGGCTTCTTCATTCTCGATTTGAGCAAGGATATATCAGCTATCATCCAAGAACATCAGGTTTGGCTCTTTCTCACTTGATGTTCGCTGATGATATTATGATGTTTTTTGATGGTTCTGAAGCCTCTCTCTATGGTATAAATGAAGCCCTTGATGATTTCGC
The DNA here is from genome assembly GCF_030686135.1 of Camelina sativa. Classification (NCBI taxonomy): domain Eukaryota; kingdom Viridiplantae; phylum Streptophyta; class Magnoliopsida; order Brassicales; family Brassicaceae; genus Camelina; species Camelina sativa. The sequence continues at coordinate 4,704,588 of NC_141885.1, read as the reverse complement.
TTCTTAGTCGGGTCTGCATACGAGTAGAGAGAAAACTTAGTTGTTTCATGCGGGTTTAGATCATGACCAGGCCTCAGCGATTTTGAGACATGGTTGTCCAGTGGCTTTTCTTCCAATCTGGTACCTGGGACTTCCACTTATGCATCGTAAGCTGAAAATATCTGAGTATCAGCCTCTTTTGGACCAAATTACCTGCAGATTCAAGGGCTGGGCAGTGAAGACCTTATCCTATGCAGGGAGATGCCAATTGATTGCCTCTGTAATTTCTGGCACCATCAACTTCTGGATCTCAGTCTTTATCCTCCCAAAAGGTTGTATCAAAATGATTGAGTCTCTTTGCTCTAGATTCCTCTGGTCTGGAAGGATTGATGGCAGTACGGGCGCAAAGGTTGCTTGGGAAACAGTGTGTCTCCCCAAGAAAGAAGGGGGTCTAGGTTTGAGAAGATTCACCAATTGGAATACCACCCTCTGCCTCAGGTTCATTTGGCTATTATTCTCGGACTCGGTTTCTTTTTGGTCAAAGTGGCAAAAATTTCATAATATAAAGAGAACCAGTTTCTGGGAGGTGAAGGAAGCGTCATCGGACTCTTGGCTGTGGAGATCAATTCTCCGAGTGCGGCCACTTGCAACTAAGTCTATCAAGGTCACTGTGGGTGATGGTCGCACAGCTAGTTTTTGGCTAGACTCTTGGACCCCTTTTGGACCCTTAATTATCTTTATAGGTCCTTTTGGGCTGTCTCAACTTCAAGTCCCTATCAGCGCAAAGATAAGCGATACCTGCAATTCTGCAGGCTGGAAACTTGCTTCGCCCAGGTCTGAGTCTGCTCTCCAACTCCATATGCACCTGACTACTCAACTGATCCCTTTGTTGTCTGCTAGTCAAGATGAGTACTCTTGGGTAGTGAAAGAGAAGCTTTTTAAAGTTTTTCCCTCCGCTGCCACTTAGGATGTCCTTAGTCCAAGAAAAGAGATAACAAATTGGCATGATGTCGTATGGTTCAGAGGTCACAACGTCTAGCATCTTGGGGTGTCTCACAATCACCACACTACTCCTTTTGCTCTATAGAGATAGAATCTCGAGAGCATTTCCTTATTTCCTGCCACTTCTCTAGAGCTATTTGGCAGCTAGTCCTTGCGAGGATCGACCCTACGTGCCCTTGTCTCTCGTCATGGCCAGAACTTCTCTCATGGATCAGATCATCCTCTCCAGCGGCTTCTCCTCTTCTGCAGAAACTCGTCGCCCAAGCTTCAATCTACAACATCTGGAGACAAAGGAACAATCTCATTCATAACCAGCAGAAACTCACCCCGGATCACATCTTCAAGCAACTAGATAGGGACATCAGAAACATCATCTTAGCTAGACTCTCTCGTAAGAGGTTTAGCAACCTGATGCAGTTATGGTTATCATGATCAGAAATGCTTGTGTTTTCCTTGTAATTTGATTCCTTATTTTTATTCTTTTTGTCAAGGTATAAGAAGCCATAGGTTTTTCTTGTAAAAGCCAAACTTTTCATATATATGATATTAACAGTTATAGCAAAAAAAAATCTTTGTGACCTACGACTATTTTTTTTCCGACTACCCCTTTTCCAATAAAATCTGGCAGCATCTTACTCGAAAGCTGTTCCAACACATGTCTTCTTCTTCTATTAGTGACGCAATCTTAACAAATGAGTTTCGTAGTGGGTCTTGTTTTCCAGATTCCCATGTAGTAAAACAAGTGTCCAACGTGCCCACGTCGATGACTTCGTCCTCTTGATCTCTTTTTGTTGATCGAAATTGACGAAAAACTTCAACAGGTTCTGGTCCACCAATAAGATCTAAAGAGGCGATGTTGTTGCTGATGTCATCATCGGTCGTAACTCTTAGAACTAAAGTGTTGTCGTTGTGGAAAACTCTGTCGTCGAACACCACCACGTCGGGCTCCACAAGAACCTTCAACCTTGTCATGAAACACTTCTGCTTCGACATCATCTTCATCTGTGTCGACATCAAAACATGGATCTCCATCCGTAGTTGAAAAACAATGACCATCAATATCACAAACTTTGTCACCGTATACATCTAAGATTGGATCTCCGCTATGGTATGAAAAGAAGTTGTCATCGTTCACGTTACTGAAACAATCATCGTCGTTTCCCGCACCAGTAACCATATCAACGTCTTCATCACAATTTTCACATATCTGTTCGTCGATCTGATTGACAAAGGTGTTGTCATCTTCTTTAGTGTCGTTGGTGTTGTTAAGATCAGTATCACATTCAATGTCAACAACACCGTTATCTTCTTTTACATCAAAATTATTCTCGACTTCGTCTTCTAGTTGATTAGCGTAGACAAGGTAATTGTTGCTTTTTGCATCGGCAACACCGTCTCCGTCTTCCAAGTCGCAAACATCATCGCTTTTGACACCATATGTTAGATCTGCAGAATACACCATAAGAGACAAATCATTGTAATCACGGAACGTGTTTGTCGTTTCAAATTTTGCAAACGATCATACACCAAACTATGGTAATGATGAGGTAAAAAGTGTGCACATAACTTATTCTTAAGTTTATCCCAAGATTTAATAGGGTTTTTGCCATCTCTCTTGCGCGTGGTCTTCACTTGCTGCCACCATGATGCGGCTTGTCCTCGAAATTGTTTAACCACAAGCGAAACAAATCGATCATCTGAAACACGTTGAAACTCCAAAATCTCTTTAACATCCACCAGCCAATCTATTAATAAATCACTAGAAAATCCATCATGGAACTCGGGAATATCCCCCTAAAATCCGGGAACATCGTCGGAAGGAAATCAAACCACCAAGAACGTGATCAATCTGATACCAACTGATAGAGAGCGGAAGCTTAATAACGGACGAGAACGGTAGGTCTCCAGGAGAACTCGGATTCACGAACAGATTTTTCTTAGAACGTCGTAGCTTGACGAAGAAACAATAAGGATAGGGTCGAGATCGGAAGCGATATCGACGTGGTTTTGCAAGTCCTCCTTGCAGGGCTTGAACACAAGCTCTTAGGATTGAGAGTCCTTCTCTCTAGGCTTTACGCAAAGCTCTCTTAAAACAACGTAATCGATAATTCCTCTACATGTGAGGGTTCCATCCCTTTTATAACACACACTTTATGATAAACTCAAATCTAAAACTAAGGAAAGATATAAACACTAAATATTCTAATCTTAAACCTTTCTAAAATAAATAATTATCAATTAAAATAAGCTAACAAATCTAATGGATCCAAATCCACGTAAAGTCCATTATATGCTGCATCAAAAGCTTAGTTTGATCATGTCAGCTTCCTTGGTTGAAAAGAGAACACTTGCATGGCACTTCTTCAAGAATGGCAAGCTTATATCTACGAAATATGGCATGAGTAAAATCGTCATTACCATCGCGGTCTAATTTTCACTTGAACGCCCTAACTCTCTTTCGAGCTACATTCCAAAAGGTTCTATCATCATCGATGTGTCGATGGCCTCATCATCCAAAATGTTCTTTCGGGTGGCCTCGATCGAACAAGACATTTGATCTTCTTCTCTTGGCTTAGCATCCAAATGGTGTCCTTCCTTCATTCAATGATGGTTAATTTTGTATTTAACTAATGGTTGAGAACTCGTAGGTTATGATTGACTATGATTCCAGTTTGACTCTCTAGTTGGTAATTAAATAAAAAAAATGCAAGAAAACTACTCACCCAAAACAAAAACAAAACATAGTATGAAGTTTCTGGTTATCTCGAAAAATAAAACATGTTTACTTTCATTTATTATTTAACTAACAAGGGTTTTTATTTTGACAAGACAAAACGAACGTACACAAGATATATATTCTAAAAAGAAGAAAGAAACTGGGACATATATATAACATAAAAGGTAAAATTACATTATCGCCTTCCAAAAAGACTCACGCAAATTTTATGTTATGTTCCTCCTTGCTTTACCCGGTTCATGGGTCTCAGTAGTGAGTTCAGTATCACGAGCGTCATGTGCCTTATCTTGCACATACTGGCCCATCTCTTTTCCCTTCATACCAGCATAGCCTACCGCATCAGCCATACGTCGCTTAGCATAGTCCAATTGCTCTGGCACTGTATCACTCCTCCCTCGGAGATAATTTAAGACCCACGAGACAGAGCTCAGACCCGTCAGCCCAAACAACCCAGAAGCCAAGATTCCAGTCACAGCGAGCCCGACAGTGAGAGCCGCTGGGACGAGCACCGGACTAAAGAGAAGGAAGAGGGGAATGGAGACCAGCAAGCCGATCACCGAACCGGCTAGAGTGAGCCCAGCTAGGGTTAGCAGTGTGCCACCGATGGGGACCCCCGCTATAAGGGCTATGATCTGCATGTTTACATTTAATAAATGTTCTTTATTTAGACCTTTTCTTTTGTTCAAAAATATATATATATATATATATATATGTAAATATATTTAGACCTTTTCTAATGTCAAAAACTCAAAATGTTAAAAACGACCAATAAACCTCTAGATATGATCCTATTATATGCATGCATGCATGACCATGATCTATTAAACATACAAGTGACGCCGTATAACCCTGCTTTTAAACTTTATTTATTTTTTAGAAATTATTGCATGCATATGTTAAAGAAAAATAATAATAAAAAAAATCCTAACACTTGGAAAATAATATATATGGACTAATCACATGATGTCTAATTAGTTCGAGGCTCATGATTCTTTACTATTTATTTTTTTTTCTATTTTAAGTTTTCAGAAAATCGTTACATAGTTTTGAGTGAGTGATTAGTTTAGAGGAAAAGAAAAATGAAAAAGTAAAGGAAGCACAAAATAATACTTGGTTAGTGGAGGGGCCGCGACTCTTAAAATCAGAACCAGCACCATAACCACCGTAACCACCGTAACCGACATCATCTTCGTAGGACGGCTGAAGATGAGCACGTTTTTCAGTACGGTCGACATGCCCACGCCTATCACGGTCCACATTCGCCATATTAACTGATATGATCTATAACTAAAGAGCAAAGTGATAACAGAACTAAGGGGAAAAGTGTAACAGAACACAAAGGGGGTATAAGAGATAAGTCTAAAAGAACATATATATAAATGGATTGAAATACAATTTTTGTAGTAGAAGGAGCTTTGGAGTGAAGAGAAGAGGACACGTAAGAATGTGTTGAAGGTAGAGGTGTGGCTTTGCATGATTTCCAAGTTTCATTCCTTACCTGATCTTCTTTGCCTTCTTCTCTCCACCGTACATATTTAATCAAAAACAAACAAAACATTCGATTTACAATTGTTCTCCCTTCGACGCATACAGATGCGCACCTGTGTGCCAAAAACATCTTTCTCATTTTATTAATCTTTTTGTATAGTTTTTTTTAGCTTTAGGATATAGCCCCTATATATATCCGGTTAATTCAACCTGCTAAGAATAAATTTTCACATGTATATCTAATCCAAGTTTGGAAACAAATACATTGAAAACAAAACAAAAACAAAAAAAATCTATACGACTAAGAACATCCACAATATTGGTTATTTTTGTGGGTGTTTTTAAATGTGTATCTTTAGGAAAAAAAGAATTTTTTTTAATGGGTATATTAAAAAAAACAGGTGTGGTGTCTCCCTAGACATTTTATTTATTTTTAATAAATAAAATAATAAAAATAAAGAAATAAAAATACAAAAACCTTAAATTCATGTTTACTTTTCTCACATTTTTTTAAAAAATGTATTACATAAAATATGTTCGATCAAATGTTAGTCTTGGCAGAATGTTTATTTGCTATTTATGACATATTTATTTGTTCTTCATAGAAAACTTCATTATTAGTTCTCGCACATTTATTTGTTGCTCATCGCATATTTATTTTATTTAATCATAGATTTGTTAATATATATTACAATAACGTATTGTTGATTTATTTTGGTTGGTTGCATCATTTATTTTGTATTTTTGCATTACCTATAAATTATACAAAATGATTTTATATCACTCAAAAAAATGATACTCACTTTGTTGATGCAAATAATTAACATCGTTTTATTATCAACAAATGCGAAGTATTTTTCTGTATCATATTAATAATGTCAATTATCAATAAATGATACTACATTTTCTATCAATTTGTAAAAATGATGTTATGATTTGCATCCATCATAATAATTGATGTCAATTATTTATAAGTGAATAGTATTGATGTTATTTGTAAAAAATAGTATCAATTTTGAAAAATGTTTTTAATAGTTGTATCATTTACAATAACTGATTTCTTATTTGTATCATTTCAGTTATCTGATTTGAAATATTACCATCACTTGTATATAATTGATGTGAAATTTACGTTAGTTTTACTAACTGATTCTTAAAATTGTGTCACTTCTAGAAAGCGATTTCAGAAATAGTTTTAATTTCATTTGTAAATTTATGTAAATAATCAACGTTATTTGCAAAATACATAAATTCAATATGAAATAGTTAATTAAACAAGAAACATACGTAAATTAATAATTAATATACTGGAAAGTAAATTATAAAAATCATCCTAATAGGTTTTGCAAATTCATAAAACAAAAATAAACAAAATTAGTTGCTAAGAAATTTTGATAAACTAATGTTGACCATGATCATTAGCTTCCGTTAAGACATCATCTTTTTCCTAAGAATAATAATAAAAAAAAAAAAAACAGATTATAGTTTATAATCTAAATAATTGGTATATATGAAATTAATATGTAAATACAATTTATCTAGGGGTTAGGTACATTTGATATGTCTACAAATGATGTAGTCAATGAATATCAAATTAGCATCGTGACTTAATTGACCGAACCATGATCCAAGTACGATTTAGAATCTCTAGTTGACGTATATATCTTCGTCGAAATGCATTATCACTTTACTCTCTTGTAATATATCCATACATCTTTAAATGATAACATTTTTCTTTTTATGATTCAATCAATAGTATTTTGTAGGAAAAAAATTCATATTAGTTTACCAATTCATAAAACAAATTTGTAAGTATATTAAAGAAATTAACTTTATTTATATCACCTATAAGTTGTATCTTCTATTTGAAACTTTTACATTCAGGAGCAAGTGCATGCACGAGGCGTAATATCAGTCCCGCCTCAATATTTTTTTAGATTCTAGGTGAACTAAATTTTTTGGACCTCTTTCACTATAAATTTTCACCTAGAATCAAACAAGGTAACACATACAATGGGTAGAACGACTTATGTATTAATGGTTCAATGCAAAATACTAAGAGTATAATTTTTATTTTGCTGTCCAAGAAACACAAGTCTAATTTTTAACTTGATCTAACTCTCAGGCTCAAAGAGTTTACTTGGCTAAGAAACACAACGCGGTATCTATTTTTCAGCATCATTTGAGACATAGAACTGACTTTTCAAAACATTTATCGAGACATAAATTCGACTTATGAAACTACGGATGTAGGCTCATTAAACGGGTAGGCTCTGGGGACATTTCAGTTTGGAATGATCCCTCGATTTCTGCCTAATCTCCGAAATCAGCACTATGCACTGGGTTGGCCCCCGACCCTTTGCTTCGAGTAAACTTTTTTTGTTGACAGGACTACTAATTCCTGGAATATGGCTTTGCTTTCGACTACTTTTGAGTCGGAAGATGTTGCCATTATTGTTGTTATACCTATCAGATCTCCGCATTCTCCGGATATGTTGGATTGGCATTTTACAAAATCAGGTGCATATTCGGTTAAGTCTGAATATAACATATTACGCCAAGGTTTATCGGGGATGACTACTTGTGGTCCGGATATCACACCACTCCAGGCTTTTGTCTGGAAGGTCTGGTGCCCTCCAAAAATACGGCACTTTTTATGGCAAGTTATTACAGGGTGTTTTGTCGTCACATCGAATCTACGACGACGAGGGATGAGTTGTGATGTTGAGTGTGCGCTCTGCGGTTCTCCGGTAGAGACCATTAATCATGCTCTTTAGAGTGTCCACCGGCGAGGCAAGTTTGGGCTTTATCTTCATTCCCAACAATGTCGGGTCTTTTTCCTTTAGGATCCATCTTTGCCAATATGGATTTCTTATTTTGGCGAGCACATCATGTCCCTGATCCGGAGGTGTATTCCTGGATATTGTGGTACATCTGGAAGGCTAGGAATGATAAAATCTTCTCTAACCTGGATTCAAATCCGCTTGCGCTTTTGCGTACGGCGAAGGATGAATCTAAGGATTGGTTCATGGCACAAGAGGATGAATTGGTTGACACTTTTCCCATTGTCTCACGTGCCAGACATGGCAGTGGGTGGGGTCAGGTGGCTGATAGCTCGGTAACGCGCTATCATTGTTTTATCGATGGTTCTTGGAAAGCGACAGACCAGTTTGCTGGTCGGGGGTTGTATTGTACGTCTCCAAGGGGCGACCCTCCTACTATGGGTGCATCCAACCTTCGCCGCATTCATACGCCTCTTCATGCCGAGATGGAAGCCTTTGTCTGGGCAATGCGATGTATGATTAACGTCGATAATCAGGATGTATTTTTTCTTACTAACTGCTCCGACTTGGTGAAGATGGTGTCTTCGCCGTCCGAGTGGCCCGCTTTCAAACCGTATCTTGAGGAGATTCAATTGGATAAAGAGGAGTTCAACTCGTTTTCCATAGCTCTAATTTTCCGCACTGAGAATGGTAAAGCAGATAATTTGGCACGCTGTGTTCGTTCAGTCTCACATCAGATTATCTATGTGAACAATGTTCCGTCCTATTGGCTTTTTTGAGTTAATTAGCTGTTGTTAAAAAAAAAACTGCTGATGAATCACCCAAAGTATATTGGACAACAGTTGACAAAGTTAACTCACCTTCCACTTGAGTCGTATGCGTTTAATGAATTCTAATCTGATTTGAGCACCGGTGGTTTCATTCACCGAAAGAAAATCGTTTAGAAACCCTAGACTAATTAGTACGTACGTAGTGGCCGCTTAGCCAAATACAAAATAAAATAAATTCCCAAAAATAAATTAATTCTCGCTTAGCCGAAAAATGGTATACGGATCTGAAAAATATTTATTGAAGATAATTACTTTTCATCAAATAGAAATATATTTTTTTCTTTTTAGGAAGTTTTATGAAACATATGTTAGAGATAAGACTGATTATTTCAGTGAGGGAAACGCAATTTCGGATTGTAACTATATAACTGATCATTTCTCTTTCACTAGTGCATAGTTTGCTGCCAACTTACTCTATGTGTGTATCCATGAAACAAATCACAAATAAATTTTCACGTTGTGTGATGTATACGTACGTCCATCGATGTTATTGCTTTAAAACTTTTTTACGTGTCTAGAATTCTAAAAAAAAATAATGATGGTTATGTTGTCATGAACTATGTTTATGTATTACCCCTTTTAGAACACGAGCACACCACTGTGGTGGCTTTGGCTAGTAGTTGTACACCCCTTTTTCCTTACAGACGTCTAATCAAAGAAAGAAGAAAAAGTAATCGAATCAATCAATTCCGACAGGAGAAAACGACGTCGTCCATAGAACAAGGCTTTTTCATTTGTTTCTGTTATTGGACCTTTCTATTTTGATTAGAAGCTATTGGGCGGTTTAGTGGTGTTCCACTGCTAGTTGATAACGATAGGACAAACTCTCCCTCTCTCTCTCACTCACTTTCTCTTGGTCTACAAACTGGCCCATTTAGGTTTTCTTTGTGTGTTCTTCCCCCTTTTTGTCGATGAGATTGATTTCAAACTTAGATTCAACCTGTGAAAAAGTTAAGTCTATGGCTTAAACTACAAAACAGTAGGTTTCTATGGATGGGGACATTAGTACAACAGATTCTCTGGATTATTATATGGCCACAATTCAAGTTCTTGAATATATAATTTGCAAAGTTTGATATATTGTAAGAAAAAGGTGTGACCCGTGTTACATTACTCAATTGCATAAAGATATAAGATATAGAAAAACTTTGAAATATATCGTTGTTTAGTTCTTCTTTGATTCAAATACATTACTGCCGGTTTGAAGCGCAAGTAAAGTGACACAAACTAATATACTCCATGTCACTCATGGCCATTATTTAGGTATATATAGGATGATAAAAGAAAATAAAAGTAAGAGAGATTTAAGGGAGAATGATGGAGATTGGAGGGAATAACCGAGGAAAAGTCTTCAGATGAGTACAATATGATATGATATATCACATGGCAAAACAATCATATTCCTGCAGTAGATAGTGATAGTGGTATAAATTAAAATAAATAAAAATGTTATTTAAAAAGAGTTTTGAAAAGATGAATGTACCTTTAGTTACTGTTTCTGAAACTGACTCATGTCTGAAGTCTGAACAAATCTTGAATCCCCGTGTCCTTATTGTCGACATGTAAATCCACGCATGGAAGTCAAAGAAATACAGACACATACATGTATGTATGTAGTATATTTATATTATTGCATTCACATATATAAGCATTGAGTATGTAATAATACCATTACACATTCGACTAGATCCGCGTTAAAATAGCTCAAATGATTCCTTTTAAAGTTTTCCGTCTCCAAACACAACTTATGTGATTAAGGAGTATTAAACCATAAACATGATGTGTCATCTGGTCTTTCTTTGCGCAACGGAAAGAGTTGTAGTTGTCTTGTTGTAACCAATGAGGCAATGATGAATGATGAACAGAGGAGTAGGAAAAAAAATTGGTAAAATAGTAGCGGGAAAAGAAAAAAAAACGGCAACAGGAATAAAAGGTTTAACATATAACGGTAAAAATTAAAAATGATAGAATAATTTAGAAAGATGAAAATGATTGATAGGAGATATATAGCAATATAAGTTTAATAATAGTATTGTTTTCATTGATAATAAAATGAACAGGGCAATTATTACTGCTGCTATAAAGAAGTATCAATCAAAAAATTTTGTTAAAAATATCGTTAGGCACTAATTATATATACTGTGTAAGAACACTTCACTTCGAATTAATCAAACATAGATCAGACGAAAATTCACGGAAACTAGTTTTATGAGTAATTTTTTTATCTACATGTATCTATAATTGATTGAATCCATGAACCAATATAGAGAATATGGTCAACAAGTATAGTAGTCTGCGTCGCTCTAAACCCGAGGAGTTCGTCCGAGTTTCGTTTGCCTCTTTTTTTTTTACAAAACCAAAGAAGTAAAAAAAAATATTTACTTTGTATGAGAACAAAAAAAATCACAATAAATTACAACGTTCGCATATTAGTATAATTTTAAATCATTTTAAATATATATATATATTATTATATTTTTTCATAGTGTTAGTTATAGTGATTTTTAAAATTTTACATCTTTGAGAATTGTAATAACAACATAATGAAACTGGAATTGGGAAAGATATATAAACCATAATTTTGAATGATATTTATATATCCGTGAAAACAAAATCAGCTTATAATCTTGAAAATTTGATTGTTTTCGAGAATGTGATTCACAGAAATAGGAATTGATTAAAAAGATTGTAACACTTTTTAAGTGTAGTCCAAAGACTCAAAGCTATATAGTATCCTTAGATACATAGTATCTAAAACTTTTGGTTTAACAAAGTATTTGGGTATCATAGTCAATCTTAAAAAAAAAAAACATTTACCAATCATTATCGATATATCTTAATTATTGAAAAGAAAATTTAGATTATTGTTTTTTCTTTCTTTTGACAAGATTAGTTGATTACTTGATTTGTATGTATATGTCCACATAGATATGTGGTTGTTAGTTCGCCGCCAAATGTGATGATAATAAGAAAAGAAGAAAAAAACAAAAGGATCGACTTTAAAAAGAGATTCCCTATGAAGACATGTGCCTAAATAATTTGATGTTTTTAGTAATCGAAATTAATAATTTAAACAGTTTCTCAAGTCGACAAATCTATAAAAATCATCTCATTGAATATCAGCAACTTTATGTTTCTGACCAATGACTAGTGTGTGTAATCAAACAACCAATTATTAGCCTACATTTCTATGAGTCTATTAGAAATTGTCGACATGAATATTTATTCTTTTGCAATATCATACTAATTCAATATTAATATTGCATCATTGGCATAAATATCACAATCGTTAAATGTAAATTATAAAATGCTAACGATGAAATATGTGTCTACGTACACCCTTATTTCCTATCCTGCTTACAGTGAAAAGATTTAGTTTAATCGAAATGGTTGGTCGAAGTTAGACAGCACATTAAGCCAAGCATAATGAGGCCACATGCGGGAGCAAGATCAAGTTAAGGAGAGATAGGAGCAATTAAACAAAGAGCTAGTTATTGCTTAAGTCACATCATAAAAAATATTTCTTGACCTCCCATGAAAGAAAATTACAAGTTAAATTACACATACTCATAATTTATATACATGCAAACATACATACACAATTACACATACATACATGCATGTCCCCATATAGACATATATACATACGAAGATATCCTCATCACTTCCATCACATCAACCATCCACTCTCTCTCTTTATACATGTCCGCCGCTAAGTCTCTCAAAGAGTGATGATGGTTAATATATCAACCCCCGTTGACCATTCAACCTCTGCGCCCACCATAGGCTGACGTCGTTTCACCACCAAGACAACCAGCGTACCTCATGAGATCAGCATTTGTCTCCTCTAGTTCCCTTTGCAACCTCAAGACCTGTCTCTGGAGCACCGAGATCGCTCCAACGCAGCCATACACTGGATCTTTAAGCCTTGCCTCCGCCTCGTAAGCCAGCGAGTTCACCGCATCTTCCCGCTGATGCGGGGCCACTTCTTGAAGGATCTTGCTCACATTACTTGCCCCGAATATCCGGTGGACGTTCGCAAACTTTGTCGGTTCCTCCGGCGGAAAATAGGGTGCGAATACGCAATCTGATGTGCACTTACGCCGGAGGAATTTGCATGCTGCACACGGTGAATTTGTGTAGTTCGACATATATGTGTATATAATCCCCTGATTCTTCAGTTGCAAAAATGAAACAAAACGATTTAATCACATACGATTGATATTAACTTTGATCCACACTGATATTGTAATTCTCTAGAGTCTCTTCTCCTTGTAAATACATCAATATATACATTTTCAACAATATGTCACATATACTTCTATGTACACATTATAAAAAATTATATTTTCGAAATTTTGCTTTCTATTTTGTACTCGTAACTAGCAATAGTTGTCTCATCATCATCAAAACAATTGGTTACAAGACGTACGATGTTCTTTAGTCTTTTTATCCTCAAAATTCATTATATATCGTAAGAATGGTAATTAAATAGAAATATTAGTATCATCATCAATATAACTAGTTACGAACGTATGATGTTCCTATCTTCTTATCCTTAATTAAGTGTCATCATTCGTAGTGTTCGTACTGCATTGAAAGATGTTACCATTTAAATATGTATCTCAACTATATCTCAAACAAATATACACAGAAGTCCAAGACACTGAGACTAATCTGTAATTAATACTTAACATAATATATATAAGGTTGGGACACTGAGACTAATCCGTAATCAATACTTAACATACTATACATGTGTATGCACAATATATGTGAAATCTAAGTTTGGTGAATCTAACACACAATAAGATTAATCATGAGACGTTATATAACTGATTGTTTAGCAAAATTACACATAAGAAAATAAACGTCCATTCATTCTCTAAAAGTATGTGAAGAAAATGGATGTTGCTATATTAGATGTGAATTGAAGGTAAGTCAAAATGGTTTGGCATAAGACAAGAAAACAATTTGTTCATTAGGAATTTGACATTCATTTCAAATGTTAAATTTTGCATAAGAATCTTAAGAAGGTGGTATATGTACATATACATTCATTTCAAATGTTAAATTTTTTCAAACAACATAGCGTTTTTATGTGCCATCAAATTTAGTAAAAAAAACCAATTGAAAGTCGGAAAAAAATCTTTCAATAAAAATTTTCGTTAAACGCGAAGATAGAAATAAAATACTATTGACCATACATTTTTGTTCTTGGCATTTAGTTTAGCAGATTTCCTGATTTTATCCTCACAGCACTCTCTGTCTCTCTGACTCTGAGTTCTCCACATATATTCAACAAGTATATATATATAGCCTTAAAATCTCGAATCTATGACCGAGTTACATATATAGCTTTATTAAATCTTTAAGCGTCTGTGTCAGTATGCTACCTTCACTATATATAAGCTAAGAAGTCACAAAATCTATATCCATGTTAATATTATAACGTAAATTAAGGTTGCGACCATATAATAACTTGGAAGTTGAAGATCCAAACTCTCTAAGTTTATATAACCAACCAACGTAGAAGTAAAAGTGTATATACATATATCTATATTGTTAATGTTTATGAATTGGCTGCGTAGAATGAAAGAAGAGTCTTGGTCTTACCTTTGAATGGAGCAACGAGAAAATTTCTATCCCTGATATCTTCTTGAAAACGTTTGATCTTCTTTGTTTCTCTCTTGGGTATTAATTATTAGAAGGGGAATGAAAAATTCTCAAGAGGATTTGCAATTTTTGGGATTCTTTTTGTTGTTTTCAGAGAGGAAACCCTAGTTGGAGACAAAGAGGAGTCTCTCTAAGGGGAAAGTTAGAAAGATAAAGAGGAGGCATTAGTTAGAGATTTAGAGAGAGAGAGGGAGAGGCAAAAGGCATTTTTGGTGGTATGAGAAAGAGAAAGAAGATGAATATAATGAAATTGCAAAAAGACAAATTGGCCTCAATTAATTGAGGACCTAAAATAGTGAATTAAAAAGGAGTATATATCTATTTGAACAAAAAAAAAAAAAATTAAAGAGTATCTCTGACGGTGGCAAATTTTACTCCATTCTTTCTTTCAGCAAATAATAATATATGACATACTTTTCACAAAATTATAAGAAAATATTATCTTAACACATCGGTTACATTAATATCTATATATACATTTTTGAAATACATTTTAGGTTCTACTCTTTTATTTATATTTATTTACAAAGTTACTCCATAAAATATTTCCAAAAATAACATTATTTCAGATTTTGTTTCTTAAAAATTTCACATACCATTCTAACTAAAAAGATACAACAGAATCAATATGGAAACCAAAATTATGATATATTTAACCACACTTTCTATTGTGTATTGAAGATATCTCTGAATTATTTGCAAACAAATAAAACAACAATTTGATTCCTATTTTGTTTTCCAAAACCTGTGAGCTTTTCGATTCTTAATATAAAAATAACTTCGATTCACATTTATTTAAATATTATAATTAATATTTATAACTTAATAAAATTTTAAATATTACGAATATGTAAAATTAAAATTTTTTAAAATATTATATAATATGGTTATATAGTAAATGAGTTATAAAAAAGAGATGTTGAAATTAATAAAATTTCATTAAATTTGTGTTAACACGAGTTAAATCTTTATTTTATTATTTGTCAACACTATTAATATTAGAATATTTAACATATAAAAATTAAGTTGATTTAACTAGAATTGTGTAAAATAATTAAATCATTATAAAAAATGTGACTTAATCATAGCGTATAAATGACTTACTATGTATTTAGATCTCTTATTTTTGTTATAATAATTAAAAATCAAAATAGAATTTCAAACACTAAACAAAACAAACAAATGATCATGAAGTATGTTGCGGGTTAAAAAATTAATATAAACATTCAACCGCACAAACGGTCGGGAAATTTAATTATTCCTCTATTTGGAAAACATCTAATATTTAACAAACAAATAAAATATAAAATATAAATAATAATAAAAACTATATGCACGCGGTGTACCGCGGGTTAAAATCTAGTGATAGTGTAAATAAGTATACACTTTCAAGTTTTCAAAATATGGTAATACTTCCGGTCCCTAAAAGAGAGTTTTTTTTTTTCAATTTTATCTACAAAAGAAATAATTTTAAATACATTTTTAACTAATTAATGTTAATATTTTTAAAACTTCAAGAAAGTATTAGAAAAATAAGATATTTTTATCACAAAAAGGTTGTATTCATTATTTATTTTTTTGAGTGAAAACTCCTAAACATCAATATGAGGGGGAGTACATTCGTCAAAGGTGTGTCGGAATCAAATTGGAATAGCCCTTATAGGACCATATTAATTTTACTAAGAAATCAACGAGGAACCCAATGATAAAATCTAAATTAGCCATTAGCTAACAAATGAGGAAACATAATGTCTAATAATATGATGCATTCTTGAATGAAAACGAAAACTTGTATAGAGAGCTCTTCACATTCGTGTACAATTTTTTAATTTACCTTTTGACCTTTCACGATTTATTAGGACCGTAAGAAAAAGTACTGTTTGTGAAGTCTTTGGTCCACTTCTTAATATATTGTTTTCATTTAAATTTCAGAAGGTTTAGGATACAAACTTACAAAGACATCAGAACTATTGAGGATCTGAGCAAATCCGACATGTGTACTGTCGTTTTGCTTGATTAAATTTAACTGTTAACATATAACCCCTCTTGATTTTACTGTTTATATTTCTTTAAAAAAAATTAATATTAACTTTTACATTTTTAATTAATTAATTATTTGTTGTGTTCATTCAAATTTTTGGCATACCTGATGGTTGAGCCACATGCTTAAATCCAAATAAATTAATTTTAGTAATAAACCAAAATTTTCTGAAAACAAATTCTTCTTAAACTATACTGTCATTATCACTATAAAACAATTGGGAATTTATTCTTTAAAATACATCAAAATCAGTATTTTATATAAACACCATTGAATTTACGTGTTTGTGTTATATGGTTTTAGTTTGGTAAATTCAATGACCAATGACATATCTTATTATATAAAGTTGGGTTTTGAAAGTTAGTCATTAACAATATTTTAACATGTGTCAAGTTATCAATCTGAGATTTTGATATGTGTAAATATTTAATAGGAAGAATTTGATTACAACAAAAAGAAAATATTTTGTTTTAAAAAATATTAATAAAGTAAAAAGATAATTATAAAAAAAATTCAGAATTTAGGAAAAAAACAAAGTTTTTTAAAATAATTATAAGGAGATTATATATATATATATATATATATATATATATTTCATAAAATTTGAAATTATAATATTATTTACTTATTTTTTATTTTAAGTGATTAATTATTTAAAAAAAAATAGAAAAAAGGATTAAGGAAAATATATTTTTAATTATTAATTCTAATTTTGTACTCACTTCTATATAATCAAAGATCGCCTCATATTTAAATAATTTTTCCAAAAACATTGCTTTCAAATTTGTTTAATTGGGAATATATTTTAATGGGAAGATAAATTTTTCTTATTTTCTTAAACCAAAATTTTGTACTACTTTCTCCTTTTTCAGTTGGGAGTAGGTAAGATTAATATGTTGACTAAAAAAAGATTAATATATGAGTCTTCTTTTTCTAATATTGTATTTTAAAATTTATTGTAGTATTTTTAGATTGTTTTAATTTATATTTTAATCTTTGAATTATTTGGGATTCATATATTAACATGCTTATAATTTTCTATTATTTCTTTAATTGTGTCAATTTAATTTTCTTTCAATTTGTCAACCTTGATTGGTTGGTCATAAACCCTTCTTTTTTTTTGCAAACATAATTGTTACCATTATTCATTCAATCCCAAAGGGAGATAACGAATAGAAGCTTATCAACCTAATGAATTGATAAATAGGCTAATCAAACACAAGCGTAAAACAAACATAGATAGATAGATTGGAAAAAAAAAATCGTTATTGATAGATCCATAGGAGCTCAAAGACTCTGACACCCTGGTTTGCGCAAATGTTTAAAAGAATTGATTTAGCCACATACGTCACCAAAATGCACTTATTTTTTCAGTCAAGGGTCTTGAGAGAACTTCATGATGGGTGACCTTTCTGGAAGTGATTGTCGAAATTGTGCGAGTGAGGACAAAACACAAGAAAATATCATTTGTTGATTTGTAAGGTCGGTAATCAAGTTTTTAAAGACTTCCAGACGTAACAAACCGGCCATCAAATATGGATTGGTCCACAAGCCGGGAATAGATGTAGGGCCCACTTGGGAAGGTGGGCCCATGGACTGATAGTAGACATGGGTTCACTAAACAACGTAGAGGTTGAAGCGTTATAGAGACAGAGGCTACATCATGGTGTGTCAAAGACACTTCCACGAATACATTGAGAAATTTAGCATTGGTTACTAGCAAAAGATTTTGTGACGATTGAAAAAAGTTTTAACGTTTATTGGTCGTCGGAGCAAGCTATTTTGAGATAGCAAAAAAACGTGAACATTTTCTCACCTTGATTGGTTGGTCATAAACCCTTTTTTTTTTTTGCAAACATAATTGTTACCATTATTCATTCAATCCCAAAGGGAGATAACGAATAGAAGCTTATCAACCTAATGAATTGATAAATAGGCTAATCAAACACAAGCGTAAAACAAACATAGATAGATAGATTGGAAAAAAAAATCGTTATTGATAGATCCACAGGAGCTCAAAGACTCTGACACCCTGGTTTGCGCAAATGTTTAAAAGAATTGATTTAGCCACATACGTTACCAAAATGCACTTATTTTTTCAGTCAAGGGTCTTGAGAGAACTTCATGATGGGTGACCTTTCTGGAAATGATTGTCGAAATTGTGCGAGTAAGGACAAAACACAAGAAAATATCATTTGTTGATTTGTAAGGTCGGTAATCAAGTTTTTAAAGACTTCCAGACGTAACAAACCGGCCATCAAATATGGGTTGGTCCACAAGCCGGGAATAGATGTAGGGCCCACTTGGGAATGTGGGCTCATGGACTGATAGTAGACATGGGCTCACTAAACAATGTGGAGGTTGAAGCGTTATAGAGACAGAGGCTACATCATGGTGTGTCAAAGACACTTCCACGAATACATTGAGAAATTTAGCATTGGTTATTAGCAAAAGATTTTGTGACGATTGAAAAAGGTTTTGATGTTTATTGGTCGTCGGAGCAAGTTATTTTGAGATAGCAAAAAGACGTGAACATTTTCTCTCCACACAGGATGAGGGCAGAGCCGAGATTTTTTCTCTGGTGGAGAAGGTTGGACACAAGGTTATCTACCCAACAGAGGAAGGTGGAGGAGGTTGGACGCAAGGTTATCTCTCCAAGAAAGGAAGACGGAGCCAAGGTTCTCTCCATGGTGGAGGAAGTGGGACGCAAGGTTCTCTTCATAAGGAATGAGGGCGGAGCCGAGGTTTTTTCCATGGCGGTCATAATTATTGTGATGATACATCATTGATTAGTATATTATGTTATCTATAAACACATTAAGCCAACTATTTTACTTTCACTTTGGCATAGTTACTATCACGAATACATTGGGAAATTTAACATTAGTTACTATTAAAAGATTTTTTTGTGAAGTTAGAAATTTTTTTTTACTTTCATTGGTTGTCGGAACAAGCCATTTTGAGATACCAAAAAGACGTGAACATATTTTCTCCACATAGGAGGAGGGCAGAGCCGAGGTTCTCCCTATGGTAGAGAAGGTTGGACACAAAGTTATCTCTGCAATGGAGGAAGGTGGAGGAGATTGGACGCAAGGTTATATCTCCTGGGGAGAAAGGCGGAGCCAATTTTTCTCCATGGTAGAGGAGGTTGGATGCAAGATTCTCTTCATAAGGGATGAAGGCGGAGCCGATGTTTTCTCCAAGGCGGTCATACATTATTGTGATTATACATCATTGATTAGTATATTATGTAATATATTTTTTATTCAAAATTATTTTTGAGCCAATAATTTTAGTAATAAAAAAACTATGCAGAAGTGAAAGTAATATATTTGGCTTAATGTGTTTATATAGACAGTTTATAGATGGTGATAAAGAATATTTTTGTAACATACAAAAGTACATTTAGGTATAAAAATATACTTTTAATAGTAATATACATAAAAAAATTGTAAATAAATATAAATAAGTGTATTATAACAAAAATAAAATTTATATATAATATACAACAATTTTTAATAAATTTAATTTTATTTATAAAACTTTAAATCCGCACATCGGGTGGTCTTTATCTAGTTGTTTATGAAAAAAAAAAAGGAGTATTGTTTCTTCGATAAATATTGATCATTGTGTGTACATAAGGTTGTAGTTTGATTATGGAATTTATATTCCTATATGTTTGGCGAAGCAATGTGACAATGTGCATAATGTTACTCAGCTAGATGACAACCCCAATCATTTAAACAAATTAAAACCTAAAAGATATACCAAACAAAGTAATTGATATATATCCTTTTTAATCTAAGTGCTTTTAATAACCTACAAAAAAAAATGATAAGTGATGTATGCATTATTGTTTCCATAAACATATATATGCTTCAAAGCGCAATATTTGGTATAGGATGTGCGTCGATTATACCAATGATTAGAGAAGATAATCAATCATTGGCAAGCATTACTTTACGTATTTTGTTTTCTTTACGTATTTCCTGATTAGATTTCATGTGTATACAGATATGCACATAGCTATACAAGAAAGTATGAAATAATATGAAATTGAAGAAATTATGAAAAAAAAAATTCAGATCGAAAACAATAAAGAAGAAGCACTTGAATACAAAAATATCCCTATACATCTAAAATTGGGCCTTGGCGAATAAAAAATATAGTAATCTCTTATCGTGGTAAACTGGTAATATACAATAAGCTAATTAATGTGGGTCAATATAATGTGTGCGCTAATTAATTATGTAATTCATTTAAAAACATTTCATGTATATATGCATGCACCTAGAGGTCATCCTAATAAAACTTGAAGTCGGTATGCTTTGCTAAAGAATTATATATCAATTGGACAATTGGGATAAGATGCATGATACACTTCTTGCTCGATTCTGACCTTATCTTTTGTTTTTCTCTTATTTATAATCTGGTTATATGTATAAGAAAACTAACTAAATTGTTAAAATGTTAGTAAATATGGCATATACTACTTAATAATTTATATATCTTGCTTGATCTCAAGTTAGTATAAACCCTTAAACCAAGGTGTACTTATGATTTAGTAATCATAGGTTGGGACTTTGTGGATTGGTTGTTGAAGAAATGTATAATACGGAAATATTGTTGACGAAATTATTGCAAGTCAAGTGTTTAGTATGGTCACAAACAATCATTACATTATGCACAATTATTTGATCAAAATTTGTTTTATTAATAATGCACCTGTTCCTTTTTTTTTGTTTTTTGTTGTTGTTAAACACCTTTTTATGATTACATCATGATATACATATACGTCGAACCCATTAGATACGGTTAGTTTTAATTAGTGGTTTTTTTTTGTCAACAGCATACAATATTGGCTTAAACCCAATGAGACGGAACATCGTTTACATATGTAATAAAATGTGGTTCGGAACGAACTCGTCGTGCCAGATTATCTGTTTTACCATTCTGCGTGCGAGGAATGAAAATCAGCGAGAAGGATGTGAATTCCTCTTATCTTCCTAAATGTTCTCCAAATAAGTCGCGAACGCTGGCCACTCTGAAGGTGAAGACACCATCTTCACTAAGTCGGAGCAATTGGTAAGGAAAACAACATCCTGATTATCCGCTCCAATCATGCAACGCATCACCCAAACAAGGGCTTCGACCTCTGCATGAAACAGGGAGAGACTACGACGAAGATTAGCTGCTCCCATAGTGGGAGTCCCCCCAAAGGAGGATAACAAAACCAAGCTCGGCCTGCATATGGATCAGTCACTTTCCAAGAGCCATCTACAAAACATAAGTAACCTATATGATCCCTATCCCTCATAAAGCCGCTACCACCTCCAGGAAATATCCTTGGGACCGTAGGTGTAGGCTCTGCCACATCCTCTAATAGTGCCAAAAACCAAGCCTTGGACTCATCCTCCGCTATCCTCAATATTGCTTCTGGGTTTGGATCCAGGTTACTAAAAAGATTATCATTTCGGGCCTTCCAAAGATACCACAAAAGCCATGGATAAATCTTTGGGGTAGGTGTCTCTGAGAAACCGCCAAAAAAGAAAATCCATATTAGTATAAACCGACTATGAAGGGAAAACCCCTGGTCGTGTCGGAAACTGAGATAAGGCCCACACCGCGTGTTGGCGGACACTCAAACAGAACATGGTTAATGGTCTCCTCTGGAGCTCCACAGAGCGCACATTGAGTATCACAACCCAACCCTTGCTTCTGGAGATTAGTGGAGACTGCCACACAACCGGTGATCGCTTGCCACATAAAATGACGAACTTTAGGAGGACACCTAATGGTCCAAACAAAAGCCTGCAATTGTGTAATATGAGGACCAATGACTTTCCCACCTGAGTCGTGCACCTTTTGTTGTTGTAAAATATTGTAAACAGATTTGAGTGTATATTTACCCGTCTTTGTGAAATGCCAGCCCAACAAGTCTGGCGAATACGACCGTCCAATAGGTAAGGCCGAAATGATGGCGAAATCTTCCGGCACAAAAGTGACTGTAAGCTGAGCCATGTTCCAGGAATTGGTGTTCCTGTCAACGAAGGATTTAACTTGAAGCATAGGGTCTAAAATAAATCCATTGCTAAATGTTGGTCTCGGGGATTGGGCAGGGATCCAGGGATCATTCCAAACAGAAATCGAATCACCGGATCCTACCCGTTTCATGAGTCCTTTATGAACCAGAGAGCGAGCAGAAACCATACTCCGCCAACCATAAAATGGTGGGTAAGACTTTATTGGATCCAAAGGATCTGAATGTCTATACTAACGACCTTTAAAAACCCGAGCGAATAGAGAATCCGGTACTGTAATCAACCGCCAAACTTGCTTGGCCAGCAACACAGTATTACACTCATCCAAACAACAAAACCCCAGTCCCTCGTCCAGCTTACTGAGACATAATTTATCCCAAGCCACCCAATGTAACCCCCGCGACTCCCAGGATGAACTCCACCAAAAATTGGAAATCGCAGTAGTTAACTTCCACGTGACTGTTTTTGGAAGCCGTAAACATGACATCACAAAGGTACGGACAGCTGTGGCCACCGACTTTATCATCACCTCTTTCCCACTTTTGGACAAAAGTCGAGCCGGCCACCCACCAGCTCACGCTTGTAATCTTTCGTGGACAAAGGAGAAGATTTTCGTACCACCAAGTGTCGTGATCCCGAGAACCCCTTTAAGCTCTTCGCGAAGGGTGGCGTCTACCGTGTGACCAAATTAAATAGATGATTTCTGAAAATTAATCAATGATTGTCAATCTTATTTTTTCCAAACTCTCTAGAATACCTAAGTATGAGCTCATACCACCAAGTATCGTGATCGCGAGAACTCCTTTAAGCTCTTCGCGAAGGGTGGCGTCTACCGTGTGACCAAATTAAATAGATGATTTCTGAAAATTAATTAACGATTGTCAATCTTATTTCTTACAAAAATTATTCCATTTCTCTTTTTAAAAATTATTTGCACCTTTTAACAAATTTAAAACTGCAATTGAAAAAACAGCAATGGAAAACTAAATTAATTTTTTCTTTCATTTATTTTCTAACATGTTTGGATGACCTTATCGTTTCATTGTTACGTCATAAAGTTTTCTGTAACATGTTTTTTATGTAAGGTCTAGTTCGTAATTCGAATTTAGAGTTTTTTTTTTTGTTAGAACGTCATACGTCCACAAAAAAAAAAGTACATATAGTTAAAAAAGAAATTCATTACTTCATTACTTACAGTAAACTGAATAGCAAACTGGAATGATGAAAATATTGATTTAGTCTTATGGCCATTTGCTTTAAAAAAAAAAGATCTGGTTTTGGTTTTTGTCGGTTACCTAATCTAATCGTTTTGAGGACTACATGATATTGTTCACTATCAGCTCATCTGGCAACTCTCATGCATGTATATTCAAAACACTATCATCTAACTAATAGGATTGTGGCGCTTTATAGAAGGAAATGGAGAAGTACTACTAGGTACTCTTTAGAACCATTAGCCAAGAAGGTTGAGGATGGTGTGGGTATTGCAGCAAAATGTGTGATATCATCTTGATTCTTGAGGGTTGTGATGCATAAATGAAGGATAAAATTATGGCCGAGTTAGATTATACTATGGAGTGCCTAATTAGTCTTTTTCAGGTAATGATTTTGGCGTACTGTGATGTGGGAAATTAGTCACTTTCAAGGCAACGATATTGGCACTATCATACACAGGTATGAAAGGGTGCGTCGTCTATTTTTGTGGGAGTATTTATAGTGATCTATGTGCAGTTGAGTTTGAGGATGAGAAGGCTAAACGAGCACTGAAAGAAGCACAGACTGATGTCGCCCAAGGACTAACGAATACAAATCTCTTCATGGATGCTTTGAGCATTAACAAATGGTAAAAGTATTCTAATACTTTCTGATATACTTCATACAAAACTTTCAGATATCAACCCAAATCTAATAAGGCTTACAATTTCTGTACAACAGGCTTTGAAAAGAGAATCAAAGAAGAGATTAAGGTTAGGGAGTGACAAGAAAATAATCTCTAATGGTTCGCCTTTTGACTGAGGAAGGAGGGTTTAGTACAGAGGATGGACTGTTGAATGTGGTTTCTGGTGTTCTCTCGCATATTGTATCTTCTTCTGATGATGATGATAACGATGACAATGATGATGATGAAGATGTTTTCTTCTTCTTAGACTCTGGAGTTCCAATGATAGGCATTGACTGATTATCATCTGATGATGATGATAATAGTGAATGCTTTTGTGGACTCTCAGCTTCTCTGTTCATCTCAAGTATTTCTTTGGCTTCACTATTTGACAATGCGGTCACTCTGCGTTTGACTCTAGGCGCAGATGCTGTTGAGTTTGCGTTCGAACAGCGGTTGTTCTCTATGTTCCACAGTCGTACCTAATTATGAACAGATATGAAGAAGTCAGTAAAAAGGCTAAACATCCTAACCTTTTGCTTGTATCAACATATATGAAATGTTTTGTTACCGTGAAATCATCTGAAGCTGTTGCTACTTTCCCAATCTCTGATGGTGACCTGCACAAGAGATTTGGCACCAGTTTAGTTATTAGCTAGTTGGAAGCAGTGAATAAAGAATTAAGTTTTCATTGTTTCTTATTGTTGAAATGATTGATTCAAGAAAGAAAGAAGAGGGTCGGTTAAGTGGATTTACCAATCTACTGCAGTAACTTCAAAGTCGTGGCCTTTTAAGAGTGTAGGATCTACGTGAGGCTTGTTGACCTGAAATTTTTAATGGTTACTTAAGCATACTAAGTCTTGAAACAATTGATTTGTTAGAGAATGTTCAAACTAAGTGACAAAGGATTCAAACCTGCCATATGTAAGCGTTTCCATCGCTTGAACCGCTCAAAACATATTCACCATCAGGACTAATCATTGTCTGCAGAGCAATATTGAGATAGTGAGTGAGCAGGTGAAAATATGTTGTATAAGTAAATCAATTGTGTGATTGAAGGGAAAATTGTGAAGGAGGCATTTACCCTTACGAAAAAAGAATCTATTCGGCAGCCAGAGAAATATTGTACAGGTCCTTTGTCAAGCTGCAGCGTGTTGTATAAATAGATTCTGCAACAGATTGATGAAATAGAGAGAAATTGTTAAGTTAAAGCTGGAATGTTTGACGAAAACTCTCTCACTAAGAGAAGTTAGAGTCATAAAAATCAAACCTATTGTCCTTGCATGATGCTGTGAGAAGGGTTCCACTTGAGCCCTGAGACAAGGATACTATGCCATGTAATCCTTTTTCCTGAACAAATTAAAAAAGAAAAAGAAAAAACAGGATAAAGATTAGCCTAATTCATCCCTTCAGTCAGATTGAGGGTTAAGCCCATTCAGAACAAATATGTGATCTTATCTCAGACTAGTAAAAAGGCAGCTTAGCTTACCTTAGTGTGTGTTGGGTCTGACTGTGGAGATGCTTGAGCAAAAGGAACTTTCAGCTTTCTTGTGTCCCAAAATTTCAAGGCACTAAAAGAATGGCAGAAAAAGAAAAACAAAGATGTAAACAATATTCCTATGTGCTTTAAAGAGTAGCACTAGCTTTATATGAACCCACTACAATGTTGTGCAAGTACCTATCAGGTGCTCCAGCAGTGGCAATTGTGATCTCGTCCTTGAGATAAAGCACAGAGGTAATACTTGATGAAGCAGCCTGAAAACATGAAGCCAATAAGCAGAGAAGATAGGAGAAACAGATTAGAAGGGAAGAGTCACAAATGAGCGGATGGAAAACCTTGCGACGTCTGATTCGTTTTGAAAGAGGGGATAAATGAGCTCCTTTAACCATGTCAGTAGAGCTGTATGAAGACCAGAAAAACAATCAAGATGGTTTTAAAGAAGAAAAAGAAACAAAACTGATCTTCACAGTCAAGTTTAGAGGATTTACTTGATACAATGTTCCTCTTTGTAAGAACTACTTCTACATCTTAAATCCCATAGCGCAAAACATCCATCTCTTGAACCAGATACAAGAAGATCTACAAGCAGCAAGAGTAAGAGTCATATCTTGACAAAATTTATCAAATAGTAAAACAAAAAGAGATATATGGAAGAAACAAACCAGAATTAGTGGGATGTGGACACATTGATTTCACAGTTCCTGTATGTCCTATAAGAACTCCAGTACACTTATTCTCCTCTACATCCCACACTTTAATCTACATTCAAGCGTATGCAAATGTCAGTGTCACAATGTTTGTTCTCACAAACTAGTCAATTAAATAAACATTGAGTCACCACCACTACTTACAGTTTGATCACCAGAAGCAGTCAGAAGACAACTATCTCCCTGCAACAAATTTACAAATGAGTAAACATCAAATGAGCTCCACTTAGTTTAATTAAAGATTCAGAAAATTAAAACGGAATATAACGCACCTTGATCCAAGAAATGTCAAACACAGCATTATAATGAGCAATCCAATCACGAAACCTAGCTTTCTCTACACATTGTAAACAAACACAAATCAGTATTCTATTAAGCTCCGGAAAAATTAGGGTTTTAACAGAGACGAGACGAGACCTGTATTCTCTTGATGAGTTGCAGAAGAGGCAAACTTCTTACTGGAATTAAACATGCTCACATGACCATCTTCATCTGATACTGCAAATAATTGAGAATTCCGGCTAGTCTGTAAACGTTTTAAACAAAATCGTTAATCCTAAATCACAAAACGACCATAGTTTGATCTAGGATTGGAGCTAGATCTAATAATTTGCATAATAACTAGATCTAGGATTGGAGCTAGCTACATTGAGAAATCAAACTTGAAGCAGAATTAGGACCGTACCTTGCAAAACGAAACAGCCAACGGCGGAGTTCGAATCCCGTCGTGTTCTACCGAAACGCCGGTGAATTCTCTGCAAGTCAGCTCAGAATCTGGGAAGAACGGTCGCTTCCGTACTGGAAACCAAAAAAAAAAGTTCAATCAGAACAATCTAAAGAGGGTGAAACTCAGATATACACAAGAAAACACCAACAGAAGCACGAATTTGTATGTAAAATGTAAGAATATACCTCGAAAGCCGTTGAGTTCTCTGAGTCCAATGTCGACGAAGACGGATCTAGATCTGGAGGATTCCATCGGAGAGTCTCTGATGTGCAATCGAGAGAGAGAAGCGGCGGAGGAGAAATGAGGTTATGGTTAGATATTTCCCGGTGGAGCCGAAGTTTATTATCTCTGAATACGGAGCGGGATACTGGAATTTTGTGGGCGGTGTGTGTCTCTCATCTCACGCGGGAAAATTAATTTTTTCCCCAAAATCGAAATATTTTTCGTTTGACCTCTACACGCAGAGAGAATGAAGAAAGACTTTAAAAGGTTTTTCCCATAAGGCCCAAATATGCTGGCCCATTTATTTTTAGTTTGAGAGGATTGATTACCAAATGAATGACTCGGCTAGAACCGATAACCGAACTGAACCAAATGTTTTTTTCAATTAATTTCAGTAGCGTTTTCGAGAAAACCAAAAAAAAAAAAACTGATTAACCGAACCGTACAGAATAAACCGAAGTTTTCCCGCGCAAAAAAAACACATAATCAATTTCCAATTTTAACCTTTCCTCTACTTACACCTAATCTTCTTCTGAAAGCTTCGTTCTCTATTAAATTTCTTGGGAAGCAACCAAATTGCAATGCCAAACAAACTCGTCTCTAAAGAGTACCAATCCTCTTCTAATTGGAAAAATATCTCTCTTTTTTTTCCTTTCTCTTTTCTTGTTTCTTCATCTTTTTTGTTGATTTCAAAACTTTGTAAGACTGTCTCTCCTTTTTGTTTCAATCTTTGTTTTTTATATAAATGGGAATATCGAAGAAACATCAAGTTGGCAGAGGATTAGACACCGATGGGGAAAAGTGGGTGTTCGCCGAAATTTCGATTCGGGAGTCACTGAAGCCGGTGAAGACGAAACTCAAAAAGACAGAGAGAGAATCAATTTCAGCTGAAGAAATTTGTGTCACTCCCACGAGGAAAGAATCAACAATTTCGGAGAAACTGAAATGTCCCGCTGCTCCTAGGAAACGTCGACCGGTGTTGAAGTGTCGGAGCAATGTTCGTATAGAGTACTTTGTGCCTCCTTCAGATTTGGAGTCGGTGTTTATACAACGCCGTTAATGTAAGAAAAAAAAAAAGACTACTAAAGAGTTCTAAGTTTGGTTTTATTTGTTTTTCCTTATGTGCTCAAGTCATTTTTTGACTTCCTCTTATGTTTGGTTTGGTACAAAAGCATTTTACTCTTTTTATGTTTCACATGTCTATAAGCGTTGCAATTAGCCAATCTAGTCCACGAAAGCTTTAGAAAAAGAAAAAGAAAAAACTTATCGTTCAACTTAACGATATGTAACGTAACGGCCAGCAATTTCATTGGGACGAAAAAATCTTCACGACTTGTTCACGTTTTAGTCCAAAATATCTTGCCATTGAAGCTAAGCCCCTTTCACAGTTCACACCGTGTATCTCTCTAATAAAGTTTCTTCTCTTTATTGATAAAAACTCTTGATATTCAGGAACAATACACATGCTGTTACCTCTAAAACCCCAAATTTAACTTTGAAGATGTAAGTTCGAGCAAAAGGGGTTAAGTTTTGTTGCACCACAGAAATTGCTCTGTAGATATTTTCTGATTCCATCCAGTTGTATTAACAAAGATGACGAAATCAAACACACATAAACTTTGTTGCGCACTAGGGTTTGGCATTGGTGTACCATCTCCACTACTTCCCTACAGATAAAGAGATGACATTTATGTAATATCTTCTTTCGAAACCTAGTTCTCTCTTAAATTTCATGTCTACTTACTAAATGAGAGTTTACCTCAAAGTAAGATTTCTAAGAACTTTGAAGCTTTCGCTATAAAGGATGATGTTGATAAGAAAAGGAATAAAGGATTACACTGAAGGCTATGAAAGACTCAACTTATACAATTTTAGTTTTAATCCGTAAACATTATTTGGGATTTATTCTTAATTATTTCAGAAAAGGCCTAAAGGGCTGTATGCGCTCGGGCTATATTTCGGCTGACCCGATCCAAACTTGAACCCGAACCCGACAGCTATACTTAAACCCTTCACATTCAGGCAGGCAGCTCTGTTCATGTTAAATCCCTTTTGTCGTCTTTTCTCTAAACCCCTAACTCTCAAAATTTAGGGTTTTACATTCTCTAGAAACCAAATAAATCTCACTTGAATCCGAAAATGATCACGACAATACTCCGTCGATCTCTCCTGGATGCATCAAAGCCGGCGACTTCCATTAATGCTCTATATCACCAACTTGCTCCAGCGACAAATTTCAGGGCTCCGGCGATGGGAGGCGTGAGAGATCTCAGCAAGATGACATTTGAAAAGAAAGAAACGTCCGTGGAGGGCAATAAAGGATCGGGAGACGGGGGCAAGGCTGATGATCAAGGTAACAAAGGCGAGCAGCTAATCGTTAGCTATTGGGGTGTGAAGCCGATGAAAATCACCAAAGAAGATGGAACTGAATGGAAATGGAGTTGCTTTCGGGTACGTGCACATACGTCATTACATATAAATGTTTTGTGTATTCGTTATTTACTCTTTGTTGATTTATATGTTCTTGTTTTTGTGTGGAACAACAATGGTAGCCATGGGAGACTTATAAAGCAGACCTGACTATAGATTTGAAGAAGCATCATGTTCCTTCCACTTTACCGGATAAGTTAGCTTATTGGATGGTTAAATCTCTTCGATGGCCTACCGATCTATTCTTCCAGGTACGCTCTTAGGTTTCAGTTGAGTCTAATTGTATGTTTGGACTAATTTCGCCAAACGAATTAAAACTCAGAGGAGATACGGATGCCGAGCGATGATGCTAGAGACGGTAGCAGCGGTTCCAGGAATGGTTGGAGGGATGCTTATGCACTTCAAATCGCTAAGGCGTTTCGAACAAAGCGGGGGTTGGATCAAAGCCCTTCTCGAAGAAGCAGAGAATGAGAGAATGCACTTGATGACATTCATGGAAGTAGCGAAACCCAAATGGTACGAACGAGCTCTTGTGATCGCCGTTCAAGGCGTTTTCTTCAACGCTTATTTACTCGGATACATAATCTCTCCCAAATTTGCTCATCGTATGGTTGGATACCTTGAGGAAGAAGCAATACATTCTTACACTGAGTTTCTAAAGGAACTAGATAATGGTAACATCGAGAACGTTCCCGCACCGGCTATTGCTATTGATTACTGGAGGCTTGAAGCTGACGCCACGCTTCGTGATGCCGTCATGGTGGTTCGTGCTGATGAGGCGCATCACCGTGACGTTAACCACTATGCATCCGTAAGTGTAGTGTAAATATATGAAAATTATACTATATACTATATGTTAAAAAAGATGATTAATTCTTTCAATGGTTTGTATAAACTGTGCAGGATATTCACTACCAAGGTCATGAGCTGAAAGAAGCTCCAGCTCCCATAGGATATCACTGAATCAGAGAAGAGCTTCTAGTTTTATTTTCTCGCTCTCAAAACTTAATTTCTTGAATTGCTACTCGTCATGACTTCTTTTTAATTGGATATCGTTGAAGCTAAGCCACCACCAGATTAATTAATTTTGGAAAATATTAGATATACTGATATACATATTAGTTTTATTACGTAATGTGATACTTAAATGATGAAGTTCATTTCCCGTAACATTACGTGACAAAAAAATACCCAATATATATCAAATGAATTATGTTAGAAGAAAATTCCAATACATTAACTTCGTTGTAATCTAATCTGTATAAATTGGAAATATTATTTATTTACTTAATTTTATTAACTTTTTACGGAACATGATTCCATTTTCATTTAATTTAATTTAATTTATAAAGTTTGTAACTTGTAAGCAGTGCTTGTAAGTATCATATACAATTTTACACTAAATATAAATAATTATTAAATTTCTTAACCTAAGTAGTAAATAAGGTTGTCTCATTGGTTCTCCAGATTTTCTATTTTCTTAATTTAATTTGT
Organism: Camelina sativa; assembly: GCF_030686135.1. NCBI lineage: Eukaryota > Viridiplantae > Streptophyta > Magnoliopsida > Brassicales > Brassicaceae > Camelina > Camelina sativa. The sequence goes on along the minus strand of NC_141885.1, from coordinate 4,673,051 downwards.
AAATTTTGTAATTATAGTATTATATATCATATTGAAATTAATTATTATTCTGTTTATCAACTTTTCAACTTAACATTAAAATATAAAACCCCAATATTAACTACAGTATAATTAATCTATTAATAATGGGGAATTATTTTTGTTTAAACTCTAAAAATGTTAAAAACTTAAAAGAAAAATAATTTTAATGAAGAAACTATTTTTGCAAGTTATATTTTATTTTGTGAGACACGTAGACAAGAATAAATATTGAGATATACTCTCATAGATTTAATTTATATTTTCCAATCTGTATATTGCCTAGTTTAGATAATTCCTTCATTTCCAATTTTTATTATTAGGCGATCAACTTAAGATTTGTATAAATATACTATACCTACGGATTTGTGAAGTAACACATCAAACATTCATAATTCCAAAGCATTATTCTCAATAAACCTTTATTGGCTATGCCGCCAAAGAAAAAGTTGATTGGTTCCGACATCAATTCAAAGTGGTCTATGCTTCCTCCCGACCTGATTCGATCAGTGCTGGAACGTTTGAACTTTGTAGAGTTTCATCGAGCCAGGTATATCTCTTCATATTGGTATTCCGCTTCGGAATTATGCATTAGACAAAACCCTAATCAATGGCTCATCCACTTTTCAAACGACATCCATGTTTCATGTAAGTTGTATGATCCTCTTAATAAAAAAACCTATATAGTAAGAGATCTCGGGTTTGATTTCCATAAGAGTAGTTGTTTGGCTAATTTTGGTTCCTGATGTTAGACCATAGAACCGATTTTTATCTTTTGAATATATTTACTCGAGAGAGGATTCATCTTCCAACTCTGGAAGAAATTGATGGATGGCAGATGAAGTTTGAGAGGGTTGGTGAGTCTGATTTCTTGGAGACCTTCACATATGAAGGCTTTTTTTTTTTTTTTTTTTTTTTTTTGTCAAACAACCTTCACATATGAAGGCTATGGAAGTTTTTCTTATGGTAAAGGCACCAAAGTTGAAATCAACCGTGCGGTTTTATGGGTAGATGAAAGAAACAAAGACTACTTAGTTGTGTGGAACATTGACTGCTTTTTTGCATATCACAAGAAAGGAGATAGTAAGAAGAGCTGGAAAGTGTTTCAACCTCTAAAGAATCAAGGCTGCTTCGATATGGTAATTAAAGAAAGCAAGCTTTATATACTTAGTCCATGTCAAAACATCACTGTTTTCGATTTTGCTGGTGGTGATTCTCCAAAGGAATTTGCAAGTTCCACAGTTTTGGATGATTCTAGACCATATCATCTCAACCATCTAGATGTAACTTTGTCCGGTGAGATTTTGAGCAAGGAAGACAGATCAGGGATATACTCATGTGACGTCTACAAGATGGATCTAGAATCATCAAAATGGACAAGAATCCATTCTCTAGAGAACGAAGTATTGTCTTTGGATCCAGGAACAACAGTTGCAGTTAAAGATGGATATAGGAAAAATTGCTTATATTTTAGTAATTATAAGCTCGTAGTCTTGCCCGAAGAAAAAGAAAGTGTGGTAGAAACAATAAGGCTAGTACTTTATTAAGCTTAAAGTTCTTTAGTGATAGATACAGTAATTACGATATTGGAATCGATTGTGCTGTCAAACGGTCTCATCGCCTTGCAGCTCCATCGTCGTCAATTTCTTTCAAGGATTCTCGTTGGTTTTTCCCAACTTTTGGTGGCAGATGGTTGCCTTAACGTTATCTCTAAGTATACGGTTTTGGTAAGTTCTTTTACATTGTGCTAAGTTTTTTTTTTAATTTATATATAGTGTTTGTAATCAATCGGATATAACAACTATTCTCAATCTTTCTTAGATTTTTCCCCCAAATTGTGTTTAACTTTTTTGCATTCTAGTAGTTCCAATAGATGCAGCAAACATCAGACTATTTAAAATATATCAGTCAAATCTGCTTGATAGGCTTTTCGTTCTGCTTGAACCATTTGCGGATAGGCTTTCTCCATTCAGGGTTTTAGTCCACTCTAATTTGAAATCACCGCGGACAAAATATTTTATGTGAAAACAGTCCGTAGTTAGTAAATGATGGTATTATTTATATTTTGTTTGAAGTTTGAACACTACTATGGACATGGTAAATAAAATAATTTACATTTACAACTTTACTCAAAGTTAACTTTTGATATGGAAAAATTAATATTATAAGCCAAAATCTTTTTAATATTTGTCTCTTTTTCTGCTTTCATAAGAGAAGAAAGAAACAATGGCTGCGACCCGAACCATCGTGGAAGCGATTCACTCATCGGCGACGCAAGCCGTCGTGTATCTTTCTGGCGGTGCCTCTCAGGTACGGTTTCTCTCTGTTATTGATCCGAATTCTTGTAAATTTATTGGCGTGATCCAACAAAAGTCTTATTTATTAGTCTTTAGGTTGGTTAATGTCAGTTCCAGGAGCTTCCAACACACTTCTTGAATCCGTGGTTCCGTATTCTATGATCTCTATGGTCCAATTACTCGGAAGGGTTTGTTCTTTATTACCTCAAATCAATTATCAATGATCAGTTTTTCTTTCCTCCCCCCCCCCGACTCTTAAGTAGTTATTGATCTTTCTCTCTCAGGTTCCAAACCAACACTGTAGCCAAGAAATGGCGAATGAGATGGCTTTGTTAGCTTATAATCGGGCTCTTAAGCTTTCTAAACCAGGTTTTTACTATACATGTCATTCTTTAACATTGTTGTTGCTTAGTAACATTTTTGTCAGTTGAGTTCGTTTAAGGTTTATTGGTGGAGAGTCCATAAAAAATTTTGTGTTCATGGGTTCAAATCTTGAAAATGGTGGCTTTATATATTATATCATGATTCAACCAGGGATGTACGGCCTTAGAGGCCTACGGATTATGAAAAGAGACATAGTTGTTGCTTGTTAGCTAAGAAGTAGAAATCTTGGATTGTTTTGACTTGCTAATTTTGGTGGATAGGATGTGCGGTTCTTGGTGTTGGTTTTACGGGAACATTAGCAGCTTCTCGTCCAAAGCGTGGGGATCACAGGTTATGTGCCCTGCTCTGAATATAAATGTGTTTTGCTTGAGACATTAGCTATCAATATAAGTTGTAGTCCAGGACAAACAACCATATGGTCAGGGGAATTAGATGCTTTCTCTTATTACTACTCATAGTTTTGTTTTGTTCTGTGAGTAGGTTTTTTTTGTCGGTAAGAGGATCCGACCGGATATGGGAAACTTCGGTTACTCTAACAAAGGTGATTGCAACAATCTTTCTCATTTCTTGCTTTACTCTTTGTTGTTATCTATACCCTCATGTGTTTCTTTATCTTATTGTGGAATGTTTTAGGGAAAACGAACCCGAGAGGAAGAAGATAAAGTGGCAAGCTGTGTACTAATCCAGGTGTGTTATATCACAGCTAGTCTTACAACCTAGTACCTATCTAGGGGATAAATTTTCTGAAAGCATTGTACTCATGAGTTCTTAAAACCTTTTCTGGTTACTACTATCTTAGGCTATGGCCAAAGCATGCCAAGTTTCTGAGACACTTGACTCTGGCTTGACTGAGTCTGAGGTGCCTAATGAGTCTGAAACCCAGTTTAGTGAAGAAGAAGAGCTAGAGCAGCTTATAGGTGGACAAGTGTGCTCTAAGATTTATCCATTTTCTAAGGGTAAGATTTTGGTCATGTGAATCATAGAAGGTTTTTATAAACTGAATCTTGCAATTTGTGGCCTTTAATGATGTAGTTTTACCTTTATTGCAGACTCGTACGGGTCGGATAAAGATAGAAAGATTATACTGCCTGGTTCTTTTAACCCATTACATGAGGGTCATCTTAAGTTGTTGGAAGCTGGTATGAGGTAGGCTAGTATCTCTTTATTATTCAACCATTATGTATTACTTATTATTGTCTTTTGACTCTTGACTGAATATATGTTTCTTAGCTAAATCTGATATGCTATGTTATGCAAGGTAGTTTGCAATTTGATTATCCCTTTAGTTGTGCTATATGATTTGATTCCATAGTTAGTTTTTGGAGAGTCTTGTGGCCTTTCGACGTTTTAATTATCACCCACTACAAATCTCATAACAAAGTGTAAACAATCTAAGAAGCAGATTTGTTTGTGCAGTGTTTCTGAGGGCGGAGGGTATCCATGTTTTGAAATATCTGCAGTAAATGCAGACAAACCATCGCTTACAGTTGCAGAGATTAAAGATCGTGTCAAGCAATTTGAAGTACTTGGTAATCTTCATTTTTCACTCACTAGTTGTTCATGTTTTCAATCTTGTGCACCACTTTCTTGTGCATCTCTGAGTTACAACAATCTGATGATCCAGATTCAAGCTACAACTTTTTACCAGTGCAAGTTTATGTGTTACTACTAGTGCCATTGGTTGATATTGGTTTGGTATCCCGTTGGCAGGAAAGACGGTAATAGTTTCAAATCAGCCATTCTTCTACAAGAAAGCTGAACTCTTCCCTGGAAGCAGTTTTGTAATTGGTGCCGACACTGCATCAAGGCTCATAAATGTATGCCTGATCCTTTTTTTGTTTCGTTCTTTTAACCCTACAATTAGATCTATATGCTAACACTAGTACACTGTTGTTATCATGAACGTTTAAAGCACTCTATTCTTTCAAATCAAAAACCATAAGGAACTTTTAACTTCTTACAGCCAAAGTACTACGAAGGAAGCGAAAAAAGAATGTTGGAGGTACTAGGTGACTGCAAACGAACAGGCTGCAAGTTCCTTGTTGGTGGCCGCAATGTAGACGGTGTATTTAAGGTTTGATCTCAACATTAGAATCTCGACCAATACGACTTTTTACGCTCTCGAGCATTTCTATGGATTTTATTGTCTATGGATTACTTATCCCTTGCTCCTCTTCCTCATCCTCTGCAGGTTCTTGATGATCTTGATATTCCTGATGAAATAAACGATATGTTTATCTCAATTCCAGAAAACACATTCCGGATGGATATATCCTCTACAGAGCTAAGAAAGAAGCAAGGAGGTGCTGTTTCATAATAATGACTTCTCGACGACACACATGAAAGTCCCTATTGTCCTATTGTATTGTTTAAAAATTGTAAAACTAAATAATTAAATACAACAAGTTAGATATTCACTTACATCGAAATCTACAATTTACAGTTTCATATTCGACCGTCCGAAAAATGTGAAGTCTTAATTTGGTCCACTTCTTAATATATTGTTTTAATAAAATTCTGAAGGTTATTTTGGATCCAATCTTTTATTACAAAAGACATGAGAAATTCAGAACTATTGAGGATCTGAGCAAATCCGACATGTGTGTACTGTCGTTTTGCTTGATCGAATTCAACTGTTAACATATTAACCCCTCTTGATTTTACTCATGTTTATCTTTCTGCAAACATAATTATTGACTTTGACATTATTTTTTTTATTAATTGATTATTTGATGTGTTCACTCAAAATTTGGCACAGCCTGACTGTTGAGCCACATGCTTAAATCTAAATAAATTTATTGTGCATATAAAACGAACGAAAAAAACTCTGAAAATCTGTTTTATTAACTATACCACCATTATCACATTTTTAGAAATATAACAATATTTGCATATTATTATATGAATTATAAGGTTTGAGTTTACTAATTGACATTATATAATAAGATACATTTTTATTAAAAAGAAAAAAAAAAGAAGAGGAGTATTGTTTCTTTGGTGACTTTTTTTAGAATGGTGATATTTTAGATTTTTAATGTTCTCTTTTATAATTTGGTGGCGATAATTTAAATTTTTTTGCTAAGTGTTAGCGATACGAAATGATTTTAGTTTTCAGCTTTACTATTATTGTGTTGTTATTACATTAAATTTTCTGATATAGTTACTAAAATTCAAGTATTCTTTGATAAGATAGAGAGGTAGCATGCGAGATACGGGCGTTACTAATATTGAGATGAAATCAATAAAATTTTGTCCAATGGATTGATGGTAGAGATTATTTGTAAAAAGCATAAACTAATATTAATATTTAATGTTCATAAAATGCGCAAAGTAATAAATCACAATCATCTTATGAAAACAAATTAACCATTCTTACATCATCTTCTACCATTTCTCAGATCCGAGATAACATAGTCAAACTCCCAAAGAATTTTGACCATTTGGTCAGTATGACAGAAGAATATAACGCCAGAGCAATTACAGCGAGATGAATATAATTTTTTATATATTATCCTTATAAATAAATAAAATTTGAATTATATTTATTATAGTTTTTATATATATAACAAACATATAGTTTATTGATTTTGTATATTAAATTTTAAAAAGATCATATTTAAATAAATATGTATTATAAAGTATACCGCTTCATATATTTCATGCTATATAAAGAAACAAAATTCAACACTCCAAACACATTATTCAATTCATAATATCACCAATTTTTTTGTTTCAATTCTATGATTCTCTTTTAGAAAAAAAAGACTTGGAAATTAAACTATTATAGGTGTTTTTAATATAATCAATCATCACATCTGCACCATGAAAATATGTTATTATTCATTATTATTTATTAAAAATATTTAGGATCATAATCTTTAAAATTATTAGTTATATAACAAATTTTTAAAATTAAACATTTTAATATTACCAATAAACTGATTTGATATTAGAAATATAGTTTTTTGGTTAATTATTATGTTGAAGTAAGATCATCTTAGTAATTTTGTATATTTTAGAATAGTTTTTTAAAAGATAATAGAAAAGGGGTATTTTGAAATGTGTAATAAAAAGAGAGTATTTTTCCTAATTTACTCTTTTAGTAAACTCCATTGATGGTAAAGAAAACTACATAACCATAAATCATAAATGCAGTGGATCAACTTATACTACAAATCAGTATTTCAATGCCATTATCAGTATTTTTAATTTGTTAGAACGTTAACTTCAAATTTATTAGCGATCGGCCAAATTTTGTAGTTTAAAGATTTTTCTATAATACAAAAATTTTGATATTTCAGAGACTTCTTTCTTTCGAATCCTATAAAAAAGACAACTTTAACTAAAATTTATGTAGTTTCTTCAACATTGGTTTGTGCAAATTAAACCAAACCAAATTGTACCATGTGGTTTATCAAGAACATTGGTTACAAAATACGGCGTCGTATCTTTAGATGACGTGTTTTTTTTTTTTTGGTGGGACTTGCTTTTCAAGCCACTGTCCACACGCTCTGGTGTGAGAGAAACAAACGCCGTCATGGAGAACAGCCGCGTACTTTGACTCAGATAATCCAGTTCCTAGGTCGCCTAGTTCGTAATAAGATATCCTCTGTTCAGCAAAACGATCTTGCGAAGCTACGGGATGGTTTACAAGTCTGGTTTCAGTCCAGACCTTAAGCTCCCTTTGTTTTTCTAATAACTTTTAATCTTTATTTCGAAACCAAGATGCAATACTTTGTACAAAGGGTTTTTTTGGCTGAATATAATTTAGCATTCATTCAAAAAAAAAAAAAAAAAAAAACCTTCTAATGTAAGTTTTGTGTTCTTCTCAAACCGGTTTAAAAATAGAAATGTTGTGACTTGTATAGTACTCAAGTCTCAAGAAATAAAATAATAACATAGAAATATACCAAATTAAATAACCAGTTCTAAACAAACATATTAGGTTATCGATTTGGACCATTTGGTTTTGTTTCAACCCAAAAGAAATGTTTAAACAAAATATATGATGCACTGATTCGGTTTAAATTCTGATTGGTTAGGTTTGATTTGATTTGGTTAAAATACGTAAAAAGTTTAAGCAATCAAAAAATAATAAAATGCGCCGGAGGGACGACGACAGCCGTCGTGCACGTGATGTTGCCGGGAGTTCACGTGCATCCATGTGATGTGATGTGATGTGAGGGCTTTGGGACGCCTCGGTCGTAATTTCCGCTTCCTTCATTATGTTTAATCAAATCCTAAAAGTGTATAGTTAACGTTGGTTGTTGTTTTGTTAACATTATCTCTCGTTTTTGTTAACATAATCATTATTTGAAAAAAAAAAATATGTATATACTACTATTAGCGGCACAGTGGTTCAATGTACTAGCCATCTCGATAGGAGGACATGTCTCGTGATTAAAAATATTTTAATTAAAATCTACCAACAAGAATGCATCGGTGCAATTAATATCTTATCATTATGATTCCATTTATAATCTCTCATTGCATAGATGTTAGTATTATATTGATTAGAAATATAATTTTTAAAGTAAGGAAAAATGGATAAGCCTTGTCAGTTGTCTCATAATTTTTCCGTATCTTATACAAGTACAGAAATAATCAATTATAACTTTAAGAGTTTAATGCATAGCCTTATTCAATAATATAAAGTGTAGTTTCTTTATAAATCGTAGATAAATAATCTCAATAAGTGTTGATATTGTATGATCTCCATATATAATTCTAACATAAAACAAGTTTTAACACAATCAAATTCAATGCATCGAAACTGCACATAATTAAATTTAAAATTAAACTAAACTTTAGAAAATTTGTTTTTGAAGATTACCCTAAAATGTGCTTGGTATTATTACCCTAAGATGCGCTTGGTATCACATTTGCATTGTTTATAAGAGAAATTGTAACAATGCATATTGTTAAATTTGGAGTTTATCTTGGGCTTCCAACTAAAAACCAATTGGCAATTAGTAGATTGACTCTAACCTTTTATATATTAGTGATAGTTTTTATCAAACTTCAGATGTGGGACTTGGATTATATCCCAACAATTTTCCCTTCAAACCAAGGACCACATGTGAGATACTAACACGCCTCCTCGAGATGATAACTCCATCTCGAACCGATAATAAACCTCTTTTTGGGCTCCCATTACTTGGATTAACAAGAGGCATGTCTGTATCCACTTTTCTAGATCTACCAGAACTTAAACATTGGGCTCTGATACCATGTTAAATTTGAAGTTTATCTTGGGCTTCCAACTAAAAACCAATTGACAATTAATAGATTAGCCGTAACCCTTTATATATTAGTGATAGTTTTTATCAAACTTCAGATGTGGGACTTGGATTGTATCCGAAGATATTGTTGTAATTGTTCTTGCAATAATCTTACAAACTATATAGGAATCACTTTCTTTTTTTGTGTGTCAAAGTAACTACATATATTTTGGTAAGTAAAGTAGTAACTACATATATTTCTTTGCATCGGCTATTTTAGGCTAAACAAATAAAATTGTTATAAAAAAACAAATAACTATATATAGAAATCATCTCTGAGCATCTAATATGGTTATAATATGTCCAGGTAGACGGTAGAAATGAATGAGATTACTATACGACCAGGGTTGGATGTAAACTCGTAAGCTACATTTTTTTTTTGGTAAGTGAGCTCGATCCTACTCGCAGACTCAAGCACTGACACATGCTTGAATGTTACCGACGAGTTAATGGAGTCACCGGCTCGTTGGTAAAGACAATTCACCATAAGCTATACATTTTGTATACTGTATATGGATATACATATACCTATGAAATCATAAAGTCAATTACTCTAAAAAAATTTCTTCTTTTATTTAGTTCCTTTTAAATCTTTATATTATGGATTTTCAAACCCATAAAAATCGAAACCGCATTCATCCAAAACTTGGATTATTTACATTTTACATTAACATAGAAAATTATTGATGATAAAAGATTGTCAAAAAAAAAAAAAAAAAAAAAGACCAGTCGAATTTTCATAATTTTAAAATTTTGGACTTCAGATTCGTCGAATATGCTCACAACTAATGTGACCCGACAATTATTATTTTTAGGTCCTACTATTAAATACTACTCCTAGATACTAATACTCAAATTTTATAGCATTACATAGACAAACGAGTGTATAATATAATCTAGTAGGACTAATTAGTGCTTAGAATCGGCTCCCCTACTTAATTACAGCAGTTAACCTTTACATTAAAAAAAAATCAAGAAACAAAGAAACCTTTACTTTTGAGGGAACATCGCAAGAGATCGAGGGTGTGTACAAAAGTTTGGTTACAAAACTTTCCCATTAAACGACGAATACATTTTTTTTTTAATCTCTTCTTCTTCTTCTTTATCTTCCTCATTCACCTGAAGAAAGAAAAATTAAAGAAACAAAGATTAAAAAAAAACACAAAAACTGTTTCTTTAATCGATTCATCTCTTCTTCTTCTTTCTCTTGAGACATTGATCGGATCGGATCTACAAAGACTCAGTCAAAGAAAAAGAAGCGATTTTTTTTGCACCTTCACTAAGAAACTACTGATTTGTCTATGATCAGGTGTTACTTTCTTTCCTTCTTCATCTTCTTCTCTGTTTCCGCAACTTTTCCGGGAATTTGAATATTTTGCGGGAAAAAAAAATCGAAACCTTTTCTTTTTTTCTTCTCGGCGGTTACTTAGAACGGTTTCGTTGATTGAGTATAAGCAACACTAATCATTGATTATAAAAGATGCTCTCGTTGCCGTAATCTTTGCTGTGTGTTTCACCTTTTTCGCTTTCTTTCTTCGGTTTTGAAGTTAACTAAAACCTTTTTCTTTCAGGAATTGTGTCGAACACCTTCAATGGAATCTTCATCATCAGTCGATTACGTTGGCTCATCGTCTTCCAAACCCAGAAACCCTCCAGCTAAATCCAAAGGTTCGATGACATCTTTCTCAATCGATTCAAGAGGAACCAAGAAATCAGAACGACGATTGAAGAAGACGTTAATCCCACAACCAGAACCAGAAACAACTTCCCCTGAAGTTATTATAGAAAGTTCCAAATCCTCTGTTTCTGCTGAATCTGAAACACCGGTTTCGATCATAAGGATGAAGAAACAATCAGAGCCGAGGTTTTACCCTAGCCCAACGAACACGTTTTACACAGCGCCGCTTTACTCAGAAGCAAAACAGAGCTTTACCAACACAGAAGTCAGTGAATGTGCAAGCACGAGCACTATTGGTGTAGGTGGTATTGATTTGGAGAAGAATGGTTTAATGATATACAGAGGAAGTACAGGGAGTGATGTTAGTGACGAGAGTAGCTCGAGTGGTATGAGCAATGCAGCTTATAAGCCTCATAGAGCTAATAACGATAAGCGTTGGGTTGCGATTCAGGAGGTTCGTTCTCGTGTTGGTTCGTCCCTCGAGGCTAAAGATTTCAAGCTGATGAAACAACTTGGAGGAGGTGACATTGGGAAGGTTTACTTAGCTGAGTTGATTGGAACAGGAGCGAGTTTCGCTGTGAAAGTTATGGAGAAAGCAGCTATTGCAGCGAGGAAGAAGCTTGTTAGAGCTCAGACAGAGAAAGAGATACTTCAATCTTTGGATCATCCGTTCTTGCCTACGCTTTATTCACATTTCGAAACAAAGAATCATTCTTGTTTGGTTATGGAGTTTTGTCCTGGTGGTGATTTACATTCTCTCCGGCAAAAGCAGCCTGGAAAGTACTTCCCTGAGAACGCTGCTAGGTAAAAAACCGAGACTTTACGGTTAATGTTTCTCGTTGATTGCTTAAAGTTTTGATCTTTTTTGCTGTTTTGGTTTGTAGATTCTATGTTGCTGAAGTTCTTCTAGCTATGGAGTATCTACACATGCTTGGGATCATATACAGAGACCTTAAGCCTGAGAATGTTTTGGTTCGTGAAGATGGACACATTATGCTATCCGATTTCGACCTCTCCCTGAGATGTGCAGTCTCTCCAACGTTAGTACGGTTTGCAGCAACCTCGACACTTGACTCGAAAAGCTCAAGCTACTGTATCCAGCCGACATGTGTAGACCAATCGAGCTGCATTGTTCAGCCTGACTGTATCCAGCCAGTGTGTTTCACACCTCGGTTCTTAAGCAAGAACAAGAAGAAGTCGAATGATATGAGCCGCCAAATCAGACCGCTACCTGAGCTGATCGCTGAACCGACTAGCGCAAGGTCAATGTCTTTCGTTGGAACACACGAGTACTTAGCACCAGAGATTATCAAAGGAGAAGGTCATGGAAGCGCTGTTGATTGGTGGACGTTTGGGATATTCCTCTATGAGCTTCTGTTTGGGAAAACACCGTTTAGAGGAGTTGATAACAGAACGACACTCTTTAACGTAGTTGGACAGCCATTGCGGTTTCCTGAGCACCCAAGTGTGAGCTTTGCAGCTAGAGACTTGATCAGAGGGTTGCTAGTGAAAGAGCCTCAGCACAGGTTGGCTTATAGGAGAGGAGCCACTGAGATCAAACAGCATCCGTTTTTCCAAAGTGTAAATTGGGCTTTGATCAGATGCACCAGTCCACCTCAGATTCCTCAACCGGTTAAACCAATGGACCAAGCTCACAGTCTTCGTCATGGTCATAGTCAAGGACGTGGACATGGTGGTCATGATAAGCCACCTACTGTGGTGGATGTGAAGCCTTCTGGTAATTATTTGGAAATTGATTTCTTCTGATTTGTGTCTTTCACTATCATTTTTGGTTGGTTCAAACTTTGTTCCGGCGTAATATGGTTTTACTGTTGGAGGTTTTGTGTCTAGATTTTGTGCTACTGATGTGTTTCTTCTTACCAAATATTTGACTTGTGTGTCTTCTTCACGTTGTGGTGAGGTTGTATCTAGTTTTTCCAATACATATATTCAAAACAAGTTTCTTTATGCAACTATGGATATGTAAATATAATCATCATAGATGTTTCTCTTTTTCAATCATCCTATAAGATTAGTGTTCCTCATTAAGTTAGAGAGGAATGGAATGTTAATATGTTTCCTATTGAGGGATCTCAAAAAAACACATAAGGAATTACAATTATTGAAATGGTAAAGTTAGAGCAATAATGATTTTTTTTCTTTAAATTCCACTATTTAAAAATTTATAACAAATATTAAAAATTCAAAAATGTTCTCCTTTTTTTTTTTTTTAATTTCCCTGAAAAGTAAAAAGAAATAATTTTAGTTTTTACTACTATTAAAAAAACATATCAGTGAAACAATTTATTTTAGTAATAGCCCTCTTTAGTAGTTATAGAATCTATAAACATTAATGTTCATCTATAGTAATTTTCCTAAAAGGAATCTATAAAGACAAGGAATCTTAAAAGAAATGGTAAACTAGAGATGTAAAGATTTAGTCAGACTGGGTTGCAAAAAAATGAATTTAATTACGTGTGGTGTTTCCTAATTGATAATTTTATTAGTAGTTTACGTATAACACTTCAAAACAATCAAAGATTCAAAGAGCATCTCACTTAACTAAAGTAAACGTCTGTGACCGTATCAGTTTGACGAACGAGGAGAGACTGGTAGGTGATTAGCACACGTAAGTCGAACCTCTTCTGTCAGCCGTGGTTGGTAGAAGGATTGAGTCACCGACCTGTCAGTTTAACATCAGGCCCAATTGGCGTGGAGTTGCGAGAGACGGTTGGTTTGAGATTTAATGAATTAAAACATAAAAATTTCCAGAAAATTATTTAAATGATAACGAAATTAACATCTTCATTTCGATTGATTCGCTTCTTCAACTCTCTCTCTCTTTCTTCTACTTCTTCTTCTTCTAACTGCTTCTGCGAAACCCTAGATTTTGGTGTGAGGAAGAAGACTTCAATGGCGGAAGTAGGAGAGGAGAACGTTATCGTTAACGCTGTACCGGTCTCGGAAGATGAGGTGTACGGATTTAAACGGCAAGAGATGTACACTGATACGCTCGCCGGTACCGTTGGCCCGTATGGTCGCCATGTTTTCCTTTGTTACAAGAGTCACGAGACTTGGATTCCTCGTGTTGAAACTGAAGGTCTTCCTCAGCGTTTCGCTAAGTCGTTTAAGGATCGTAAAGCTGATTTCGGAGTTGAGGTAACTAACACAACAAGTGTTGTTTATTTGAGATTTGAATTTTTTTTTGTTGTGAAGAGTCTTGTTTATTTTGTGAATCTTTTTTTGGTTGTTGTTGTTGTTGTAGACGAAGTTGACGGTGTGTGGTGGTGGTGAATCGGATGGAGATGTGTTGATTTTCCCGGAGATGGTTAGATACAAGTAAGTTCTTGGCTTTCTGGTTTTGAATTCTTGCTTAGTAGTTCGATTTCTAGGGATTTAAGACCTGTAAGATACTCAGATTTTGTTATTTTTAAGTTGTGGGGATGATGATGTTTAAACCCGAGATTTGGATCGGAAAATCCAATTTCTGATCATTCGGTTGATAGATGCTTATGTGTTATCATTATTTGCGTTGTTTTGCATCCTTTAGCCATCTTGATACTTATCCTTGTACATGTTTATCTTGTTGTTGTTATTGTTAAAGGGCGCTTCAGGATACAGATGTGGATGGTTTTGTGGAAGATGTGCTTGTTAAAGGGAAACCATGGACCTCTGGGATTCAGGAAGAGTTAACTGGTTCCTTTGTGTTTGTGTGTGCTCATGGTAGTCGTGATAAGAGATGTGGAGTGTGTGGACCAGCTCTTATGGAGAAGTTCAAGGAGGAGATAGGTTCACGTGGACTTTCAGAAAAAATCTTCGTGTTGCCATGTTCTCATATTGGTGGGCACAAGTATGCTGGAAATCTGATTGTCTTCAGCCCTGATTCAGCTGGAAATATGTCTGGCCATTGGTAAGAAAATTTTCAAACTCAACATGCTTGTAGAATTCAGAAAAGAAATTGAACTGTAATCTTTTATGCATCAGAAAATGATATATGCTATTATGCAGGTATGGCTATGTGACTCCTGATGATGTGCCTGCAATGCTTGATCAGCATATCGTGGAAGGAGAAATCATTCAAAACCTTTCCAGGTCTGCTTTCCAACTTCTGGTTTCTAGTTAGTTGCAGATATGTCGCTGTTAAAACTTTTCTTCTTGTCCAGTATAAGTTTTATACCAACACCAATGCGTCTAGTGAATCTTGCACTAGATGTATAACTTCGTGTTGGAACTTGGAACCACAACTGTTTTTCAACATACAAAAACTGTTGTTTGCTAATGGATGCTACAAGTCCGAATTATGTCTTAACTAGTATGACTGTATGATGCTAAAGCATAATAGCTAGAACAGTTAACAAGTTTCTGCATAGAGACAGCAAAAAGTAACCTGTAATGTGTACTCTGGTTGAGGTTGTTATCTTCCGAACTAAGAAGCTCATAAACCTTCATTCAGTCACTTTATCTAAAAATATTGTTTTGTTTTATGAAAAACATTGCCAAGGGACCTTAAAGGTTCTTACCTTTTTCTGATTTCTCAAAAGCTTAGGTTCATTCAAAACTATGTTTCTTTGTTTTACCCTGATAATTTCCGTTTCAGGGGAGGAATGAGACTCAGAACTGAGGGTGAGGAAGCTGCAAAAGAGGATGAACTTAAAATCCCAAACGGAAACGGCAAAGTTGAACCACGCGAACCTGTGGTGCAGAAGGGATTCTCTGGAGGTTGTTGCCAAGGTGCAAACGGAGTTTCGTGTTGCCAAGACCAAGCTCCAGAGCCAGAGAAGAAAGAAGGATGCATGAAGCTAAACTGGTTGAGATCAATGGGGAAAGAAGAGGTTCTCTTGGGAGCAGCAGTAGTATCAGCTGTCGCAACCATAGCCGTGGCTTACAGCATTTACAGAAGGTCAGGTTAAGAACCTACACAACCTGCACCATCCTCCTGCCTCCTCTTTTGACCTATATACAAGAAAAGTTTATTTTTGGTAGCCAGAATATAACAGTAAAGGAAGAAAAGTAAACATGGAGAGGTAATAATAATATTTGGAACTATGTAACAATCATTTTGTTTCGGTATGGCAAATACCGGAATGGGATGTAATCTATCTTTGACTCGGTTTAGTTTGGTTATCTTGTTATATACACCGCCCTTGTCGTCTCTTTCTCTCTCTCTCTTTCTTCATCTTCATTACCCAATTCCTCAAATTCTCCCTTCTTTCTCTGTCTCTCGGAATAAGGGAAGAGAAAGGTCCTCGAAAGGTGATAACTTTAAGGTGTGTTTTGCCCTCTTCCTCTTTTGTGTGTTAAAATACAGTTTCTTTAGGCTCGCCTGAATTCTCTCCGACCATCATCATCACTCTTTCACTTTTTTTTTTTTTTAAATCTCCAATGGAGCTTGTCTGAATTGAATTCGAATAGTAAAGGCCAGAGATTTGTGTAAGTCTTGTCTATTCGAGGGTTTTTGTTCTCATTCTCAGTTCTGTCCATTTTGTTGAATTTGGTTTGTAATTTTGATTAAAAGGGTAAGTAAAATAAGTAATCGTCGTAATTCGCCTCCAATTAAATCTAACCCTTTAGACTAAGCCAGAAGGTTTCGGTTTCAATTTTCTTTATCCTCCCAAAACCCTAAAAACTCTTGGTCTATTTAGCCGACTACTCTACTCCTGTCCAGAAATCGAGTTTCAAGTCACCGGTGAAATTGTTGTAATCCCGGCGGTTGCTTCTTCCACTTTCATCTTTAAACATGTCGTCGCTGCGTAATTGTGTTCCACGGCCTGCTCATAAGGAGCGATCTCAACCGTAAGTTTGGTTGCTCTTCTTCTTTCTTTGTTTTTGTTTTGCCAAATTTCTCTTTTTTTTCTTCTTAAAGTTTGAATTTTTATATGTAGCAGGCAAGCTAGAAAGAAGTTTGGTCTCCTGGAGAAGCATAAGGATTATGTTATCCGAGCTAAAGCTTATCACAAAAAGCAGGATACTTTAAAGGTACCACTTACACTCACAATTGTATTTCTGTTATGATTCTGCTGTTGAGAGATCCCAGTTTTAGCAGAATATGTTTATGTAGTGTCTTTCAGTATAGACATTTGTTTATTATATCTGTGAGATAGCTAAAGAAACTCAAAACCATTCAAGGCATTATTCTTAGCTAGCTTGTGTTGTAGAGTTCAGCTTCTCTAACCCCCGTTTTTATTCTTAATTTACTGTAGATACTTAGGCAGAAGGCGGCATTCAAGAATCCAGATGAATTCAACTTTAAGATGATCAATAGTAAAACAGATGGTGGAAATCATAGACCAAAGTAAGCATATCTAATTTTGTCGTTTTCACCATTTCTTTTGTTACTCTCATGGTTCCTCCTTTTCTCTTTGGTCTGTAAATGTGACAAAGATATTGTTTTCAGGGATGAGGTAAATAAGTACTCTGCGGAAGAGCTCATGATAATGAAGACCCAAGATATAGGATATGTGTTCCAAAAATGGCAGAGTGAGAAAAACGTAAGTAGTCTTTCCTCCTTCACATCCCGAGAGCTTTCTGGTTACAATCATATTCATCCATTTTTCTCTTTCTTCCTTCTTTTATCTTTTGTAGAAAATTGACAAGCTTACTTCATCACTGCAATGTACTGAAGGTCAGTCAAGCCGTAGACATGTTTACCATGCAGAAGACAGGTTAATCCCAACTGTTTTTAGTCCTTTCTTACTTGGTGCAGCTCTTTCATACTTTTTCTCTTTCAATGGTACCACGTTAATCATGTTGTCTTATGATCTGTAACGCTGGTGCTTCTTTTATCAGAGAGGAGGCTAGAGAACTGGAGACAGAAAGTAGAAGCAAAAGTGATATCTCGGCGAGAGGGATCCCGAGAGAGATTAAAAAGTATGTCTCTAAAATGCATTAGATGTTTCCAAGGGTATCATATGGATAAGCAATACTCATCATCTTCTATTTCTTGAAATAGGAAAATGGATAGGTCCTATAGAGACCTTGAGGGACGGAAGAGCAGGGCTAAAGGTTTGGAAAAGTTATACGTGGATATGTCAATGCAGAAGGAATTACAGGTAATAATTATATCATCAGTCTCCAAAGAAATAACTGTTTCTTGATAATGTTTAATGCAACTAGAAGTAGAACAATCTCTGATTAAGAGGCTTTTTAAATGGACAGAAAAAGGGTCGCAAACGTAAGCTGCGTGAAGACGAGATACTCAATCCAAATGGTAAACCGGTATACAAATGGCGGGCCGATAGAAAGCGTTGAAGAAAAGCAGAGTTTTAATTATATAAGTTTTTGATCTCCCTTCCCTGCAAACGTTAGATGCAAACTTTGATGGGACATTTTTTGTTTACTTTTAAACTTTTCTTGTTGCATATCTGGAAAAGTTTGCTAATGCAATTGACGAAATTGAAACACACGGAGCCAAAATAGTTATGATATCGAAGACTTTGAATGTATTGCCCTCTTAACATAAAGTTCTCGTTACAAAAAAGAGACTGGTTACTAATAGCAATAGTTAATGTGCACTTATTCTCTTTTAATTTGGCTTTTACTTAAAATGTGCAAATCTTACTCTAAACGACTGTTGTTAATCTTACTTATTTTGGTCTTCGATTTCTTAAAAAACTTTTTCGAATTACGTGGGAGAGAGAAAAAAGGTAATGGGATTTTAAAATATACATGATTTGGTACGAGTTCAGATTTTGAATCAAATCCCGAACTATTAAAGTAACCAAAGTGGTTTAATTTTGGTAGCTGCTGGAGGGGTTTCTCATTAGAGTGTGTATATTATACATCTAATCAAAGATATGAGTGGAGGAGAAAGGAAAGAACAAGCTTGATTCACCAAGTTATCGTTATCCTGTGATTGGCGACGACGAGGATGTTGCACCTAAGGTTCAAGATTATGCGGATTGGAGTAGTTTGCCTTATGATACAGTACTTTATCTGTTTACTCGATTGAATTATCGCGATAGAGCTAGCGTAGCATCGACTTGTAGGACATGGAGAAGCCTTGGTGCTTCTTCTTGTCTGTGGAATTCATTGGATCTTCGTGCCCACAAGTTTGATCTTTCAATGGCACCTACTCTTGCAACTAGGTGTGCTCATCTTCAGAAGATTAGGTTTCGTGGCGTTGACTCTGCTGATGCCATCATTCATCTCAGAGCAAGGAATCTGCTTGAAGTTAGCGGCGACTATTGTAGGAAGATTACAGATGCTACATTGTCTAAAATTGCGGCACGCCATGAAGCTCTTGAGAGCCTTCAACTTGGACCTGACTTCTGTGAGAAGATCACTAGTGATGCTATAAGAGTTATAGCATTTTGTTGTCCTAAACTGAAAAAGCTACGGGTTTCTGGCATGAGGGATGTTAGTTCTGAGGCTATAGAATCTTTGGCCAAACATTCCCCACAGCTCAGTGATCTTGGATTCTTAGATTGTCTGAACATCAACGAACAAGCACTGGGAAAAGTTGTGTCTGTTTGCTACCTCTCTGTTGCCGGGACATCAAACATAAAGTGGAAAGTTGCATTAGATAATTGGGAGAAGCTACCAAAACTAACCTGTTTGGATGTCTCCAGAACCACCATTGACCATATTGCAGTTTCACGGTTGTTGAAATCATCACAGAGCTTGAAAGTTTTGTGTGCTTTAAACTGCCCTTTTCTCGAAGAGGATAAAAGTTTCAGCTCCAATAAATTCAAAGGGAAGGTCTTGCTTGCTATGTTTACCGATACTTTTGATGAGCTGGCTTCTATATTTCCCGACAACTCAAAGAAACCAAAGGATATATTTTTCTTACTGAAGAGATTTTTTGATAAAAAAGGATAAAAGCATCGACGAAATAATGCTTTGGATTGAGTGGATCATTCATTTCTCATACACTTCTACGAATTGCAGAGAGTAGTTCACAATAAGTGTCTCACCTCAGTTTCTGATATTGACTTCCTCACAAGCTCTTTCAAGACAAAGTGAACCTGTTGTTGCATACGCGTCAAACTCATTACGATCTTGTATATGTATAAGAGTGAAGTGAAGATACACTTCAGAAGAACTTACAGCATCCACAGAAGCTTTGGCTGGACCTAAGTAGCCCAGCGACCCTTCAATAAGACGGTGATAACCCTGTTCAGGTACAATCAAGTGAGGTTGATAGCCATCTGCCTCAGACAAGATTATCTTAACGCTTTGCAGAGAAAGATGGCGAACAAAAGGAAGCTTTTCGAGTGCAGCTGGAAGTTGATTGTCGAAAACTCCATAGATACGGTCACCTCCAGGAAGCCTCAAAATGTAAATAATATGAGGTTAACCAAAGAAAACCCAATAAATTAAGCGCCTACTGATTTCCACAGACCACAGGAAGATGAGTAACGATGTTTACCCGCCATCGAGATGTTCCTTGAATATCTTATACAATGCACGGCACATCTCTAATATAGTGTATAGTTGAGCCTGAGAACGAAACCAACAGATTTAGCCAATAGCTAAAAATGTAAGACTTCATTGAAGAGACATAGTTTCCCTTAAGTATACTCTCTCACCCCAGCATCGACTGTCACAGGCCGACCCATGTGGTGTAACTCCCTTTCAAGTTCCTCAAAATGCTTGGAATACCGGTCCTGATAACAGACTCCAAGTGCTGCGAACAAAAAAACATACAGCAATTGAAGAGCAATGTATAAAACAATACAATTAAAGTCACAAGCAAATCAGGCTTTGAATGAACACCTTAGAGAGCAGCTTTGCGAGATATATTTCGAACCCAATTTTGCTGGCTAAGTGACCATAGTCAGGACTGGTGTCAAAATATTCTCGTTCCTTGTGTCTCACAAGCATCATATCGACATTCTTATTGTTATCTGCTTGTGAACGGTTCACTATCCCAACACAAGGATGTTGCAGCTTGTATGATCTTCCTTCAAGAACCTTATTAAGGCAAGCAGTTTTGTACGTTAGATATATATTTCTAAGTTAAAATTGTAATATCAGTCATGCCTAAATCAGTTCTGTAGATTTAATTACTTGCATTGCATCATCCCTAGATGGGCTTACCAAGTATGATATCAGTCATGTACAATCATCAAACTAGACCGTGACACATGAACCAAGAAGAGATAAAAAGGTACTTACTGCTAATGCATTAGTTCCTTTGTCCATCAAGTCTAACTTGGTAAGAACACCAAATGTCCTCTCTCACCTGAGACGATCAAAAACATAATTTAATCGTCAAAAGACAATACCTCCTGCTAAATATTTAAATCATTCGCAACAGAAGAGCAAACAAACCTGTTGGATCGACATCTTTGGCGAGCTTAATTGCATCCGATGTGGCTATGTCTTGGTTAGCAGGGGATATAGCTAATATGATACAATTGGGCTGGAAACAAACAGAACTAACCAATTCAGAAATAGAAAGCTTAAGGTTTTAACAATAGCAAATAAAGCCTTAGCATATACAGCTTGATAAAACCCAAAAGCAGTGAATCTCACCTTATCAACATAAGTGCGAACCATGGTTTCGATATCCTTAACGATGGTTTCAGGCTGTCCCTCTGGAAAACAGATACGATATCAAATAACCTTCATACAGCCATCCAAGAATAAAGAAATGGAAAAGCAAACGAAGAGGTAAAAGAATCATACCAACAGTAACCTTGGTCAAACCGGGCAAATCAACGAGGCAATCACTAAAGTCACAGTTATGAGTTAAAGGCAGTCCAGTTTACTTTTTGTTTATGTTAGTTTTATGGATTTGGTTCGAATGATACAATTTTGGTTTAGGTTTTTAGTTCGGTTTTGATTATAACTTGAATTTAGATCGGAAAAGCTATTTAAAGATAGAAACAATAAAAACATCCATGTGTAATTTTCATCATAATCGACAAAAGAGATGGAAAAAAAAATTGAAAATGATTTATGAAAAGTGAAAAAATTATATATCTGCAAGGTACACACAAGGACAGTCGTAAGCTATAGGTAAATGGATCCCACCTACCTCATTCTTTTTTGGTTTGTTTACCTCACCGACGAGATTTTTCTATTCACTTTTCAGTTTTGGTCTTCTTTTCTATTGCTTTTTTTCTATTCTTCTTCAGTATCACAGATTCATAAGTAATAAGTTTATTTATATATCAAAAGTTCTAGAAATCGATCTATAAAGTTAGAGCTTTAACCACTCTCACTCACTAAGTAGAATCTTTGATACATTAATCAGTTCATATTTGAAAATTTATTCAGGAAAATATGTAAATAAATCATTTTTAGTTTTGAAACACACAAAATTATCAACTAAGAATTTAGCTAAAGAAATTTCGTAAATGACACATTAAAGGGAAAATTCATTCAAAATGTTAGATGTCTACACAAACACAATGACACATAAAACACATATGCATACATATGATTTGAAACAAAGAGCAAAAACTAAATACAAAAAAATATAAGTAAAAGTGGTGAAAAGGACCCGTGGGGGTGTGCTTCCGCGTCTGTAATAAGTGTTTTTGTCTTTGGAGAGAGAGAGAGTCAGAGGAGATTTCTTGTCACCTCTCTTCTCACTCTGACGACGCCTACGCGGAAAAAGCAAACCACTTTCGATTTCTTTACTCTTTTTTTTTTGTTTTTTTTTGTTTTTGGGTTCTTCTCAATCAAAAACCCAACACTCTTGTTTTTATAAAAGGAAATCTTTAACCAAATCAAACACGAATCATCGAAATTTTGACCAATTCTTCCACCAGTTCCAGTGTCAACTTCAGTTCTTCCATTTTTTTCTTCTCCATCATCTCTCTCTCTTTCATATCGCTCTCTCAAATTCCCTTCTTTGGCGTGCAGTTGACGAATTGTGATTTTGATTGTTGTCTCTTCTTTCTTTTATTCTTCTGTGTTCTCTGTTCTTTTATGTGGAAACCCTTAATTCACCAAAAAAAATAAAGGCATCTTTGTTTCTTTATCTGATTGTAATAGTTCTCAATTCCATAAAACCAAAAACAGAATGATTAATCAATCAAAAAGGGCCCAGCTTTGACATATTAAGCAGCTAGGGTTTGTGTTTTGTTGAAAAAAATCTCTTCTTTTGTTTTGGGTTTTGATTTTTGTGGGGGAAGGAATGGGATCTGCAAGTGGGTTTTACTCAAACGAAGAGTTGGAATTGGATCCTAAATGGCTTGTTGATCCTCGTCATCTCTTTGTTGGTCCTAAGATCGGTGAAGGTGCTCATGCCAAAGTTTATGAGGGAAAGTAAGCTTTGACTTCCAATAAAAACTGTCTTTTTTAAAAAAAATCCGTTCAATCATTGCTTTGCTACAGAGCAAAATTTCAGAACTCTTGTTTTGAGTTTTCTTTCAACTGTTGGATTAAAGAAGAACAGTGTATGAATAAGAAGAACTTGGTCTTGAGAAAAAAGTTTGAATCTTTAGCGTATGTGAAGCACAAGCGAACCTTTTTTTTTTATTGTGATTGAGTTATAGGATCAGACAACTATTTATGTTTGTGTTTCTTGTAGATTCTCTGTTTCTGCAGAATGGTTGATGATGATTGGAGAAGTTGTTTGATGGATTGAAAAATGTGTTTTGTTTGTTTGTTTTAGGTATAGAAACCAAATAGTGGCGATTAAGATTATTAAAAGCGGTGAATCCCCTGAAGAGATTGCTAAAAGAGATAACCGGTTTGCTAGAGAGATTGCTATGTTGTCTAAAGTCCAGCACAAGAATTTAGTCAAGGTTTGGCCTCTTTTTTTGTTTCTGTTTATGATTCCCAAACCCTGTTCATTTGGCTAACCAAGTATTGGCTTGTAATCATAAACGTTTGGGAAAAATGGTTTTCGTATAGTTCATTGGAGCGTGCAAAGAGCCCATGATGGTTATAGTTACCGAGCTTCTACTTGGCGGTACATTGCGTAAATATCTAGTGAGCTTGCGGCCAAAGCTTTTAGACATTCGTTTGGCTGTAGGGTTTGCTCTTGACATTGCTCGCGCAATGGAATGTTTACACTCCCACGGAATCATTCACCGCGATCTTAAACCAGGTAAATGGAAAGAAATGTAAAAGGTCTGAAAATAAAAACATTTACTTCTTAAGTATATATATATATATATGGAAAAGACTTATCTTATTTGCATTTGCAGAGAATTTGATCTTATCAGCGGATCATAAGACAGTGAAACTCGCTGATTTCGGTTTAGCTAGAGAAGAATCATTAACCGAAATGATGACCGCAGAGACTGGTACATACCGATGGATGGCCCCTGAGGTAGCTATTTTACTACTAACCCCGGAATTTTTCTTCTTTCTTTTTGCGATTCCCTTATCTGGTAAAATGAATGAAACAGCTTTACAGTACGGTTACGTTAAGGCAAGGAGAGAAGAAACACTATAATCATAAAGTAGATGCTTACAGCTTCGCCATTGTCTTGTGGGAACTTATTCTCAACAAGTTACCATTTGAAGGCATGTCCAATCTACAAGCAGCCTATGCTGCTGCATTCAAGGTACTTACACACCTCTCAATCCATTAAACCGGTTCTGTAGCAGAACTGAATTATTAACTGATCTGAGCTTGGTCTGGTTTGGTTTGGTTTGATCAGATAAAAATCGGTTTTGGTTTCAGATTTTGGAGTTTGAAACCAGAAAACCAATCCGATTATGGTTTGTTTAAGGATAGAAATTTGTTTAAAAACTGAATTATAACTACACTAAGCTAAGTCTTACTATAGTTTCTATGTTTTTCACAAATGGAAAGTTTGAAAAGCTCAAAATAGAAACCAGACTGAAAGTAATTGAACCTTGTACCTCTGATGGTCTTTCTGCATTTGGTCTTTACTTGTTTGAAAGATCCCTGGATTCTTGTGGCAGAGATGGTCGTGTCTTGGATAAGAATTTGATTCAATAACAAAGGTAAGGAATTGAAACCACCATTGTGACTAATTTTGTGTTTGTTTTTCAATAGAACTTGAGGCCAAGTGCAGAGGATTTACCAGGGGATTTAGAGATGATTGTCACTTCATGCTGGAAAGAAGATCCTAACGAACGGCCAAATTTCACTGAGATAATTCAAATGCTCCTCCGTTACCTCACCACAGTTTCGGCGCCACAGATCATTCCTCCACCGAACCGACGAGTATTCTCTTCAGAAAACATAGTCTTATCACCGGAATCCCCCGGAACTTGCTCTCTGATGTCTGTCAGAGATGGAGATGCCTCTCGTCAAACAGTTAACACAGCTGATTCATCAGAGAAACAAACTAAAGGAAGTTTCTTCTTCTGCTGCTCATAGATGATGATGATCAATTTATATATTGTATTGGTTGTAATCTGTAAAGAAAGGAGAGGAGGGAAGTGTTTATGATGAAAAGTATAATGTATCAAGCCTTAGAATTTAGATCACAGTAACAAGAAAATTTATTGTTCAGTGTATAAAACTTTCAGTGTACTTGACAGACTTTTCTAGTGTTAAGTAAATTTGAAAATGTTAAAAAAGGTTCAAAATTTTAAAATACGCCGTTGCCGGGGATCGAACCCGGGTCACCCGCGTGACAGGCGGGAATACTTACCACTATACTACAACGACTTTTGTTGTTCGTTTTAGAGAAATAACCTATTTATATGATACTAATTTTGGATCGTCTTCTAAAACCCTCAAACCCTTTGCGAGGAGGAGCTTAGCAAACAGATTCGTTCTCTCTTGTTCGAAATATTTGCCATTTCGTTTTGCAGAAGCCAAATGTTCGTCACGAGGAGTCTCTCGAGACACTGCTCGAGAACTTGTAAATGGTCTATATCTTCTCTCCTTCAATCCGATTCATGTATTAGGTAAGTTCAGATTCTAACTCCTTTTCTGATCCTCTCTTCTCTCTGATTACTGAGATTTACTCAATAACCATCTCCTATATTCGTTTAAAATCCTCTAAAGTTTATAACTTTATAATTCGAATTTGATCTTGAAGGAATCGGGTTATATCATCGAGTCCTGTTACGAGCAATGGTAGCTCAAGTGAAGGTAATCCCAATTCGTTTCAGCCATTGATGAATCATGTGTTTAAAGGATGGTCTCGAGGTATGTCAACATCGAGAGGAAGGAGTATGAGGAGCAAAGTTGAGAGTAGAATGCGGAAAGAGTCTGGTAAGACGTTAAGAGAGATTAGGAGAGCTAAGAAGTTGAAGAAGAAACTCATGACTGATGAAGAACGGCTCATTTACAACCTCAAAAGGGTAAATATTGATTGATACTATTCCATGAATATGTCTTCTTTGTTGTGCTTTGCATTCATATTTTTGTTAAAGTTTGAGACTTTATCTGTGAAAAAGCTTGTGATTGTGTAGTTTGTATATGAAAGTTGGATTATTTATGGTTCCTACACGGTGAAGTGTATCAGAGAGTTGAGTTTGCTGATGTCTCTCTTTGATGCAGGCGAAGAAGAAAGTTGCGCTTTTGTTGCAAAAGCTTAAGAAGTATGATCTTCCTGAGCTACCGTCTCCCGTGCATGATCCCGAGCTTTTCACATCCGAGCAGATACAAGCGTTCAAGAAAATTGGTTTCAAGAATAAAAACTATGTTCCTGTTGGTGTTCGTGGAGTCTTTGGAGGAGTGGTGCAAAATATGCATATGCACTGGAAGTTTCATGAGACTGTGCAAGTTTGTTGTGATAACTTCCCTAAGGAAAAGATTAAAGAGATGGCAAGCATGATAGCAAGACTGAGCGGCGGGATAGTGATTAACATACATAATGTGAAAACTATTATTATGTTTCGTGGTAGAAACTACCGGCAGCCCAAGAACTTAATCCCTGTTAACACCCTCACAAAGCGGAAGGTATAAATCTTTGGATATAAAGTTTCAGGTTCTTGATTTCATCCTTAAAAGTTGAGGATCATGTGGTTAGTTGATATCAGTCTTAAGAATTGAACTTAGGTCGATCTATCTGTGTTAGGAATCTTTAGTTATGTTAACGACATCCTTGGGTCAGACAATCTTTAGGTTTAGGATTTATGAATCATTGAAGTGTGGCTTGCTCTAACAAGTGTTATGTTTTGCAGGCTTTATTCAAAGCGAGATTTGAACAAGCGCTTGAGTCTCAGAAGCTGAACATAAAGAAAACAGAACAGCAGCTACGGAGAATGGGTGTTAACCCTGAAGATCCGGTTGCCATGGCTAGTATCCAGAGAGTTGCCTCAACATTCTTCAATGCAATCGACAAAAAGGAAGGAAGCCCTTACGTCTTCCATGGAGATAAACAATCAGAACGAGGCGCTGGTATTGAAAATACTGAAGAATCAGAACCGGGCGATGAAGATAGTGACCAGGAGGAGCTAGACAGATTCATAGCTGAGATAGAAGAAGCAGCAGACAAGGAGTGGGAGGAAGAGGAAGCTGCTGAGCAAGAAGAATCTGGTCGGATAAGGTATTGGAACCGAGAGGAGTTTGCAGGAAGAAGCAGAACACCTGAATTGCGTAGTTATGGAGATTCAAGTCATGGCTTTAGAAGAAATGAAAGGGATTCACGTAGTAGCCAGAGGAGGCCCAGCGATAGCGATGAAGATGATGACGGGGAAATGGATTCTGATGATGATGATGAAATTCCAAAGAGATTTGATAGAGCAAGATCATCATCAAACACAAACACAAGAAGGCCGAGAGAGGATTTTAAGAGAAGAAGCGCCGACCCTCGACCTCGACCTCAAGTGAGGAGTGATGACGATGTATTGAGTGATCTTGATAACACAATGTGGGAATCAGAAGATGAAGAAGATGCACCACCGGCGAATTATGTTTCGAGCAGTGATGATGACGAGGATGAAAACAGAACAATATCAGCATCTAAACAACCAAGATTCAGGAACAGTAATTCAATCAACAATTCAAAGACTAAAAGTGGAAAACAGAGGGATGAGGATTGGGATAGTGATTAGAAAGGAAGACTACAAGATCACAGAGTTTCTGATATTGTTATTTGTCTTCATTGGTGCCTAATTATCAAATGAGAAACTGAGAGATGTTAAACTCTGGTCTGAATATTGAAGGCTGATCTATCTATTGTTAAGTTCAGTTTCTGATAGTTCAGTGAAAGATAAAGAACATTATACGCCAAACTCTGTTCTTCGCATTTGTAATTCAGATTCTGGTATTACAGAGGCAAATTAAGATGATTTGTAAAAGAAACAGTAATTTCAGCATTTGACCGATTTCTCCAAATGCTTTACGAAGTTGTAGAAGTCCACTTTTGAGATTGGCTTTATGACACTATACGTATACAACAGGGTAACCTCCTCTTTAAAGTTAATAGAGCATCTGTTCAAAGCAGTTTCATGAATAAACACACACACATGGCAGATAAGTGCAAGATTCCTTCTGAAGATAACACATTTAAATTTTAACTTGAAAGCAAAGGATTCTATATGCCCTTTTGCATCTTGATTCATTGCTAAGTTGGCATTCAAAAGTAACGCATCAGCGTCTTCTGAGCATTGCTTGACCCCAAAAATACCCTTAAAGAAAGAGATTAGCTCAGAACAATCCAGAATCTGACAACCACAATACAAAACAGCTTAAGCTTAAAAAGAACATAACTTTTTGCAACCAAGAAACGGAAGCAAGAAACTAATGTTTGTTGTGTCATACTGAGTCAAAATTGATCAGAGCTAAGAAGGCATTAATAGATAGAAGGAGACAGTTTTATAAGAATAACTGATATAACCAGAACTAAACTCAGAACAATGAAGAAAAAGTTATATAAACAAATGAACCCTGAAACTGCTATACTACTAAATCAATCAATCAGCCTTAGGCAACAACATATGTTCCCATTGTTGAAAAAACCTGGGAAGTGTTGTGCAGCTCTAACTCAAAGTAAGCTCCTTTTTTCTCACAAACCCTCCTGTATCAAAAGAAACTGATGGAAAAAAATCCTCAGAATCCACCAACTGAATCCAGCTTTTAGGTTATATCCGTGTCTCAGCAAAGTATCAAACTACTTTCTTCCATTTCTTCTCTTTTAGGCAAAAAGATTGCACCTTTCCTCTCAAGAATGATGCTAAGGCCTTGAAGTTTAAGACTAAACAAGAACACGTTCAATGTGCTCATCACTTAAACCCTGTCTGCTTATCTCTTACGCAATTACCGGGCAACAAGTATTTGTACTGCTCAGCATTATCCAGCAGGTATGAAGGAAGATGAACAGCTGAATAAGACCGAGGCACAGGTCCCATTTTGCCAATAATCTCCTTAAATGTATATTCCTCTGGTAACATATCAAACAAATCAGTTCCTTTGCAAATAACATCTTGAATCCTCTTCGGATTCAGGTAATGAGAGAATCTGACACGGTCTGAGTGACTGTAAGCTTTCATCTTGAATACAAACTCGCTTATATAACGGAAACAGAAGCTGCAGTGCCAACCAGAATCAGCTAACAGAACATTGCCCTGACGGAAATGAGCATACCGTGTTTTCCCTGGACTGTAACGGTGAATAGACGCTCTCCAGCTTTTGCTATCAACATAGTATTCAAAAGAATACAAGTAATTCTTCAACTGAAGGTGAAGCACCTGAGGTATATCGTCACACCATCTCAAAAGATTGATCGTGTGAGCACTCGGTATCTCATCAACATCCGACATAATCAACAAATCATCCTCTTCAATGCCAGCTATCCTAAGAAGCTGATCCAAGGCAACACGCTGATAAGCTTCTTCAACAAACGGATTCTCACCTTTCCTAAACCGTCCACCAACCGTCCCATAAGTGAGCCTCGGCTCCACGAACTTAAACTGATCCTTATTGCTCTTAAAAACCAAAGGTTTAGGCAAACCCGTAAACGTAGAGTTCGATTCAAGAAGCACAAACTGAGTCACAAAAGGGTAAAGCTCATTCCACCTAACAGTTAAAAGATCCTTCTCGTTACTAAACAAAACAGCATCAAAAACACGTCTGGGAGACTCTCTGATTCCCCAACCGTGAAGACTGCAGAGAGCTTCCATAGTAACATTCTCATTGTAGTAATGAGGAATGGTTTGAAACGGCTTAGGAGGTGATTCCCAAAGAGGTCTGAAGAAATAAGTGAACTTTTGGCCGTGTAAATAGATTGCTAAGATAGCAAACGGCATCAACACAAAGAGGAGCAAGTATGTTCTTAAATCAAAACCTTTGAGAACACATTTAAGCCTTGAGATTGTTTTTGCTGCTTTTGATCCCTACAACAAATTCATAAGAGATGAAACACAAAATTAACAATAACCTCCAAGAAAGACAAATCAAATTGAAAAAAATTGTTACTTTTATATTTAATAATTGTAGGAAAAATTCAAAGATCTTTTCAAGCAACAGAAAACAATCTGACCAATAAAAAAACTAACTTTATTACATACCCAAAACAAAACTAAAAAAAAAAGAGCTTTCATAATTTATCATCAGAGATAAGATACGATCAATATTAAAAAAGTTTGCAATTTTCAATCTTTTTTCGAGAAAAATTGTGAATTTATAAACACGATTAAGTTCTTCGAGACAATTAACAAAAAAAATTCAGAGTGCATGACGAATTTACAGAAATCGAATTCAATAATGAGAAAAAATATATAAAATTTTTGTAAGTGTGTA
Organism: Camelina sativa; assembly: GCF_030686135.1. Classification (NCBI taxonomy): domain Eukaryota; kingdom Viridiplantae; phylum Streptophyta; class Magnoliopsida; order Brassicales; family Brassicaceae; genus Camelina; species Camelina sativa. Next base: position 4,642,820 of record NC_141885.1, on the reverse strand, counting down.
ATGGAGAAAAAACACATAAGAAACAAACCTGTCCACAAACATGTTCGCAAAGATCATCAGTCTTCTTCGAATTGTAGTATCCATCGGACATGATTTTTTTTTTCTCACAGGATTCGTCTAATGCAAAACGTTTAATCCCCAAATTAAAATACCCAGAACAAAAAAAAAAAAAAGAGACCAATTGTAAATTGAAGAAAAACAAAAAAGCCCCAGAAACGGAGATATAGGAAATTTCGAACTCCTTACGATTTGTTTTTGTATTTTCTTTTCCCAATCTCTGTCGAAGAAAAAAAAAGAAAGAATCGAATTATGGAAGCTTTTATAAAGTAATTGGGGAACCTGATAATCCAAAGAGACAAAAGGCGATAAATAATCACTAGATTTCGTTTTTAATGTTCTCCACAAGAAAAAAGAAAAATTAAAAAAAAAATAATAATTCGGAGTTTTTTTTGTTCTTTTCTTAAAACGTTCTTTTATTTTTATATAAAAAAAGGTTTCGACTTTACGAAGAAACTTTCAGTTTTCAGCGTTTACAAATTATTTTTAGAAAACGCGTTTAGAACCGTTGGATGAAGTAATCAAATCCTACGGTTGAGACGCGTAGGGCTGTGTTTTACAAAACCGTGACTCAGACCGTTTGTCTTGTCTGAAATCTGAATGATATGTGTATTTTAACGGTTAAAGGCCGCCACCGCATCGTCAGTGACGACCGAGCCGTGCGTGTTTACGATCTTTAAGTCCTACCTCAAAACGTCACAGTTTTTTTTTATATATATCCGGTATAGTTAAACATTTCATGTTAGATGGTACATAAATAACTTGATCGTTCATTAATAAAAAACTGAGTTTGTCATCATTATGTAGACAAGGACTCGAATATGAAAATCCGAACATCACAAACATTTGTGTGGTACAAGTTCTTAGCTAAAGTTGAATATGTGCAATAGACATGTGCGATCTTGTCGTCGCTTATGGCCTAACTGATGAAAAGTAAAAAGCATATATAGAATCAATCTAAATAATCCAATTACACATGTGGATGAATGATGATGTAACTTTAGACTATTTTTCAAAGTGTATCTTCTTAATAATTTTTAATTAATAAAAATAATAAAAGAGACTCCAAGACGTGCAACGAACATGCGTCATCCCCGACGATGTAGTACCACCACTCATATTGGATTTTTATTTGGACACTTCATTTTCAAAGCATATTCGTTTATTCCAGTTGCAATATTATTTAGTTGTGGTGATTGTTTTCGTTATTAGGTTTGGCCTAGAAAAGTTCCAAACTCTTAACTTTCTTTCATTAATGTCGCCATGTCTGAAATATTACAATGGTCTTGTTAAAATACGTGAAGCAAGTCTAGAAACATCCAAAACTCTATAAGGTTTGTATATTTCAAAATACATTAATTATTGGAAGCTATAAGTATAAATTCTAGTATTAATTTTTATGTTTTCTTGGTTCAACCTTACTTATAAGCTTGAAGCTTCATAGGTTTCACTTACAATAAAGTGCATAAAAAATGCATAAACATAAACTAGCAAGTTTAAAAATTTGAAGATTCTGTATTTATGCAATTGAACAGTTTCTCATTGTTTATGTGTTCTAGACTAACGTAATTAAGCCCATTGATCGCTATAGAATGAATCGTTATCATACATTTAAAAATGACTATTAGCCTTGTCAACCATGAATCGTATGGATATAATAACTTTTTACGTAAATTACCATTATTTTTATGTTTTGATCGACCACCATATATTCGTCCAATCGACTCACAACATGTATTGTGAGGCATAGGATACATATACGTAAGCGTAGACTTTACGTGCCAAAGGTAAACACAAGTCTCTATATATGTCTTTTGTAAAGTCTCTGTCACTAACGATCGATGGCTTCTTTATTTTTATTTTTCTTCTATCAAAACAAATCACGAATGTTTGGATCAAATCGGACTAATCCAAGAGTGAAGTGATTGGCTCAAAACTAAAATATTTGACTCAAAACTAAAAAAACTCCGATGGTTACACGACATCAACTTTGTTCGAAGTGGAATCGAATCTAAAATTTATATGAGCTTAAGCTATAAAATTCGGATCCTCACCTACCTCACCATTACAACACGGACACGAATTAACGATGTCTTATTAGATAGTACTTATTTTTTTTGGTAAAAGATATGTAAAACATGATAAATTCCTTTTTTTTTTAAACCTAAAAATAATAAATTAGTACTTATTATTTTTATATTGTATTAGTTTATCTGTCTTGTATCACAACAGAAGTAAGAGAGTGTATAGATAATATAACTCCAACTTTTATTGATTGGTTCAATTCAAATCTTGTTTTCTGACCACTGAATTTTGTTAACCATGCTACTTTGAGTGACGTAAATGTTTTTATACTTTGTCAACTCTATAGGTGGATTTTATATACTATTGATTAGATACTGATATTTGCCAAGATTTTGAGTTGAAACACTACAAACATAAGACTAGGATGGAAAAAATCCCGAACCGAGTCAAAATTCTCAACCCGAACGGAAACAAATTATAAAAACGACCTGAACTCGAATTGTAGAAAACCGAAACCAAACTAACCCAAATTCAATTATAAAAAACTAATATTTTAAATTAAATGTATACTATTATATTAAATGACTTCAATTTTAATTAAAATCAGTTAATTCTTTTTTTCTTTCTATAATTTATTTGACAAAAACCAAACTATACCAATAATTTGACCCTGAATGTGACTTATTTTTTAGAATTCTTTTTTTTTTTTTGGGCAAAAGTTCGTGTCATTCCATAGATCAAATGATTTATATTACCCGAAAAGCAACAAACCGAAGAAACCAAACTCAAATAAAATTGTTTTCCAAATAGACCTATTTTAAAAAAAATCCAAAAGTCCTGAAAAGTAAAGCGAACTAAAACCGCATGCGGCATGCCTAAACTGGAAAACCGCATGCGACATGCCTAAACTGGTTAAGAGAAGACGATCCACCAAAAGAACCTCCACAGTTGTCCTGAACTGGTTAGGCTTAAAGCCCACTGGACCTAAATGGGCCTATATTCGAGAAACTTAATAATCTCAGTAATCTTACAGGAGCTAACATCCGGTGCCGGCGTGAGTACAATACATCATCGATCTTCCTCTTTCACCAATTAAAGTAAAAAAACAATTTCATCGTGACGATCGTACGGTTTATCAGCTCTTCTGACTTTGCTTGAACAGATCGGTCAGGTGAATAAAAAAAAAAGAGAGATAGAGAGAGAGAGGCTCTGTGAAGAAGAGATCGAAGCGCGATCTATCACGGTTCATTGGCTGGAGGATTCGTATTCCTTGTTTCGATCTTGTTCGTCTTTCTTAAGTCCTGTGTAAGCAGTTCGATTCTCGCCATTTTCAGTATTGTTCTCCCTCTGTGTGATTAATTTCAGAGTTCTAGGGTTTTATAGTCTTATTCTCCGCTTCTGTGTTGTTTTTGCATTGTTAAATTTTTCAATTTCTATCGTTTTCAGGTAATTTATTCGTGGCTAACGAGATATGGATTTGGCTTCCCGTTATAAGGTGAATATTTTCTCTGATTGGGAGCTTAATTCAGCTGTTAAGCTTTCTGTTTTGATTCAAATGCATGTATTCTTCAATATTTTTTCTTATGAGTTCCGTAATAGCTGCAATTTTTTAGAGGTGCGTCTATTTTGCATTGGCTTGGTGTCGATTTCGATATGATTTTTACTAGTTTCTCAAAGGTGTGAAGAGTGAGTGGTAGTGTACTAATTTATGAAGGTGGCAGAGAGCTTCATAAGATATTTGTAATCCATGACATGTTGTTTAACGGCTAAATTTCCAAAAAATTTCCGGTCTTTATGCTTGTTCTTAACTCGTTTTACAAAATTGTGCAGGGGGTTGTTGGAATGGTTTTTGGCGACAATCAATCTTCAAATGAAGATAGGTACGGTTTCTTCTCTTTTATGTACTGCGAGTGGAGAGATGTAGCAAGTTCCTTTATCTAACGTGGACGTCGTATCTATTATGGCCTCCTGTAATTGTTCGAGAAATTAATTGATGAGGATCGGATTTTTTATTTGGTGTATTTTTGTAGTTACATTCAGCGCCTGCTCGATCGTATAAGTAATGGTACCTTGCCTGACGATAGGAGAACTGCTATTGTAGAACTTCAGTCTGTTGTAGCAGAAAGTAATGCTGCTCAATTAGCTTTTGGAGCAGCCGGTAAGTGTATTTCTTTTTCTCTGTCATGCGTCTCATTGATTGTGACTTGTGAGATTCTAATCCAAATTTTGATTTTACATTCTGTTATTTCAGGATTTCCTGTGATAATGGGCATCCTAAAGGACCAACGAGATGATGTTGAAATGGTGCTGTACCCTTTTTTTCCTTTCTGTAAATCTTTTGTTCTCGCTTAGTTTGTGCATACTGCTGTTTGTCCTTTGATCCTAGCGCACCCTCCGTCACTTTATGGAAAATTTGGTATCGTTTTTTGAAGCAATATTTGAGAAATATAGCTTTATTTTGTCTTTTTCAAACTAAGTAGATTTGGGAGAGTAGCATGTTTAATTCTATTTTTCGTAGTCCTTGCAAACTCTTAAGCCGAAGATATTGGAATTAGAATAGGTCCACCAGTCCAGGGGACAAATCAATAAGAAAAAGGAGGCGGAAATGGGAAAATGTGGGAAGTTTTATTCAGTGATTTTGTTTTAAACAAAGATTCTTAAATTTGGACTTATAAATGTCTTTTTGTTTTACCTTGGGAGTATTCACTGTATGTAATTAAATTTCTTGTTGATGTTACTGTTTAGTGCTATTCTTACACTCATAGACTTGTTGTCTATCCAGGTTCGAGGTGCCTTAGAAACTCTTCTTGGTGCTCTAACGCCAATTGATCATGCAAGGGCACCGAAGACTGAAGTCCATGCAGCTCTTATGAACTCTGACTTGCTCTCCCGTGAAGCGGAAAATATAACCCTTCTTTTAAGTTTGCTGGTTAGAGTTTGCTCTATATGTCTGAAGTAGAAAAGTTATTTTCGTTTTGTTCGTTCTATATGTGTGCATCACATGGCTTGTTTTCCTGGTGGTATGACAGGAGGAAGAAGACTTCTATGTTCGATATTACACTCTTCAGATTTTGACAGCTCTGCTTATGAATTCTCAGAACAGGTATATATCTCAGGGTGTACTTTGTGTGTCATTTTTCTATCTATATGCTATAGAGACTTTTGCTGACTGTCTCTTCAGGTTGCAGGAAGCTATTTTGACCACTCCTCGCGGTATAACTCGACTCATGGATATGCTAATGGATAGAGAGGTAAACAACTACTAAATATCTTGGATATGTGTGATCTTGCTATTAATCTGCAGAAGAGTCTGATCTCATTAACCTCCTGTAAACCTCAGATAGGAGGTTATGAGACCGTGAACTCTGCACGGGATGAATATCGTATTTGTAAACTTATTCTTTTTTGTGTATGCCTTACAGGTAATCCGGAATGAGGCTTTGTTGCTTCTTACACACTTGACTCGTGAAGCAGAGGTGAGACTTCCTGGTTATCTTTGTAGCTGTTCCTTTCCTTATGCCTTAAGCTGAGGCAGCCATTGATTGATTGACCTTCCACTTGTAGGAAATCCAAAAAATTGTTGTCTTTGAAGGTGCATTTGAAAAGATTTTTAGCATCATTAAGGAGGAAGGGGGGTCAGATGGTGATGTGGTTGTGCAGGTGACCACTAGCTCTTTTAAAAATATTTGGCATTTAAAAAGGAAAATTTATGAAGCCACCACTTCTCCGAAATTAGGACTAAACATTATTGGCACTTATATGTTGTCTCCCTGAATTTATTTTGCCAGCACTTTCAGCATGCTTTGGCATTACTTGCTTAGGCTTAACTTTGAGTTCCTTGCCTATGCACTTGCAATAATTTGTTCTTTATTTACAGGACTGTCTGGAGTTGTTGAACAATCTTCTTCGCAGCAGTTCATCAAACCAGGTTTTGAAGCTTTGTTTCTGGTCTTAATTTTTCTGATTAATCTACTGGATCCTATCAGAGACTGATATTTGAACTTGTACAGATACTACTAAGGGAAACCATGGGTTTTGAACCCATCATTTCAATTCTAAAACTACGAGGGATTACATATAAGTTCACCCAGCAAAAGGTTAGATCATATAGTGCTTCGCCAATTTTAGATTTATTTACCAGCTCATGCAATTTTGTTAATCGTTGTCCTTCTGAATGAACAAAATCCCAGTAGACTGTTAATCTACTTAGTGCACTGGAGACAATCAATATGCTGATCATGGGAGGTGCAGACACGGAGCCTGGAAAAGAGTCAAACAAGCTGGCAAATAGAACAGTTTTAGTTCAGGTTTGTTATGATATACGAACGTTGTGATTCCTCTTTTTGGACTGGATCGAATATGTTTCTAATCCTATCGTTTTTTTATCCAACAACAGAAAAAACTGCTAGATCACCTACTTATGTTGGGTGTTGAAAGCCAATGGGCCCCTGTTGCTGTTCGCTGCATGGTAAGCAAATCTTCTTTAGTAAAGTCTTGTCCTTTTAGTCCCTTCCCTTTTTTTTGGTTATCATTCGTAGTGCATTGTATATCAAAATTGCTTTGCTCATTTGCGCAACTGACAACAAGTTCAAATAGTATCATTTAGATTCTAGAATTTAACTGTTGAACCTTGTTCTAGGTTGACCATGGAACTGATATGCTTACAGTGATCTATTAGCAGTTTTTTTCTTCTAGAGATTGTCTGTCGTCCAAGTTTTTTATTGATGTTTCTTTTCTAATGGGTCTTTTTACTTTTGATTCTTTGCTGCTAGACATTTAAATGCATTGGAGATCTGATTGATGGACATCCCAAGAACCGTGATATCCTTGCTAGCAAAGTTATTGGTGAAGATCGGCTAGTAGAACCTGCACTAAATTCCATCCTCCGGATCATTTTACAGACGTCCAGTATTCAAGAGTTTGTTGCAGCTGATTACGTTTTCAAGATGTTCTGTGAGGTTTGAAACTTTTTGTCTTATATTTTTTAGTTCATAGTCTAATGTGAGATTGCATATTCTGATATACTGATTGCATCTTTATCTACAATCTCATTCACTAAACATTTTCAGAAAAATCCCGAGGGTCAAACAATGCTAGCTTCGACTTTGATACCTCAACCACATCCCACAGCCCGAGATCCTCTAGAAGATGATGTTCACATGTCATTTGGAAGGTATCATCTTTATTTCCTTTCTTCTGCAGCCTTCACAGTTTTGTTTTGAAGGGATCTCACTCTTCATTCTCATTGCGAGTTTGCATGGTCTTTCAATTTTGAGCTACTGCTCTTGTGCTAAAACGTATCCAAATTTTATTTGTGTGTCAGTATGTTGTTACGAGGCCTTTGTTCTGGTGAAGCTGATGGTGATCTTGAGGTAAAAGTGTTTCTCCCTGTTGGATATTAATTTAAAAGCATTCCAGAACTTAAATCTATTTTTTTCTTTTGAAAACAGACGTGTTGCAGAGCAGCGAGCATTCTTTCTCATGTTGTGAAGGACAACCTTCGGTGCAAGGAAAAGGTAATGAAATCACCACTTTACCTTATGTTCTATCCGCAGTATTTTGTTGTCCTGCATTGGCTGACTTTTTGGGATACTCAATAGGCTTTGAAAATCGTACTTGAATCACCTATGCCTTCCATGGGAACTCCAGAGCCTCTGTTTCAGAGGATTGTCAGATACCTGGCCGTTGCTTCTTCCTTGAAAAGCAAAGATAAATCAAGCACACTATGGAAATCATATATTCAACAGATCATTTTAAAACTGCTTGTGACATGGACTGTTGATTGCCCTGCTGCAGTTCAGTGCTTTTTAGATTCACGCCACCACCTGACGTTTTTACTTGAGCTGGTAACAGACCCAGCTGCAACAGTTTGCATAAGGGGATTGGCGTCTATTCTATTGGGTGAATGCGTCATTTACAATAAATCAGTTGAGAATGGTAAAGATGCTTTTGCTGTAGTTGATGCTGTGGGCCAGAAGATGGGGCTTACATCATACTTCTCGAAGTTTGAAGAGATGCAGAACAGCTTCATCTTCTCCCCCTCCAAGAAACCTCCACAGGGTAATAAACCGTTGACAAGAACAGCCACGCCTAGTGAAGCCGAGATTCATGAGGGGGATGAGGCAGATGAGATGGTTAAAGGGAATGAGGATCACCCAATGCTCTTGTCTTTGTTTGATGCTAGTTTCATAGGCTTAGTGAAGAGCCTTGAAGGTAACATCAGGGAGAGAATCGTGGATGTGTATAGTCGGCCAAAAAGTGAGGTGTCTGTAGTACCAGCGGATTTGGAGCAGAAGAGCGGAGAAAATGAGAAAGACTACATCAACCGTTTGAAAGCCTTTATAGAGAAACAGTGCTCGGAGATTCAGGTGTGTGCCTCTTCTCAACTGTCTATGCTACTGAGTATAAGACAGTTAGCATATTTGAGAAATATACCATTTTGGTGTTTTATTGCCATTAAAAGAAGAATAATCTTGAGAGTCTTCGCAAGTAACATGATATTTAATAATAGATGAGAAGTTAAGGGGTTCCTGCTAAAAAAATTTGGGATTAGGAAGCATTGCTAAAACGGAATATAGGAAGCACTAAGTTTCTTTCAAGATGTGGGATAATGAAGAATTGGGTCTTTTGTTCTCAGCGGGATATCAAACAACAGTTCATACAATAGGTCTCTAAATTTATGTGATGAAAAAAGAAATCTCAATATCAGCTGTGCCTGACAGAGTTTATTGTTGTTGTGACCTCTGTGTTTTCCAGAACCTTCTTGCTCGAAATGCTGGTTTGGCAGAAGACTTGGCCAGTTCTGGCAGGAATGAGCAATCTGAAGGATCAGAGCAGAGAACAAGTACAGTAATGGACAAGGTTCAGATGGAAAGCATCAGACGCGAACTCCAAGAAACGTCTCAGCGTTTAGAGACAGCGAAAGCCGAAAAAGCCAAGATCGAATCCGAGGCATCAAGTTACAAGAACATAGCTACGAAACTCGAGTCAGACCTAAAAAGCCTCTCGGACGCATACAACAGTCTAGAACAGGCAAATTACCATCTGGAAAAAGAAGTGAAAGCCTTGAAAGGAGGAGATCCCATGGAGGTTCCAGATATAGAAGCCATTAAGGAAGAGGTGAGAAAAGAAGCTCAGAAAGAGAGCGAAGACGAATTAAACGACCTGTTAGTATGTTTGGGGCAAGAAGAGAGCAAAGTCGAGAAGCTAAGCGCAAGGCTGATAGAATTAGGAGTTGATGTTGATAAGCTTTTAGAGGATATTGGGGACGAATCAGAAGCTCAAGCGGAATCTGAAGAAGACTGACCATTGAGAACAAGTTGTTGTAGAGATCTAAGTCCTCTAAAATGCTCTTCTCATCAGGCAATGGAACTTGTACAGTCCTGGGTGGGTTTATTCTGAATCTGATGTTTACAAATTGTCGTTGCTTAATCTTTTTAGTTATAACTCTTAAATTTATTAAACATGGTCTTGCGTTGCAGATTCATATACATTCTAACATTGAAACATCCACAAATATGATTTTTAAGTTACTGCAGCTGTAATATGTTTTTTTTTCTTTTTCTTTTTCTTCATATTTTGTTAAAACAATCAAACAAGTAAGTAATTCCAGTTCGATTACTTGTGGTTTCCTTAAAACATTCATGATTTATAGAGATTCGATTTAGTGATAAAACATCTTTTGATGAAATGCAAAAATAGATACATAACTGTTGAGCTTCCGAGAGGGTATTCATCAATCTAAAGACAAACTGACCTGAACCCCAAAATAACCAAAATCCGAAAAGACATACCATATCTTAAATGGATTCACATTTATGAAAATTAAGAGGATATAATAACTGATTAAAATGCCAAAACCGAACCTAATCCTGGACAGAACATTCCCCCCTAATTAAGCCTAACAGAGAGAATCACTCTACAATTGCAACACAAGGCATTGTACAAAAGTAACGGAAGGTAGAGAGAGAGAGAGCTCAGATAAGGATTTAATCAGTATCACAAAGCGACGTCATTAGATCCGTTGGTGAGCTCCATATGGGAAGATCAAAGAAGGACTGTTTCTTCTCTTCTTCTTCAATTCTACATATGTTCTCTACAACTTCACACTGCTTGAAGAAGTCGTTGATCACCGCTTCTTGTGCTTCCGCCTGTCAAAATTTCAAATTTTCAAATTTTCAAAATCGAACCAATTTCAAAATTTTTAGTTGAATTGGAGTAAAAAAAAAAAAAAAAACCCTAATTACCATAAACAGAAGTTCGTCGAGCATAGACGACGGCGCAGAAGCATCTCCTCCGCCAAATTCTCGACCTCTTTGTGTTGTAGAGGACTCAGGAAACGACATCGTTTCGTCCGCGTTTAACCTCCCTTCTCCTCGTTGCGTCGCTCGAAACCGATCTGCTTTCTCTTGCATTGCATTCGAACTGTTCGACAAAATCTCCCACAGCTCGATCTCACTCTGTTGCTTCCTTTTGAGCTTCTTCATTGCTCTATTCTTCCGTATCCTTAGATTTCTCTCCTCTACCACCCGATCTAATTCTGGATCCGGCGGTTTTGACGTTTCTAAAGCGTCGGCGATACAGCATCGCTTTTTTCGTTTGTAAACGAAGCCGTGGTCGTGGAAACGTTCCAAATCTTCGTATTCTTCTACGGTAATCGCTGACGGCTGAATTGATGAGTCCATTCGCCGTCGAGATGCGGTGGAGCGGGAAAAAAAAAAATCTGAGTAGAGCGAATTTGAGAAAAGGTGAAGATGGACTTTTTTTTGGATCTTCGAAATTGAAAGATTGATTTTGCAAGCTAATCAATAATAATCAAAACTGGGGGATATCAATAAAAATAATAATGAGCCATTTAGCTAAATACTAAAGGCCCATTTAATTTAGTTAGGCCCACAAGAAAATGGAAATATACCGATTGATCATAATACTAACTAGGATTTACCCATTCATTTTCATAAATCATTTAAATAAATTAGTATACTAATATAATCACCTTTTTTAGTTTGTTAATATAAATATTACAATATTATATATTGTATGTTGTTGTATTTGCAAAATTTACCCTATAGTAAATTTCTTTGTTTTGTAATATCAATGTTACACTGTTATACATTTTTTTGTGTTTTTACAATAGTTAATAGTACTTGTTAATAAAATTATATGGGTTGAATTTGAAAGAAAAATAAATGTGTATACTTTCAAAAATAAATGAACTATCATTAAAATCAAATTTGCTAAAATAACTATATGAATAAATTACATACATCTGTAACAAAAAAACAAAAAAAAAAACTACATCTGTATTTGTAAATATATTTAGGTTTTAAATAAATATAAGTTTTTGTATTGTTAATATATCTATATGTCCATAACATTATTAAACTATAATAGATTACATTTAATTTATAAGGAACAAAAACCTTTATACAATTTTTACAAACAAATATTTGTCGGTTCTCTATTCCAAATGCATGATTGGTTAGTAACTCCTAAATAGTAACTAACCATGTATGTCAACTGCAACGGGTTGTCTTGTCTCCAAGTAAATAATCCACGGAGGATTACTTACTTGGATCGGTTTGGATTCACACCGAGGATTACAAAAGTTCCCAATACTTAAGTATATAGAGATACAAGAGTTCACACGACAAATGCACCTTATAACCCACAAAAGCAATTATAGTTAATGCTCTAGAGTCAAGATTGAAATTAAAAGAAATAAAACTGCCACATGATTTATTAAACGAAGAATGACATATATATCATGGTTTCACTTCATACGCAAAAAACTTGAGAAATGACATCAACGACATAATGTTTTTTTTTTTTTTTTTTTTTTTTTTTTTTTTTTTGTGTTTGTTTACCGTAATGGCTAGTTGGAGCGTTAACAAAGTTTTTATTTTTTTATTTTTAACAAAGTATTTATAATGCTTTAAGAAATTTTTGAGGGTTTTGTGTGAGTTAGTAGAAAAAATATTGAAAGATCTTTAATTTAAATATTTCATAATGGTTGATTAGGTATATGCTATTATTATGCTCGTATGTAATTAATTTTGTTACTATATGATGTCAAAAGATATTTAACATTTTTGATTTAGTTGATTGTGTTGCTAGTTTTAAGGAACTTGTATATTGGATTAATAATCTGGAGAGTCATTAGCCTACGGTGAAATCTTAACATATATGCTCATATGCTTGATAATTAATGCCGATTTTTTTTGGCTTATAAATAGATTTATTAGAACCAGAATATTACCATATCTTCTGTATATCTTCAGTATTGTTTCTTATTTCGACTAACATAATTATTAATTAATAAAAACGAATGCTACATTTTTGACAATAATATACTTTTAGAATGTAAATATAATCCGGGTTTTAATCATTTATGTTTTCGATTAATGGGATCCGATTCAATAATTTCAGGTTGTAACATATAAAATTAAACCGGCCCGTTTTTAATAATTAACCTTAATGATTTTAGATTAATAGTGTTTAAGGCCTTGGTTTTTTGGAAAATCATTTCAAAAAAGATTATTGCACAAAAATGTACTTAAAAAATGTTAAGATAGATTTTAAAAATATATATCTGTTTATAAAAATTTGAATCATATCATATGCTGAATAAAAAATCTAATATTTTATTAACTTTATGTATTAAATAGTAATTCAAATAATTAAATAGAAGATTAAATAAAAGTGAAAGGAGAATTATTTTTTTAATTTAACACATTGCTTTAAATTAGGTAGATAGATTTTAGGAAATCTGAAATTAATATTATCAAATAAGAAAATGGTTGTGTTTGGTTGTAAGGATTGTAGAGAATTTAGTTGGGACTTGTTTTGATACAAAGATAAAAAAAAAGTTGGCACAAAAATGTACTAAAAAAATGTTAAGATAGATTTACTACTATGATTTAAATTAAAAAAAAAAAAAAATTAAAGTCAGTCTTGAATTTTATAATTATTACCACCGGGTAGCTTATCAGTCATCCAATTACAATATTTGATTCTCCTGATTTGTAAAGTTTTGTTTCAGTATCTCCAATGATACAAGGAAATCAAGTAATTTTTTTTATCTTCTCCGGTAATGAATGATTTTATCTGAATTCTATGAAATGCAATTATATATATACAAACATATTAGTTATATTTTATATCCAAAAATACTAAATAACAAAAATCTCTTATATTAGAATTATTTCAGTTATATTTGTTAAAATTATACATTTGCAAAAAATTATTAATCTGAAAACCAATGTAACGCCTTCAACTACCTTTAGTGGGATCCACTTATTATCTAGTTCCAGTGAGTATTCTGATTGGTGAAAATATTTTTGGGAGAAAACGGTGCAGAAGTTGTTTTTTTTTTTGTTGTTGATAAATCTGAGGATAATTAATATTGTCAAGTTCAAAATATAACATTTTAAGATCAATGCTAAATATCAGTTTCTCTTCCCATATGCCATGATTAATATCTCTATCCGAGCTCTTGTCATGATCGCTTATTCTCCTTGGCTTCACAATCAGAAATATTAATGTATGATTGAATCTGCATCATTAATGTAGAGACTCAAGATTAAAAAATTTACTTCATTACCTTTTTCTCTCAATTCACCAAAGTTTGTAATTTTAACTAGCCTAATAGGTTTCCCATCAAGGTCCCCACCCTTTGCATTTGGTTGAATGTTGACCATCCTTCAACAACTTAGCCGAAAACTATATGTTTACTGATTGAGAGAGAATTACATCAAGTCTCGAAACAACAGAACAAAAACAACAATCTAGGAGAAGAAAGGTTATTATTACTCATCAAGGTGTGGTTTTTTTTCAAAGAGCATGAAGAATTGAGATCCATTGCTGTTGGTCTTGGACCACGATTCGCCATGGAAAGCATTCCAGCTCTATCATGTTTGAGTGTAAAATTCTCATCTCCAAAATCACCACCGTACTTGCTCTCACCACCACTGCCATCTCCAAAGGAAATATCACCGCCCTACAAGCAAGAAAGGAGAAGCCCATCAATTGCAAAAAAAAAAAATGATTCTAGGGAAGGAAAGAAGAAAACAGAACATAAAGCAGATACCTGAGTCACATGCCATATAGAGAACACCATTAAAAACAAAATCACCACTTTCATATCAGAAAGTGATTCAAGATGTTTGGTTTAAGCTGTTGGTTCTCCTAAGCATGGACAATACTTCAAAGCTTTATAAAAGATATCTTGTGGAGAAGGAGACAATGATTTAAAACAAACACTTTATTCTAAGGTCAACAAGCTACCTAATCAACGTCCACAAATAATTTTTACAAAGACAAATCTTATCCCGGTTTATCATGTTGTATTGGAAAATTGAACTAAACTGGATGGCTTCAATTATTGAGCTTGATTGGCAAAATATTGTACTTGGTAGTGATATATACTAAGTAAGTTCGAGTTATAATAAAACAAAATCACATTTATATACAATATCATCCTATTTATATATCATTTTAGTAAATTTTATTGTTTATTTATCTAAGTATTTAATATTTTTAAAAAATTATTTATGCGGACTCACGTATCAATGTGTGACAAAAATTACAGTAACCACAATTTGTTTAAATCTAAGTTTTTCTTCATTTTTTACTTTGAAAACTACAACAAATTAGAGAATACTTAAAACAAAAAAAAATACCATTGACAAGTACAAAAAGACTTTATTAATTATGATATTTGATTCCAAACAACATAAAAACAAATAATATTTCAAAAATACAAAAGAAAATTAATAAATAAAAAATAAAAAAATAACCCGAACAAATAATAAACTAGTAATGATAAAACTCGAACAAATAATAAACTCTTCTACCCAAATTATCTGAATCCAAAAAATACGAAAATCCGAATTCCCATGGTATATTGCTTCTACTAATAGCTTGGAGTAGTAAAGCATGACTATTGCTTAGCATAGAAAATAAAGAAGTTATAAAAACTAACATGGCAGACAATCGTATTAAGTAGTGTTTAAATTAAACAAAGACTGAAAGTGTTTAAATTAAACAAAGACTAACGACTTATAGATTTGTCAGCGTCGATAAATGTAACAAGTAGCATTGGTATAGTTAAAGTATATAAAGGAACAACTATATTGATCCATTGTTTACACGAAACCAAAGAGCAATTACCCAAACACTAATTTGATCCATGGGTTATATTTATAAGTTGGGAGGTCACATGCATTATTTATCCATCGTTGAGCATCGTGATGGTTTGGAATGCGGTGCTTGCGATCGATCGTATGGTGATGCCTACTCATGCGATTCTTGCGAGTTTAATATTCACTTGAAATGTGAATTTTTGCTCAAGTTACAATCTCTATTCTACCACCCTTGTCATGATGGACATCGTCTTAATCTTCTCACAACCGGAGCTCCTGATCACACCGACCCAAAATGCCATATTTGCGGTAAAAATACTAAGCGCCTTCTTTGTCATTGTTACGATTGTAAACTCAATTTGGATATCGATTGCATGTTTGATGCCATGTGTGCTCGATCCAATTTGAATTTCCCGTGGCACCATCATCCTCTATTAATGTTTGATTATTATGGTGACGATATGAAATGCGAAGTGTGTGATTTGCCCTCGGGAAAAGTCTACCTTTGCCCTCTTTGTAGATTTATGGTTCATGAGAAATGTGTCTCCGTACTTAATACACCAGAGATCACTCACTCGTCTCATAGCAGACACCCTCTTAAGCTTGTTACCGAAGGAGCTCCTGGTTACACAGATCCAAAATGTCATCTATGTGGAGAAGACACTGGAAGGTTCATATACCATTGTGATATGTGTAAGTTCAATCTAGATTTGGTTTGTGCGATTGACAATCCTCCACCAGTTGCTCTTTCAAATCTGAAGGTCCATGAGCATACACTCACACTCATGCCAAGGCTGATCTCCTTCGTTTGTGATGCTTGTGGGACAAAAGGAGACCGTTCTCCTTATTTGTGTCATCAATGCGATTTCATGATTCATCAAACGTGCGCATATTTACCACGTCTTATTCACGTCAATCACCATGACCACCGCATTTCGTACAAGTATCCTGTTGGTGTTCGAGAAGCCAGATGTGGAGTTTGTTGGGAAGATATTGATTGGTCATGTGGGGCCTATTCTTGTTCTCTTTGTCCTCGTTATGCTATTCATTCACTATGCGCAGTAAGGGACGACGTGTGGGATGGGGAAGAGCTCGATGGAGTACCTGAAGATATCGAAGATATCGAGCCATTCAAAAGGAATGATGACAACACAATCACTCATTTCGCTCATGAACATAACCTCATGAGCCTCAGCAAAGACGGTGAAGAAACCAGCTTGTGTGGAGGATGTGTTCGTCCCATCGGTTCTTACACATTCTACAAATGTTCAAAATCAGATTGCGGTTTCATTCTCCATGAAACGTGTGCTAATCTTCTTAAAAAGAAACGACATTTTCTGAGCCCAGAACCTCTCACTCTTTGCCTCCAAAGTCAACGCTACACAGAAGCTTGCCGAGCTTGTCGTCAAGTTTCTTGCGAGGGGTTCATGTACTCTACAAATTATGAGAATCAAAACTTTGACTTACTATGCAGTTCGATTACAGTGCCATTTATCCATGGAGGTCATGATCATCAATTACTATACCTCAAACTACAAGACGATGACGTCAAGATGTGCCAGAACTGCCTCATCCACGAAGGAGATGTCGTCATAGGCTGTAAGAAATGCAACTACTATTTGGACTTTCGTTGCGCGACTCTACCATTAACGGTAACGCTTCCAAGGTATGATGATCATCCACTCACTCTATGTTATGGTGATGAAAAGGCAAGCGGCAAGTACTGGTGTGATATTTGCGAAAGAGAAACAAATCCAAAGACTTGGTTCTACACTTGTAATGATTGCGGGGTCACTTTGCATGATTTTTGTGTAGTTGGGGATATCAGATACGCCAAACCAGGAGAAAAGGTCGAAATCACTAATAAATTGGTGGCTAATAATAGCTCTTCACGGCCGCTTTGCGACACGTGTCGTTGTCGTTGCCCAGGTCCCTTCATTCTCAAGGAAAGAAAAGATGTTTATTTTTGTTCTTATTTTTGTTGCATAACTCCATCCAGTAAGAGGCACTACGAAGTTAAGTTCAGATGTCCTCCGTGGGTATCAGAATACGACTGATGGAGTTGCGAGACCACCAATCAAAACCACAACGGAAAACATCTAACCAGACCAAATTTCTAAATCGGAATTACATGAAGTAAACGATTTATGTTTTCTTCTCCTAATGTTTAAGCAGCCATCTCTTCCACTCTTTCATATTTTCCTTGATTGATTTGTAGGAGTTATACGATTCCACTTTGCTTCCTGTTCTGTCTTCTCCTTACGTTTTCATGAAACTTGTTTATGCAAATTATCACAAGCTTTTATCTTTTCAAATAGTGTCTCTCCGCATGCTGACTGTAGCCTACACCTCCATTCTTTTGTTTTATGTCAAATTCAAAATATATATCATAAATTGGAAACTAATCATATTCGTGTCATCAACATAGGAACCTAAACCAACCTTTCCAACATCACCATTCTAGTTTTTGTAACTCAGTGGAACTTTTGTACTTACGCTGATGAGGTGGTAGTTAACGTCCGTGTTTGAAAGTAAATTTTTTATGTGTTTTATGAGCTTGAATTGATTGTTGTTGTCACTACTCACGACAATTCTTTGTCCACCTACATATTACATTACCTGACAACTATAACATGATGATCATATCCTGCGATCATGTGTATGTTTCCGAGCCTCGATGGAGCTTTGGCTCTGACACGATCCCTTCTATATATGGTGTTTCCTACGTGTTAGAGATGGATTTCACCCCAACAATAGGCCCAGCCCAGAAAAGACCCAAAAGAGTTAATAGGCCGAACAAGGTATTTTAGTCTTTTTGGATGACAAACCGACACAATAATCTATAAATAGTGATTGTACGGCGTACGACGAAAGGACACAAAAAACAGAGAGGAAATTTATACTAGAGAAACGGTTCTCTGAGCATCGATTCGACGAGCTCGCAGTTCGTTAATTGTTTCCTTTTCGTCATTTTATAGCTCGTCGTTATCAATTTTAGCCTGACTTTTCATATATAAAAGAGAACTTTGACCCTCTAAATACCGAACTAAAATACTCTAATTGGACCGATATGGACATCAACAATTTGGCGCGCCAGGAAGGGGGAGCCAAGTCGAAATTCTCTTTGAAAGTTTGAAGAACGGACCTACAACAGCTACACGAGATGACCATAACCACCAAAGAAGGAAGCAAGGAAGCCGGATCGTCAGGGGGAACAATAACCCCGGCAGCGGATCAAGTGGAACATGCAGTCCTCCCGACCCCGAACGCTCCGAGAAAGGCTGCCACAACGGAGAGTCCAGAAACGTTCGTCATCGCAAGAAACCTAGCGAGCCCGACGACCACAGAGCCGACTCCGAACCCAGCGCAACTCACCCTGCTCAACAGCCAGCCCGTCTCCAACATAGATGAGCTATTCCGCGGTATCTTAGCACGCCTCGACCAGCAGGAACAGCGAACCAATACTCGATTGGATGCACTAACCGCAACACAGGTCGAATCCCAGGAAGAAATCAACCATCTCCAGGCCGTTCGACAAGGTTCGACGAATATCTTCTCAGCAGGAATGATGCCAAGGCCGAATGCGATAACTGACGGGCTCGAGCGCGACCCCAACTCGCGCATCGATTAGCAGAGCAACAACGCTAAGGATGCCGAGCTGAAGCAAATTAGGGAAAAGATGCAAGAAATGGAAACTATATTTCATAAAGCAACGAGTAGAGCGCCAGAGGTAGATCTCATGCTCGAGGCGACTCAGCGAACCCCATTCTCAAGAAGGCTTGCAACCACACCAGTGAAGCGAGCGGTCAAGCCAAGGCTGGGTTACTACGACGGGACAGCCAACCCACGAGACTTTCTGCTCAATTTCGGGGTAGCTTTTGGTCCCTTGCAGTTCAGCCCAGCAGAGTACGATGCTGGAGCATGCCAAGTCTTTGCCGAGCACTTGACCGGAGCAGCTCTGAGTTAGTTTTCACGACTTCTGTCTGGATCGATTGATAGTATCAAGGATCTGATAACCGAATTTTTAAAGCAATTTGCCGTTCTGATGGAAAACAAGAACTCCCATGCCGATCTGTACGCACTAACTCAAGGGCGAAATGAATCGCTTCGATCCTTCATCGGACGTTTTAAAGAAGTCGTCGTTAACATCTCGATTCCGGACGCTGCAGCTATCGTTGCACTCAAAAACACGCTGTGGTACGAATCTCGGTTTAAAGAGGAGCTGTCCTTGACCCATGTAGAAACCATAGCCGACACGCTACTACGAGCCGCGAAGCACATAGAAGTCGAAGAAGAAAAGGTGGTCAGCGCTAAGAAGCATGCCGCAGAAACAAGCGTCGCGACCAAGCCACCAACAGTCATAGCTCCAAAGGTTGAACACGTTGAGCCACGCCATCACTTCTCCCGAAACCCAGACCGAACTCGTAGAACCTTCGCGATCGGTGAAAATAAATACATCACGATGGAAGGAGGTGAAAATAGCACAACCCAATACTGGGATTTCCATCAAAGTACCACACACTCAAGTGACGTGTGTCGTTACCTCCAAACGATCCTGATGGAGCGGTACAAAAAGGGGGCAATAGTTGTCGAGTCTGACATAAGCAAGACGACCCGACCCGGAAAAGCTGATTCCAAACGAGCCGAAAATATCGCTCGGAAGTTTGTAAAAGATTCCAAGGCACTCGCTGACTAGAACGACGACGAAATAGAGGCGTTAAATAACGACGATCATGAAAAACGACCGCGCACAGATCATCAGACCGACCACCGTCCCCCGGTAATGAGACAGATAAACATGATCATGGGCGGGCTAGCAGGATGAAACGATTCGGTCATGTCAATAAGAGATTACACCAAGAAAGCCGAAATGAAAAAATCCTGGCCGTCGAAGATCAGTTCCGAAAACACAACGATAACTTTCAACGACAACGATCTGGAAGGCTTACGCGTAACGACCCACTAGTCATCGAACTTTTGATCGGAGAAAGTGAGGTTACGAGAATCTTGATCGATACCGGAAGCTAAGTAAATGTGATCTTCAGGAACGTCCTGGCATAAATGGAGATCGACGAGAGCGAAATCAGGCTATAGTGCAACTCTCTGACCGGTTTTGACGGAGATCATCTCATGTCAGTCGGTACTATCGACCTGCCGATCTTTGTCGGAGGAATGGCAAGGTATTATCAGTTCGCCATCATCGACAGGCCTACCATCTATAACGTCATTCTCGGAACACCGTGGCTCCACAAGATGAGGGCAGTCCCGTCTAGGTACTATCAACGCGTCAAATTCCCAACTTCAAAAGGTGTGTTTACACTGCGCGGCAACCAGCAGAGCGCGAGGACCTACTTCCTGATCGAACACAAGATTCTTACAACGAAGAAGTTATAACAATCAAAGCAGCGGGTCGGCAACGATGACTCGTCACCGACCGATGGAAGACCGACCCCTATCCAACAGGGCGTCACCGCAACAGAAGAAGTAAGCCTCGACGAGACCGACGGAAAATGATGTGTGAATATCGGAAAAGAAATAACCAAAGCCATGCGCACCGAGCTGATCCTTTTCCTCAATACAAACATCTCGACGTTCGTGTGGACTGTGACTGATATGAAGGGAATCGATCCAACCATCACAACACACTAGCTTAACGCCGACCCAACGCACAAGCCAGTCAAACAAAAACAACGCAAGCTAGGCCCAGAGAGGTTGCAAGCAGTCAATGACGAAGTCGACAAACTACTCGGCGCAGGATCCATCGTAGAATTAAAATACCCAGAGTGGTTAGCCAACCCAGTGGTCATCAAAAAGAAAAACGGAAAATGGCGAGTCTGCGTAGACTTTACTGACCTAAACAAGGCCTGCCCAAAGGACAGCTCCCCACTACCACGGATCGATCAGCTCGTCGAAGCAACCGCGGGCAACGAACTTCTGACCTTTATGGACGCCTTCTCGGGGTACAACAAATTTTGATGCACAAGGATGACCAGGAAAAAAAGTCATTTATCACAGACAGGGGCACCTACTGTTACAAGGTCATGCCTTTTGGCCTAAAAACACGGGAACAACTTACCAGCGACTTGTAAACAAAATGTTCGCCGAACAGCTCGGCAGAACCATGGAGGTATATATAGACGACATGCTCGTCAAATCGCAGCGCGCCTACGACCATATTACTCATCTCCGACAATGCTTCAACACCCTGAATAAGTATGGGATGAAATTGAATTCGGCCAAGTGTACCTTTGCAGTCAAGTCGGGAGAGTTTTTGGGTTACCTGGTAACTCGGCGAGGAATCGAAGCAAATCAGAAGCAAATCAAGGCGATCATTGACCTCCCCTCGCCCAAGAATGCCAAAGAGGTACAACGACTAACCGGGCGAATCGCCGCCCTGAATCGTTTCATATCCAGGTCGACGGATAAGTGCCTCCCCTTCTACCAACTCCTCAAGACCAAAGGAAAGTTCGAATGGAATGAGGCTTGCCACGACGCGTTTGGAAAATTGAATAATTATTTGTCAACACCACAAGTACTTGCAAAGCCAGAGATAAGCGAAGTTTTATTCCTGTATATCACGGTTTCCGCATCAGCAGTTAGCGGAGTGCTTGTGAAAGACGACCGAGGAGAGTAACGAATTATCTTTTATGTGAGCAAATCCCTCGACGACGCCGAAACCCGTTACCCGATAGTAGAGAAGGTCGCCCTAGCAGTCGTCACTTCGGCACGAAAGCTCCGACCCCACTTCCAATCACACACCATCGCCGTCCTGTCCAATCAACCTTTGTGATCTTTTTTGCATAGTTCGAATCAATCCGGGTGATTAACGAAATGGGCAATCAAACTCAGCGAGTACGACATCGAATTCTGCACCCGCCCGACCACCAAATCCCTGGTGTTAGGTGACTTCTTAATTGAACTACCCTTGGACGGTGCCGAGCATACGCTGTCTGACCCGATAGATGGATAGTGGATCCTGCATGTCGACGGTGCGTCCTCCCATCTAGGTTCCGGTGTGGGCATTCGGTTAACATCTCTGACCAGGGAAATTTTGGAACAGTCCTTCCGGCTTCGGTTCCAATCAACCAATAATGTCGCCGAGTACGAAGGACTCATCGCCGGACTCAAACTCGCCAGTGGGATGCAAATCAAATGAATCAGGGCTTTTTGCGATTCACAACTCGTCGCCAATCAGTTCAGTGGGGAATACGACACCAAAACCAAATCAATGGCCGCCTACCTCAACGTCGTCAGACTTCTGTCCAAATGTTTCGATGAGTTCGAACTCATTAATATCCCAAGAGGGGAAAATGCTCCGGCCGACGCCCTAACAGCTCTCGCATCAATATCAGACCCTGACCTTCGACGAATCATACCAGTTGAAAGCATTGATACGCCAAGCATCGAAGACAATCCAGCAGGGACCTGTCTCGCCATTCACCACCCAAACTGACGAGTCGCCACCTCGCAGTGGCAGTTCGAACCTCCTTCCGACGATGACAAGATAGATTGGCGGGTCAAAATACGCGCCTATCTCGCAGACGGTGACGTACCAACGGACAAATGGGCCAAGCGACGATAGAAAACGAAAGCTTCCCATTACACTCTGATGAAGGAGCACTTGCTTCGGTGGACTGCCTCCGGAGCCTTACTGTTGTGCGTGCACGGTGACAATACGGAACGGGTCATGATGGAAACCCATGAAGGGGCAGGAGGTAACCATTCCGGTGGACGAGCCTTAGCACTATGAATCAAGAAGCAGGACCATTACTGGCCAACAATGATCTACGACTGCGAAAGATTCGTGGCCAAATCCGAGAAATGCCAGCGTCACGCGCCCATCATCCATCAACCGACCGAACTTCTACGAGCTGGCGTAGCTCCATATTCATTCATGCGCTGGGCAATGGACATTATCGGCCCGCTACCCGCGTCGAGACAGAAACATTATATTCTCATCCTCACCGATTACTTCACTAAGTGGGTCGAAGCCGAGTCCTACGCCAACACCAAAGCCAAAGATGTCCAGCTTTTTGTATGGAAATATATCATATGCCGCCATGGCCTGACTTATGAAATAGTCACCGATAACGGCTCGCAATTCATTTCTTTGCAATTCGAAGACTTCTGCGAAAAGTTGAGAATCAAGTTAAGGAAATCAACGCCAAGATACACGCAAGTAAATGAGTTAGCCGAAGCGACAAAGAAAACCATACTCGACGGCCTAAAAAAGAGGATGGACGCCAAGAAAGGCGCTTGGGCCGGCGAACTCGACGGAGTGCTTTGGTCTTATCGTACAACGCCATGACAAGCTACGAACCAAACCCCATTCTCCCTAGCCTACGGAATGGAAGCAATGGCACCAGCTGAGGTCGGCAGTACAAGCCTTCCCCGAACAATGCTCGTCCAAGACACAACACTCAACGTGACAAGGCATTTCTACGAATTCAAAACTACCAACTTGCCGCCGCCAAGTACTACAACAAGAAAGTCCACAATCGGCACTTTGACGGGGGAGATCTTGTCTTACGAAAAGTTTTCGAGAACACTGCCGAGCCTTATGCCGAAAAATGGGAGCCAATTGGGAAGGTCCGTACCAGGTGTCCAAAGTCGTCCAGCCCGGTGTTTACGAGCTCCTGACAATGAGCGGCGAGCCAGTACCCCGCTCTTGGAACGCCATACATCTAAAGCGCTACTATTACTAAAAAAAAACATAGCCCATTTTCTACAGTTTTAATTATCTATATAATGTGAACTACGAGCGGCTTGATCCCTCCTGATCGGGGGGTACGTAGGCAGTCTCGTTTACGAGACACAACTGCCAATAATATAATTTTATTATGCTTATCAGCGATAGCGCGTTGCACCAGAGTAACAACAAAAGCATAAAATAAGAGCTGGTTCAAAAATTAAAACAAAGGGGAGCCGACCCCCAAACCGGCAAAAGTTCAAGCCGACCCCAATACGGCACATACCAAAAACAAAAAAAGGGGGGGGAGTAAGAAGAAATTGGGATCGCTACTATCAAGCACTCCGCACAAGGCCCCGCTACTCAATCCCCAGGTCGGCGTTCGAGGGTTCGTCAAACTCCAGGCCACCGTTGGTCGTCTGCCAGAAACGGCACGAATCCTTCAATTCTTTCAGCCTGTCCATTGGGATGACAACACCCCTGAAGACAATCCTTTCGATGTAGGAGCAAGCCGCCTCAACACGACTACTGTCGCAGAAGTAGTGATCTGTACTCTCAAGCTGATTAATGTACTGCTGCAACACGTCGACTCGAGTTCGGCACGCGTCGAGTTCCACATGATCTTAGTACGGCCTCCTACCAATAGGTACAAGGTTGGGAACCCCCGCTTTGGCCAGTAACGCCTCGCAGCAAGAACGCTCCTCGAGCTTTCGGTCCCATCTACATGGCAAAATTGGAAACGACGCTCGAACTATCGACGCGTTGTTACGATATAATCCCGCAGCCATTGAATCTGGGCATGATCGTACTCCAGCTCCAAACGAATCACATCATCAGGTCGTACAGCGAGCCGTTCCCGCGCCCTCCTCAACCACGCTGACCTCGCTGTTACGGGCATCACAAGGTGTTTTCTCGAAAAAAAATAGAGGAAAATGAAAGAAGGTAGAGGCCA
This sequence comes from Camelina sativa, assembly GCF_030686135.1. NCBI lineage: Eukaryota > Viridiplantae > Streptophyta > Magnoliopsida > Brassicales > Brassicaceae > Camelina > Camelina sativa. The sequence goes on along the minus strand of NC_141885.1, from coordinate 4,617,955 downwards.
GATGGGTAATTTATAGATTGCAAAGTGCGTGTTCCCGAGGGGAGAAATAAATCAAGCCTTGGAAAACGCACCCATTAAATGACCAGTGCGTTTCATAGGCAAAAAAATAAAATAAAAAAAAATAAAAAAGAAGGGGGCCGACCACTGCGTATCGCGTCTATATAATTAAGCCGAGTCGCTACTCGCAAAGTCATGGGCAAGCCGACCACTGCGTTTCGCACCTTTATAATTCAAGCCGAGTCGCTACTCGCAAATTCATAGGTAAGCCGACCATCGCGTGTTGCACCTATATAATAAAACCGAGTTCGCTACTCGTAATAAGAAAATAAGCCGATTCCTGTATGTCGCACTCGAACGAGAAAAAGCTGAGTCACCACTTGTGACTTAGGAAAAGCCGACCAAACGCGTGTCCCGTGCCGAAGAGATTCAAAAAAAAAAGGAGGGGAGGGGGAGAAGAGAAGTAAAGGCTTCTCGCTAGCCAGTATCCCATTGGTTGGCTCATCAAAATCAGGATGAGCGGATCTACTCTCGCCAAAGTTGGCATCCTCCCCGCAAGAACACTAACGTCGCCACTAGAATCTCGGACTCCAAAATGGAGTTCAAACTTACGACGTATTGCAACCTGAAGCGGGATATTCACGAGCTCTCCTCCAAAGACACCGACCTTGCTGTTGCAAGTGACGCAAAAACCACGGTCGACCCCATGGAGAAGCTCGTACGTTTAAAGAAGAGAAGAAATAGCGTGAAGAAATTTTCGAAGCAAAATGACGATATGAGTTAAGTAAAAACAAGGAATCCAAAGTAAAAGAAGATCGTCAAACAAACATAAATAAGTTCCAACAACAAAATACAATGCCATAACGGCCCAGCATCCACTACATCATGGGGATAAGCCGCCGAGCGACCTGGTGTAGCAGGAACAATATTTTCTTCCTCGACTTCCTCACTGGACGCACGCCTCCTTCAGACTCCGAATCCGAATCATCTGCGACACCTGGGGAAGAAAACCATTCGAGGGGATCAGGGAAAGGCTCAACAAAAATGGAGGAAATATCGAAATCACCGGGATTGAGATCCAGCCGCCACAGCAGCAACCCTCTCATGTGCAAATTCCCCAAGGCCTGGTTGTACTCGAGCAACTTTGGGCGAGATGCTTCAACAGCCTCCGCTTGAGCCTTGTGACGATCCAAAATCTTCTGGGCACGATCGACAACCCTACGATAAGCAGCCATCTTTTGATACCGACTGAACCCACGACGACGAGCTCTAAGCCTCGTCGTCTTGGATTCTAGAGTGATCCGAAGTTGGGCACAAGACGCTTCTGCCACGTTGAGCGTCGACAGAAGGGCAGCCTGTGCAGAGTTCGCCACCACTCGCTCACGCTCCAATTTGGAAATCTTCCCGCTCAGCGTCGTGTTCAAGCGAACTGCCTGTTCGAGCTGAGCTTCAAGCTTCTTGACTTGCTTGACCGAGGAACTTGAAGGCATAGAAGCAGCGGACTCTAGGTCGTACACACGCCTCTCGTAGCCAGAAGCGAGACGGTTGATGCGACCTATGAGTTGCGACGACCAAAAATCAGAAAAGGGAACTTAAATAAAAAAAACAACGAGAAAAAGGAAAACAACTGCCGAATTACGAACCTCGAAGGCGGTATTCGCCAGATCGATGATCTTATCGCCCTCCTTCATCCTCTCGATCGGCATAAGACGACCAGACCCAAAATGGATCTTGCAAAACAGCTCAGTGCATGCCTCCTAGTCGTTCGAAAAAGCTCGAGTTGCCGAAGTATGAGAGAAATCCCACCGATAGTCCACGGTCCTCTGCCGCTTTAACAACCAATCGATCCTGAGATCGATCTGCCCTCTTCTGCGAAGGATTCAAGGAATGCTCCTTCTGACGGCTAGAGTCACCCGTAGGCTTTTTCCCCTTGGGAGTCAGCTCCAGCGGGGAGAGCCAGGAGGTTTGGTGGGAGAGGAGACGATCTCGATGCCGGCCTTTTGCCAGCGCGAATCTCAGCCGAACGAGAATCGCGAGAAGCCGGAGGAGATCTCCGTGATGGGTCAACCCCGGAAGGGCAAGTCTCGGATTGGACCTCAAGGTGAGAAGGTGGAGAGAGCGCGGGTGGACCATACGCTTGACGGTAGCGAGCCAACACGTTGGGAACATCCAAATAAATTCTCCCCATTGTACTAGCTGCACAGGGAATTCAAGTTAAAAAAAAAAACACTCTGACCTCCTAACATGTCGTCAACGAACGCCTTAGACAAACCAAAGAAAAGTTTGACTATTACTTGTCGGTCGAGGAACCTTTTGCTTTCTTGGACGACCTCCTTTCCTCTGTCTAGAGCCTGACCAAATATACGGACCCACTGCTCGTATCGCGTCAATATCAGCTTGAAACGCAGGAGGATAAGGAAGAAGGCACCGCGGTATGAAAACTACAAAGAAGCGAACGGGGTAAGTAACGAAAAATATATGAAGGACGTGAACAAATTACAAAGAAAGATGAACTACCAGGTGAAAGGTTCCACCCAGAAGATAAAGGGATCGCAGGATCCTCGACGACTCCTGGAACCACTTTTTAGAAAAAATAAGACCTTTCCGATTTGTGGGTCTTCCGTTTTGCCCTTTCGACGAGCAGAGGGGGTCGCGAACTGACATAGTAACTCCGGGTTTCTTATTTCTGTCAGACGCTGTTAGACGAGTAAGCTCTTCGAAATGATCAACCGACAGTCGAATCCCCGCTCTCTTTGCCAAAATTGAGATTCCAACCGCGTTCCGGAACGTAGCCGGAGCGAACTAAGAAATTGCCATTTTGCGCTTAGCAAAATACGACATCAGAAAAGAGGGAAGGGGAAAAGTAACCCCACATTCGGAGAAAATTTTCTCCGAGAGACAAATGAACCCTTCGGGAACATCCCAAGGACACTGATTGCGCTCGGGGATAATAATGACGGGATCGGCCGGGAATTCGCTGATCTGAACCGCCTGGAGAGCCGATTCACGTTTGGAGGAAGATCGGGGAACGAAAGAAAGGGCATGCTCCTTGGTTTCTGAAGGGTCGGCAACCGACGGGAGAGATATGTGCCTGATGAGGCGATCCGCCGGAACGATAATGTCATCAAAGTCCTCGTCGATAAGAGAAGGGATCTGGCATGGAAGGGCTGACGAACTCGGAACCGTCACATCAGAGAAGATGCGGAACTGGAGTTCGGCCAAATTGGTGTCGTCAGAACTAGACGACGATCCCAAAGAAACGTCACTACCCGTCGGAGACCTCGCCACACGACGGTCCGATCTGGTCGAACCACTGGAATCAGGCGAAGTGTTCTGACGAAGGTGGCTCGCCGCCGAGGAATCAGACGAAGTGGATCGGGGGGGAGGCCATAGAAAGTCTCAAGGAAACAAATATATAGACGAGCTAGAAGATGAGGGAAGAAAATACTTGGGACGACGAGCTGAGGAAACAATCGATGGAGAGAAATGAAGCCAAGATGAAGAAGGGATGAGTATTTATAGGGTTGAAAGGAAGATTCCCGAAGAAATCATCATTACAACTCGAGGATCAAAGCGATGTTACAACTTTCAGATGTCACGCGCATCAAGGTAAATGCGTGACGATGTGACCGTATTTTTTGGAAAACGGGAAAGCTCACGCGCGACTCTCCAATTTCCCAATATTTGTCCGCATACCCTTCAAGTGCCCATCGTTTGCCGACCTCGGATCCAGCTCGTCGTCAAATACAAAGGCTCGAAGATTGCGCGACTACGAACTAAAGATGGGGGATACTGTTAGGGGTGGATTTTACCCCAACAATAGGTCCAGCCCAGAATAGGCCCAAAAGAGTTAATAGACCGAGCAGGGTATTTTGGTCTTTTTAGATGACAAACCGACACATTAATCTATAAATAGTGATTGTACGGCGTGCGGTGAAAGGACACGAAAAACGGAGAGGAAATTTATACTAGAGAACCGGTTCTCGGAGCATCGATTCGACGAGCTCGCAGTTCGTCAATTGTTTCCTTTTCGTCATTTTATAGCTCGTCGTTATCAATTGTAGCCCGACTTTTCATATATAAAAGAAAACTTCGACCCTCTAAATACCGAACTAAAATACTCTAATTAGACCGATCTGGACATCAACACTACGCATGTTAGCCTACAACTTCATTTTTTCATTTTTATTTTGTATCAATCAACAAGACAACAATTAATACAAATATTCATGGTATACGTGAAGTTAACACTCATACATTCACATAAGTTGGTGTAGCCTAGCTACGATAACACAACGGTCTTGTTTAGTCTAGAATCTCCAAGATTGGAAGCCTTCTTATTCCCTTCAAAATGCACTTGTTCTAGCTGTAATAAAGATAATTAAAAAAGAAAATATATAATTTTTTTTTTTTTTTTTTTTTGTAAAAATGTGAATTTTCATTAATGAAAATAAATTGTATTGGTTACAATAGCCTTAATACAGTAGATAAACCTCGCCCAAAAAAATAAAAACCAGGAGTGATCTAAGATACAGAACTTTAGATGAATCTAAGCCAACTTTGCATTAAGTTTTTGAAGTTTTTCCGATGCCTCTTAGCTATGATCGCATCACGGACCAGTCTATTCAGTTGCTTGAACAGGATATGGGGAGGTGTGGCAACATTGTTGTGAAATCGGTAGTTCCTTTCTAGCCATATAGTATAGATGAGTACCTGCAGAACTAGCCGTCGCAATGTCTGGGTTGAAATTGAGTCTTTGATGTTAAGCCACGCTGACAAAGCATCCCAAGTGTGAAACACGAATAAGCTTTAGCCGAGTCTCCGCGTTGCTTCTTGCTAGAGAACCTCACTGAAATCACAGTGTAAGAAGAGGTGGTCTCTTGTTTCAGACAAGCCACAAATGCAGCAGGTCGTATCAATTTGTAAACCCCAGTTAGCCAAGCGGGTTCTTGTGGGAATCCTGTCAAGCTGGGTTAGCCACATCGTAAACGCATGACGCGGTACTGCACCTTTGTACCATACATGCTCTGTCCTGGGAAGGGGTTGATTTCTATGCATGATTGCTTCCCAAGTTCTCTTTGTGTTAAAATCATCAAGATTATCATCCTCAATCCTCCATACGTAAGAGTCTGACTCGGTGCTGCTTGCTGGTAGTGAGATGCGTAAGAAGCAGTTCCGCTTGGGGAGATCTTGTAGGTCGAATACGCCACCCTGAACTGGTACAAGCCCTTGCCACGGTTCCAGTCAGGGGAATGCATGTTTGAGACGGTCAAGTTGGACGACCAAAGACACTGATGAGGGAGCCGAGAGGGGAGGCAAATTGTTGCAAAAAAGTAGAAGTTATCTTGATGCAAAAAAAAGTTTGGGGAGGCAAATTGTTGTACATAGGAATCAAACCCTTTACTTTGAGTATCTTACTTGTGGATTTCTAACCATTTAGCCACTAGATTTATTTTGTTTATAGTGTAACAATATTGACTATTTCTATTTTACTGGTGGTATAAGTACTGCACCCACAATCCACAACATGGATTCGCGACTGCTTCTTATACGGTTTATACCATCCACCTAAACTTCTAAATAACCAATCAAAACTAATTATCTCAATATTCACATTTATTTCTAAATTTCTTGTTATGTTGCATTGATTTCATATATAGTATAAAATATTGTTATGATAAGAAACAAGAGAGGACTAACGAAACCCACTTGAATGATTTTTTTTATTAGAGGGGTATTCAAATGAGAATTTTGGAGGATTTTGGCTTTTTATTAAAATCATCTGTTATTCAATTTATGATTTTAAAATCACTTTCCAAATCTAATGTTATTCAATTTGGAATTTCTATAAAATCATTTAAAATCACTCACAATACCATGTTATTCAACATATAACTGTTTTTTAATAGAAAATCAAAACACAGATTTTAGGAGACTTTGGATACATTTTTACATGAGAAATCCAACAGAAAAAATCACACCTTGAGCGGTGTTATTTTGAAAGATTTGTTTAAAAAAAAAAATTAATTCACAAAGAAAAAAGAAATAGTCCTCTGCAAATGACGCCTTCTGTAGTGAATGTGATGATACGTTTCTTTAAATACATCCTTGCAAATGATCATCATTCTTGTGAACAGTGTCAATGGGGTAAGATGCAAGACCAGGACCATTAGTGATGACCCATCTAAGAGCGAAACTAGCAAAGAAACTGTCCTGAAATAACCAAAAGAGAACAATAACATGTCAAAACCAACCAATTATAAGCAAGAGAACACCCAGATCAGTGAGAAAGACAACAAGACGAACCTGCAAGTCTACAGTAAGGAGAACACGCTTCACAGAGTCATAGAGTCCAATTGTCTACCACCACCTCATTTCTTTGCAGCCTTGGCATCATTGGCAAGACGACTGCATACGTAGTAAGGGAATACACAAACAGAAGGATTTAACAGAAAAAGCGTTTGGGTATATGCATTCAAATAGTAAGCGATCCCTTCTTTTAGTCGCATTAGAGCATAGAAGACATGATGAATCATTGATTAATCCCTTCACAGTTCGATCACATCGTCCAAAATATGAATGTTAGCAGTGATGATATCAACAACCTTCGAGAATTGATATAATCATGACGAGAATGTAGAATAAAAACAAGAGCGTGAGAATTGAAAACAATGACATTGCAAAATTATTCACTTCATGACGAGAATGTTTTGTTTGGAAACCAATTTTTTTTTTGGGTTCTAAAAATCTCTTAAAATCATCCAATATATTCTTTAAAAATCTCACCAAATCACAAACTATTTTTCCTTTTTTAAGATTGAAAAACTAACAAATCCACCTAAATATCCTAAAAACTCTCAAAATCCAAAATTTCCAAAATCTCCAAAATCACATCAAATTCTCCAAAATATCATTTGAATACCCCTTTCGAACGCATCATCGTCGGCTCAGTGAACTTTTTTGACTTCTTCCTTCGTTGATCTCGATTTATTAAGTAAAAGTATGAATACTTGCTTATTGAGAGTTAAAAAACAAAAAGGCAAAACAAGAAAGGGAAATAAAAGTTGTCAAGTAACTAACATGGCAGACAACCTGAACGGGACAATCAATATTAAACTAAACAAAGACTAACGACTTGCACTGTTGCACACTCGTTGTATTGTATTACTATATATTCGTCTATAAGTGGTCCTATAGTGTTTGTAGGTTATTTAATTGGGTTTGTTATATTTTGGGTTTAATAATTTGGGAACCAAAATGACATGTGTTAAGCTATATGTCATGCTTATATTTATAAGGACAATTGCTACGCTACATGTCATGCTAAAGCTTATAAGAGAACAAGTGTGAAGTTGCATGTTGTGTTTGAAGCAATGTTAGACACTTGTTCTCACACTTGTCACCACTGTCTTTATCTCTACTATGATGGATAATTGAGATTAAATTAGAAGACAAAACCCTTATGATGAGTAAGGTCTTCTTCCCTTCTATAAATAGATGGTTTGCTCCATCACAAATCATCACAAGAACAAAACAACACATAATGAAAAGAATTTATAGGAAAGGGGAGAGAAACCTTATCTTCCACCTAAAGATCATCTAAGAGTTTCTTTTCAAGCCTTCAAGCCATTGAAGAAGAAACCATTCAAGGAAGCATCATTTCTACAATGAGTGAAGGTATTACTTTAATCCTCTTTATGATGCTATTATGTGATTAATATAGATGTTTAAGATCTTGGGGTTCATGTTAAAGTATGTTTAACATCGTCAACTCATATTCAAATTAGATCCAATGCACAGAGAAACAACTATATTGATCCATTTTTTAATACACACTAAACTGAAGTCGGGTAAAGTACTATTACACAAACATTAATTTGCATACTCTCCTAATCGCAACCGTCATGAGTTCCAGCTTACAAGGACACAAGAAAGCATTGTGTATCCTAGTTATACACTGGTGATTGTTTGGAATGTGATGCTTGCGATCGATTCACGATGGTCGTTAGTTATGCGGCGAATGCAAGTTTATTATCCACTCCAAATGTGCATTTGTGTTGAACACACAAGAGATATGCGACCACCCTTCTCATGTTGGACATTGTCTCAAGCTTCTCATGACCGGGGTTCTGGATCACACCGGCCTAAAATGTCATCTATGCGATTGAAACATCAAGCGCCTTTGTTTTTTTTAATCATTGCTATGATTGTAAACTCAATTTGGACATTGGTTGCATAGTTGATCACATAACTTCCCCCATTCCATTTTTTATACCGTGCCACCAACACCCTGTACAAGACTACAATTATGTTATTTTAGATCATTACGTACTTGTGACTTTTGTAACGAATCTGGTGGACAAGGCTATCTATAACATCCGCGAACCAAATTGTGGATTTTGGGAGTGGGTGCCGATGACACCAAGGGGAATGTCGATCGACACCATCAATTCTGATTCAACCAGATTGACTTAATTGTCGATTTGGGTCGGTTTGGTTTAAGAAAAACCATGGAACCGAGTTATTTAAGTGTTTTGTCGACAGAAGGGTTTTGGGGGGGGGGGGGGGGTTTGTTTTGTCGCCGCTTAGAGTTTGGAGAGAAAACAGAGAAAAGAGGTGTTCTTGAGGTTTTGGGAGAGATTTTGGAGATTCAAGGCTGGTTTGGTGAGATCTGTCTCTGAGGAGTGGAGATCTTGTGCTAGGAACAAAGGAGAAGAAGGGAGATCTATCTTCTTCATGTGTGACGGGATGGATGGGAGATTAGTGGTGGATTGAGAGACACAAGGAGGCTTTCCCCAAGCTGTTATCCAGGTAAGTTGTGTTGTTTGATGCTTAATCGGTTAGGGAATCGATAGTTGTGAAGGATTAGGGATTTGCGGCGAGAAAGAGCTTTATCGATAGCGCAAACTAGTTTGATAGGGCTAATTCGGGGCAATGTTTGGAGGATGAAACGAAGTCCGATTTGGCTGAATTTTGGTAGGTAGCTTCGTGGTGCTATAAGTTTCATATCCAACAGTGGGTTTGTGAAATTAACGGTTGGTTTGTGTTTTAATCAAGTGTTTGTATTGTGTTTGGTATTGACGGTTTTGTGGTAAAGTTTGGGTGTCGAGCGACACCAAGGTGGTGTGGTCGACACCAGCATGTTGTTGTGTGTTTGGGTCCTAGGAGGATAGCTAGAGTAAGGATTGGATGAGGAGATATTGACTAAAGTGATTCCGTGAGCGTCGGTGTTTGTGTTGGTTCGCAAGTGGTTCAATGAGTGATGTTCGACACCAGGTGGAGGTGCCGTTCAACACTAGAGGAGTTCATATTGAGTTGGAATAATTGTGGGGAAATGTTGTCCGTGGCTGGATGAAATTAAATATTTCAGCCCACCTCTCTTGTTACTCGGTCGCTAGGGGTGGTTGGTTGTGCGACTCAGTAAATATATGAGGTGGGGTTTGATATGTTTGTGAGAGTTTTTTGTAAGGAACAATTTCTACGCCGGTTGTCTCGTCGGAATTATAGGGTTCTGGTGAGATCGTTTCCTGTGGATCCTATGTGAGGATCGGAAAAATGGGTCGGGTTGTTTCACTATCTCTGCCTTCTTTGCGGGTTGGCTATTCATGAGCAGTGTCTATTATGATAATTAAATGGAAAACACTAATTTGACTTAACAATAAGCTAAGAAACAGGTATTCGAGCTTTAGAGTCATGAAAGCTGGTTGGATAACACAGTATTTGATGTAGGGTTGAGCTATAAGATATCAAAGATATTTTTACAAAATTAGTGTGATACATCATTGAAAGCTATGTGGGTGCAACTAGACATCTCAATACCCTTTTCTCAATCTAATTCACTGACTATGTTGGGCTTATATCATTTTGTTGGCTCGTCATTGCTGGACTTGGATCACAAATGCACCAAAGCGTATTAATTAGAAGATAAGAGTTACTTTCTATAACTATCTCTCCAGAGATCTAAATCCCTCTATAGCTCCAAATTAGCATACGAAACTAACAAACTTTATTTATATCACTAATTCATATGTAGCAAACTCTCACACCCTTTCATCGAGTATGCACATTCCAACACTTTTCAATTCCTGTTTGAGTCAATCTGGGTAAATTTCAGTTTTTTATTTATTTGATTTTTAACTAGTTGATAGAATACTCGATATCAAATACTTTTATATATTTTTTTTCTTGTTCAAAAACGTAATACAACTTTTTTTGTAAGTTATCTTGTAATTTTTTTTAATTTATCCAATCATACTCTTTATGCAGATTAACTGGATTCTGAGCAAAACATTCATGTTCTTTCACTAAATAAACTCCATCTTCTCTAGCTCTCCAATTCCATAGGCCTCCGGTATCTGAATTACTGAAAAGCTTGAATGCTGTAAAACTTTGATAGTGTTTATAGTTAGGACCTTGTTTCAAAGTACACATAAAACGTGTTGTACGAAAAAAGTTAGGGCCAAAATAAAATGAATAATCTTGTCCCATTAGTATTATTTTTGGACCAATAACATCATCTTTGGAATAACATCTCATCCAAAGTTTTTTGTTGAATTTAAGATCGTTCGCGATCCTGATTCCCGTGTCGGATACATGGTTGAACACTGAGAGACTTCAAACAAATAAAAATACTGAGAAGTTTTTCATACTTTTTTTGGAGTAGATTTTTAAATATTTTGTTTTGTTAACTTGGTTTTTGTGTAGCTGGTATTTATATGCACACATCTGTATAACTATGGTTCGAAAACGTTTTCTTCAGGTATTATTACTTTATTAGTTTCTAAGTTTTAGCATATACGATATATGTCAAATGGCATAATATCTTCCATGATTCTTTCATATATGTATATGTATCTCAAAAAGTCAATATTAGGTATCTGTATCTATTAGAATTGAAGTTTGAAATAAAAAGGATAAAATCATATAACTAAGATTGTGTACGATAATCAGGGCCTCTCGGACAATTTTAGATGTCCTACGCCAAAAAATTAAATACCATTTTTATTATTGTATATAAATCACAAAAATAGTAATATAAAAAATATTTTCATAATTTTAATTTTAAATCCACAAACCTAAATATGTTCTTTTTGCTGCTCCCTTTTTCATTTTTCTTTGTTTTTATGTTCATTTAAAATTTTATATGAAAATAAATATTATATTACCTAATCACTCATTATTGATTTAAAACTCTTCCAATATGAATTTTTTTACTAGAGTTATAAATTTGTTTTTCTAAATAAAATTTTGCTTCAACACTCATTAACAACAAGTTTAGTTAACATTAATCTAATATCACAAACAATTAAAAAGATGAGATAATTTTTGTGGAAAAAAAAATGAGATAATATTTTTCATAAACCTAATAAAACTTCATATGTAAATTGGATATATCTACATAAATAATATCTTTTTCTTATATTGAACTTGAACTTATAAATACTTTTTTTTATTTATAAAAATAAATAAAAAACTAAATAAAGAAAGAAAGAAAAAAAAATCTACATATAAGGCTTAAAATTTTTGGGCTAAAATATGCCCCAAAAAATTTGATGCCCTAATCCTTGGCTTCACTTGATTGTCCTATGGGCCGGGCCTGGCGATAATCAATTGATGCAATACGAAATACTCCTCTAAGAACATCAGAAGTGTATTCTCAAAAATACATAACTATATTCTCAAAAATACATATTCTTCCATTTTTTTAGTTTTAGCATCTAATAATATATTTCATAATGAAATCATTCCCCATAGAACCTAAAAAAAAAATACTGATCAACCCAACTAAAAAATGTAAACAAATTGAAACCAAATAAAAATAGAAAATGGTTTCATACTTTTAAAGTAAAAACTAAAACCAAATTAATTTATGATAGACTAATTTAAAAATATATAAGATTTACTAATATATATATATATATATATCACATTATATTCAATAATGATATATAATGTATTAAAGACACAACTAAAATTTGTATTTAATAGTATTCTATAATTTACAGTTTGACTGTCTTTAAAACATATGTACTAAAAAAATGGTCTCATAAAATAATTGTTTTATCTCCCAATGAAATAACAGAAAACAATAATTTCAAAATTAATTGATTGTTAATAATACTATTTATTTTAAAATGATTAGAAATAGAGACAATGGAAGAAAAATATATTTATATTAAATTTGACACACTTTTATTTTCATGGATTTTATAAAAAATTAGTTAGACTTAGAGTATAAGATATTTGTTTTGTGATATCGTTTCAATAAATTATTTGAAAACTGACTTATCATATTATAAAATTATTTGTTGTAAACAATTACTTTTATATATGAAAAAAATTAATATATAAGACAACATAATTTACAATCAAAATAAGGTGTTACACTTTTTTCTTAGAATGCTTAATTATCAGTTTTTTTTCCAAAAAAAACAAACTATAAATACATTAATTTATCTTAATTATTTAAGGAACGTACAAAATTTAATTAACTTTGGTGTAACTAATTGTCCTATTACTATAAAATGATTTGATACCTTTCAAAGTAAAAACTGAAACAAAATTAATGTATAAAAAATTTTCTAATATATAAGAAAACTCACATTATATTTAGTTATCATATATATTGTGTTAAAGACACAACTCAAGTTTGTATTCAATTAATAGTAATTTATAAGTTACAGTTTGATTGTCTTTATAACATATGTACTAAAAAAACATAATGGTATCATAGCATAATTGCTTTATCACCCTATGATACAACACAAAACAATAATTTCAAAAGTTATTTATTGTAAATTCTACTATTTATATTAAAACTAGATTAGGACCCGCCCGATGTGCGGGTTTAGAGTTTTTAAAATAAAATAAAATTTAACAAAGAATATAAAGTAAATTTTTTTAGTAAGTAAAAACTATCTATAATAATAAATATATACACGGAGTTGTCCAATGTGATATTTGGTGTAAAAGATGTGAATCTGCGGTTGAGACTATTAATCATGTTTTCTAGGCCTGGGCATAAAAACCGTACCCGAATACCCAACCCGGAACCCGACCCGAAAAACCAGGTTCGGGTTGGGTACGGGTTTGCCTATAAAACCCTATTGGGTTCTATTTTCTAATACCCGTGGGTTCGGGTTAGGATCGGGTAATACTCGATACCCGTTTTGGTACCCATTAAACCCAAACATATAAATATATTTAGAATATTTATCATTAATATAATGTAATTACCCCAAAATTATGATTATAGTTTTTAATATTTCATTTAGTTTTATACCTAAATATCAAAAATAATCAAAATATCTAAAATATTTTGTCACATAAGTCAAAATTTAACTAAATTTATTTAAATTTAAATAATTTTAATTATTTGTAACCCAAACCGACCCGAACCCGATAGTAGCCAAACCGAACCGAACCCATATATCTAAAAATTTTCAATGGGTTCTATTTTTCTAAACCCGTTTACCCGAACCCGAAATGGGTAATACCCGAACCCGAACGGGTTACCCGAATGTCCACCCCTAATGTTTTCTTTGAATGCCCTCGCTCGTGTGAAGTTTGGGATTTATCTCCGACTCTTGTGTTGTCAGAGAGTTTTCCATATGAGTCGGTGTACTCAAATTTGGATTTTGTTTTCAGGAGGGGTGCCTCTCAACATGGTGATCCTGATCAACTTATTCAATTACCATGGATTTTTTAGAGGAAGCTAAAAGAGATGACTCTATTTCGCAAGCGGAAATTCACATTATTGAGAAGAAGTTAAAAGATGCATATTATGATGAGGAATTATATTGGCAACAGAAAAGTCGTAAATTTTGGTTGCGGGTTTGAGATAAGAATACTAGTTATTTTCATGCTTCTACTAAACAGAGGAGGGTTAGGAATAAGATTGTAGGGCTGTTTGATTCAGAGGATGTTTGGGATGAATCGAGTGCGGGTATGGAGAGGATTGCGTTAGACTATTTCAATAGTCTTTTTGCACAATCGGATGTGTTTGGTATTTCAGAGATGGTACAAGCGGTCAATCCTTTTGTTACAGAGCGTATGAATGGGAGCTAACTAAGGATATCTCAGAGATGGAAGTTCGTAAGGCCTTATTTGCTATGCACCCGGAGAAGACTCCGGGACCGGATGGAATGACCGCACTTTTCTTTCAGAGCTTTTGGCCTCATCTTAAAGGGGATCTAGTTTCCCTGGTTAGGGATTTCTTTCGGACTGGGAAGTTTGATCCCAGAATTAATGAAACTAATATTTGTCTGATTCCAAAGGTTGAAGTGCCTAAAAGGATGGAAGAATTCAGGCCTATTAGTTTGTGTAATGTGAGTTATAAGATCATATCGAAGATTCTTTGTTTCCGGTTAAAAAAGATTCCGCCCTCGATTATTTCTGAAACACAATCGGCCTTTGTTTCTGGTCGGTTAATCACATATAATATTTTGGTGGCACAAGAGATGTTTTATGGTTTATAGACCAATAGGATGTGCAGTTCGGAATTTTTGGCTTTCAAAACGGATATGAGTAAGGCCTATGACCGAGTTGAATGGGATTTTTTGAAGGTAGTCCTCATAAGGCTAGGTTTTGATTCCAGATGGATCACTTGGATAATGTGGTGTGTGAGTTTGGTATCCTACCAAGTGTTGATTAATGGTCAACCTTGTGGCTCCATATCGCCAAAACGGGGTCTGCGACAGGGGGATCCTTTATCCCCTTATCTGTTTATTCTTTGTACTGAGGTGTTAATAGCGAATATCAAAAAGGCTGAGAGGGAGGAAAAGATCTCGGGTATTAAGATTGCTCGAGATTCCCCCCCTATTTCTCACTTGCTGTTTGCGGATGATAGTCTGTTCTTTTGTAAAGCGGATGAAGAACAATGTTCAATGGCTATGGATATTATAGGCAACTATGGTAAAGCATCCGGCCAGGAGGTAAATTTAGAAAAATCCTCTATTATGTTTGGTAAAAAAGTGTCTTTAGAGGTCAAGGAGAGGGTAAAATCTGTCATGGGAATCTCGAAGGAAGGGGGTATGGGTTCCTATTTGGGAATTCCAGAGAATCTCGGCAGATCGAGAGTTCAAGTCTTCGGTTACGTTCGAGATAGGTTGAATGATCGGGTGAATGGTTGGACAGCAAAATTTTTATCTAAGGGTAGGAAGGAAGTTCTATTAAATTCGGTGGCTTTGGCCCTTCCCACGCATGTTATGTCTTGCTTCAAGCTCCCTCAAGGGTTAACAACCAAATTGACGAGTGCAATTTCAAATTTCTGGTGGAGTTCTGATGGGAAAGATCGGGGGCTTCACTAGGTGGCTTGGGATAAAATGTGTAAAGATAAAGCTGAAGGAGGTTTGGGTTTTCGGGATTTGGAGACTTTTAATGATGCTTTATTGGCTAAACAGTATTGGCGTTTAATTCTGTTTCCGAATTCCTTATTTGCTCAAGTTTTTAGAGACGATATTTCAGGAATAAACACCCGTTGATGGCAAAAAAACCTTACTCTCCCTCTTTTGGGTGGAGAAGTATTTACTCAACTAAAAGTTTAGTGGAAAAAGGTGCCTGTTGGACAATTGGGTCAGGGTTCAATATTTCGGTTTGGCGTGATCCCTGGATCCCTAGTCAACATCCTCGACCTGCAAATGGTAGGGGACGGCTTCTACACCCAAATCTAATGGTAAACCATTTGATTAATCCACGGACTAAAGAATGGCATTTACCTATCCTTCAGGAATATATGGATCCGGAGGATATTCAAGTTATTCTGAGTTTGCCTATTAGCAAATCTCTTAGACCAGATCGTTTGGTGTGGCATTATACACAATCTGGTCGATACTCGGTTAAGTCAGGTTATAAGGTAGCTCAAGCTATGAAGACTGAAATTGATTATGGTCCCAACTTAAATGACTTGAAGGCAAAGGCTTGGGATCTTCAGGTACCGCCTAAAATAAAACACTTTTCCTGGCAGATCGCATCGGGCTCTCTTCCGGTGATGGTGCGATTAGCCTCTCGGGGAGTTAATTGTGATACGGTATGTAAACGATGTGACTTAGAGGAAGAGTCTATTAATCATACTTTATTTGAGTGTTCTCATTCCCGCCAGATTTGGGAGAGAATTTTTGATGGCTCAAACACAGACAAGCTCCTATATGGTTCGATTTATTCAAATTTGGATTTCATATATGGAAAAAGTTTAATCCCTATGGCTTTAGGCGTTACTCATAGTTCGATACCGTGGCTGGTCTGGTTCTTATGGAAGGATAGGAATAAAAAAAAATTCCAAGGGATACAATCAGAGCCAATAGATATCATTAATTAGGCTTTACGTGAACAATTGTGGTGGGAGGAAGCCCAATTAGCTCCAAGGAGACAAAAACTTTAAGTTTTTTCACAGAATCATCCGCTCTCGTCAACTTTAAAAGCAGATCCTCTACCTGTTTGATGATAATGACCAGATGGTCGACTCAAAGCAAGGAATTCAAAATCTAGCGGTGGAATATTATCAACGCTTTCTTGGATCAGAATCTTCAACCAATCCTCCCACGGTTGAGGCTTTAGCCTCTATTGTCCCTCAAAGGTGCTCTGTTTCCGCATTACAGGTACTCTCCGCTCCTGTCACCCCTGAGGAAATTAAATCAGCGGTGTTTTCTCTTCCGAAAGACAAAGCGCCTGGCCCAGACGGCTACTCTGTCAAGTTCTTCACGACTCAATGGGATATCGTGGGATCGGATCTCGTCGGTGCAGTTCTTGAGTTTTTCCAATCCGGCAAGATTCTGAAGCAGTGGAACTCTACGCTTCTGAATCTTATCCCCAAGATGACCAATGCGGCAAAAATGACTGATTTCCGTCCCAATGCGTGCTACAACACAATCTACAAGGTAATATCAAAGCTCTTGGCAAATAGACTCAAGATTGTCTTACCAGACCTTATCTCCAACACTCAGTCAGCTTTCACATCGGGGCGTCTCCTAGTGGAAAATGTTCTCCTTGCGACAGAGCTTATCCAGGGGTACATCAGAAGAGGATTTTACAACGTGGCATGTTAAAGGTCAACCTCAGGAAAGTGTTTGACTCTGTTCACTTGGATTTCATCATAAATGTCCTAAAGGCCATGGAGTTTCCAGAGCATTTCGTTACTCTGCTTAGAGAGTTTGTCACGACACCATCGTTCTCAGTTTCTGTCAATAGGGAATCTTGTGGCTATTTTAAAGGTGCAAAAGGGCTTCGTCAAGGAGATTCGATCTCCCCTTATCTGTTCACCCTAGCCATGGAGGTTTTCTCTCAAATGTTGAACAGTCAGCACAACACTGCCTGCATAGGCCACCATCCATCAGCAGTGACCCCACAGGTGTCTCACTTAGCCTTTGCAGACGACATAATGGTGTTCTTTGATGGAAGCTACAACTCCCTGGAAAACATTATTAAGGTCCTTCGTGATTTCTGTGAGATCTCGAGTCTTCATACAAACATGGGCAAGACTGATTTGTTCATTGCAGGAGTGAACCAACCTGAAACCGAAAGGATTGCATACATTTGCTTCAAGCTCGGTTCATTACCCATTCGGTATCTTGGACTGCCATTGATGCATCGAAAGCTCCGTATCGCAGAGTACAAACCTTTAATAGACAAGATCTCAGCAAACTTCACCAACTGGTCTACTCGTGCTCTGTCATATGCAGGAAGAAAGAACTCATATCCACTGTAATATATGGCACAATAAACTTTTGAGATTCTGCATTCATCCTCCCCAAAGGATGTTTGCAAAGCATTGAGAGTTTATGTGCAAACTTTTTGTGGACAGGTGATATAACAAAATAAGAAAGTGTAAAAGTGGCTTGGTCGACTCTTTGCTTGCCAAAGGAAGAAGGGGGATTGGGTTTTAGACGAATGGACACTTGGAACAGAACTCTTTGCCTAAAGCTCATATGGCGGTTCCACTCAGCAACAGACTCTCTGTGGGTACAATGGATCAAGAACAACAAAATAAAAGAAGAGGTTCTTTGGCAAATAGATGAGAAGAAGCATACGTGGAAAACTCTACTTCAGCTTCGTCCCCTAGCCAACTCCTTCCTGAGATGTGTCGTGGGCAACGGACAGCAGGCAAGTTTCTGGTTCGACAACTGGACTCCATTTGGTAAACTTCTTCAGTTCTTGGGTCCCTCAGGGCCGGTTCAAACCGGTATTCCATTAAATGGGACTGTGGCACTTGCTTTCTCTCCGAATGGCTGGCTCTTTCGTTCAGAACGGTCACCTTAAGCTGAATTGCTTCAAATTTACCTAACGATTGTTCACACTCCGGCTCAAAGTTTGGACCAGGACTATTTCCATTGGTGCACGCAAGGAGACACTACTGGGTTTTTCAGTACTAAACGTACATGGGAAGCTTTAAGGGAGAGACAAGAGCCGCTTGCTTGGACAAAGCATGTATGGTACAAAGGTGCTATCCCAAGACACGCTTTCATGATGTGGCTAACACACCTCAATCGGCTACCCACGAGAACCAAGTTGGGGACTTCTCCCTGTGGACTTCTCCCTGAGACTCGCGACCATATCTTCTTCAACTGCGAGTTCAGCGAAGACATTTGTTTGCAAACAACAACGAGACTAGGATACAATCCTTTTGTCTTTCACACCTGGGATGCGTTTTCATCCTGGCTGGACATTCCCGATACCTCTTTAAAGCTCTCCCTTCGGCGTTTGGTAGCTCAGGCAGTCCTCTATCCTATATGGATAGAAAGGAATAATCGGGTACATAATAACATCACGACACCAGCTCATATGTTGTTCAAGATGCTGGACATGCAGATAAGGGATGCAATCATAGCAAAGAATCACCAGAAACCTTTCAAACATCTTATGCAAGATTGGTTAAGATTTCTCTAGTGCTCATTGCTTGGTTTTAGCACTCTCTAAGATAGCTCTTGTTTTTTAATTTTTTTTTAGCAAGATCTTTTTTCTGTACCCAAAATATTGTATCAATTATAATCTATTTTCTTCAATGAAAATTCACAAATTTTCAAAAAAAAAAAAGATTGTTTGTGCATCTTTTTTTGGTGAAGAGATCGTTTGTGTTTTTTTTTTGTCAACAAAAGAACCAGTTCAAATGACCCAATTTGAAGGGAAATCGTTTACAAACAAAACATGATGCGGACTTGCGCGCGCTGAGCGTGCCAAAGAATCCGCCTTAACATTAGAATTATGAGAAATATGAACCAAAGAAAAAGAAGAGAACTCATCCCTATCAATCTTTATGTCTTTTAAATATGGTATCTTGTCACTGTAGAAGAAAACCCACCCGATAATCTATTTAGTTATAAAAGATTTTTTGATATAATAAATCAACATAAAAGAGGTTATAATAGTGCAATTACATAATTGGAAATTTGATGGCAATAAAGAAAGAGATAAGATTGACAACTCTTTTTTTTTTCATTCATTTTCTAGTAGCTATATATAAGTTAGAGACTCTTAATATAATAAATTTCCATTTATCTTCTCACTTAGTTAGATATATACCTCAATTTAATGCATGATTTCCACTAAAACAAAATTCGAGCTTTAAGGCAAAATTTTATTCATTTTTTTTTTTGTCAAACTTAGTCATTTATTTTTCCAAAAACCAAAAGACCTTCCTAAGTTTTTTTTTTTTTTTTTTTTTTTTTTTTAACCTCCCTAAGTTGTTGACCCTAATATTTGAACCTCTCTTGCTATGGGGATCGTTTCAATATCTCTTACATTGCATGAGAACCAAAAACTACTCTTATTCTGGCATTTCTTTTTATATGCAGCTAAGACCATCTCCATCTCTCACTGTGATGAAAGAGTCTTTCTCATGTAATACTCTAGAGCTTGTTCTCAACAGCATACGCTCTTCCCTGACCAATTATCAGACTTCCTCAATCGATCAACTGTTGCATTAGTGCGAGTGCGAGTGTGAGTGAGATTTTTTAATGGACAAAATTGATGTTCGGCTAATTTTAACTAGTTTCTTTTTATTATTAGTCCCAAAAAAACATAATGGTCTGTCTGGGCTTGTATATTTTTTGTTTTTGCGACTTAATTTGAAAGCCTATTTAACAAAAAACTGAGAACGACGCCGTTGCGACTTATCTACTTCCACTCAACAAAAGTCTCCCAAACTCAGCCGCTCCAAGATCAAGAAACAATGCAACTCTCACTGGTTCAAGTCCCTTCAGTGTCCTTCTACTTGAGATCTCACTACTCAACGATCCCTACTCTCTCCAACTCCAACCCGTCTTGTTCACTTCTTCAGAAGTCCATCTTTCCTGGAACCAAGTTAACCCGCCATCTAATTTTTCGTTATCGGAAGAAGAAAACCTCAAATGGGTCTCCTCCTCGTGCTTCCTTGCTTGAGACCCCTGTCTTATGGGCTGGTCGAATTTGTGTCTTCTACGCTCTCGTGAAAGCTGGTTTTGCTGGATCCAAGTCTAACCCTATCGTTTCTGGTTTGTGTGGTTTTTAATCAATTACTTTTACTTACTCTCTAGGGTTCTTCTTTTTCAATGGTTCTTTGTTTTGAGTTTCTTTTTGTTTTATTTGCATAATCTTTTAGGTTTGGACAGCGGTGGTGTTGATGTTGAAGATGATGGCGCTGATCTTGGTTTTTCAAAATGGCTTCAGAACATTAAGGGCAACAAACCAGGTTTTGTTTCAACACTTAAAGACTCATTTGTCTATAGGATTTGTGTTCAAGTCTAAATTTTTTTATCCAATTTCACACATTCTCTTTTGTGGTATGTTTGAGATTCAGCTATAGTTTCCATGAACAAGAATGAGATTGCTTGATTGTTATCTAGTTTCAAATGTTTAGGAGTATGAGACAATCTTTTTATATTTGTATATATGTTTCAGAAAAGGATGCAGCTGATAAGAGGAAGCTAGTGAGCAAATGGCACCCGACAACAAAGGGAACACTTAGAAGGAACTACAGGGTGCCTTCCAAAGGTGAAGGGAACCGTCTGCTTAAAGCCATTGCGTCGCTTCTCTCAGATGATGATCATTTTAGAGATGCTACATCTCACAAGGTAACAACAAAAAGCACATCTTATCATATAATTACCCACACACTCTTGTTTTTTATTATTCTATGTTTCGGTAAACGGAGATACTACTATTATTGCAGGGTTGTCAAATACGGAGGGAGAGTGCGCATGGTCAAAGCGTGTGTTGCAACAATGTGAGAGCTCTGTTTGATGAGTTACCTACTCCTCATTTGGTGGTGGAGATCACACCTTTTCCTGCTGGACCCCTTACAGAGAATGATTACCTCAAGGCCGAGAAGCTTGAAAGGATTCTTAGGTCAGGCCCCAACATCTGAACCTTCTGGTACTCAAGAGATAGTGTTCTACTTACAATGTGTCAAAAATCTAGAATTTGTACATACTCTACGATGTCGTCTTATTTTGCTGACGTTCAAATGTTTCGACTCTATGAAAGTCTTAGTTTCTTTTCTTGTGAAGTTAAAAAATCGTTCTGAGGTATGGAGTTGCAGATGACTCCTTTGCATTTGATTTGAAATTTCAAAATTTTACGCATGCAAGGATTTATATATTGAAGATTGGATAAGAATACGATAGTCAAAGACTTTCTCAAGTAACCTTTCAATGTAACTCATTTGCCACTTGTGGCGAAAAGGGACAGTTCATACTAAGGTTCAGCAGTCCCTAAAGCGTTAGGATTGAAAGGATTGAAACCAGTTCTACAAGCGTTAGGGAAAGAGAAGCTAGGATTATATATAAATTATAAAGTGATCTCTATTGGGCCATGAAAATTGATATTGCCAAGCTTTTGGTTCAGTTCAATGGGATTTTGTTTTTTTAACAACATTTTAGAGGCTTTGGATTTTCCGGAAAGGTTTGTTCAGAGGACTTCGAACGAATTTTACATTCAATACAACAAGTCAACAACAAAAGAAAATCATGTGTCTCCTGAACTTAAGTATGAACGTGAACGTACGTTTCGGAATTTCTGTTCGGAAAATAACATACAATGGCCTATCCTTCACATACAACTGAAAATACACTACTAAATTAAACATCACCGGGTGAAAACGGGTCATACACTTGATGGACTCCAGAGTTGAACCGGTGGCGAATCTGTGGCTGGCCACGCGGTACCAAATTATCATGATGAAAGACTGGTCTTGGAGGGAAATGAGTAGAATGCTGCAGGAATTGAGCTCCAGGGAAGTTCCTCGGCCTCATCTGATGAGACGATGGTGGTCCAAAGTTCTGCAAGTTGGAAGATCTCGCGTTACCATGAAATGGCGTAGATGGATGGCTCAAGGGTTGTTCCATCTGCCTGTCGAAGTGCTGTAATCTTGTGAAATTTTGCCCAAGATGTCGAGGGTTTAGAGTGACGGATGGGGCTTGAAATGACAGATGAGGGAGATGAGCTGATTGAGAGTTGGGTCTAGGAGATATATGTGGTGTGGAAACAACGTTTGGCTGCTGTGTTAGGAAACCAAAATCTCCGGAAAATGGCCTAGGAGCTGTATTTATGGGACGATCTGGGGGAGGAGCAAGACCAGCATGCCTGCCAGTAATATGTGCTGACACAGACATAGGACGCATAGAACCACCAGAACCATATTCTGCTAGATGTTTCAGATTTATACTTGTGGGAAAGGGAATTGATGGTGGTTCAGTACCTTGCTGATGAGCTACCGGATGTGGACTAAAGTTAGGAGCCAGAGGCCGTACTGACTGGGCCATGTTGCTTGAGACTACGTCTGGCAACAAAGTTGGTCTATGTACAGGTTGGAAAGTAAATAGGGTTGAAGGCCTCATAGTAGAATGTGGTCCTATTGGTTGTATCTGACTGCCAGCATATGGAGTCGCAGTCACAGAATAGGCCCTTGGTGTGTTGGAAAGGTTAAAAGCGAACGAATCTGGTGGTCGAGGCATGTGTGGATGAAATGGAGCTTGCTCCTGGATACTATAACCATGACCTGAAGCAGAGGGTATAAGAGGTGGATGAAATGGAGCTTGATTTGAAGCCCAAGGAAAGGAAGAACCATGCTGTTGGAGTTGGCTTTCAGGAGGTTGTAAAGAGCTATCAGTTGGTTGTTCGGAGGTCAGGGCTGGATTAGTTGAAATATCTTCAGATCTGGAAGATGAAGGAGCAGCATCAGCTCCCGTATTTCCCTACAAAGGAAAACAATATACTTTTGAGTATTATTTGATTGAGACTTTAAATAACAGAATGCTATATCATACTTCTAACTCTCTTATAGAAGATTTAGGAACTCACAGAAACTGAAGACATAAGTAGCTCAATTACAGCAATTGCTGCATCCACTTTTTCGTAAGTGTCAGATGATATCTGAAAATACAAGGTTTGCCAGGGCGTCTGGATCTCATTTTCATGTGAAGGAGAGAGTTCAACCTGCACGATCCAATTCATAAACCTTCGCATTAAGAATTTTGAGAAGTTTTAGGGACCAACATGGAGAAGCAGAACAAAAATGAAAGTCTATTATGGTTAACTCGATGATATTGTATTCCAATATTTACCTTCTCTCCTCCTGTTTTAGTACCAAAAATTTGTACTTTGGCTCCCGTCTCCTGTTCCCACAATGAAAATACTTAGCTCGTATGCAGAGTAAAAATGGAATGATAACAGTAAGAAAGAAATGTTAGAAAAAGACACAGTCACACAGAAGGATGTTGACTCAAGGCAGGTAAGGAACCTATAGTTTTGAATAGCAGCAATGGCATTCATAGGTGACTTACTTTTTCGAGCCGCGTTTGAGTATCACCTTGGGAACCAAATATGATACTTAGGAAGCTGAAATCAGAATGATCTTTAACCTGCAAAAGCATAGGTCCATATACAATATAAGCTGTGAACAGCTGAGTTATCACATAACTTAGAAAGCAGAATCCAAAGGATGTTGTATAGGTTTAAACAGCTTGATATATTACACCCTCAACTGATACATAAAATATGGTGGACTAATAGATAAAAGTCATCAAAAGGATACATAATTATATTCCACTTTTGACATGACTTTAAACAGGACTAGAATGAGAAAAGAGAAACATACTCCGAAATAAGACCTATCCTTTCTTTAAACTCAATACATTCTCAATACTCTCCCAAGATACGACATGATCCATCTCTCAAACAAATGTACAAGACTTTCTAGATTCGGTGAGGTAGGTAGTAAGGCAACACTCCACATGAGAGAACAAATGCATGATTCGATAAAGGTTAAACCATCTAACCAAGCAAGAACTTACATCAATTGGCAATCTAGCTTCTTTTAGCAATGGCTTATAATCACGTGGAGCCTTGTACCTCGGGTTCAGCTCGAGTATCTCCCCTAGAAGTAAAGAAACTATATATTACTTGAGGGAAAGCGAATGTCCAGATGGAATGAGGAAAATTTAGTGTTACATACCGATTGCTTCGCGCTTCTCAAACTCCAGCTGTTCAGCAATACTGATCTATGAACATATAAACGGCAGATGAGTTTACATTGCTAAAGAATCATAAATGGAGAAGAAAAAAAAAGTACTGAAAATCACTTACATCATTGGTGTTCTGTGAAGCTAAAGCTGATTCTCTATTAGTCTCCACTTCAAGAGTTCCCGATGCCAGTCGCTGTGTAATTTGATCCAGGCGTTTCTGCTCAAAATTGGTCACCAAACACGCAGTTTATCACACCCAAACACGCAGTTTATCACATAGTGGTACCTGACATGGATTTTTCCATTTTGGACAATTCACAGAAGACGCCGATGCGTGTTTAGTACCAACAGGCAAAACTAACATGACATTATTAGTCCTCTTGCCAACAGAATAAAGACTAAAAAGTCGAACATTGAGCTTCAACATATAATGTGGGCCAAATACGAGATATTATCTACAATATAGCACCACGTTGTAAAAGGAATCTATTATCTAACATTTCAATTGCAAAACCTGTGAAAATTTGTGCAAAAACACCCAAACTATATTCAAACATTAAACCAGTCCAAGCAAAATGTTCAAATTCCATACATAAAGCTACCACATCTTTATATATGGGGTTCAACTCAGATCATATTCCAATGCTTAATCTCCAAATCAATCAACTGTTCACAATATAGCATCTTAGTAACAATCAGTTGTACACAATAACATTTCATTCAATTTTATACCTGGTAAGCTAAAACTCGAGCTTTCTTGACTCCAATATCTTGTGACAAGTCAGGACCCCATTTAGTCTTTCTCTTCCCCAGCTTCGAGTGAAGTCCACTATCTTTATCAGCACCTTCTAGGGTCTTATTAGTAGTGCCACGTTGAAAAATCGGGATCAATGATCCAGATAATTTGTTCTTAGGGATAACAAATCCAGTCTTGGCACCACCAAACATTGAGATCTTCGCACCGCTTGTAGAAGTCATCTCCTGGAGTAAATTAGCGGTGGAGAGAGATGATGGTGTTAACAACGGTAACGAGTAACGAAAGCATACAACATACGAAAGTCTGAAACTTGAATTCAACACAACTACAAAAACTTGAATTCAACAAAACCCACAAATCCCAATTCAACAAAACTACAAAAAACAACTCACAAATTAAAAAACGAAATGAAAACCCACAAATCCAAATCTGCAAGAAACGAAAAGTCTGAAACTTGAATCTGTTACCTTGAGTAATGGTGGAGATTGTTGGAGCTTGAGAAACGAGGGGTGAGATCCAGGGGCGGCGTAAGAGGATTCGGAAGAAGGGTCGCTCGGAGTAAAAGCTGGGGTTCGCCGGAGCTTCGTCGGATATCTCTTTTAGGTCTTTACCAAAAATACTCAGAACGCTTCGCAAATGTGTGTTTGACTGTTTTCTCCTTTCTTTAGCGACAACCCTTAAACGCCGTTGTTTCACTTAGAAAATTCAGAAGAAAAAAATACAAATATATTAACGTACGGTTAACAAATATGACTAAGTGTATTTCTAGAGAGAAAAATTCTAAAACTTTTATAATAAACTAGTGCAAGTTTTTCATAAATTTAAGAGGTAAGGAAAATTTAAGAAAATTTTACAAAAGTAATTCTAAACTTTTGTGTTTTTATTGTTTTTCTCTTTTTAAACAATTTTGTTATATTACTTGAAAGCAATTTCAAACTAAAGTGACAATAATATATGTTGCTGATCTAATCGTTTGAGTATTACACGTTTTGAACCCACATAGTACATTTAGATAAAATTATATATAACGGATGATAGTTATAAAATATTATTTTATAAAAATTTTAGATCTGCTAAGGAAATAATTTTATTTCAAATATACAATTAAAAAATAACAAAATCAATTGTATTTAAGAATAAAATCTTGATCAAAAGAATCATGAACCAATTTTATATATGCGTACAGTTACTGCGTTTGGTTCACTAAACAAACAGTTCCTTAATCTATGTAAATGCTGAGGACCTAAAACAACATCTCTAATTCATAAAAAAAACAGTTCGAACAATGTAAGTACTAAATTAATCAAAATGTAAATTAGAAAAGTATAAAGTCTAAATCAAATCTATCTTGATGAGGTCTATGAGGACGGTTATGGAGCTATGGTTGTTGTCCACAATATGGGGTTTTAAGAACCAATATCATGTGAACGTATATGATTGTGTGATGATCCTTCTTTATTCTTACAAAGTTTGTATGATGATAGTTCTTTATTCTTAAAAAACTTGACCAAATATGACAAGGTGAACAACCATTGTTCTAAACAATAGTAAAAATGGTTCTCCTCAATTTCTGAGAATGTTCGGGTGATAATCAGCTACCATGAGAATGTATATCTCATGATAACGATAGCTTACCCACATTTTTCCTATTTCGATATAATCTATATACGTAAAGTTGTATTACTTGTTATATCAATTACCATCTAGTTATTATTTAAAAAAAAAAATTAATAAGAGTTATTTGGTATTGATAAAAAAAAAAAAATGGATCATCCTATTAGTGAATCCAAGATCTGCGGGTATTTGATATGAATCTTACCAAAACAATAACCAAAAGTATTATCAAAATCATTTCATTATGTTTTATATCATTTATCAACTAATTAAGAACTTTTTGAATATATTTTTTAAAAATTATGATGTAATAAGAGCCATTGTTGTAATGTTTTTTTAAGAAAAATTAATTAAGCAATAGTTTGATAAAATTATGGAATTCGTGATTTAAGAAATGTTTTGTTGAAAACATTTTATGCAAAATAATATGATTCGATTACAAAATTAATATTTATTTTGTGAGGTAATTTTCGTAATTATAATTTTAACGTTGTGTTTCATCATCCCATGCCATGCCTCGTCAACAATTTTAATATGTCTATGTATTTTCTATCTAACATGGTAAGGTTTTCTAATTTTGGATAAAATAAATTATTTTGCCTATGTAATTATTAAAATATACTAAAATGCCACACACCTTTTTAAATTATTAAATTCTAAGCAACAAAACTACGCCGTGTTGAGATAATGTCACCTCGACACAAAACTACACGACGTTTTTAAATAATATCACCTCGTCACAAAGCATGTCGTTTAGCATTGAAAATTAAACTCACATCACATCACATGGCAGAGAGCCGGCGCACGTGTTTTATATGCCTTAAAGCAAAAAAAAAATTGGACGACCGACTAACAAAACATAAAAAAAAAAAAATGCTAAAACCTGCAACAATATAGTTCGAACTTGAGACAGTGAGTTAATGAACAGACTTCGAGTGAAGTCCACTATCTTTATCAGCACCTTCTAGGGTTTTATTAGTAGTGCCACGTTGAAAAATTGAGATCAATGATATAGATAACAAATCCAGACTTGGCACCACCAAACATTGAGATCTTCGCACCACTTGTAGAAGTCATCTACTGGAGTAACTTAGCGGAGGAGAGAGATGATGGTGTTTTTTAACAATGCAGATTTTGACACGTTTAATGAGAGTTCAGCTGTTCAGATAGTTGATTTCCTTCATATTTTCGTGTCCATTGCTCTTTTTAAAATTATTTTTTGGAGTTTAAGTTGAATTTGAATATGTATATTTTAAAAAACCTTGTTCCTAAGGTTTAGATTTGTGCATATGCAGATCCGACCCTGGCAACAGGCTCGTGATATAAATAGAGAGAATAGGATCGTATTATTATTATTGTATTATCAAATGGAATGATACAACTTATATATAATCACATACCATAATAAAATAATATAATTAAAGGAATTACATAGAAAAATATAATTAATATATATTAGAGTAATATATTTTTTTTTACCTCAAAAACACCATACTTTATTAATCAAGTTCGAAAAGGTTGGTTTATAGAGTTAACTGCTCCGGAACCTACAAGTCTACATGGGAAAAAAGAAAACCTTGTGCACTTTTTGCAAGGTGATCGGCACGGACATTTAATCGTTCGAGGAATATGAGAGATAGAAAAAACCAAAAACTTTGCTCTTAAAACAGAAAAAGAATCTAACTTCGTGGAAAGAATGGGCCACTCATCAATCTTCTCTATGACTTTGATAATGGTCGCGCAGTCTGTCTCAAAATGTATTGATGTCAATCCTTGTTGTAATGTTGATTCCATTGCCCAGATTAAACCCTACAACTCATAGTGAAGAACCATGAGCTGTTTCTTTGTGTCTTTCAGACCGTAATATGAGATAGGACTCAATAGCACAAAACCTAAACCAGCAAACTGATCCTTAGTCTCCTAAGATGCATCTAGTTGGCACCTAACTTCTCCTATAGCCTCCTCTTCTTCCTCCACTTCCTCTTGATGACTGTCTTCAGACTCCTCATAGGAATCAACTATCTGAGCCAATCTCCATGCTAAGGCTTCTGAAGAAGCAAGATCCAGCGTATCCATCTGGGAAATATCCTTATTGCTGAAAATTTTTTTTGTTCCTTGACTTCCATAAATACCATAAAATCCAGGGGAAAATCGCAAGTTCCTCCTCCTTCGCTCCCTGTTCCTTGGCTCGCCATAGCAGATAATCAAAGTTAACAAAAATAGAGCCACATGGGAACTCTCCCGGAACGGTTGCAATGTTGGACAAAGCCCACACCTGCAAAGCTGGCGGACATGTGAACAAGATCTTGTATTAATTGATTCATCCTCGTCTCCACATCTAGGACAAGCCTTTTCTGTGCCACAGTGACACTCTACTAGTCGACAGTTAGCAGCCACACATCCAGAAAGAGTCTGCCACATAAAATGTTTAATTTTTCTCAACGTATTCATTTTCCATACCTGACTCTTTAGCTTGGTAGTGCTAGGTTCTAAAACCTCGAGGCTAGATTGTGTAGCAATAGCATATCCCAATCTGACTGTATATTGTCCTGACTTTGTGTAACACCAAACATCATCATCAACCATAAACCTCCTACTAGGCTGGAGTCCAGTTATGAGAGGAATATCGAACGGGTCCACCAGGTCGGTTATCTTGTCCATTTTCCAAGTCTTTGACTCAAAATCAATCAGGTGGTTCACATAAAGGTTCGGGTCCCAACCAGTGCCTCGATCTTTCGCTGGTCTCCCTGGTATTGTAGGGATCCAACTATCCAACCATACTCGCGTAATAAAACCCGAACGGATGTTTTTCCTCAGACCAAGCTGGAGTAAAGGTTTAGCCGACATCATGCTTCGCCACCCAAATGATGGGGAATTTGATTTCTTTACATCCATGGGATTTGAATACCTAAAGTAACACCCCTTTAGGACTCGAGAGAGGAGAGAGTTAGGGTAACGCAGAAGTCTCCAGAGCTGTTTAGCAAGTAGAGCCAGATTGAACTCCTTTAGATCCGAAAACCAAGCCCCCCATGCTCCAAGGGAACACTGATTTTATCCCACGCCACCCAGTGCAGACCTTTATTGTTGTTTTTTGTACTCCACCAGAATCTAGCAATTGCTCCTCTAAGTTTGTTAACGATTTGTTACGGTAGGAGGAAGCAGGACATAACATACGTTGGTAAAGCCTGTGCAACAGACTTAATCAGGACTTCTCTGCTACCCTTTGATAGGAATTTCGCCGACCAGGAATTAATCCTAGCATATAACCTGTCCTGTACAAAGGCAAAAACATGTTGCTTGGAACCACATATTGTCTCAGGTAGCCCCAAATACGTCTCCATTCCTCCTTCTTTTGAGATTCCAATCTCCCCTTTTAAATCCGCTGTAAAGGCATTGGACACTTTATTGCCAAAAAGGATAGCCGACTTTTGCTTGTTCAGTTGCTGTCCCAAAGCTGCCCCATAGCTATTTATAATCGTAAGAAGCTCAGCACATTGCTGGATATCGGCTCTATAGAAGAAGAGTCGGTCATCTGCGAAGAGTAAGTGCGACACTGGTGGACTTCGTTGGGCTATTTTTAGGCCTGTAATACGACCTTCGACTTATGCACCGTGTAGTTGGGCTATCAGAGCCTCTGTACATAAGATGAACAAAAATGGAGAGAGCGGGTTGCCTTGGCGTAATCCTCTTGTAGGGATTATATTTCCTTTTGCTTCCCCATTGATGAGCACTTTATAAGAGGCTGATGATATACAACACATCATCATCGAGATCCATTTATTATCAAACCCCAATTACACATAATTTTTCTAAGAATGACCATTCCACACGGTCATACGCCTTACTCATGTTCGTCTTGATAGCAAGAAACTTGGACCTGCATATTGGGTTCGTTCGTAAGGCATGGAAGTTCTCCTGTGCTAGCAAGATATTATATGTGATCAGACTTCTAGCCACAAAGGCTGATTGGGTCTCTGAAATCAGCTTCGGGAGGGCTTTCCGCAATCTGTTGGAGAGGACTTTCGAGATAATTTTGTAGCTTACATTGCATAAACTGATGGGTCTGAACTCCCCCATTTCTCTAGGCCTCTCGTTCTTGAGGATCATACAAATATTTGTCTCATTTAGTCTTGGATCAAAAGAACCCGTCTCGAAAAGGTCTTTGGCCATTTTAATGATGTCCTTACAGATGGATTTCCAAAACCGCTGGAAAAAGAGGCTTGTCATCCCGTCTAGATCAGGCGCTTTATCTGGATTTATGCTAAACACAACCTTCCTTATCTCCCCATTCAAAGGAGAACGAGTTAGAAAGGCATTTATATCAGGCGTAACTGATAGTTGAGTTTTCACCCAGGGTATCAATTCCCTATGCAGTTGTAGTACAAAGGGTTATCAATCCAAATGGTTGTTTGTTGCTAGCAGGAAGGATATGATCAGGACAATACAAGTCAAGCCAAGAAGATAGGGTTTTTGTTCTAACAGTCCTAAAATATATAAAAGAAAGGAATATAAACAAAGAAACCACACGACTAAGTACTCGATGCAAGCAGTCAAGTACAGGATCGAGTGGGTGATCGAGTAAGCAAATGAGATATGAACAGCTCGAGGTATTACTCGATGCAGGTTATCATGTACCTGATCGGGTAAGTGGTCGAGTAAGTAAAGAAAATGTAAACAAATAAAATACGAAAGCTCCTAAGGATGGGGTAATCGAATCCTAAGTATTCTAGACCAGTACAAATGCCTTACATGCCTCAAGCAATTATTTCCTAGACAATGAATCTCTAAAACCTTGTCACTACACTCTCACACTAGCAACAATCAACCTTGATCACTTACCACTCTCAGCACTAACAATATGAAAAAGCAGGCACTAAGAACGATTCATTATTGTCAGTAAACTCAAACTCACTAATCCCTTACTCAGAGTCAAGTAAACCTCTAGCATTGGCTAATTCACGCATCTCATCTACACCTCTCGTTCGCTGAAACGCTGATACACAGAGTTTTAAACCCTATTTTCCTACTGCAAGTGCACAGCAAAGAAGTAGTACTTAGGGGTCGAATCCCACGAAGACCAAGTTTTACTCTATGGTTCTATTGGTTCAATTTCAAGCTAAGACAATTCAAAGTTGGTTTTTGGTAACAATTAAGTGATTAAAAACGGTATAAAAAGGCAATAAACAAAACACTAGATCAGGAGTGATTCTCGGGAATTTCATAGATAGCAACCAAACAACTATTCAGGGCATAGATTAAGTACCAGTCTAGAACTCAAACATAAATATAAACTGATCCACTGTCGTGGCATTAATAACTCTATCTGATCGATTCTGTGCGGAAACGCGGAGCATGTGCTCAGACATCCGGAGCACATGCTCGGCGATCCATAAATCCTAAACTGTCGTTTGAGCCCAGAATCGCAGACAAGCATTAAAGAACATGAATGATAAGTTCATAAATCACCTACACATCAACTTTCGCAGGTCTAGGATAATTTGCCCACTAATGTCTTTTCTAGCAACCTATTACACTTTTGATGAATAGATAAACCTAGAATCATAGATTGGGTGATCAAATCAACCTAAGCATTAAGTCTAACAATAGTGAAGACAATCGATTATATAAAGCCCTATTTGTGTTCTGTTGCTAACCCATGAAACCCCTTTGAAACCCCTAATCTAGCAAAGAAAACTACTCAGACATAGAGAAATGAATCATAGCCCAAAGATGAGAAATTCAATAGCATAAAAATATAAAAAGGGTTCAGAGAATGCTTCACAAGGTAGCCGCTCTTCCTCTCCCTCACAAAACGTCGCTCAAAATCCTCAAGAAAAGAGTATATTTTCTCTCCTAAAAACCCTAGGTTAAATAGCATACAAGTAGAGAAAAATAAGGAAAGAATCCAAATCAAATCTCCCTATTAAAAATCGATCTCCTCCCTCTTTCTCTCACAAAGGATCGCCTAAAATAAGGGGAATTAGGCAGGGAATCGGCGCCTAGATGCTTGCCACGTGTCGTCATGAATCCGTAGAGTTGGGAGCATGTGCTCGGAAATCGGGAGCATGTGCTCCTGGGTCTAAAATCAGCTTTTCTGCTCCAATTCAACTCCTTTCTGCTCCGATTGCTCCTGCTGTTCCAATCCTTGCTTTTAGCTTCCTAGCCTCTTATTATAACCTGAAAAGGACTCAAACAACTACAAAACTATCAAATAAACGGGGTCAAAGTGAGTCAAAACCGTAACATATCAACTCCCCCGGACTTAGATCTTTGTTTGTCCTCAAACAAACTCAAACCAAGCGCCAAGAGAGCCAAGGTGGGAACTCGCAAAAATCTCAGAAACCGTGAGTAGACCATGACCTGCAGACCACATGTGTTAGAACAAGCTATACCAAAAACTTCTCCAGCAAACATCTCCAAAACCAGAACCATAATTGGCAATCAAACCCGGAAAAAGATCACTTTCCAGACAAAGACTCTTTACATTCAGTTAAAATTGGCGTGAGCTTCTCATTAAGGGCATTAAGCTAGTGAAATCGAGGTTTGGTAGATAAAAGGCTGTTTTAATGGTGGAGCTATAGAGTGTTTAGGGGTTACCATTACTTCGAAAGAGATGCAGGATATCGCACAAAATGGTAAGGGAGAGTGGACTCATTGATGTCCACAACCTCTAATCGCTCTCCTCTTCTTATCTTCTCAAACTCAGCCTCTCTTTTCTCCTCAGGTTACAACGCATGCTCGGGGGTGTGTAACACTAGCTCTGGTCCCTTTCCATCATCCTTAAACGTTTTTTTTTTTTTTTTTTTTTTTTTTTTTTTTTTTTTTTATTATTATTATTTTTTTATGAGAAATTGAAGGATGATGGGGGATCTTCTTCTGATATTGCCCCTGGAGCATGCGGACCGTATCTTAGGCTCTCTCTCTGCTCAAAACAACTCGCGGACTCGGATGTATATAATTTCGGAGCAGGTGCTCGCTGGGTTGGAGCACGTGCTCTGTCCGTCCGGCTCTTTCCTCTTTGGTTCTCCAGCAAGAGCGAGTTAGAGATTGTGTCAGTCCTGCTCTCCCCGACCGTTTTGCACATAGCTGCACAAAATGAGAAAACAAAAATACAAGTGCAAGTGGTTTGAAAGGAGGTTAGGCTCGGGGTGGGTACTAACTTAAAATGAGCTAGCTATTCAGGATCAGCAAGATTGGCAAAATGAATAAGAAGTCCTGAATATGTGACACGTTCCCTATCCTAATGCCCAAAACGAGAAGAATTTAAATCCGGTTAGGTTCCAATAAGGTAGAGTCTAAGTCTTTCCGGTGAAACCTTAATGGGATGAAGCTTTTCTGGCCAGGAGAAGGGTCCGAATGTGAAGAGGTATTAGCTCGTCTCTGTACTCTTAGTTCTGCAACAATGGTCACTAGGAAACGGTCAAACTCACAAATGGTTAAAAACATCACAGATTTCGGTCCTAATTCCCACAAGTTTTGGTTCGACTCACATGACAAACTGACTCAATAAAAAGAAAAATAAAGAAAACAAAGGTCATAGGTGACCCTCCCCCGGACTTACTTCACACCGTCTCCGGTGTGAAAATAAGCC
Source organism: Camelina sativa (assembly GCF_030686135.1). Classification (NCBI taxonomy): domain Eukaryota; kingdom Viridiplantae; phylum Streptophyta; class Magnoliopsida; order Brassicales; family Brassicaceae; genus Camelina; species Camelina sativa. The sequence continues at coordinate 4,583,565 of NC_141885.1, read as the reverse complement.
AAAGAGAGACCTAGACAAGAAGAAAAATAAAGATAACAACAAAAATGAAAAGAAAACAAGGCGGATAGGACAATGATGGTGTGTGTAACCGTGCTCAGGCGTCGGAATCGTCTGGACTCTCGCTCTCTGAACGGGCAAGGTGGCACCGTCGACGTGGTGGTCTCACCGGATAGCTTGGATCTGCGGCGGTAGTGGTGTGGTGGCAGCAACCGCGAAATAGGGAGGGTCACCTATTTTACAATAAATGCAACATATTGCCAAAAGATTAAACTTGAAAATTTCTAATTTGATCATTTTTGTTTTTTTCCTCGGAGTTCTTTAGTAGTTTAGTTGGCTTAATCATTTGAGTTACAAGTTCGATCATTTCCTTATACAATTTTCCCATTTATCTTAATTTTTATATTAAATTTAAAGTCGTTCCTAGATATTATGTAACAGAGGATTGTAGATAGCATACTTGGTATACCAAGTGACTGATTATTTAATACCTTGATGAATAATCCATTGAGCATCTACGACTCCAGTTTTCTCATGTCGACTGGGACCATCTTTGAACTCTAGAAAAAACTAAAGTGGCTTGTTCTGAGATATGTACTCCAAAAAGTGAAGGAGGTTTTGGCTTGCCATCAATAGAAAAGACTAGGATTATGTACAATGAGTGAGTTGAATTTTGATGCCTATAGTGGAGGTGTTGAATATTATAAAAAATCTAGATGGATTAATTGTGTTGAATGCAAAAGGAATGGAGCCTTCAATCGATGTTAAGTGGCACATTGTGATGGGAAGAGTGAGGGATGTTTTTTTTGTTGAGAGAAACTTTTTGTTAAAGATATTTATTATTTTTCTATTAATTATTCAGATTTTTGTGTTTTTTCATCTCTTTCCAATTATTTGTACTCTATTATTTTATAGTAATCAATTTTTTTAAAAAAAGAAATTTATATCGAAATTCATCATCTTTTGATATCTATATATAAAGACTAGTTTTGTTTTATTTGGACATAACAATAATTTACTGAAAATAAAATATAAAATAAAATTGTTAACAACAGTTTATGTAATTTTCCAATTATAATTAAAAGTAAATCATTAATTTTTATTCTTTTGTAGGTACAAAATTAGAAAAAAATAAAAAAGAATTTTAAAATAAAATTGGTAAAGTAAAGTATTGAATTTTATTAAACAAAATTATTGTAAAAGTTAAAATTAATATAGGTGTTGAATAACGAAATGGAAGTGGAGTTTTAAACAAAAAAGTGAGGTGTATGTTTAATTTTCAAACCATTGTACATAGTCTAACCAATTACAAAGTGAACATTTTTTTAAGTTGATTTGGCGTATTACATCTGGCAAAAGGCTTGCTATGGGTGAGAAAATAATTCTTAAGTCTACACAAGCTTTCTTAAATCTTGTCGAGGAGGAAGTGAGAAAGCAAAGGCTGACCATGAATCATCAGACATTGCTTTATGGAAAGGCACGAACAATGATCACCCCTAATGTATATTATACTGTTATATATTTAGGTTAAAACTTAAAAGTATAGTTTAAATATAGAGAAAATCGAATATAGTCATTTACAATACATATTATGTATACAGAGAGATAGAATTAGTCTGAACTTTTGTGTTTTTTTTTTTTTTTTTTATAAACAATTTTGTTATATTACTTGAAAAAACAATTTGAAACTGGAGGCAAAAATTACGAGAGTCAATGTTAATGACACAATACATGTTGCTGATCTAATCTTATGAGTATTTATTTATTTAATCGAGAATGAAACTGAAATTTTAAGTCAACGTTTTAACTCTTCTCGTCTGCGTTCAGAGACGAGAGAAACAATGGGAGAGGCTGCGATCCAAACCATCGTGGAAGCGATTCACTCATCACCGACGCAGGCCGTTGTCTATGTAACCGGTGGTGCCTCTCAGGTTTTTTTTACTCTCTCTCTCTCTCTTTGTGTATATAACTTTATATGTGATTCTTGCGTGCTTTAAGTCATCAGAAACTATTAATTCTCAGGCTTTAGGTTGGTTGATGTCAGTTCCAGGAGCTTCAAACACACTTCTTGAAGCTGTGGTTCCATATTCCATGATTTCTATGGTCCAATTACTCGGCAGGGTTTGTCTTCAAAACCTTAAATAATGGTAAGTCGTCTTTGGTTCTCCTCGGCTATGAGCATATTTTTTTTTTATCATCGCTCTCTCAGGTTCCGAGCCAACACTGTAACCAAGCAATGGCTAATAAGATGGCTTTGTTAGCCTATAATCGGGCGCTTAAGCTTTCTAAACCAGGTTCCCTATAACGTTACTAGTCTCTTTCTTCAACTACAGTTCTTGATTTTGTCAGCAAGAAATAGAAATCTTGGATTGGTCTAACTTGCTAAAGTGATGGATAGGCTATCCTGTTCTTGGTGTGGGTTTAACGGGAGCATTGGCAAGTTCTCGTCCAAAGCGTGGTGATCACAGGTAATTTTAATCAATTAACCATAGCAGGGGATCTATGTTCTCACTGTATCCTAATCGAAAGCGAGTTAATATTTTTCCAAACTGTTCATTGTCGATTGGTTTTGGATGGGAAGCCCATGAAACTTAACATTATGCTTTCTATTACTCAAAGTTCTGTTTGTTATGCGAGTAGGTTTTTCTTGTCGATTAGAGCATCTGATCAGAGCTTGGAAACTTCAGTTACTCTAACAAAGGTGATTGTAACATTCTTTCTCGTGTTTTGATTTGCTCTAATTATATATAACATCAATTACGTTCTCATGCATTTCTTATCTGATGGTGGAGAGCATTTTAGAACCTTCGAAGCCGAGAGGAAGAAGATAAGGTGGCAAGTTGTGTTCTGATCCAGGCTATGGCTAAGGCATGCAAAGTTTCTGGGACAATTGACTGTGGCTTAACCAAGTCTGATGTGCTTGATGAGTCGGAAACTCGGTTTAGTGAAGAGCAACAACTAGAGCAGTTTATAGCTGGACAACTGTGCTCTAAGATTTATCCATTTTCTAGGGGTGAGATTTTGACCAGTGTTAACTGAATCTTGCATTTGTTATGTTGCCGTTAAATTTGTAACTATTACATCTTTATGGCAGAAACATACGGGTTGGATCAAGATAGAAAGATTATACTGTCTGGTTCTTTTAACCCATTACATGAGGGTCATCTCAGCTTGTTGGAAGCTGCAAAGAGGTAAGCGAGTATATATGTCTCTATCATTATGTTAGGGTGAACATGCATGTTTTAAAAGGAATGCAATCGTTTAGTGTTCTTTCGTTTGTGTTATATTAATTGCTTCCATTGTTGGATTGCGGAGAGGCCTCTGGCTTTTCAACGTTTTTTATAATCTCCAAATTAAACAACAAATTGGATAACAAAAATGTAAACAATATTATCTCACAAGAATTAGATTTGTTAATGCAGTCTTTGTCAGGGCCGTGGGTACCCATGTTTTGAAATATCAGCAGTCAATGCAGACAAACCACCACTTTCAATTTCACAGATTAAAGATCGTGTCAAGCAATTTGAAGCAGTTGGTACGTACGTGCAATCTTAATTTTTTTGACTCACTAAGTATTCTTTCTTTTTATATATACTTTCTTGGCTTCTTGAGTTACACAACAAGAGGAACACTAATCAATTTTTGTGATCCATAATACGAGTATAATTTCTACCAATTAAAGTTTACGTACGTTTATTTAATTACTTGTGCCATCGTATGAGATTGGTTTGGGATCCGGTTGGCAGGAAAGACGGTAATACTTTCAAATCAGCCTTACTTCTACCAGAAAGCTGAGCTCTTTCCAGGAAGCAGTTTTGTAATTGGCGCTGACACCGCAGCAAGACTTGTTAATGTATGTTAAATACTTCATGTTCCTCTATTTGTTTCTTTTCTGAATCCTACACTTAAATTCATATATGCTACACTCTCGCAAATTCGAGACTATCAAAGAAGAGTACTAAGGACTTTATTTCTTGCAGCCAAAGTACTATGATGGAAGCAAAAAAAGGATGTTGGAAATACTTGGTGGTTGCAAACAGACAGGTTGCAATTTCCTTGTTGGTGGCCGTACAGTAGCTGGTGTATTTAAGGTTGGACATAACCACTAGAGACTCGAGCAATATAATTTTTTTTTGCTCTCTTGAGCATTGTCTATGAGATTGTTTCCCATTTGCCTTTATCCTTAATTTCTCCTCTGCAGGTTCTTGAAGATCTTGATATCGCAGAGGAGATAATCGACATGTTTATCTCGATTCCAGAAGAAATGTTCAAGATGGATATATCCTCTACAGAGATAAGAAAACACCAAAGAATTAAACAATGACTTTTCAACCTGCATGAAGCCTTTGCTTGTAAGACAAGACAGTTTCTCATATTGTTTCGTTCTATTTTATTACGGAGTGCTTCATTATATAATCAACCTTCATCAGCTTGGTAGTATAATGATATTTTCTTTGTTCTTACCATGTTTGATTACCAATGTTGTTTGCTTGTTTTATACTTTTTTTTTTGTATTGGCACCTTAATGTATTGCAGTTGTCTCAACTTTCACTAGAACCCAAGTTTGATTTTCAAAGTAATCTATATTTTTATTCTTGAAGTACATTTTTAATAGACATTTTTAGTTTGTGACCTTACAAAGAATGTCACTGTTTTTTTTTTTTTGGGTATCAGTGTGAAGTAAGAATGTCATTGTTTTAAATTAGGAAGTTCTTTAAAGGTAAATATGAAATAAAGAAATACTTATCTATATGTACTGATGTACATATGTAAAAAACCCTCATAACTAATTTATTACTATCTATATAATCAAAAACAAATTTTATATCATTATTATATAATTAGAAATATCCATATGTAATTTTTCATAATTAATAATATAGATATTTAAAAAAAAAATATTGAAGATTTAAAACTATGATTCTTCCGTCATCTCCTGTACTTCAGAAAAGATCTTGAATGCCGCACTTTGATAGAAATAACACCAATGGCCAAATATTTGGTACAATGATATTGTAACATATGTAAGATTGATTGTTGAGGTATCATATATTGTTAAGGTACTGATACTGAATGAGATAAAATGACGAAAATGTTTTTATCTCATGTTGCATAATGTTGTGAACTTGTGATATTGTCTAGATCCAACTACTATATATTGAGATATTCAAGACTGTGTTGCAATTTTTAATATTTAGCTTAGTTGGAGCTATGATCTACGATTTTACGAGGATAATAAATTAATAATCTTAGTTTTTTTTTCTTTAACACTTCGAGGATAATAGTCTTTAGTTACTCTTTAGAATTTCTTATAAATTTTTATGGTTGTTCTAAAGTCTTAAAAATGAAAGTTTCAAAAATAGGTTGAAAACCTTTATTATAAAAATTAATCATTTGTAATAATATAAAACAAAAATATTTTAAATTGAAAATATATTACACAAATAAATCAACTAAAATATCTCCATGGTGTAGGGCATGTTTTCTATCTAGTTAAGTAGTATAATATATGAACTATACCATTCCCCAAAATCACGGGAAATAAGAAGTATCATCGTCGGTTCAATGTATGGTTGTCCGATATAATAATGTTTTATAATTGATTTATAAAAAAGCGAAAAAAGGGAACCAAATTTTTTTTTTCATTGTTGAATCGACCATGTCTGATTTATAGTCAGTTCATATTATATGGGCTAACACGATTTAAAAGATTCGAACTCCAGTAGAATTCTGTTTGACTGTAACTATTTGACCAAAGTCACTTCACAAATTTTTTTTTGGTTTTCTGACGTAACGATATTTTAATGGTTGATGTTTAGAAAAACAAAACAAGCTTAGGTTATAAATGCAAAATATAAGAAAATAAAATATTTTGTTGAAAACAAACTTACTGAAGTTGCGCAAAAACATAAAAGTAAGTAACATTGGGAGGGCACCGAATAGTTTTAACGTTGAAATTTAAAACTCAAATCACATGGCAGACAAAATATGAGACTTGATATAAGCGTTTGAGCAGGGATAATCTATATTAGCTTCTAACATATGAGACAAAAATTGAACTGGACTAATTTTGTTTTTTTCCTCAAACATACTATATTCAGTACTTGCGACCAGTCAAATAGACAGCCTCCGATACGATAAGATGAGCCAGCACTTGTTGGACTAATAATTACGTCCACTAGTTATTTTTATAGATACATTAAACACATTACGTGCCCACTACTTTTGACTTAGAAAAATACTTAGGTTCTATTATAGATCTTAATGTCCATATCTCGATTAATTAATTAAAAAAGTATCCAAGTTATAGACGATTCTATTTCATATTTTTGATATTTTACCATAAAGCGTAATACTGTATGATGCAATATCGAAGAAATTTACTACTAGTTTTTGAAAAAATGTATATTTTATTTTACAATACGTTGATTATCTAGTTAATACATATAATATAACAAGTAGCATTGACAATGATATATATAGCTGACTGAGACAATATTAATCAACTTTTTTCACACGAAACAAAAGTCCAATTACGGCGAAAAACTAATTTGCATATTTTTTCAACTTCTGATAAGCACAACAGCCATGGATTCCGAGATTTTACAAGGCCACGACCATTCTCTATCTGTTGTTTACAACAGTGAAGGTTTGGAGTGCGATGCTTGCGATCTATCGTTTCGTGAGGGCTACTCTTGCAATATATGCAAGTTTACGATTCACAGGAAATGTGCATTTGTGTTCAAGAGACAAGAGACGTTCGAGCATCCTTCTCATGTTGGGCATCGCCTTCAGCTTCTCACAACGGGGACTCTTGATCACACCGACCCGAAATGTCATATTTGCGACAAAAACACTAAGCGTCTTCATTATCATTGCTCCATTTGTAAGCTCAGTTTGGACGTTGATTGCATGGTTGATGCTATGTGTGCCCGAGCCCATCTTATTATGCCGTGGCACCACCATCCTCTACTCATGGTTGATTTTGGACTTACCATGCGGTGCGATGTTTGTCTTACACGCCATGGATATGGCTACTTTTGCCCTCGTTGCAGGTTGGTGGTTCATGATGGATGTGTCTCTGTATTTAACTCACTAGAGATCACTCACCCTTCTCATGTCAGACACCCTCTTAAGCTTCTCACCCACGGAGCTCCACATTACACAGATCCAGAATGTCATATATGTGGTAAAGACACTGAGAACTTACTTTACCATTGTGATATGTGTAAGTTCAACTTGGATCTGAGTTGTGTGATTGAAAAAAAACCACCAGTTGCTCTTTCAAATCTGAAGGTCCATGAGCATACACTCACACTCATGCCAAGATTGATCTCTTTTGTTTGTGATGCTTGTGGGGAAAAAGGCGACCGTTCTCCTTATGTATGTAATCAGTGCGATTACATGATCTTCCATCAAGATTGTGCTCATTTACCACGCGTCATTCATGTCAATCACCATGATCATCGTGTCTTGTACAAGTATCCTCTTGGTCCTGGAGAATGGAAATGTGGAGTTTGTTGGGAAGAAATTGATTGGTCATATGGAGCATATTCATGTTCCTTATGTCCTAACTACGCTCTTCACTCAAGATGTGCAATAAGGAAAGACGTGTGGGATGGGAAAGAGCTTGATGGAGTACCTGAAGAAATTGAAGATATTAGGCCATTCAAGTTGAATGATGACAACACAATCACTTATTTCGCACATGAACATGACATGCACCTCCTCAACAAAGATGGTATAGCTCTGGATGAAAGCATCTTGTGTGGAGCATGTGTTCGACCCATCGGTTCTAACACATTCTACAACTGTTCAGATTGTAGTTTAGTTTTCCATGAAACATGTGCTAATCTTCCCCAGAAGAAAAGACATTTTCTAAACCCAAGACCTCTTTCTCTTCATCCTTATACCAAAGAAAAGTGTGATGCTTGTCTTCAAATTTGCTGCGAAGGGTTTATGTATATTGATAGAGCTCAAAGGTTTGACTTAGTGTGCTGTTCAATCACAGTGCCATTTATCCATGGAAGTCATCCTCATCCTTTACTCTACCTCAAACTACAATATGGTCACTTGAAAACATGCCAGAGCTGCGGCATTAATGAAAAAGGAGTCGTCCTAGGTTGTATAAGATGCAATTATTATTTGGATTTTCGCTGTGCTACTCTACCATTAATGGTGAAACTTCCTAGGTATGACGATCATCCACTCACTCTTTGTTTTGGAGAAAAGGCAAGCGGGAAGTATTGGTGTGATATATGTGAAAGAGAAACAAACCCAAAGACTTGGTTTTACACGTGTAAACATTGTAGAGTCACTTTGCATGTTCTGTGTGTACTTGGGGATATTAGGTACGCCAAAGCCGGAGGAAAGATCGAAGACGACGTTGAGTTACTACCTAACAATAGATCTTCACGACCTTTCTGTAACAATTGCTATACTCGTTGTCCAGGTCCATTCATTCTTAAGGATTCTTTCGAAGACAAGTTATTTTGTTCTTATTGCTGTTTCAGCCGTTTCAACTTCTGGAGAACTCTAAGGAAGGCGATTAAAGTCATACACCCTCCATGGGCAAAAACCAATACTTAATAAGGTGTCGATGAAACCAAAGAAACACATCACTTCTATTGTGGCTTCTTCTGTGGGACTCTTTTGCTAATAATAAATTGGGCACAATGATTTAAGTTTGGTTCTTGTTTGTGTTATGAGCCATTTGGGTATTAGACCGTAGCTAGTGGTTGTGTAAAGCATTTTACTCTAATGTTTTAAGTTGTTAAACAACCGGTCAATGCCTTAATTTACTTATAATCTTTTTAACTTGTATACTTTTATTTTTTGTTTTGGTTGTTATGGACGTGAAAGAAAATTTCCATGTAGGACTTGAAAATAAGGGGAAGTTTCAACTATGCTTTACAGTTTTTGTACTTTTGGGTTCAACTTAACTATTTCGAGTGGGTATATAGTATAATTTCCCTCTCATTGTTCGGTTTCCAATCCCAAATTTTCATTCGATCTCTTGGTTGATTACCTATCTGGTACTCTAAACCTCTGTGTCAAAGAGATAAACTTAGAATAATATTTAACTTGTCGGTGATGGCTAACTAAATTGACAATTTTATTCTTTCTTTCTTTTGCATTTGCTTAGAATTTTGATTTTGTCTTAAAAACTTCTCAAACAGCTACGCAGTTGCTAATAACTCAACTTCGAATGATCTAATGTAAAAGAAGTTTATTTACCTATGTGCACATTTATCTTCAGTTTGTTTTTACCCTTTTGAACAAACAACACATTCTATATTAATTGCACCAAACTCGTTAGATGAAGACCTATAGATAATAATGTTATTTTAGGTAATTAAAGAAAAAAATGCATATACCCGAAAACAACAACATTACTAATTGTTTCCCCAAAGGAATCACTATGTCATCCACTCTTGCTTATTGTAATAATGTTGTTGGTGCCAAGAAAGCCTATCCTGCATATGCCCAACCCCAGTGGTTATCAATTTTGCAACTCAAAATGTTCCATATATTGTTGATCTACATTCAGGTTCAAGTGCGGATACAAAATAAAAATAAACATGTACAAATCTTGTCTTATATCAGTTCCACTACATTCTATGCAAACAACCGGTTTAGTCCAAAACAAAGAAAATCTACCCCTTTTTCTAACTCTCATGCCTTATGTGCCTCTTTCGTGGTGTGGTGCAGCCGTTGTTTCTTTCTCTCTCTTTTTTGGTCGTGACGCTTTTTCTTTCTGCTCTATTTTTCGTGTGATCTCAGCCAGAAATGCCTTCAAATTTTCACTGCTAGAGAGAAATTAAAAACTTCAAGCTGCACATAGTAGTCTCACATTTTTTTTTGCTAGATTGGGAAACTAAGTTTTTCTCCGATCTTTCCAATATCCACTTGAAAAGTGTCTAGCAAGTCCGACTTGTCAAACGATTCTTCTCCAAATTTTCTTTATAGCGTGAATGGCTAAACAATTTTATCAACACATGTCTTCTCGACTTCTCGTGGTTCATATGACATTTGTGTTTATTTTTTAATGGTTCATAACTTCATAATTTGTTTTTCTTGTATTATTACATGAAACAATTTTATTTCTGATATGTAACAATTTTCTTAAAATTGCTAAAATGTTTATTGTCTTATGTGTAATTACAATTTACCCTTTGTAACTAGTTTTTTGATTTTGGTCAAAAAAATAATAAAAAAATACACATCAGCAAATTAAAATACACATAAGAAATGATTTAACATGTCATTAAACAGTTTTTTTTTTCAGATCAACAGTTTTTTTTTCAGATCAACAGTTATTTTTTGGAAAATTGGGCCGTATAACCAAAAATAATTCTATAATTTAAAAATTAACTATAGTAACCATATATCTGTTATATACTCCATATAATATGTATTAATGACATTATCTACCCCTCCACCACCTAATCTCCATCCACCACTAACACCTCTTCCGACCATCTCCTCTGCCGTCAACCTCCGACCACCTACTCCAGCCACCGACCTTCGGCCAACTCCTCCGCCGACTTCCGGCCGCCGACTTCCGGCCACCAACCTCCGGCCATCGACTTCCGGCCACTGACCTCCGTCGCCGACCTCCGGCCACCGACCTCCGTCGCCGATCTCCGGCCACCGACCTCCACCACCTACCTCCGGTCACCGACCTCCACCACCTACCTCCGGTCACCGACCTCCGCCGCCGACCTCCGTCCACCGACCTCCGCCGCAGACCTTCGGCCACCTTCTCCGGCCGCCGGCCACCGCTTCTGACCAACAGCCACCACTCCCTCCACCACACAAAATTCTAAAATGGTAATTTTTCTCTATCCGTATCATGATTCCCTAATTTTTTTGAATATAGTGTTATTTTATTCTATATTTCCAGAGAAGAAAGATGATGACATGGATGATGCGCCCGACGTGGCAAGTCAGCCATTAAATAAATAATAACTCAGCCTTAATATAACTCAGCCATAAAATAAATTACTCAGTCAAAACATGAATAACATTACAGTAATTAAAAACCAGAAAAATGGCTGCCAAATTCAACCGCTGCGTCAACTGAAAATATGTAACTCAAGCGTATCATTTCATAAGTCAGCCGTAATTGAAAAACATTCTAGTAATTAATCTTTTGCTTCTAAGTCAGCCGTCAAATGACCGAGTTGTACGATAAGTCAGCCTTTCACGGCTGAGTTATAGTTTTTAACCATAACTCAGCCGTAACTACATCTCATAAGTCAACCGTTTTTCATAACTCAGCTAGCCGGAAATACGATAACTCAGCCGTGTCGTATTGATAACTCAGCCGAAATTTTGACAACTCAACCACCGGATAATAATTCAGCCGTAAGGATGGTTGAGTTATAGTCTAACTCAGCCAAAATTTTGACAACTCAACCATCCGGTGAAAACTCAGCAGTAACGTGCGACTGAGTTATGCTCTTAGTCAGCCGTCCGATCTTACTCAAATGTTTTTCCTTAAATCAGCCGCAACATACCTATAACTCAGCCGTCATTACCTCTATTACGCTTTATGGCTGAGTTATTTAATACACGTCAGCGATTTTTGACGTTGCGTCTGACGTGGAAATGGCATTTTTGTAATAACGTTTTTTCCGGTAACATAAAACAAGAGCATGCTGGGTATTTTGAAAATACACAAAATATTCTAGTAATAAAATCTTTTTTTGTAGATTCTGGTGATATTACCTAAAATGTATATCATTTGAGTAAATGTCCCTTATTACATTTATATTGAAAGTTTTATAGTTGGGAGTCTTTAGAGATTTCTCACGTCTTAGGAAGTATACGAAAATATACAAGAGCTATTTCCCTATGTCCCTGTTTGTCTTCCTCGTCTTCTATTGTTCGTACTTCCTAATAAAAAAACTTAACCGTACATGTATGTTATTCTTTAGCCCTGGGCAAAATACCCGAACCCGAAACCCGATCATCGAACCCAACCCAAAAAACCCGAACCTGAACCCGATCCGAAAGAAGAAAAAACCTGAATGGATTTTGGATTTCTGAAATTCGGATACCCGATCCCTATCGGGTTTTATCCGACATCCGAAACAAATCCGATCCAAACCTGATGTTATACGAACCCACAGATATAAACCTATGAATGATCATAGCTGATTATCTCTAACTCTAACCCTTTTGATTTGTTGCTTTTACCTCTCACCATCGGTTCGTTTTCCAGTTACTCTTTCTATAAACACTATTTATTCGGATTAAATCCCCATTCTTCAAGCTGGAAAACCTAAACTGCTACTCATCTCCTTCGTCTGAGTCTTCACGGAGACATTCACAGGTGATTGTTTTTGTTGTATCGTGTATCATTTTTGTTTGCGAGTTCTACTCTGTTTCAATTTATGTTGTATCTTGTATCAATTTCTGTGGGTTTTTGAGTAAAGCATGATTGGGTTCTGTTTTAGTTTAGCTTCATGTCTTGTATTGTTTTAGTTTGATCATTTGATTGGGTTCTGTTTTAGTCTAGCTTCATGTTTCATGTCTGATCGATGGGTTCTGTTTTTGAATTGCAGTACATAGATAAAGAAAACCAAAGTCACACAACACACAACAAGTGTTCGTTTAGGATATATATGATCATGTGTAAGATTACGATCCATGTCCATGTGGATCTTTGAATTAGAATAGCTTACATTTGGGATAATCAATTATAAGCGTGACATTGTGTGAGCATTTGTTTTGTGTGATCAATGATCGATGGTGACATGGTGTTTTCTTTCACTAACTTATTTTTTTTTTACAATTAGCAGATGGATTCATCATCTCCACATCAACATGATCGAGATAATGATGCAGATGGACTTGAGTTTGATGACCAAGGAGAAGGGTTTCAGACTCCAGAAGCAAATCAATGGGGAAAAAGAAAATAGAATCATAAAGATGGAGATGAACAACCATCTGAGGCAAGTCACTCCAAGCTCAGGTGTATGGGTTCATTTCACAAGGCTACCAAATAACCGCAATATATGTACCTGCCAATATTGCAAGAGAGAATACAAGTGTCCATCAAAGTCAGGGACTAAAAATTTGTGGAATCATCTTGAAGTCTGTAAGTAGCACAAGGCGTGGCAAGAAGGAAAAGATCCAATGTTCAGTCAACATGTCATTAATAAGGATGAAAATCTGCAAAATGCTTAAGTTCCAGAGAGTGTTTTCAGAAAAGCATCTAATGAGATACTTGTGATAGGGGAGTTGCCATTATCTTTCATTGAATCTATGGCTTGGAGACACTTTTGTAGCAAGGTATAGTGTTCTTTTTTTTTTCCTTTTTTTTTCCTGGATTTTATTGTAATGATAGTAATATGTTTCTATATGTTCATGGATGCAGATGAATCTATATAAACCACACTCTAGAAGGACTGCCACAAGGGACATTGCTGAGATGCTTATTCAGAGAAAATCGACAATGAGAAAGTGGTTCATTGCTAACAAACAAAGAGTCTCACTCACAACAGATATATGGGTTAGTGATGTCACAAGTAATGTAATTTCTCCTTCTTTTTACTCACAAATCTTTCGTTTTTGAGTTCACCTTTCTCTTCTAATCTTATCTTTAATTCGATTGCTAATCACAGGTGCAAGTTATATGGTCATAACAGCACATTACATTGATCAGTATTGGCGACTAAAGAAGCTTATAATAGGATTCAAGTATTAGACAGACCACAAAGGGAAGACAATTGCAGCTACTCTTCTTGATTGTTTAGCTGATTGGGGTATAGAGAAGGTTTTCTCTATTACAGTGGACAATGCAACGGCAAATACAAATGCTTTGAGTAAGTTTGAGACTGCTTTCTCTCTCGTTTCTGATGAGTCTTTAGTTATGAAAGGAGAGTTTATGCATGTGAGATGTGCTGGTCATATCATTAATTTGATAGTGAGAGACGGGTTGACTGAAGTTTCTGAGAATTTACTTGCAATCAGGAATGCTATATCTTATTTTAGATCCCACTCAAATAGGCAAAACGCATTTGACCAGAAGATAGATTCTGTTAGGATGACAAGGGGTCGTTTGCCTTTGGATGTTAAGACTAGGTGGAATTCGACTTATTTGATGTTGCAGAGGGCAATTAAGTACAAGGTAGCATTTGATAAGATGGAGACAGAAGACAAGCTATACAATGATCATTTCTTGGAGATTGATAATGGAAAAAAGAGAGTTGGACCTCGTAGCTTCAATGATTGGCGTGCAGTTGAAAGGTTAGACAAGTTTTTAGAGATTTTTTACAACTCAATATTGATTGTCTCGGCTTCTACTAAACTGAATTCTCATAAGTGTTATGGAGAGATTGTCAACATATCAACCAATCTTGACCTGCTGTGTTCTAGTTATGATTCTGAGTTGAAGATAAAGGCTGAGGAAATGTATAAGAAGTTTGATAAGTACTGGGATGGGATTAGTAATATCAAGCTGATGTTGATAATAGCGACAATATTTGATCCTAGTAAGAAGCTTCATTTTGCTAAGATTTGTTTTGCTGAGTTGTATGGTGCAGAGACTCCAACATATAAAGAGATGTATGACAAGGTTTATAATCTTCGGATTGATATGTTCAAGGAGTATAGTGATCGGTATGCTAAATCTCAGCCTTCTCAGTCTTCTCAGTCATCTCCGTCATCTCAGTCTCAGCCTTTTCAGTCATCTCAGCCAGATGTGAGTGAAGCAGATAGTGTTCCTCGTCTTTTCACAATTGATAAAAGGTACAAAGCAGCGTTAAATGAGATTGGAGTTCAAGTAACAAAAGATGAGTTGACTACATACCTGAAAGAGGCTGTTGAGAATCCAGATGTGATGATGGGGACTGAGTGTGATGTTCTATCTTGGTGGAAAGTCAATTGTGGTAAGTACCCTATTCTATCACAAATGGCTCGTGATGTCTTTGCTATGCAAGTGTCATCTATAGCATCTGAAAGTGCTTTTAGCACAAGTGGTAGGATAATAAAACCATGTAGAAGTTGTCTAACTCCCTATATGGTTGAGGTTTTGATGTGTACTGAGCAGTGGATGAAACAAGACATTGCAATTGAATCAAGAGTTCTTACCAATGCTCAAATTCTGGCAGAAGTACAATATGAAGATCAACTTGAAAAAGGTTTGTATATCACTAGATTTTGTTATTTTTTGTTTTCGCCTCTCTTATAGTTTATGTTAGCTCATCCAATTCTTTTGTTTTCAGAGTTCTGCATTGAAGTTTAAGGTCTTGACTACTTGAAGCTACAAGGTGTTTTGTTCCTTTGTCTCGTTTAGTACTTGGTTTATTAAGACATGCATTTGTCTGATACGATTGTAATTGAGATACGATTGTCATAGTATATTACATTGATTGTAATTAGATATTATAAGATTCTATTGTAGTCTATAAAAGCCATGTCATGTAAAGTACCATGGAATGATAGACAGAAATATTATTTCCGTGAATGTACTAATGATGGACATTGTCTTAAGCTTCTCACAACTGGAGCTCCTGACGACCCAATATGTCATCTATGCGGTAAAATCACCAAGCGCCTTCTTTATCATTGCTTTGATTGTAAACTAAATTTTGACATTGGTTGCCTAGTTGATGCCCTGTGTGCACGAGCCCATTTGAATATGCCGTGGCATCCCCATCCTCTACTCATGGTTGACTTTAAATCTCGAATGTGGTGAGACTTTTGTGGAGATTACTACATACATGGCTATCTATGCCCTCGTTGTAGGTTGGTAGTTTAAGAGAGTTGTGTCTTCCTATTTGACTCACAAGAGATCATTCGCCATTCTCATGCTAGACACCCTCTTAAGCTTCTCACCGATGGTGCTCCAGATTACACACACCGAAGCTGTCATCAATGTGGAGACGACATTGGGAATTTACTTTATCATTGTGATATATGTAAGTTCAACTTGGATATCCTTTTGCAATTAAAAATCCACCACTAGTTGCTCTTTCAAATATGAAGGTCCATGAGCATACACTCACTCTCATGCCAAGATTAATCTCTTTCGCTTGTGATGCGTGTGGGACGAAAGGTGACCGTTCTCCTGATGTATGTCTTCAATGTGATTTCATGATATTCCATCAAGAGTGTGCTCAATTACCACGTGTAATTCATGTCAATCACCATGACCACCGCGTTTCGTATAAGTATCCTCTTGGTCTTGGAGAACGGCTATGCGGAGTTTGTTGGGAAGAGATTGATCGGTCATATGGGGCTTATTCTTGTTCCTTATGTCCTAACTATGCTCTTCATGCACTATGTGCAACAAGGCGTGACATGTGGGATGAAAAAGAGCTCGATGGAGTACCAAAAGAAATCGAAGATATCGAGCCATTCAAGAGGAATGATGACAACACAATCACTCATTTTGCTCATGAACATAACCTGATCATGAGAGTCAGCAAAGACGGTGAAGAAAGTAGCTTGTGTCAAGCATGTGTTAGTCCCATTGGTTCTTCCACATTCTACAAGTGTTCAGAGTCAGATTCCAGTTTCATTCTCCATGAAACGTGTGCTGATCTTCCTAAGACAAAACGGCGATCCGTGTGTATATTTCTGTCCCTCATGCTGCATTGGTTCTGGCATGTTCATCGTATTACATCTTTCATAATTTCTCTATATGATGTTAGCTACAACTTCAATCTTTTAATTATTTGTAATGAAACTCACAATTATTACACCTTAAGTAAGTTGACACTCGTAAATAAACAGTAGTACGACGTGAGAAGGATTAAACTAACTTTTCTAACATTAGCTATCTCCATTTTTGTACAGCTCGATGTAAACAACGTACGATTAAACAGAATTTTACTTGCTCACTGAAAAGACTGATATAAGTGAAAGCAAAATACCTCTATACTCCTCCGGAATTCTCATATGGTTAAATGAGTTGGTAAAAAGAAGATGTTAATAAATGTGCTTAAAAAATTGTTCTTTTTACCAAACTGTTCTCTTCCAGAAACACTAAATAAAAAGCATAGCTCCAAGTTAGGGTGAGAGACCTTTTTTCTTCGATAATGATTTTACCGGTGAGGCCGTGAAGAAGCATTGTTGTGAGCAGATGCTTCAAAATAAGTCTTTTCTGCATCATCCAATCTGTCTTGAAACATTGTCCACTCTCTCCTGCATCTTTCTCTCACCTGAAAACTCGAATAAAGATACAAGTCAGATAAGAGTTACAAGAGGATCCTAATCTATAACCGAAAATAACAAGGATGAAAAAGGACTAGGGGATTGATTGGTTGTATTATTCATTCTTGCATCGGTATTTACCCCTTCCCATGGTTGTTTCCCTCTCTCTGGTTGTCCCTGTCAGATTTTTTATACACAGAGAAAAAAAGGGAGCATTAGCAACCCTGTTCAATGCATATAACATTACACGCTAATGTCGTATATATACAATTACTAGATATTTCTATTAACATGAACGGGTGTGACTTGTACCCTACATTACCGCATCAAGAACTTTTTTTGAATGTCTTATGTATATAGACCTTGATCTTAAGAAATATGACTCTCTACAGTTTTGAAATGCAGGGTACTGGTTTCTTTATTCAACAGAGAAATTCTGTTTCATAGTTTCCAAAGGCAGTCCACAAAATGCAAAATCTTAGTTTTGTTACCATCAAAACAAATAAAAGAGGGATTTGAAAGCATACTTGATTTCCGAGTGATGGAACACCTTGATGAATAATCCATTGTGCATCTACAACTCCAATTCTCTCGTGCGCGTTCTGTTAAGGCAAGTAGGACTAATGAGCATATAAAACAGAGTGTGTATAGTATTCAAAAGAGGTACATAAATGTATGTGTCCAAAGGAAGTGAAGTTTCAGACCTGAACACATTTTCGAACCGCAAAGTCTAGACCCCATCCATGAACCAAATCGTTCTGCAGTTACAAGGTAACATTT
The DNA here is from genome assembly GCF_030686135.1 of Camelina sativa. Lineage (NCBI taxonomy): Eukaryota > Viridiplantae > Streptophyta > Magnoliopsida > Brassicales > Brassicaceae > Camelina > Camelina sativa. Next base: position 4,565,619 of record NC_141885.1, on the reverse strand, counting down.
TGAAGACATTGATTATTATTTTTTCTTTTCACTTAAAGAGAGAAGCACTGAGATTTTCTTTCATTTACATACCTGAATCATATGCCACACACAGCGCCAAGCCTTGCGGGAGAAAACAGGAGTCATAATCTCGACGAATCTGATTTTGGTTTTTATAGCAAGACGATGATGAGAAATATTTGATTTCCATGCAAATCCATTTTGTTAAGATCATTTAGATAAGTTAAGTAGCATACGCTGCACAAGGAGGTAAATTTGGATCAGAGCACCAACCATTCCTCTCCTCAGCATGCCTGCAAGAACATATGATATGAGAGGGAGATATGGAGTAAGTGTCGACCACTCTATATGATATAACCAAAGCAGTGGCAAGGAAACAATTTAGAAACTTCATTATATCATTCTAACATGTGGACTTCAGTGTCGTCTCTTTTCTTTGTCATCTCCCATGTAAGCCCTTCATATGGCTCTAACCCAGGCTGTGAGATTTCCAAACCATGTTTCTTCACCACTGCCAAATATCTGTCAAAGCTATTTAGTCTTCATAACCTTAAATGGCTATTTAAAGGAAGTCCAAGCTTGAAAAAAAACATACTTTTCTGAATTAAAGTGTTCCACGCCAAGATCCTCGTCCCATATGAAGATATACTCATAGGGGGCAACTACGTCCGGATGAAGAAACCGCTTGGCGTACCACCTTCAGCGAAAATTCATAGATATTTTTTAAGTAAATCTTTCATTACATAGACACTCCTACTTAGCGAAGTAGCCACTAACCATTTAGTTTGTTTCCGAATGCTCACATGAATAGCTCGTTTGGACCATTCAAACACTTCCCATTCACTAGCCCGGCCATCATAGTGAAACAGCATTATAGAGAAGTTATCTGAGAACTGAGAAAAGTAAAGTCAAGAAATGAGAAAAATAGAAGAAGGAAAGAACAAGAACAACAACTAAAAGGAGGCAAAATACCTTCTTCAACACAGTGTCTATATTTTTCCTTTGATCATAACCAACTGTAAATGTAACTAGATACCTCTGCTTGGTTGTTAAATCCTAGCATCATCATGACATACAAACAAAAATGTGACATGATTTTGAAACCATTCATTCTCTAATAAAGAAAAAGCCAGTAGATTACCTCACTAGGGTCACCCCACAACCGACGAAGGTATAAATCTGATTCAGGTGTAACTATATCTGGAGGTAGCCTCTCAGCACCACGGGGGTTAGTAGGAACCCATATCTACAATAACTCGAAAATGTTCTAATTATCATCAAGTTTATTTATTTTAAAAACATTATATTAAAAAAAAACAAGCAGTGAAACAGAGAGAAAGAATCACACAAAACCTTAGTGTCATTATAGTTAAAGGGAGGGTCAGGGATGTCCTTATTGATTTTTAAGCCTTTTGTAGAAGACCAAGAACCAAATAGTCTTTGTCTTGATATGTCAGAGTATTTATCCTCAATGTATGCAAGATCAATCGAAGGGAACAATGTTGATGGAAGATTCATCTAACACAATTATCAAAAAAAAAAAAATTAAGAAAGATCACAATAATGACATAATAATCAAGCAAAGGTGAAGATTTGTAATTGTATATGAATGTTGTTACCTTAGTTAAGGTCAAGGTAGGAAAAGTAATACCCATAAGGAAACCAACAATAACCCCGAAAAGGGATGTTAGTAGAAGCCTCATCATGTGATTGGGTCTTCTCATATTTTTCCACTGTACTAAGAGAATTGTATACGATTTGAAAAGTTTCGTAGACGAAATTCATATAGATAAATTTAATTCGGCCAAAATCGCCGAATTAAAACCTTAGAATTTGTTGTGGGTCGATAGGGATTTTGCTTGAATCGGAGGGAAGATTGAAAAACCAAGAAGAAGAGAGAAAGAATGTTGGAAAATGCAAAATATTCAAAGAGACAAAAAGCTCAAGGAAGAAGATAATCCTTGATCAGAAAGAAGTTCAAGTTACAGTATTTTGAAAATTAAGGGTAAGGCCCAAAGATAGAAAGCCCAATAAGCAAACCAAGTCGTGACTCATGGGGTGGGGGGGAAGATGGAATCGTGAAGATACGTCGTAGACACGTTGATGTCAGTTATAACCGATCTGGTTGTCAACCCGAAGGAGCTCCAAATCCACCGGATGACTGGAGCCACCGTGAGAAACGCTAAGCCAAGTTGCCCCCCTTCTAACAGATCAAAACATCCTTCAAATAATCCCAAACGTCTCGTTGTCTTTAATAAATCTGCAAATCTCTAAACTGTTTAATGTCAAAACTCAAAAAGTATTTTTTTTGGTTTCATTTTTACAGCAATGAAAAAATGTTAAACAACTCATAAAATAAAGAAAAAGATTCGGGTTTGATAATTAAAACTGTAAAAAAATCACCTTTTCAGTTAAGTTATTGATGATTTTAGGCTTAATCAAACATAAGCACAATAATTATTCACCAAAAAAAACAAAACATACGCACAATAATTATTCAAACGAAAATACAATTCGTTAATTACAAAAACAGTTTTACGAACGATTAGTCCCTGCTTAGTCGTTAGACGGTCATCAAGCACCTGTAGGTAAGTTTGCATTGTACTTACCTATAGGTTTTTTTTTTTTTTTGGGTTAAATGTTAAATTTTATACCAATAAAAAATGTTTACATAGTACAATGCAGACAAAAAAACAAACCGAGCTCTTTATAGAGAGAGCATATGGAACATTGATAGATTTTACAAGGAGCTTAGCCTCACTTAAAGTGGGCTGAGAATACAACCAAAATAATATCCAAGGAGAGTAATAGAAGTATCCATATCCTCCGACAAAAAGGATATGAGACGGTTACGCATGATGCGGTCGATAGTAACCTTGATCGTGGTAATAGGAAGCGAAGTTGCAGAGAAAATTCTGTTGTTGCGCTCTTTCCATATTATGTAAAGGACCGTTTGGAGAAGTAGCTTGAGGATTTTACAGGCATATCGCGGTGGCACGGATTGCACAGTTTGAACCCAAGAGGCTGCTAAGGGAAGCGTGGTGGGGGGATTTTGAAAACATTATTATTTTACCCATATTAGCTATAGTTTTCATATGCATTTAGGACTAGCTTGATGAGATTTCAGGTATAAAAGGTCTATTATCAAGTATTTCAGGTTTCAAGAAGGTTTTACAGGTTTTATAGTAATTTGGACCAAAAGACAAGGAAAACATGTTTTAGGACAGATTCAGAGCTTTACAGTACGGACAACTTTTGAAGAAATTCTACAACTCACATTTCGACATGCTTGGTATCTATGCAAAGCTGGAAGAGTTATATTTCTCCTTAAAGTGGAATCATCTCAATCCATCCAGCCATCCGGAAGTTGTGCCCATTTTACCAAGACGTGTTATAGACCGACGTAAGGAGAACCAACCAGCCGATGGGCTTTTATCCAAGGCCTGACCAGCGACCATCACCACGTCCTGCACTCAAGAAGAAAAGATGTTTCTACCCTTACAAAACCCTAAACCTAGACAAAACCCTATAAATACTTTTAAGACCTAGGGTTTTCAGTGTGTGCTCTTCATTGCCTCTAAACCGCCCCTGTCGTGCAACCATGGACGACCAGAGAAGCTTGAAGATCCACCAGCTCTCTCTTTCTACCCCTTCTTATTTCATACTATCATTGCTTTTGGGATCAAGTTACTTTTGTGACAAATAGAGAAGTGTCCTTTGAACCCCTTTTGTTTTTTGATTCATTTTTGATGCTATTCTTAATAATATAAATGTAGTTTCTTTGCATCATGAGCGAGTAGTTTACTTTGTTGGGTTTTATGGGGTGATTCAAGGGGAATTCATAGGTTCGCTTCAATTATGTTGTTAGATCTTATTTTTGGTTTATATTAGAGTTCTTTTGGGACATCTTTATCTTAATGCATGTGCTTGGATTGATCACCAAGTGCTGATCTAGAGAACGGGAGCGCTAACCGCGTTATCCTACTTCTCCGAACTAGTGTTATACCAAAACCTCGCGTCGTAACCTGCATAAGTTGAGTTGCGGGGTTTGGTGAATGTATCGAAATTGTTTTACTAGCTGGTTGACATACGTCGTTGCCTGCGAAAGTTGAGTAACGGAGTATGAAGAATTTAGCCTTTCATTCTATGATAGTAGCTTATTAGTTCATTAGTGTTTCGTAGTTGAGAACCTAGACCGAAATTAGTATTTACTTATTAGATCTTACACTTAATATTGCTTAGAACCATGAAAACCCTGAGATGACTCCCAAAACGCCCAACGCCTCAGTCTAATAGTTTTAAACCGTTTTTTTATTTATTTGCAATAGATATTAGGAAAACCAAAACCCCAATATTTGGTTTAGTCTTAGCCATAGTTCTTTATCTTTTAATTCAATTTGTGTTAGCTATTACTCTCTGTAGGATCAATCCTAAAATACTACACTGATTAACTGTGCATTTTCAGTCGTTGTGTAGTCTTTTTAGGTAAAAGATTTGGAGTGAAATTTTACACACATCAAAGCTTTTTGACGCCGTTGCCGGGGAGTAACTAGTTGCCCATTGAATTTGATAAGAACTTTCGTCTAAGATACTTTGAATTTTTTCTTTTGAATTTTTCAATTTTAGTTTTAATTTTCTTGTTTTTCGATAACCTCAATTTTCCCTTTTAGTTTCTGTTTTTGAATTTTGTAGTGCATGACTAGGAGTCAACCTTCCGGAACCGTATCTCCAATTCAAGACATTGAACTAGAATGTGAGCTTAGGAAACTTCGAAAACAACAACTCATGACCGAAGAAAGGAACCAGGACCAAGGTCCCATTAACCTCTACCAACCGCTGATACCTCCTGCCCTAAACGAGCAAGGAGAACCAATTCTCGCACAAGGTGGCAACCCGAACCTTGAAGCCGCTGATCTACAACGACCCTCTAGGTGGCCGAGAAAACCTACAAGCTCCTCGTGATGCTACTCCTCTAGGCGTGGGAGACAACCTCGATGTTCCTCCTCACCAGACTGATCTAGTCGCTAATCCACAACTACCTCAAGATGGCGGAAGACAACCTGCTTATGTGCACCCTCTAAGACGTGCCACTCCTAACCGTACCATAGACGATTATGATGCTCCTAACCAATTCGTTCAAGACCTTGCTGCTATCCGTATCACTCATCCTCCACGACTTGATTACGAGATTAAACCTCAAATTATTGGTTTGGTTAAACCAAATCAGTTCCACGGCCTTTCTACTGAACATCTGATGGACCACATTGATATTTTTGAAGAAATCTGCTATACAACAAGAGCCAATGGAATTCCTGAAGATTACTTGAAGTGTAAGCTTTTTCCTTTCTCTCTAGCCAACAAGGCTCATAGATGGTTAAAGTCTCTACCTCCTGGATCGATCACTAGTTGGGAAGGATGCAAGTCAGCCTTTCTCAACCACTTCTACACAAAGTCGAGATCCAACTCTCTTTGCAACAAGCTGCAAAGTTTTCAACAGGGACCAGTCGAATATTTTTATGAAGCATGGGAACGCTTCAAGGACTATGAACGTGAATGCCCCCATCATGGTTTTGCTCAAGGTAACCTTTTAAGTACCTTATATAGAGGACTACACCCTAAGTATCAACTTTCACTCGACACGGCCAGCAATGGAGATTTTACTAAGAAGACCGTTCAAGAAGGACGAGCTCTCATCGACAACCTTGCCGCAAGTAGTAGCAATACTTGCACCAATTTTGATAGAACCATCTGTTCTAGAAATTCCGACACTAAGGAGATTGCCGATCTTAAGAACATGATGAACCAACTTCTAAGGAACCAACAACGTGAAGTAAACGCTTGTAAACATGGAGCCTTTCCAAGAAGATTCTTATGACCAAGAAGAAGAAGTCAACTATGTTGGTACTCAAGGATACTACCAAAACCGAGGGTACAACAAAAACTTCAACAACAATTTTAGAAATACTTCTAACCTTTCTTATAGGAACCCAAATGTGGAGAATCCCCAAGATCAGAATTATCCTCACTAAGCTAACCGCTTTCAAGGCAACAACTTTGGTGGAAAGCCACCCATAGAGACCTGGAGAATTCACACTCAAAAAAAGGTGATCGTGTCAGTCAGTATCAGAAGAACAAAGTACACATTCCGCAGGTACAGTCATTCCCCAATGTTGAAGACGATCCCTCGTGCTATTTTTGCCAAGAACAGCCAGCTAGTGGATGAACGAAAACCGAGGGACTGACTCTTTGAACCAGACTGCCTTGTACCACAACACCGAGGGAGAAGATTGTCTGATTTGTTGCCACGTACCTTTTGAAGAGAAACACTCAGTATAAGAACCCGAGGCTTGCCTCCATTGGAACCAACCAGAAATTCACTTTTCCATAGATAACTGAGACTATTAGACGTATCTTACCCGCATATGACAAGTACTTAACCGTCTAGGAGTGAAGCTGATTCGTTAACTGTTGGGTGAAAGGTTGCATAGTAGCCAGGGTTAGCTTAGTTGGACTTAGCGGGAGACCAAGATACCGGGTTTGAAATGACCCTAACCGAATCCCCACTAGTCTTGAAAGATCTGCAACATCAGAGTCATTGGTTCCTCCGAGAAACAGCTCTGATTTTGCAGGTTTCATTTCAAGCCCCGAGAAAGAGTGAAACTGGTGAAGAATCACTGAGATACCCTGTATGGACTGAAGAGAACCATCTGAGAAGACCAACAGGTCATTTGCAAATGCTAGATGGGTCAGAAGAGGAGAGATGCACAAAGGGTGCGCTAAAAACCTGTCTTGAGCTTGTCCCATGTCTAATATTTTAGATAGGACCTCCATAGCCATAATGAATAGGTATGGGGAAATGCAGTCACCTTGCCTAAGACCTTTTGCCCCCTTGAAGAAACCAGCAAGCTCACCATTTATAGCAACATAGAAGCGTGGGGTAGAAATACATTCCTTGATCCATGTGATGAATTGACGTGGAAAGCTTTGTGCTTCTAAGATCTTAAGAATGAAATCCCAACACCGTATCAAAAGCCTTTCTTATATCCACCTTGAGTAGAGAGCTTTGAGGGCACGAATCCTTCTCATAATTCCAGATAAGCTCTGTTGCTAACAGGACATTCTCGCCAATGCTTCTACCGTTAGGAAAGCCGCCTGATTAGGCGAGATACAATGGAGCAGAACTGGTTTTAGGCGATTTGCCAGAATTTTGGAGATGAGCTTGTATGCCAGGTTGCAGCAACTGATACCTACAGGTTTTTATCTGATATATATATATATATTTTTTTTTTTGTTAAAACATACTTAAGTTGTGGTGCGAAGAATTGAACACTTTCATTCCTTCACCTGCATCACATTTGCATCATTGGATGCTTCTAACAACTCTCCATGATTTTTAAATAAATGAGCTTTGAAAAAGCGTACGTAATTAATAATGTGAACAATCATAATATCATTTACAAAGTCATAGTAGAATCACAAATTTCAGTTGCATCATTATAGTTTTTGACAATAATTCCAAACAATATAAATCCAAATTAATTAAAATACACCATATTCACGTTGTTTCCAACAAATTCATTATAAATCAAACTCCTTAACCAAAAATGATTTTTTACCCAAAAAAAATGAAATAAATAAGTTTTGAAAAAGCCTATACTTAATAATGTGAACAATCACAAAGTCCTTACCAGAGACACAATAGAATCACAAATTTCAATTGCATCATTCTAATTTTGGACAATAATTCTAAATATTATGGTCTTGATTGGTTACGGTTGTTACTTTTGGCTGTAGAGACTTTGACTTTAAAATTTTAGCCGTAGAGAATTTGACTTTAGATGCTTTGACTGTAAAAACTTTAACTATTAAAATGTGATTGTTTACCAAAAAAAATTAAAGCTGTAACTGTTTTTTATTATTATTCTTATTATTATTATGTATTAATAATATAATTTTAATAAAGAATAATTATGTCCGAATTTAATTTATATAGCAATTTAATAACAAGAATAATTATTAATAATAATAAATAAAAAAAAATTAAAATGAAAGTCAATCAAATATGTGATTTTGTTTGAAATTTTTTTTTTTGGTGATTGATTTTTGATTGATTTTTAATTGTTTTGTATGCTTTTTTTAAATTGAGTAGTTATATGAGTTGTCAAAAATCCATTGAACAATGCATTGTTTTGAATGTTACTCTCTTACTAATGATGAATCTTATAAATTGTTTTACACAACTGTTAATGATGATGATGAAAAAAAAAATTATTATTGAAATGGATCTTAAAACAAGGAAACAAAAAAAATAAGAAAACAAGGAAGGAAAAAAAAAAGTGGCTTTCAAATTTTAGAAAAAAATAAAAACAGAAAATGTCTGATTGGCAAAAAATAGCTGTAAATAATTTTAAAAGTTTAAAAGTCTCTTACCAATCAGGGCCTATAAACCCAAAATAATTAATTTACACCAAAATCACTTTGCTCCTCACAAATTCATTCTAAATCAAACTCCTAAACCTAAAATGAGCTTTGATAAAGCCTACAGCTAATAATGTGAATAATCACAAAATCCTTAACAAAGACACAATTAGAATCACAAAGTTCAGTTGCACCATTCTAATTTTTGACAACAACAATTTCAAACTTTATGAATCCAAATTGATTAAGTTACACTAAAATCACTTTGTTCCCAACAAATCCATTCTAACTCAAATTCATAAACCTAAAACTAACTTTGAAAAGTCTAAACTTAATAATGTGAACTGATAAGCTCAAATTATAATACCCTAGAGGTACTAACAGTTTTGCAGTTGTAGTACTTGGGGGTCGAATCTACAGAGACTCAAGATCACACAATAAATTGCAGAAATTTATGATTACGCCAAACAAAATAATTCAAATAGAAAATAGCAGTATAAAATATTAAGTCAAAGTGTGTAAATTCAAGGGATTAAAAACGCTAGGCCTAGGGAAATTCTCAAGAAATTAATAGGATATCAAATCAATTGATAAATCAGGATTCAATCATTTAAAATCAAATCTTGAACTCTAAACCCTATTGTAAAATAAATCAGTTCTCAATGCAAATATTATCTAAGTTTAAAACCCGAAAAATCCAAATATTTTTATAAAATTCAAGTTAAAACCCAGCTTTCAAATCTAGTTTAGATTTGTTCACAAAATCACTAATTCAGTTCTTTTGCAAAAAGTAATTTTGCTCATCAAAGGTTTTATCAATAAAATCAATTATATTCTCATATCAATTTACTTTCATAGGTTATTAATTTTAAGTGATTAAATCAAGAATTAATATTAAAAACAACCAAAGATAAAGATCACAGAAAATAATGAATCTTAAAGAATCAACAGATCGAATAAACCATTAAAACCCTACGAAAATCGTAAACCTAACAAGAAATATACTCAGACATACTGAAAGAAACAATCATCATGAATAAAATAGATATCATAAAAAATCAAAAGAGAAAACAAAGGAGTGTAGAATCTTCTCTCAACAAAGCTGAGTTCCAAAAGCACTCTAGGTCTCTCTCTCAAAAATTTGTAGAAAAAAAAAGTTAAGGGCTTCTTAAACCTAAAAATCATATATATATATATATATATATATATGTGTGTCCTACAACACGTCGGGGACTAATGTTACAATTAGAGAAGACTTCGGGGTAACTTTGTAAATCTTCAAAACTTGTGTTCTTCATGTGCCGCAAAAGGTGTCGATCGACACCATCATCCTAGATCGCCTCCAAGTTGATCTCTTTCAGCATCATTGCTCCAAACCGTTCCAAATTGCTCTATTCTGCTTCATCCATACCAAAATCCTATAAAACCTGTAAAGAACCACAAAAAAATTTAAAAACACATCAAAAGATTCTAAAATACTCCTTTAATCATGGTTAAAAACCGTAAAAACCATGATATATCATGAACAATTACAGAATCATTAACAAAGTTACAACATAATCACAAATTTCACTAGCACCATTCCAGCAATTAACAACATTTCCAAACATTATGAATCTAAATTAATTAAATTAAATCAAAATCACTTTATTCCTATAAGTCCATTCTAAATCAAACTCCAAACCTAAAATGAGCTTTAAAAAAACCTGCATTTAGGCTCCGACTAATAATCCATTAAGGAATAAAAACAATGAGAAAGAACAAGAATAAAAAGGAACAAATAAGAAAGGGAAAAATAATAAAAAATGAATGAAGAGGAATGAGTGCAGAGGAAAAACAGAACAAATAGTATGGTAAATGGTAACAAACAAAAAAAATAGAGTAAGCAATAACATAGAAAAAGTATTAATAGAAAAATAATTATATCTTTTTAATTAAAAACAAGCATCTTCAACCCATGATACCAACATACGAACATGAATACATGAACATAGTTTTTTGGAAATTTCAGTAACCACTACAAATATGTGATACTAATATGATCATTATAAAATATAAGCAACTATAGACGTTGAGAACCACATCTCTTTACAGACCATTTTTGCTCAAGAATTTGATCTCGAAAAAAATTCATATAAACTCTGTAATAACGATTTCAAGCATAATTTTACAATGTTTTTTCTTTCAAACATACTATAATATATACATACTCAGTATTCAGTAATCATGTTTCGTTTTAATACTGTTCATCGTATATGCATTGAAATTCAATAAATAATTATATACAAAACATATATACCTATCTTTCAGTGTCAATCCCTGATGCAGTGGTCGATTTTCCTTTGTTTCTTGAAAGACCTCCACGCTGGTAAATTACCATAATCTAATTATTTTCCTAAAGATCAAAACCAAACACAAGACCATAAGCAAAACATAAAAAGCATATAATTTTATTTTTAACCTTTGTCTCTGGATTCTAGAGAATTTTTTATATGGTCGATAGCTGCTTGTACCGAAGACTATTTATAGTTGTATTTTATAAGAATTATATTATTAAACAATTAATGAGATAAATATAAGTTATATCAAGATGAGTTTGAATTTGATATTGACCATGTACGAATTGTTTAAAATATAAATTGTAGAGCTGGTTGAATCAAAAGACAAAGTTGTTTAGAAGAGTTTTGACGTTATCATGTACCTCTTATAATTAGGTTGAATTAATTTTTATAAATAATGATGAATTTCTTTTCCTATTTATTCCACATCAAATTTGGAGAGTGTAACACCCGCGAACCAATTTCTGGTTATTGGGAAGGGGTTTCGATCGACACCAAGAAGAGTGTTGATCGACACCAAGAAGAGTGTTGATCGACACCATCAATGTTTGGTTCGACCAGGTTGTTTTTAATTGTTGTTTTGGTTTTGTTTGGCTTAATTGAGAGTTCCTAACCGATGTATATAAGAGAAAACTCGACCTAGGTCGTGGGAGTAGTTGTTTTGGCCGTTCTAAAGAGAAAAGAGAGAAGAGAGAGTATTCTTGAGGGGATTTGGAGATTCTAAGCTGTTTTGGTGAGATCTGTCCCAGTGGGGTGGAGATCTTGTGCTAGGAACAAAGGAGAAGGCTTCCGAGGGTTGGATTTATTGTTGTTGGGTCAAAATCTTCCTGAAAAAGAGGTGAGTGCGTGACCATGGTTTATCTAAGCCTGAGGATCCTTTGTTTGCTTGATTGGTTGTGTTTGTGGTGTTGTTCTCTCTTGTGGTGGTTGTATTATGGTTCTTATAGGTTCCAGAAGCTTTTGGGTGAGTTTGGAATGGATTGGATGTGGTTGGAAACAGAGATTCGATGATCGGCTTCGAGCGAAAAGCGTATGCGGAGTCGATGTCGATCAACACCATGTTGGTGTTAGTCGACACCATGTTTGGGCCAGTGTCGATCGACACCAACTTGTCTGTTTCGTGATTTTCCGGTTTTGTTGTGTTTGTTTGTTGTTTGTTAAACATGGGAATCTCAGTTGCTTGTGTGTATAGCCTAGTAGATGGGAGGATTGTCTCACTAAGTATTTATGATAATACTTACGCATCTCAATTGTTGTTTGTGGTGTGCAGGTATGTAACGTGGAATCATGGCGATGAGGAGGCGGGTGATCTAGGGTCTCATATGTGTGTTGTTAGATATATTTTTTATGTTGGAACCTTGGATAGAGTTATGTTAGGCTGTTGGATAGAATGGTTAGAAATGTTATTGTATTGATGTTATATTGTTTCTATATTATTGGTATGTTTCCGCTCTGCATAATGATTGTTGATGGTTCAATGTTGAGTTGTGATTTGGGTTGGTTTCATTAAGTAGTATGAGATACTTAATTATATAATGTATTTATTACTATTATTTATTATTAAAAAAAGAATCGGGTTGTTTCAGTTTGGTATCAGAGCCCTTACGGTTCTAGGATGGTTAAGTGGATGGTTAGTGAAACGACCCGACCCGTTTTTTTTAAATGATAATAATAATAATATATAATATAGGTAAATACTCTATAACTAGTGGTCTAATACCTACTAGTCTCCTAACCACAATTAAACCAACCAACGGAAATAATACCAATACCAATAACCAACAAATTATCCAATCATTAATAACCAATAATCAAGTATATCAATTGCAATAACCAAACAACATGGAAACATAGAACCAACAATTCTAACAATGATCTAATGACCCAATTCTAGCAATCTAGCAAGGCTAGACAACAACCAATCAAGTCCCAAGAACATCCTCCTCTTCATTGCCTTGATTTCACGATCACACTTTGCGTTTACCTGCACCACAAACAAAAATTGAGATGCATGAGTATTTGATAAACACTCAGTGAAGCAATCTTCCCATCTACTGGGCTATACACACAAGCAACATGGATTCCAATGTTCCAAACAAACAACAAACAAAACATACAAACCAGGAAAACAAACATCATCTCGTTGGAAGGGAGGTGTCGACCGACACCAGCCTAGTGTCAACCAACACTAGCATTGGTTTCGACCGACACTACCCCACAGTGTTGATCGGTGCCGTTTTGCTGGTGTCGACCGACACCAAGTGGTGTCGATCGACACTCCCTCTGCAATCGCGATCTACTCGAAGCCGAGAGTCGAATCTTGCTCCCAACCTCCTCCAAATCGCCCAATACTCAAAACCCAAGCCATATACATCCATAGGAATCTGTAGCAACCAATCCCAACAAGAAAAACACACAAAACAACAACAAACAAGCAAGAACAAGGAAATCAAAGGCTTATATTAGCCATGGTCATGCACTCACCTTAACAAGTGATTCACGAAAATAACAACAACCAAATGAGAGGCTCTCCAATTTCCAAGAAAAGCCAAACTCGCTCCTACAACCAATCACACCAATAAACAAACATTGAAAACAAACTGGCAGAAAAATCAGAACAACCTCACAAGTGAAACCACGAAATCAAAACGAACCATTAACTTTCTAATCCCTTTGTTGAAAAGCAAGGTCGACACGTCCAAAAGTTTCCCATAAAATTTCGGAACGATCAGATCTCAGGTGAAACCGCAATCGATCCTGAAACCCCCGCTGGTCTCAATCCGCGACTGAGACAAAATGCCCCACTAAACCGCCAATAACTCCTAGAATATTAACCTATATTCACTTCTATAAAAAGAAGAGTGTACGAAAATCTCTTAGATACAACCCTACCAAAAATCAATACCTTTCGAAACGTTTTGAGTAATCGGATCTTCCTTCTCCCAAACCCTGACAGTTCTGTTTCTCTCATTACTCTAAAGAAAAAGCTTCATCTTCTTCTCTTCCTCCTTTACACTAAACAACTAAGAGTTCTGTCCCTTTCTCTCCGTCTCTCTTTCATAACAATGTCGAAAAAAACAAAAACAGGAGAGGAGGCGTGACTTTGAGAAAAGAGATTAGGGGTTTTGTTTAATTAGATTAAACCATAATTTAATTAAACCAAAATTAAATAAAATCCACTCTTTTGGTTTACTCAACATATCTCAAATTCTATTCTCGGAACACGGATGTTACGATTCTCCCCCACCAACATAGATTCGTCCTCGAATCTCGAACAACCATCAGTTAAGGACTCCCGTGCAACCGACTCCACGGTCCGCACTCCTCTGACCGATCTACGAAAGGTCACCTCCAGGCGATAGACTCACGTTCCAGGCATTATTTGCTCTCGACTTTTGGACTTTCCTTTACTCACAAGCCTAAACCTTGAGTTTTTATTGGCTCCTCATCAAGTCGAAGCCTGCATGCCACAATATTGACTCCTCATCGGGCCTAAGCCCGCATGCCATAATATATATAAGGAAGTCCAATACTCGTTTCTCGGATTGCCACCCTACAGCGTGCCCCCGAATCGTCATCCGAAGTCGATATACCAACCACACTCCCAAGCCACAAAGTCTTAGAATATGGCGGTACTAGGAGAATCAAAGTCCCCCAAGAGTCGCGAGCAAACAATTCTGAACATGTCTGAGTCCTATCCCTATCCAGGTTTCCTTCTTGTGGCTCGCGTAAGACAACACAATGTCCTACCAACCACATATTCCCTCACTAGAATACCTCATGACCACACAAGGATCATCTCTCTGCCCAACGGGCCGCCACAAAGGCCAAACAAATGTCCCAAACAGGACCGCCACCAAGGCCAAACAAATGTCCTAAACAGGACTGCTACAAAGGCCAAACAAATGTCCTAAACAGGACGCCACAAAGGCCAAACAAATGTCCTAAACAGGACCGCCACAAAAGTCATTTGTCCCGAAGGACCGTCACAAAGACCATCTGTCTCGAAGGACCATCACAAAGACCATCTGTCTCAAAGGACCGTCACAAAGACCATATGTCCCGAAGGACCGTCACAAAGACCATCTGTCCCGAAGGACCGCCGGCACTCTGGCTAAACAGCCCGCCACAAAGGCCACACAATTGGCTAAACAGCCCGCCATATAGGCCACACACGGCTAAACAGCGCGCTACAAAGGCCACACACGGCTAAAAAGCCAGCCACAAAGGCCACACATGGCTAAACAGCCCTCCAGAAAGTCCACATAATGGCTAAATAGCTCGCCACAAAGAGCACACACTGTAAAAAGCCTGCTACAAAGGCCACACACGGCTAAACAGCCCGCCACAAAGGCCACACATGGTTAATTAGCCCACCACACAGAACACACAATGACCCCATGGTCCGCCACTAAGGCCACACTAGCCTCTCCAAGGCTCACAACCACAAAAAAATGGACAAATTCTAACTCACATAAAACTTCCCATTTTTAGAACTTTCCACTTCTGGAAACTTTCCTCAATACACATTATCTCCAACCTGAAACTCAAGATCTCTCCTCCTCTTGTCGGCATAACTCCTCTGCCGATCTTGAGCTTCCTTCATGTTCAGCTTGAGAACCTGAATCTTCTCCGAGGTCTCCTGAGCAAAATCTGCCCCGTACATGCTCCTCTCCCCCACCTGAGTCCAGCATAACGGTGTATGACACAACCTCCCATACAAAGCCTCATAAGAAGCCATGCTAATGCTCGCCTGGTAACTGTTGTTTTAAGCAAACTCTACCAATCTCAGGTGATCTGCCCAATGGCCACCCCCAATCCAACACACACATCTTCAGCAAATCCTCCAGCGTCTAGATCGTCCTCTCTGACTGTCCATTTGTCTGGGGATGATAAGTTGTACTCATATGCACCTTAGTGCCCATCTTTGCCTAAAATGCCCTCCAGAACACCGAAGTAAACTTGGAATCCCTATCAGACACAATGCTCACGGGCACCCCATGCAACCTGGCTATCTCCTTCACATATTTCTTACCCAAGACCGCTGCTCCATCAATCTTCTTAATGGCCAGAAAATGTGCCGACTTAGTCAACCGGTCCACCACGACCCAAATAGCATCAAACGTCCTGGACACTGGTAAACCTACCACGAAATCCATAGTAATCATATCCCACTTCTACTCTGGAATGGGAAGACTCTTCAGCAATCCCCCTGGTACATGATGCTCAACCTTCACCAGCTAACACACATCGCACCTCGCAACCCAACTAGCCACGTCCTACTTCATCCCGACCTAGTGATAGTACCTCTTGAGATCACGGTACATCTTAGTCGTTCATGGATGAATAGAGAACATGCTCGCATGAGCCTCTCTCAGGATCTCCTGCCTCAACTCCTCATCCTTAGGCACACAAATCCGCCCGTGCACCAGAATAGTACCATTAGCCAAAACCTGATACTCTGAATCAACATCCTTTGAGGCATTCACCAGCCCCAAATCCTTCTCCTGATCCAACCACACTCTGCTCAACAGATCTGCTATATCAGCTGCAATCAAACCCAACGGCTCCTGAGAAACCGCACAAAAGCTCAACGCACTGATCTCTCCTACCAGAGACTCCATATCCCGCTCTTGAGCCGAAGCCGCCCGCTTCCGTCTCAAGGCATCTTCAACCAAGTTAGCCTTACCACGGTGATAGGTTATCTCCAAATCATAATCCGCCACCACCTCAGCCTCAAATTCAGCTCGGACTAAGTGAAGATATACTTTAGGCTCTTAAGATCTGTAAACACCTGTACCTTTGCACCATAAAGATAAGATATCCAAATTTCAGGGCAAAAACTACAGCACCCATCTCTAAATCATGAGTAGGATAGTTGTCCTCATGCTACCGCAACTGCCGCAAAGCATAGGCAATCACCTTCCCATGCTGCATCAACACACATCCCAAACCAACTCTGGATGCATCTCTATACACCACATATGGTTCTCCCTGCTCAGGCAATGCCAACACTAGAGCAGTAGTCAACATCTCCTTCAGGCTTGTAAAGCCCTCCTCGCACTCCTGTGACCAGACAAAAGCAACATCCTCCCCTGTCAATTTAGTCATATGACGTGCTCTGGTCGCGAACCCCTGCACACACCTCCTGTAATAGCCTGCCAACCCAAGGAAACTCCTGTTCTCTGTGGCATTCTGCGGTCTAGGCCAATCTCTAATAGCCTGAATCTTCTCCGGATCTATAGAAACCCCATCTGCACACACAATATGACACCGAAAACCCATCTCACGCTGCTAGAAACTGCACTTGCTCAACTTAGCGAACAACTTCTGCCCATGCTGCTTCTCCAGAACTGCTCTCAAATGCACTGCATGCTCCTCAGGACTCTTAGAATAAACTAGGATGTTGTCGATGAAGATGATGACAAACACGTCCAGAAACTCCTGAAACCCGCTGTTCATTAACCTCATACACGCTGCTGACGCATTTATTAATCCAAACAACATCGCCACGAACTCCTAAACCCATACCTCGTCCTTCTACTTGACGAACAACACCAACGCTCCCCACGGTGAAGTGATCAGATGTAAGAATCCCCTATTTTCTTCCACAGCTCTACTAGACTAATAATCAAGTATGCTGACATCAACTCACCACCACCCGGATATCAACACCTCTTGTCCATCCAAGAACCTTTAGTAATTTGTCTCTTAGGGAAACTTCCATAAGATAGCGTATTACAAAGTTAGCTTTTCGCTTAGCAATTCTCCACAACAAATCATCAATACGAGTGTAATAAAACAAACAAGTACCATACGTCCGCACATTCTGATTCACCGCATCAAATGCTTTGCAAGCCGCCAACTCAAACCATTTGCCTTGTTTCCCTCAGCAAGCTTACCAAAACCTTGAATCTAGCAACCATGTCCATCTCCAATGAACGTAATCCAACATCGTCGCAACAATATATTATCCTGCCATGAAGGCTTCTCGTGAACTTATGTATCTGGCAAACATGCCTTTCCCGGCTCAAACCTGCTACAACTCCCCTTCCCGAGCCTCCAGCACCACCGACCTTATAATCCTGGCGCAACCGCCACACCTTCATAACCGCTCTGGTCATAAGACCCTGACCCATTGGTCAACATATCCAACACCCAAGATTAAACCACTGTCAATCTCTCAAGGTCTACATTCAATCGTTATGTTTATACTCACGTCCTAGGCATTGCTTGCTCCCAACTCCTCCACCCTTAGGTCGAAACCTTTGAGCCATACCAATCTCACTCTCAGACGAGCGTCTTCGAGTTATATCGTCTCACTCTTGGACCACAATCCTCAAGATCTCGGTATCAGGGGAAATACTCATCCCCTCAGGGGAACATAATCCCCTCTGCCACTCTCGGAGCCCCCAGCCCCTCGAGCTATCGGTATTCAGGGGAATCACCATCCCCTCAGGAGCAACAATCCTTAACGACTATAAACATCTCAAGAACAAAAGTACCTCCTGTGGTCCGAGTATAACATTACAATGTTACATCTTCCCACTCAACTTCTCATATCAACCTGGATTATCCATCAAACATAGAAGTTTCTGATCCAACAGCATATGAACACATATCTGCCCCTCTAGGCTCGATACCTCTCTAGAAGAATGTCGTAACGTTCATCTACAAGAATGTCATATCTGCCCCTGTAGGCACGAAGAGGATGCTCTAGGACTCCATGCAACAAACAAATGACTAACTCACATAATCAATCAGGACATGCAATCCCCAAACATCTACAGCACAAAGCCTAGTGAACCCAAACCTAGAACCGTAAGGGCTCTGATATCAAACTAAAACAACACGACCCATTTTTTTTAAATGATAATAATAATAATATATAATATAAGTAAATACTATATAGCTAGTGGTCTAATACCCACTAGTCTCCTAACCACAATTAAACCAACCAGCGGAAATAATACCAATACCAATAACCAACAAATTATCCCATCATTAATAACCAATAATCAAGTATATCAATTCCGATAACCAAACAACATGGAAACATCGAACCAGCAATTCTAACAATGCTCTAATGAAACAATTCTAGCAAACTAGAAAGGCCAGACAACAACCAAACAAGTCCCTAAAACATCCTCCTCTTCATTGCCTTGATTACACGATCACACTTTGCGTTTACCTGCACCACAAACACAAATTGAGATGCATGAGTATTTGATAAACACTCAGTGAGGCAATCCTCCCATCTACTGGGCTATACACACAAGCAACATTGATTCCAATGTTCCAAACAAACAACAAACAAAACATACAAACCAGGAAAACAAACATCATCTCGCTGGAAGGGAGGTGTCGACTGACACCAGCCTAGTGTCGACCGACAATGGCATTGGTGTCGACCGACACTACCCCACAGTGTCGATCTATGCCGTTTTGCTGGTCTTGACCGACACCAAGTGGTGTCGATCGACACTCCCTCTGCAATCGCGATCTACTCGAAGCCGAGAGTCGAATCTCGCTCCCAACCTCCTCCAAATCGCCCAATACTCAAAGCCCAAGCCATATACGTCCATAGGAACCTGTAGCAACCAGTCCCAGCAAGAAAAACACACAAAACAACAACAAACAAGCAAGAACAAGGAAATTAAAAGCTTAGATTAGCAATGGTCATGCACTCACCTTAACAAGTGATTCACGAAAATAACATAAACCAAATAAGAGGCTCTCCAATATCCAACAAAAACCAAACTCGCTCCTACAACCAATCACACCAATAAACAAACATTTAAAACAAACTGCCAGAAAATCAGAAAAGAACAACCTCACAAGTGAAACCACGAAATCGAAACGAACCGTTAACTTTCTAACCCCTTCAGTTAAAAGCAAGGTCAACACGTCCAAAAGCGTCCCACAAAAGTTCGGGACGATCCGATCTCAGGTGAAACCGCAATCGATCCAGAAACACGCGCTGGTCTCAATCCGCGACTGAGACAAAACGCCCCACTAAACCGCTAATAACTCCTAGAATATTAACCCAAATTCACTTCTCTAAAAAGAAGAGTGTACGAAAATCTCTTAGATACAACCCTACCAAAAATCAATATATTTCAAAACGTTTTGAGTAATCGGATTTTCCTTCTCCCAAACCCTGACAGTTTTGTTTCTCTCATTACTCTAAAGAAAAAGCTTCATCTTCTTCTCTTCCTCTTTTACACTAAACAACTAAGATTTCTATCCCTTTCTATCCCTCTCTCTCTCATAACAATGTCGACAATAGAAAAAAACAGGAGAGGAGGCATGACTTTGAGAAAGAGATTAGGGGTTTTTGGTTTAATTAGATTAAACCAGGATTTAATTAAACCAAAATTAATTAAAATCTACTCTTTTGGTTACTCAACATATCTCAAATTTTATTCTCGGAAAACGTATGTTACAGTTAGAGCGGCTAGGAATTTAATTGGGTGAATTATTTTTCATGTTGCTCGATTTATGATGTTGTGTGATGAAATTGATTATGAGTAGTTAGTCAATTTGTTTGTGGTATCGAGTCCTAGTATCATCCTCTTCGAGCCTTCAATGAGATTCCACGGTAAGATGTGTGTTTGAGTAAACTTTTGAATTGTGTACTTAGCTTTTTGTTCTGGGTAGTGCAGATGGTTAAAGGTGGAGCTGTTGCTGGTCGTGGACGCGGACGTGTTCGCGGACGCGATCGTTTTCGTGGTAGGGGCATAGTCCCTGTAGTGAGTGAGTTTGTTAAACAGAGTGTGACAGCTGAGGGTGTCGGCGAGTCGCAGGACTTCCAGGGGGGGTCCATAAGTGTGGCCGGTGGTGGTACTGATAAGACCATAGGCGCGGAGGGGCTCGTGAGTGGTGTCGGTGCTCGAGTGACCGGTGGTGCTAAGGTTCTGGGTGTGGGAATTCCAGCAGGTGCTGCCTCTGTAGGAGGTGTGGACCTAGCGGGTTTGTTGACACAACTATTGGCTCCGGATGTGAGATCTCATGCTCGTTATTTGTCTATGGTGACGAAGATGCATAACCTGGATACTGTGTGGTTTTCGAGTGGTACAGATTCTACTGCTGCAGATGCATGGAGGACAAGTGTGGAACGTAAGTTCCAGGGGACTAAGGGGACGAGTGTGGAAATACTTCAACCGCAAGTATTTCCCGAGAGAGGAGTTAGACAGATTGGAGGTGCAGTTTCTTCAGCTATCTTAGGGGACTCGGTCAGTGCGGGAGCTGGACTTAGAGTTCAGTCGACTTCTGTCTTATGGGGGTCAGGCGATGGAGTCCGAGGTGGCTCAGATCAGGAGGTTCATGAGGGCGCTTCGTGAGGACTTGAAGGTCCACTACAAAGGGAGGAGTTACGCTATGAGGGCGGAGCTGGTGGAGACTGCAGCGAAGATAGAGGATGACTTGAGGTCACAGGTAGTGGTGGTTAGTCCAGCGGTTCAGACAGAGGAGACTTTGGAGAAGAACAATCCGAGCAATAGTAACAAGTCGGAGCAAAGGCATAAGAGGAAGCAGGAAGACATGTCTGGTATGCAGCAAGGTGGGCGAGGGTGCTTCGGATGTGGAAGCAAGAACCACAGGTTGGCACACTGTCCCAAGAAAGGTGATCCACAGTAATATCGTCGATCGTGTTACCACTGTGGGGATGAGGGGCACATCAGGCCTTTCTGTCCTAAGTGGAGGAAGATGATGGAGGGTGCGACACAACCAAAGGGAGGACCGGGTGCTCAACCCAGAGTTTAGTTTGGCTACTCTTTCTTTTTATTTCAGCTAAGTATTTTTCGTTTAGAGTTGTAAACGTTAATTGCACTTGAGGTTTTAATAAAATGGAGTTATTTGGTTTTTGCAATTGTGGGTCTTGTGAAAAAGGAAATCGCTCATGAGTTCTATAAATGGAAAGTTGCCATACATGGAATGTTTCTAAAAATGGAAAGTTCTATGAATAGTTAGAACTTGTATATTAGTGGAAAGGGTGTTTGTAAACACCAAAGTGTTTGAGATGTTAGTAGTGAGGCCTGGGGATGGCCATGGAAGTGGTGATATTCTTGGAGAGAATATGGTGTTGGTAGGACATTGAGATGTTCTACGTGGATCACAAAGGGTGGTCATGATTGGATAAATGCTTATAGACGTTATGACAATTTGCTATAGGGACGGGGGGTCCTGAACAACTCATGAGAAAATGGGGGTTCTCCTGAGGGGACGGGGGTTCCCTAGATACCGATAGCTCGAGGGATTGCGGTCCTGAGGGTGGTAGAGGAGATGGGGTTCTCTTGAGGAGATGGGGATTCTCCTGGTACCGAGATCTCGAGGGTAACGAACCGAGGGTGAGATGGTATGGCTCAAAGACGGGGGGTCTGAGAGTGTGATCAGTATTGCTTGAAGGTTGCGGCCTAAGAGAAGATAAGTTGGTGGTAAAAGTGTCAAGGACGTGGGGATAAGCATGGTAACCAGATGTGGATATATGAGATTGATGGTGACTCAATCTCAGGTGTCCGATTGAGATCGGATGCGTGTCTCGGGGTAGATGGGGGTTCAATCTCAGGATTTATGTGTGTTGACCGGGAGGGTCAGGTGTATACTGGTTAGGGGGACCAGAGTTGTGATGATTGGGAGAGCATGGTTTGGATTGACCAGTGGGAGCAGGACTTTGTTGCCTGGCGGGGTCAGGATTGTGTGGACCAGTGGTGTCATGGTTGCAGCAGACCAGATGGTTGGATGGTACAAATTGTTGTGATGATGGTTTGATGAGTTTTGCGGATGAGTGGCGGTCTGTTCAGATTCGAGGACGAATCCTTTGTTAGAGGGGGAGAATTGTAACACCCGCGAACCAATTTCTGGTTATTGGGAAGGGGGGTCGATCAACACCAAGAAGAGTGTCGATAGACACCATCAATGTTTGGTTTGACCAGGTTGTTTTTAATTGTCGTTTTGGTTTGGTTTGGCTTAATTGAGAGTTCCTAACTGATGTATATAAGAAAAAACTCGACCTAGGTCGTGGGAGTAGTTGTCTTGGCCGTTCTAAATAGAAAAGAGAGAAGAGAGAGTGTTCTTGAGGGGATTTGGAGATTCTAAGCTGTTTTGGTGAGATCTGTCCCTGTGGAGTGGAGATCTTGTGCTAGGAACAAAGGAAAAGGCTTCTAAGGGTTAGATTCGTCGTTGTTGGGTCAGAATCTTCCTGCAAAAGAGGTGAGTGCATGACCATGGTTTATCTAAGCCTGAGGATCCTTTGTTTGCTTGATTGGTTGTGTTTGTGGTGTTGTCTCTCTTGTGGTTGTTGTGTTATGGTTCTTATAGGTTCTTGAAGCTTTTGGGTGAGTTTGGAACGGATTGGATGTGGTTGGAAACAGAGATTCGATGATCGGTTTCGAGCAGAACGTGTATGCGGAGTCGGTGTCGATCGACACCATGTTGATGTCGGTTGACACCATGTTTGGGCCAATGTCGGTCGACACCAACATGTCTGATTCGTGATTTTCCTGGTTTGTTGTGTTTGTTTGTTGTTTGTTAAACATGGGAATCTCAGTTGCTTGTGTGTATAGCCAAGTAGATGGGAGGATTGTCTCATTAAGTATTTATGATAATAATTATGCATCTCAATTGTTGTTTGTGGTGTGCAAGTATGTGACGTTGAATCATGGTGATGAGCAGGAGGGTGATCTAGGGTCTCGTATGTGTGTTGTTGGATATATTGTTTATGTTGGAATCTTGGATAGAGTTATGTTAGGTTGTTGGATAGAATGATTAGGAATATTGATGTTGTATTATTTCTATATTATTGGTATGTTTCCGCTGTGCATAATGATTGTTGCTGGTTTAATGTTGAGTTGTGGTTTGGGTTGGTTTCATTAAGTAGTATGGGATACTTAATGGGAAAATGTCAAAAAAATCCCGAACTTTGAAAATGTCATTTAAATCTTTAAGTTTTTGTTGACTTTCAATAAATTAGCAAAGTTTTGTTGACTCGGCCATTTAAGGCATGACATTAAATCAGTGAACAGAAAAAGTAACGGAGTTATATCTCGGCCATTTAAGGCAACAACCGAAACCACAACTCAACATTTTTCCCATTAAGTATCCCACGATAAGTCACAATATAACAATAATAAAAGAGTGGGATCTGAGAGACAGTTTGCCCTAGCCGCCAGCAATTCTTGAGTCGTCAAGAGAGCTCCCGTTCTCCGGCGCTGGTGTAGCTCTGGCTTGCT
This sequence comes from Camelina sativa, assembly GCF_030686135.1. Lineage (NCBI taxonomy): Eukaryota > Viridiplantae > Streptophyta > Magnoliopsida > Brassicales > Brassicaceae > Camelina > Camelina sativa. Next base: position 4,541,633 of record NC_141885.1, on the reverse strand, counting down.
GGCATCGGACCCTGCCTCTGTATCGTTGCTCTGCTTTTCTCCCGTCAAATCCAAGCTCGTCTCGTCTCAGGCTCTCTCTTAAACCGCATTTCTGGTTTCTGTTCAGGCACTACTCCCGCCATGAGCTGTCTTCTCTGTTCGCTCTCTGAGTTTGTCTTACCGGGCCCTCTAGAGTCACTCAGTGTACCGGATGCTTCTCTAGTTTTTGTCCAGGTATTGACGTATCTCTTCCCGGATCTTGGTCGGGTTCTCTTTTAATGTTGTTTTGGCGAACCATTCTATCAGACTCTGTTGATAGTCTCCGTCAGGCGATGTCACGGCCGGTTTTGTTACTGGCTCACCCTCCCTTCTTATTCTCCATCTGTCTCTTTTCCGCCTCGTTCGTCAAACCAAAGTACCAGCTTCTGGTGGTGTCCTTCGGTCCGCCCTTTGCTCCCCCCCTTTCGTGTCATCGCCGTGTTGGTTTCTCGGTTATGCTAGATCTTGTGCGGAGATCCCTACGGTTGAATTCTTGGTGGGCTTGGTCCAATATTTCTTTGATATGTGCTGCTGCTTTCTCCTTGTGTTTATGGTCCCCTAAAAGAGTCTGGATTGACTGCCTTTGTCTTCTATTTGTGAGGCCGTTTGGGGTGTGCTTCTTCTGCTATGGGAGTTACCAGTTTGCGTAAGATTCGCCTATGGTCGAAGATCTTTGTGGTTTGGATATACTTCTATCCACCACTTCTGTTGGATTGAATATACTTCTATCATTCATCCTTGTTTTGCTTCCTTGTCCAGGTTATTGAAGAAAAGCATTCACCTGTCATCCTTGCTTCCAAGGTGTCTAAGCTGCTGCTATTGTGTTGCGCAGCCAGCCTCTGTTCTTGAAGGATGCTTTCCAGAGATTTCTTTCTCTGATGTTTTCAACGGCTTATCAGTTTGGTGCCCTGTCACCTTTGTCTCTGCCGCCCAATTTAGGATTGTCTTACTTCCCTCTGTGGAAGCTTCAATCTCGTGCAACATCTTCCCTTGTGGTTTGGGTGTTGTCCAAAGTAACCTCTCACTTTTCCGCTCTGCTGTTATCAAGGATCGAGAATTTTGCGATCTTAGTTATTGCCAAAGTGTTAAGAGTACTTTGTTCTATCAATCTGTTTGCTTTTATTTTGGCGTTGGCCTTGCGTTTGCATTAGGGAGTTTGTTAGCTTTGGCTCCTCCCTTTGTAACATTTCCCTCCTTGGAGGATGCTTAGTTTGATATAAAAATCTTGGTGCACAAAAAAAAAAAAATCAAAATCCTAAACATAAAACTAACTTTGAAAAAGCATAAACATAATAATGTGAGCAATCACAAAATCCTTTACAAAGTCACAATAGAAAAAATTTGAGTTGCACTATTCTAGTTTTTGACAAAAAATTTCTAACATTATAAATCCAAATCAATTAAGGTACACCAAAATCACTTTGTTCTCAACAAATTCATTCTAAATCAAATTCCTAAACCTAAAATGAGTTTTCAAAACGTTTACACATAATAATATAAACAATGACAAAATTTATAACAAAGTCACAATAGATTCACAAATTTCAGTTGCACCATTCTAGTTTTTGATAACAATTTCAAATATTATTAATGCAAATTAATTAAGTTACACCAAAATCACTTTGTTCGTAAAAAATCTATTGTAAATCAAACTCATAAACCAAAAATAAGCTTTGAAAAAGCATACACCTAATAATGTGAACAATCGTAAAATCCTTAACTAAATCACAATACAATTACAAATTTCAGTTGTACCATTATATTTTTTTAGAACAATCCTAAAAATTATGAATCCATATTAATTAAATTACACCAAAAATCACTTTGTTCCTAACAAATCTATTCTAAATTAAACACCTTGCTTATTGAGAAATATAGACCTTGTTATCAGAGCTTCTTGAATGAAAACTCTCCTATTTTGAGCTTCAACTCTTGGATTTGATGAACCATTTTCACCGATGGTGACCACCGCCGGTGGGGATGATGAAACCCATAACAGACACTCAAAAAAACACAATCTTGAGACTCAATTCTCCTTCAATCGACGGATTTAGTTTTCTTTTGTTAACCAGTCATGTGTCGACACGTCTAAAGGTTTCCAAAATGGTTATATTTATTTTCTGCTCTTTTTGATTACTTTAATCACTTTTAATACCCCAAAATTTTAGAACAAAAGATTTGAAACCAAGATAGCTCTTAGAAAATAAATTGCGTAGAATGTCTGAAAAGAACAAAAATAGGTGTTATATCTTCCTCCTTCCTCCTTCCTCCTTGCAAACTGAGAAATTCAAGGATTTTGTTAGCAAGGTTCTTCTTTCTCTCTCAAAACTGCTCATAAAACTTGTTTTTTCAAACTCTGTTTTATTTTTCCCGCCCCATTTTGATGTTAAAGTTACGGTTTTTTTGTTGTGCTTCTAGGGTTTTCTTACGTTGGTTTTCCTCTGCTATTAAAGCGGAAGCTTTCAACTTTTGTTTTATCTTTGCTGTCAACTTTTGTTTTAGTTGCGCCATTCCTAGTTTTTGACAACAATTCCAAACATTATGAATCCACAATAATTAAATTATTCCAAAATCAATTCATTCCCAACAAATACATTATAAATCAAACTCCTAAACCTAAATTTTTTTTTGAAAAAGCATAAACTTAATAATGTGAACAATCACAATTTATTTAACAAAGTCACAATAGAATCTAAAATTTCAGTTACACCATTCTAGTTTTTGACAACAATTCCAAACATGATGAATTCACATTAATTGAATTATATCAAAATCAATTTGTTCCCAACAAATCCATTGTAAATGAAAAACCTAAACCTAAAACAAACTTTGAAAAAGCTTAAACTAGATAATGTGAACAATTAAAAAATCCTTAACCAAGTCACAATATAATCAAAAATTTTAGTTGCACCATTCTAGTTTTTGACAACAATTCCAAACATTATGAACCCAAATTAATTAAATTACACCAAAATCACTTTGTTCGCAACAAATTAATTCTAAATCGAACACCTAAACCAAAAATGATTTTTGAAAAAGCCTACACTTAATAATTTGAACAATCACAAAATCATTAACAAAATCGCAATAGAATCACAAATTTTGGCTGCACCATTTTTGTTCTTGACAACAAGTCTAAACGTTATGAATCAAAATTAATTAAATTACACCAAAATAACTTTGTTCCCAACAAATCTGTTTTAAATTAAATTCCTAAAGCCTAAATTTAATAATGTGAAAAATCACAAAATAATTAACAAAATCAGAATAGAATCAAAAAAATTTGGTTGCACCATTCTAGTTCTTGTCAACAATACTAAAAATTATGAATCCAAATTAATAAAATCACCCAAATAGTTTTGTTCCCAACAAATTCATTCTATTTCAAACTCTTAAACCTAAAACAAGCTTTGAAACAGCCTAAAATTAATCATGTAAATAATCTCAAAATAATTAATAAAGTCACAATAAATCACAAATTTCAGTTGCACCATTTTAGTTGTTGACAACAATTCCAAATATTATGAATCCAAATTAATTAAGTTACACCAAAATCACTTTGTTTCCAACAAACCTTTTCAAAATCAAACTCCACAACCTCAAATGAGCTTCGAAAAAGCCTACAATTAATTATGTAAAGATCCTCAACAAAATCATAATAGAATCAAAAAATTCATTTGCACTGTTCTAGTCCTTGAAAACAGTTCCAATCATAATGAATCCAAATAAATTAAATTATGCCAAAATCACTTTGTTCCTAACAAATACATTCTATATCAAACTCTTTAACCTAAAAAGAGATTAGAAAAAACCTACACTTAATATTATGAACAGTCACAACATCTTTAACAAAGTCAAAATATAATCATAAATTTTAGTTTCACCGTTCTAGTTTTTGACAAAATTTTCAAAGATTATGAATCCACATTAATTAAAATATATCAAAATCAATTTGTTCCCAACAAATCCATTCTACATCAAACTCCTAAACCTAAAACTAAATTTGAAAAATATTAAACTTAATAATGTGAACAATTAAAAAATCTTTAACAAAGTCACAATATAATCAAAATTTTCAGTTGCAGCATTCTAGTTTTTGACAACAATTTCAAACATTATGAATATAAATTAATTAAATCACACCAAAACCACTTGATTCCCAACAAATCCATTTTAAATTAAACTCCTAAAACTTATACTTAATAATGTGCACAATCACAAAATCATTAACAAAATCACAAATTTTAGTTGCAGCATCTAGTTTTTGACAACAATTTCAAACATTCTGAATCCAAATTAATGAAATTACACCAAACCACATTGTTCACAACAAATTCATTCTAAATCAAACTCCGAAACCTAAATGAGCTTTGAAAAAGCGTACACTTCATAATGTGAATAAAATCACAACTTTCAGTTGCACCATTTTAGTTATTGACAACAATTACAAACATTATCAATCTATATTAATTAAATTACATAAAATATTTTTCTACCCAACAAATCTATTCTAAATCAAACTCGTAAACCTAAAACAAGTTTCGAAAAAGCCTACAATTAGTAATGTAAACAATCACAAAATCCGTAACAAAGTCACAATGGAATAAAAAATTTCATATGCACCATTTTAGTTTTGACAACAATTCTAAACGGTATGAATTCAATTTAATTAAGTTACTTCAAAATCACTTTGTTCCCAAAAAAACCCATTCTAAAGCAAACTCCTAAACGAAAAATGAGTTTTAAAAAAGCTTACACTTAATAATGTGAACAATCACAAAATCCTTAACAAAGTCACAATAGAATCACAAATTTCAGTTGCACCATTCTATTTCTTGACAACAATTTCAAACATTATGAATCTAAATTAATTAAATTACATCAAAATCACTTTGTTTCCAACAAATACATTCTAAATCAAACTCCTAAACCTAAAATGAGATTTGAAAAATCTAAACTTAATATTGTGAACAGTCACAAAATCCTTAACGAAGTCACAATATAATCACAAATTTTAGTTGCACCATTTTAGTTCTTGACAACAATTCCAAACATTATGAGTCCACATTAATTAAATTATACCAAAATCAATTCGTTCTCAACTAATCCATTATAAATCAAACTCATTAACCTAAACACAATAAACTTTCAAACATAACCACAAAACTTGCATCTAAAGGTTGGTTTTATGTTAAATCAGAGACTAGCCTCTTAATCATTTTTAGATCTACGAATCTTAAAAGCTTTGCAATACTCGTCGAAGAACTACCAATCCGGTGTCCACAAATGTCTCTTACAGCTCCCTATTCTCTAGTGTTGTAGAGATCGAGATCATCGCCTGAGCCGATGAAGAAGCTAACAGCAGAAGGATTTGACCTAGTTCTACTGATGACATCTTTTTATGGGCCTTAGGGGCTTAGCCAAATTGATACACTCTTGAAGCCCATCTATAAGCAAGTTGGTTCACTTGTTTCTACAAATAGGTCCAGGTATGTTATTTCAAACCCTTTTACGAGCCCACTAACCCTATTGTTACGATACTCTCTCAATATTTATACACCAGGCGCTAAGCTTCTGTCGACAATGGTACTAGTGTAGTTTAATCTTCGATGGATCAAAGTTCCATTGATTGAATCTTCTCGGTTTTCATCTGAAGAACAATTTCTGTTAAATAGTTCTGATTTTTCGTCTCTGAACTTGCTCCGTCAATGAAAGAAACGATTACCCCAGTTTGTTCATCTATCGTATTTTACCTTCAACATTTGCAAACTACCGCAGATCTTCGTCGCCCTTATCCAGATACATCTAGTGAGATCTGTTCAGTTCCAGACTTGGCCTTCTAATCTTCTGAAAAATTGGGAATGCCTTCGGCAAGTCTATGATATGTTGCCTACACAACTCGACTCCTACATGACCTAAAGGGTCCCCGGTATGCAAATCTCCCATCTATGGGGAAACTATTGCTGCAACCTTCCTCCTTTATGGAGAAAAAATTATGGTTCCTACCCTCCTTTGGTCTCCGGTTTTTCAGCTGCGAAACAGCTCACCAATACTAACCTTTTTACTATCTTTTGCAGAAGAAGTAATATGTCTCATGCTGGTGAGCTTGAGGTCTTGGATACCTTTTTAAAATTAGATTTTCAATCGACTATGACTATTTACCATCTCCCTGACTTGCTCGTGGATGAGGTTACGACTCACCATCTTCTGGCTTGTGGCAATGTGCCTTATCATTCTTGTCTCCGAGTTATGGATTTTTGGTCTAAGTATCTTATGCTTTTAATGTTTCAAATCTTGTTGTACTAAGTCTTATTTGGGATCAATCCTTACAGTATGTAATCCCCTTGATCTCTTGAATGGAAAATTAAGTTGTTTGACAAACAAAAAAAACTACAAAACAATAGTAGAAGAGCAGCATGCGAATGCAATCATATATTAGAATAGGAAGAAAAAAGAACAAGGATTTCAGTCATGTCTACTAATTAGAGACGACAATACCAAAATTTTCATATTCCAATAAACACGTAAATCAGAAAGTGTTCGATCATTATTCATAAACGAATGCTACCTTCAAAACGTCTCCAGTTTTGGAATCAATAATTTGTTCACACTTACCGCAATTACTACTTGAAATGGCAACATAGACAGCTAACTCAAACAAAGAAAAAACTCAAATTGTCTTTCGTGAACAAAATAAGTTGAATTAGTTTACTTTTTAATCAACCAAGACCCGTTAAAGGCATAGTTTATCTAAATTGGACATTTCATTCATATACAAATGGCAGAAGGGGTAAGAAAGTTTATAACACTCTTCTAATTAGACAGGTAAATTAAATTATGATAATTACTTTCTATAACTATGATAATAGTCTATGAACTAGATTAAGACCCGTGCTAGAGCACGGGTTGAAATTCGTTTTATTTATATTGTAATTTTTATTATAAAATAAAATTTATGTGATTGTTTTTAAAAGTTTTTTTGAATAAAATATTATGCAATAAAATCATATGCTAAATATGATGACTTGAAAAGGACACTTATTTTGTAAGTTTTATATTGTTAATAGTTCTAGATAAGTACATGTGCTATAACACTGGTTAAATTTTATTTTATACAAAATTTTGTATATTTTATATTTTAAAATAAAATTTTAATATATTGTATTAGTTATGTACGTGAAGTTATTTCAACAATGTATATATCTACCTCATGAATTGAATGTCATTATAAGACATAATTTTGTGAATTTGGTTTTTAAAAAGTGAGTTATTATATTATAAGTAATTTAATATATTGTTATACTTTTTGTTTTAATATACTTTGTTTTTTGAAATTCTTTCATATTATAGTGAGTACATATTATTGACATTGCTATAACAAACCAATTTAGAGTGTTTATAGTTTCTAATGTTAATATCAAGTTTCAATATTTTATAAATATTTCAAAATAAATTATTTAAAGTTTATTATATTATATAAAATTATAAAATTCAACAAAAAGTATAAAATTGAATTTAAATATTCAAATTTTGATCCGTTACTCAGTAAAATTTTTAATTCAATTCATATTATTTTTAAAGAATAATATTAATAAAAACTGAATATTTTAGAGATTGAATCATTTCTTGTTTTTAAAAATTCAACTTATGGTATATCCGAAAATAAAACTATTTTTTAATTATAATAAATAATATGATAAGTTATTTGTTTCATAAAATAGGCTCATATATAAAAATGAGAGGTGAAGTATAATAATAATTAACAAATTAATATGTTAAGTTAGATATCAAAAGATTTTCTTTGATGAATAATTTAATAAAGGAAATTAATATGGTAAGTTAGATAATATCAAATGATTCTTTAGAATATTCTTTTAAGATTTTTGGAAACAATAAATCCAGACTATACAAATAATATAAAACTTAATCTATAACCTATTTGTAACCAACTTATTAAAATTATACAGTCTACAAAACAATGTTGTGTACTTCCGTTTTATTATATAGGGGATAATACATTAACAAGTGTTCAATTTAACTTATGTATTTTACCTATTCTAATTTGTTTTAGTTAACAAATTATTATAGAGTAGAAACAAATTTAAAATAAATGAATCTGATAAGATTTTAGTTGCTTGACCTGATAAAAAAAATTCATTAATTCCCTTAAAAAGATAAACCTTATGATTATGAATAATACACTAACAGGTGTTCAGTTCAACTTAGATCTTTACCTATTATAAGTTTTTTTTGTTAGTTAAAAAATAGTATAGAGTAAAAACAATTATAGAATAAAATAATCTAATAAGTTTTTTTTGGTTAAATTCTCTTAAATAATAAAAGCTTTTGATTAGTAAATCTAGTTCAAAGAAATTTACTTAATTTCCATTTAAAAAAATGTATCCTACTTGCATTGGTCTAATCCAAATTATTTATACACACTTACTACCTACAAATTTATATATTGGGGAACTATAGAAAATATGCTTTAAAAACACCTTTCCCTTTATATAAAACGACGTCGTACTCATTCTTGATCTGCCCAATCACAAATCAACAAAAACAAAACAAAATTGCGATTTGCATTTTGAATTTACTAAATCTGAAAAGAATAATAAAAATATAAACTGAGATCTTTTCTGAGATTTTGTCCTTCTCCTCTGTTTGAAGTTTGAACATAAAAATTGTATTTTTTTTTCTTTGAAGTTTCCAACAGAAAAAAAAAAACAAAATTTGAAATTTAAGTGATTAGAATTTTAAATTTGTCTTTTTTATTTGGTGGGTATATTCATTTTTATCGGGATTTTTGTTAGCAGGTGGAAAGAAAGACGAAGATGTCGTCGTCGTCGCCGGACATTGCCGGAATATTAGATAATACGAAGGAGCTTGATCGGTTAAGGAAAGAACAAGAGGAAGTTCTTGTGGAGATCAATAAGATGCATAAGAAGCTTCAAGCTAGTTAAGTCTTTCCATTTTCAGCCAATTTTTTTTTTTTTTTTTTTTTTTTTTTTTTTTTTTTTTTTTTTTTTACTACTATCCAAATTTTTGAATGAAGCTTTTTTGATCTTCTTCTCTTAGTCGTGCATGATTGTTTTAATTGGTATTTGATTGTGTTCGATTAGTTATGGTTATTTTGATCATTTGGGTTTTGGGTTTTGGATCTTGAAGTAATTTGATAGAACTCTGTTGTTAGTTTACATTGATAAGTTTAAATTTTGCCAAGAGAACCAATTAATAGACTTTAGCTATTCATGTTGTAATGTAGAAATTGGTATTTTGCTTTGATTAGGGAAAACAAGAAGAGGATTTAGCCACCTTTGGCGTTTGTCCTTGTGAATCTTTAACTTGCTTCAGAGTTTTGAAATTTCTTGATAAAGCTCTGTTTTCGTACTTAGAAAGAATCGTCGTAGCGGACTAGATTTATCGAATTGTCTAACAGACTAATGAGAATCATATACTGAATTGAGCTTGTTTCAGCTAGAGTGGTTTGAAGTTTATGTGACTTTATATGACTGTTATTTGCTTTCAATGAGTTATCTTGGCTGACTTGTGTATGTGTTTTGAACTGCAGCGCCTGAGATAGTTGAGAAGCCTGGTGATACTTCATTGTCAAAGCTTAAAAATTTGTACATTCAAGCAAAAGAGCTTTCAGAAAGTGAAGTAACGTAAGCCATATCTCTTCATCATTTCCTTTCGGTTGTTACATCAGTTTTGAATGGTTTAGAGAGTGGATGCTACAACTAAATGACTCAACTGTTTGTGTGCAAAAAACCCAAATCTCTAAAGCTGTGTGCTTATTGCAGCGTTTCAAATATTCTGCTTACTCAGTTGGATTCTCTGCTTCCATCTGGACCAACTGGGCAACAACGCAGAAAATTAGGTATACTTCGATTACCTTTAAGACCCTTCTTTGAATAACTCAGGGTAGTCTTGTAATGTATACCCTTTTGGTCTTAAAGACTTAATACTCTCTTAAGTCTCAAAACTCTCCAGTGATTTGATTTATATACAAAAGAAGGATTAAGATTTTCCGATGCTTGTAATGATATCACATAAGTGGCAGAAGGCAACGAACAGAAGAGAAAGAGAATGAAAGTAGATTCAGATGTAACAAGAGTTTCTCCTTCCATGAGAAATCAAATCGAGGCATATGCCAGTCTAAAGGGTGAACAGGTACAACAACAACTACAGCATTTGTTTCTTGGAGGACTTGAATCACTTGTTTCTTTCAAAATTGGCCAAAAGATATTATGTGACATCTGTTATTTTTGTAGGTTGCTGCAAGAGTCACAGCCGAGGATGCCGAGAAGGATGAATGGTTTGTGGTGAAAGTTATTCACTTCGACAGAGAAACAAAAGAGTAAGCTTGAACCCTTTTAGTAAGATCATTTCCTCATTGGTTAGGTTACGAGAGGGAACAATCATGCAATTTTATACATAGTTGTGCTAAAAGATAGATTTTGAGGATTTTTCATGAATCATGCATTTATATATTAGGATAAAACTAGTAGATAGCCGTTATGATGCAGTTATGGTATATATTTTGCTCAACAATAGATTCATATATGAGTCTAAATAGTGTTTTGAACATTTTTCACAGAGTTGAAGTACTTGATGAAGAACCAGGAGATGATGAAGAAGGAGGTGGCCAGAGGTAACTAAGAGCTCTGTATAACTCAGAAACTTTTGCAATGATGACATTGCGTAGCTTGCTTATTATTCATTCTCTTGTAATCTTTAGGACGTATAAACTATCAATGTCATGTATTCTCCCGTTTCCAAAACGGAATGATCCTACAAGCACGCAAGAGTTTCTACCAGGGAAACATGTGTTAGCTGTATATCCTGGAACCACAGCCCTCTACAAGGCAACTGTAGTAAGTACCCCGCGAAAGGTTAGCTTTTTTTCCCCGCAACATTTCAAACTCGTTTCAACAGATGTATAAGAAACCAATAAGAACTAACCTCTAGTTATCTAAACGTGCATGTTGAACATGTGGTTCCAGAGGAAGTCTGACGAGTAAGTTCCTCCAGACACAGTTTTGTTCATAACGCATCATCAACCAATTAAGCATTTGTGGTTTTTTAAGAATCCCAAGTGCTTAATTATGATAATATCTGATTCATATGCTAGGTACTTGCTAGAATTCGATGACGATGAAGAAGACGGAGCATTACCTCAAAGAACAGTGCCATTTCACAAAGTGGTAGCTTTACCAGAAGGCCATCGCCAGTGAATTTCAGATGGATACAATAAAATAAGACTAACTATTTGGGTGCCAAAAGCATAAGTTAAGAGCTGTTGTCCCTGTTTGTAGTTCACATGAGATGATTTTGAAGACTAAAAAGGTAATTTTTTTTACTTTTTACTATTCAATTTGGGGCGAAGCTACTCTAGTAAAAAGTATGGGATGTGTATATATATATATGAGACCATGGATATGTATCATATTAAGACACAATTTATAAAAGTTACATTTGTATGATTACAAGTTTCTGTGAGATAGATGAAACAACTACTTTTCAAGTGTGACACTATATCCTTACTTGGATCTTGACTCGCGGTTCCTCGGCGTTACTTTAAACTAACCCCGAGAGACAAACGACTAATTTTCACGTGTCATTTAGTGTTTTGCCGTTCACTTAAGGAAGAATATCATCTAAATTAAGATCAATAATACGAACCAGCTGAAGGGTCTAAATTGGGTAGAGAGACTGGTAAGTGGTAGGTAACAAGGATGTAAACTAAAAACGGTATCATACGGATATTATGGCATGTGAAGTAACTAAAAGTCTAAAACAATAACGCAAGGTTAGTTTTGTCTTAACACGACACAACTTCGACGCAATGGTTTTTGCTTCACGGCTTGTTGAAGACAAAACACGGTGCAGCAAGCAGCATTTTTTTCCCTGTCGTCCCCAATTTCTACTTCTGCTTTAAGGAACTGGTAAACAAAACACGTCTTCCCTTTCGATTTAATTCTTCTCTCTTTGGATCTTATCTCGTGTTTTTTTTAACAATGTTTTGTGTACAATTGTTTGTTTTGTAGCTATTGAAAGATTTAGAAATCTGTCAGTTTTAAGCTTCAAAAGATGCAGAACGAAGAGGGTCAAGTCACTGAGCTTTACATTCCAAGGAAATGGTAAAGATTGAGAAAAACAAAAAACTTTTTTTATTATTATTGTAAGGAAACTTAATGAATTGATTGTTCTTGTTTGTTTTTGGATTATAATTGCAGCTCGGCTACTAACAGGTTGATCACATCAAAGGACCATGCTTCTGTGCAGCTCAACATTGGTCATCTCGATGCTGATGGGGTGTACACTGGTCAATTCACTACCTTTGCTCTCTGCGGTTTTGTCCGTGCTCAGGTTTGTCAAGTCAGCTTCTTGAGACTTGTCTGACTTTAATCTAGTATAGCAATGGAATTGGTTCTGGATCATTGTGTCAACTAGAATTGGTCATGTAATGCTTTTGTTAATACTTTCTTGAAATGATCTAGGGAGATGCTGACAGTGGAGTCGACAGGCTATGGCAGAAGAAGAAGGTTGAAGCCAAACAACAGTAAGACCAACAAGCTTTGTTTCCTAGTTTCTAGGTTTCTTTTTGATATCTAGACGTGAACCTGTATCTGGTTTTCTAATTTCTTGTTGCTGCAAAGATAATAAAGATAATGGAATGAGATGTTTGGTTCTTGTTTTCCCGGAATTAGCAATGAAATGACAAATCTATTATTTTTCTATACGCATTCAAGTCATATCAGGCCAAAAATAAATCAGTAATAGTATTGGAGTTGTACACAATAGACAACTATAAGACTGGAGATTAGTCTACTAAGAAAAGAATGAATGGGTTTCAATGTAATGTTATGTATACTGGATAGAGTAATTTAGAGAAATAGCCAAATAGGATAAGTATTAGCAAAAATAGGAGAATGAAGATGGGAGAAAGAGAATCTCAGGATGAATCAGAAGAAGATTATTCAAGTTTTATATGATAATAATGCTATGGCTTTGTTGGTTCCCAAGTAGCTCAATGACTATAGAAGAGTATATCTTTTTAGCTTCTTGACTTGAGATTTGCAGTCAAGCTTGTTGTTACTTTTGAATTAATGTTGGTTGTACCAAAGTAACGGTCTGCAAATTCTCCCATGCCTGGTATTACACGCGAGTCCGCATTAAGGGATGCATCGATTTCTGAAGTCACAATCTTTAGCATTGGGAATTTCTTGCAGAGCGCGTGGATACCTTGAGGTGCCTGCAGATTTTTTCTTGTGTTAGTATATAATAATTCTGATGAGTTATAGCTCGAGAAGAAACATTGACAAGAGGGTTTCTTTGGTTGATCTTTACTGCTATAAGATTGAGAAAGATGATATGTGATTCTGGAACTCCCTTGCTTAGAAGTAAAGTTATAGCTTTCACTGCAGAGTATCCTGTTAACAATTTTTGAAGGTTAGACAATTCTGCAACAACTGACTCGATAAATATATCCTTTGTTACTACGAACCTGAAGCTAGAACAGGGTCAAGGAGGAAGACATGTCTGCTTGCGATATCTTTAGGCAACTTCTCATATATTAACTGCAAGAAACATCATTGAATGAGCAAAAGTGTTGAGCTGAGATTTATGGGGGAAACATGTTTGCAGGCAATGGAATTTCAGACCTGACGACCATCGTTGTTCTCTCTGTGAATGAGGATTTTACCAATCTTAATACCGTTGCAGCAAGCTCTTAGTGCATTCTCCATACTTTCACCACTGTAAATACCAAAAACATAAACCTAAGATAGCAGATGCACAAATCTGAAAAGAAACGAGATAGCAACGCTTTGTATTAGATACCTTCTGATCACTGAGACGCCACACAATCTTTTGCAGAAGTCAACTCCAGTGTACACTGATCCTGTTAAGTTCAAAAAGTCGATTACTTAAGTGACATTTGACGTCCAACATCTTAGTGGCTCAGTTACCTGTTGGAGTGGTGATCTGTTTCTCTGTGAAAGGAAGATGACCAAGTCCATGTTCCACAACCTGAAACAAACATACACAACTCCAAGCTTAGTTTTGTTTATTCTAAGAAACCGATCGCCGGAAGTTTTAATGTTCTGACTAGATGCATTTTACCAATCTAATCAATCGGTCAGCATAGAAGACGAAATCATGCTTGGCTGTGTTGACGTCGCGGATAAGTGTATGCATTCCTTTGATCTGGAACGTCGAAGATATGATGAAGATGTTTGAGTATATCTTACAGAGATTGTGTTGGCACAGCTTTGTACGAATATGTTGTACAATAAGGTCAATTGCAACATCATTGTCTCCTCCTCTAGGAATGATTATATCAGCATACTTCATCGATGGCTGGATGAATTCGTCAAAGCTCGGCTTCACAAACTTGGTATACTGAAAAAAAACAAAAGTGATGGTCTGATGATTAAAAGCTAGAAACAAAACATTATATCAGATTCAGACTCATCACTGAACCTGTTCAAGCACGTTTTGGATGTTTCTTCCTCTCTGGACAGTATCACGTTGTATTCTTCTTGATAGCCGTACATCAGCATCTGCATATTGGTGTAAATTTGTATTGGATAAGCAGAAAGACCTAGAAACTGTTTCAATCTAAAGCCGAGGAAATAACAAACCTGTATCGACAAAGATCTTCATGTTCATGAGATCACGAACTCGAGGATCATTAAGAACCAAGATTCCCTCTAAGATGATTACATCACCAGGATTAACCTGAATTGAATCGTCATTAGTCCATAATCAGGTGTTACTAATGAACAATGCTTATCTTACCGGACTAGATGATTCAATGCTCTGATGGATTTTGAAATTGTAACTAGGAATGTTCACTGGTTGGCCTGATCTTAATTTCTCCATACACGAAAACAAAACCTCGGTATTGAACGCAGCTGTGTAGTTTTCAATCAATCAAAAATCAAGATTTTCCAAAAAAAAATTCGAATCAGTCCTCATCAGATCAATCACTCACCAGGATGATCGAAGTTGTATTCATGAACCTTCTTTAGTTTCTCCTCACTAAGGGAATGATAAAACGAATCCTGCAAAATCAAATGTTTTCACACGACTGTTTTGATGATTTGATGTAAAAAAAACAAAAAACAGATGTAAGAGTTAAATAAATTACTTGGTTCACAAGCACAACACGTTGATCGTGTAACTGAGACATGATCATATTGCATACAGTCGTCTTCCCGGAGGCGGTTCCTCCGGCAACACCTGAATTTAGCAGATCCAATCAAACCAAACGAAATCAATTTTTCTAAAAATCTGAAATACAAATAAAAATTTCGTACCGATGACGAAAGGCTGTTTAGGAGGAGCAGGAGCTGAAGGTGATATAGTATTGTCACTGATCAAAGAGTGATCTCTTACGCCATTAGATAATTTCTCCATCGTCCTCTCTTGAATCTTACGTTTAGAACGAGAGATAACAAATCTGAAAGATATAGAAAAGACTAGAGTCGGTCTTTTTGGTAACGTCTTGAATGGATAAATTGAAGACACTATGTGTGTATCTCTATTTCCTTATTAGATGTGTAAGTGTGTTCGTATTGGCGCGTGCAGAGATATTAGAGGGAACAAAAACACGTCATCTAAAGATACGACGCCGTATTTTGTAACCAATGTTCTTGATAAACCACATGGTACGATTTGGTTTGGTTTAATTTTCACAAACCAATGTTGAAGAAACTACATAAATTTTAGTTAAAGTTGTCTTTTTATAGGATTCGAATGAAAAAGTGTCTGAAATATCAAAAACTTGTATTATAGAAAAATCTTTAAACTACAATATTTGGCCGATCTCTAACAAATTAAAAATACTGATAATGGCATTGAATACTGATTTGTAGTATAAGTTGATCCGCTGTATATATGATTTATGATTATGTAGTTTTCTTTACCATCAATGGAGTTTACTAATAATACCCTCTTTTTAGTACACATTTGAAAATACCCCTTTTTCATTATCTTTTAAAAAAACTATTCTAAAATATACAAAATTACTAAGATAATCTTAGTTAAACATAATAATTAACCAAAAAAACTATATTTCTAATATCAAATCATTTTATTGGTAATAATTAAAATATTTAATTTTAAAAAGTTGTTATATAACTAATAATTTTAAAGATTATGATCCTAAATATTTTTAATAAATAATAATGAATAGTAACATATTTTCATGGTGCAGATTTGATGATTTATTATATTTAAAACACCTGTAATAGTTTAATTTCCAAGTTTTATTTTAAAGAGAATCATAGAATTGAAACAAAAATTGGTGATATTCTGAGTTGAATAGTGTTTGGTTTGTTTCTTTATATAACATGAAATATATGAAGCAGTATACTTTATAATACATATTTATTTAAATATGATCTTTTAAAAATTTATACAATCAATAAACAATATTTGTGTTATATACATAATAAATATAATTCAAACTTTATTTATTTATAAAGATGATATATATATAAAACATATTCATCTCACCGTAATTGTTCTGACGTTATATTTCTCTGTTGTACTGACAAAATGGTCTAAATCCTTTGGGCATCGAACACGATTGATAAATGAGTTATCGGTACTATTTGGGAGTTTGACTATGGTAATATGTTATTATGAGATACGGTAGAAGAGGATGTAAGAATGGTTAATTTGTTTTCTGGTTGTGATTTATTAGTTTGTGTGTTTTATGAACATTAAATATTAATATTAGTTTATGCTTTTTATTCATATTAAAATATTATGAATATGTAAAATTTAAAATACTATATAATGTGGTTATAAAAAGGATATGTTGGAATTAATAAAATATTATTAAATATGTGCTAACACGGCTTAATTCCTCATTTTATTATTTGCCAACACTATAAATATTATAATATCTGACATATAAAATCAATTTGTGTTATCTAAAATTGTGTAAAATAATTAATTCATTAGGAAAAATTTGACATAATCACATCATATAAATGACTTATTATGTATTTAGATCCCTTATTTTTTGATATAATAATTAAAAATCGAAATAGAATCTCAAACACTAAACAAAACAAACTAAATATAATAAACAAATAGTCTTATAGTATAGTACATGTTAAAAATTAATATAAACATTTAGTCGTACAAGCGGTCGGAAAATTAGGTTATTTCTCTATTTATAAAACATCCAATATTTAACAAACAAATAGAATATAAAATATAAATAATAATAAAATTTTATGCATCCGGTGTACCGCGGGTTAAAATCTAGTGTACATTATTTGCAAACGTACCTTTTGTTGTTGTCAACCATTCCAAAGGTACATTTTTGTTGTTGTCAACCCAATTTTTTATATATTGCACTCTTTAGATATTTTCTAATTAATATCATGTTTAGCAGTTATTAACATAAATTTCTTTGTTTAGGGTGAACATAAATTCTATATTACGACGGCTGATATCCAAAAATTATATATTAGCAACACTTTAGTAATTGATTATCAGGTTTTAGCATTTTTGTATTTATTTCAGCCAAAAATCATATATTAGTAACACTTAGATGATAATTTCATAATTATTAAATATTGGAAGATGGAATGTGTTATTCAGATATTTATTGGTGTATGATCCAACAGTCCATATTGTTCTTTGTTTATGTCGGTTGTCTGTGCAAAACATACACGAGATCAGGACCCGTACCAGCTGGTTTGTTGTGGTTCTTTTTTATAGGCTCTGAAGGTGCAGCGTTGAGGTTGTCCTAAACCTTAATATCCGGATGTGCAACATTAAAAGGATGGTTTCAAAATCACAGCGAAAGGCGTGCGCCACACCACCAAAGCCTAAGGCTAAGGTTATGATCTAGAAGATCATGTAATTAATATGACAATATTGTATTATTTATTATACATATATGTAAAGATTTAATTATATCTTAGTTTAAAAAATTATTTTACTAACATATGTAATCCCTACTGTATAATTCATGAGAGTAAATACTAATTCTTCCATTCCTAAACTCTCATCAATCTCTATCATGGTATCAAAGCAGGTTTGCTCCTGAGTTTAGATCTAGCGATCAAACTCGTTTTATTTTTATTTTATGTTATTAATCAAAGTGCTTCCACATTTAAGTTCATGAACCTCTGAATCTAAGCCATCGAGCTTCTTTTTATTCAAGTCTATCATCATAGACCTCAATCAAGTCATAGTGCTTTGTTTTACTACTCCAAAAAAAAAAACATGTTCATGATTTTATCTATCAAGCTAAACTCTTCTTTTTAATATTTCTTTGATATTTTTCGTTTCCTATTTATTTATTTTTCAGTTTTGAAGCGGATGCATTTATATATTATATTGTTATCACTTTTTCAAACCATAGAGCTTCTTTCTATTTAAATTTCTTATATAAAAAACCATATTTTGGTATTTATTTTTGTGTTCTATTCCTTTATTTTAAAAAAAAATCATAGAAGCGGAAGCAAACGAAAACCCTAACTCATAGGAATAGAGATACACATGATACCCATAGGAATAGAGATACACATGATCGATTGCTTTGCTACCATGATAAATTCATGAGAGTAAAGACATATAATGTGTTAGAGGAAGAATTGTATTAGACTCTTATGATCATAATATTACAACTTATGTTCTCTTATATACACAAGAGATTTTATAAACTAAGATATAATTAAATCTTTACATATATGTATAACTAGGGAATCACCCGTGCTACAGCACGAGATTATATTTATTTTTAGTAATTTATTTTTTTAATTTTCTTTTTTCTTGCCACACACAGATAATTTTCCTTTTTCTTGGATTATGGACATCTTGGAGGGATAACTATAACCCCGAATATACAAAAAAACACAAATATACAAATCTATACACTATAAACCCCAAATATACAAATAAACAATATATAAACAAAGAAAATAAGTGAAAATAAAAAACTACATTACAAAAATACAAATTACAAAAAAAGTAACTAACAAAATATATAATCTCGTGCTGTAGCAATAATAATAATAATTTGTATTTATGAATGTTTAATATCCAAAGTAAACAATAAGAGAAGAAAAAAAATTTAAAATAGTAACATTAGACATGACTTATAAACTGATTGAGGTATCATACTCCTTCCTTAACCGCTTCAACCATTTATTGTATTTAACCTGTACACCAAAATAGAATAAATATAGAGTTATTAGTATAGATATTATTAAAAAAAAAATATGATTTACCTAATATTTAGGAAGTAATTACCATTCCTTTTCATAATGGAGATTTTGGAAAACTTCTTTAAAAACAATATTGGTTGTCTTTGTTTGAGGTTTTCTCTCACTATCGTAATTTTTATTTGTTTGACTTTTTACTAAGTAGATAAAGTTAACAAAATAAAAATCTCAGATTTGTTTGAGATTTCACTTTTAAAATTTTTAAGAGTGAAAATATTAATATTACTTAAATATTTTACAGACTTAGATATATTATAATATTTTAAACTTTCGACGGAGTTCAAATATTTATAATAATTTAAACATTCTATAAAAATTTAAATATTTATAATCTCTTAAACTTTGAAAAAAACGTAAATCTATATATAATAACAATCTGAATAATGCCACCAACAGTTGTGTTTTTCAATCATACATTTTGTATATTTTCCGAAAGTCGTGATGGTTCATTAAAACGGTTATTTATGAAAAGCTACAATTGTTCAGTGTAGAGTTGTGTTTATTGAAACATTCATATCTTTTGAAATGCGTGACACAAACAAATGTTTCAATAGATTTATTTGTCTCTTTGAATTGATTTCATTTTTTTTGCCATGACACAAAATAATATAAATTTTCGATCTGAACAGTTTTTACAGCTTTCTAAATTATTCTCTAGCATTCCTTCTTTTAAAAGTAATGAAATCCTTACAATTCTTGATTTAACAAAAGTTTTTTGAAATGATAAAAATCTGATTTATAACTTTTAGTTAATTCTCAATATAAAAATTTAATAAAAATGCCTAAAGTTTTTTTTTCAACAGTTAGATGGATTATATAGTGAATTTTTGAATTTGACGTTTTCAATATGGTAAGAAATATGTCTTCTATTCAAAAGCAGTTTATATGGATTATTAGGTAAAATCAAGTGCAAACAATTGCGATTTTTCGTAGTACATTTTCGTAAAATTTGTCTTTTTTTTTTTTTTTTTAAATTCAAATGGTTATATTTGTTCATTATAAAGTTTTATCTTTTCACTATATTATATTTATATTTTTTCATCACAACTTTCGTTCTAATAGGTGTATGACGTTAGTGACGTGTATCTATTTAAATAGTCATGTCTTCTGAACTCTCTTTATATTTGTCTCTCCATCTATACTAATCATAATTAATTACTATAATTCGTGAAGGAAATATTAAAAAATCTAAGTTAAATGATGATTTATTTTTATTTAATTGTATTAAGTTGATTTGCTGTTTCCGTAAATATCTCATAATATAAAAGCAAATCAAATAAGTTTACATATGTATACAATTTCGTATTTAATCTATTGATTATTTTGGAAGCAAAAAAGTCACAATTGATAAGTATTAAAGATTTCTCATTATTATTAATATTAGTAATAATTATAGGGATTAAGTATGGTAGTAGTTAATATTTGATATTACTGAAGCCATTAAATACTCTGATACTAATTTTCTTTTTTATAGGGATTATACATCTGTTTCGTTGTGTGTTTAACTATTTTTGAATCAAATAATATACATGATCCAAAAATTATTAATCTGGAGAACAAACAGATCCGCGAATATTTTTTCTTCTATTTTCGGGTCAGAGAGGATCCGCATCCCGACCCGGTTAGTTTCAAGTGATCGACCCAAGGGTATAATGGTCACTTAGATAAATTGAAACTATAGATTAATTTAATTAAATTAAATGATTCTCTAATCATTTTTAATGAAAAACCTACCAAAACAAAGTCATGGTCCAATTTGAGTCTAGTGAGTACTTTAGCTTTAATAGAATAGATAAATATTACAATATATTAATATTAATTACATGATCTTCTAGATCCTTCTATACAAAAGATATTTCCTAAACTAAGATAATGTAAATATAAATAATATATTTAGATAAATTTTAATTATATATTTACAAGATAAATGTAAATGTAAATAATATATTGGTCCCATGTTGGGCTTTGTTATGTCGGTTATTATAAATCCTAATATTGTTGTAAACTTTAAGATCTAGCGTTATATAAACTCTTGTATCATCGGTATTAGAGCAGGTGATTCTTGTGGATCTAAATTAAAGCTTCAGTATTAGTGTTCTTGTGATCCTAATAATAATGGGATGTGAAGCCGATGAAGACGATGGTGGCAGAGATGATAAAGATGATGTGATGTGTGGATTTGTGTCCACGTTTGGGTTTTAGTAAACGAGCTTATGGGTTGTGGTTAGTATTCATAGTTTTTTTATTTCCTAATAATTTAATTAATGGGATTTTGGGTTTGTGCTTTAAGAGTACTGTCTTATGATTTTTATTTTCTTAAATTGGTTTTGGGTTTTCTTTTTGCAATAATTAATCGGGGGTTTTTTCATTTATTTAAATTCATGATGTTGGGTATAGGGTTTATGGTTTACATGAGTTTGAGTTACGAATAATTTTTCTGAGATTTTTATTTTGTAATAGTTTTACCATTACAGGAGAGTTGTTTGGAACGTTTATGTTTTTAGGTCAATTTCTTTTTAGTCCGATTTGTGGACTGTTCTAAGATTAGGGCAATTATTTGTGTAGATTGCAGGATTTGCATTCACAGGATGTTGTTATTCTCTTTTACGAAAGACCGAAGATGAGCTGATATTCTATCCCTATTTTCAAGATTAAAGTTTATGTTCGGAGGAGTTTGGTAACATAATTTGTCCATCATTAACAAGTGTCCACTACATCTGTATTCTGTTTTACGATTGTAAAGTTTACGTTTTGGGTACCATGTTTGTCGCACGGGGGAGTATTGGTGTATGGGCCAACAATCCATGTTGGATTTTGTTTATGTCGGTTATTATATATCCTAATATTGTTGTAAATCCTAAGATCTAGTGTTATAAACCCTTGTATCATTGATTAAGATAGACAATATAATAATAAAAAAATTTCCCCAAAACCCTTTTTCTAGTTTCTACATCACCAATAAAAAGAAAGAAATTAAAAGTGACCATCCAAGATGAATAATGCAACTTAGTACTCCATTAGGCATGTTTATTGACTTTAGGTGAAGAAAAACATTCAGGTAAAAATTGGGTGAAGAAAAAGAAGAATCGGGTTAAAATCATATCAAACTCGGATTACTGATCAGATCAACTAAAGGTGTATGACTTGTTATTTTATGAAGGGATACACTTTGTTCTGGTGGTTTATAAAGAGGCCAAAAGTTTGTGTAAGAAAATTGAGAAAGCACAAGTACAAGGAGAAAAATGCAGAAACCCAAGTTTTTTTTATACGATTCGAAAGAAAGAAATCTCTCTCTCTATTAAAATCTAAGATGGACATAGACCAAGAAGTATCGAATGATCCTTAAACATGGGAAACAGACAAGACTGGGGAAGATGATAACATGAGAGTACAAAGAGCCTTGGTGTAGATCAGTGCAAAGGTTTTGAGAATGATTTATTCATTCCTCCATGGCTTCACCCACTTCTGTAATCTCGACTCGCTCCAACAATGGGGTGATTTTGGTGAGAAGAACCTCTGTCACACAATAAACCAACAAGATGAAGTTAGAAAAAAAAACAAGGATTAAAACTGGATTCCACCCGAGGCTTTCGATGTTAGATTCTTTGTTGTGTGTTCAAAGAGTAACTTACCGGTTTTCTTGGTGAAGGAATAACCTTTGCTGCTGACATACGTTCTTGGGTTTGGTTCCATGTAATTCCTCAGATATTCCTTGTTCCCCTGTTTACCAACACAGTGTAAAACAATAAGCTCCAAAAGCAACAAAACATACAGATGCAATGCAAAGAGTTTGATTTGGTGGTGAATAACTTGGCCAGCGTAATGTGTACTTGCTGAACAGAGGTTTTAGGATTGCATTAAACCAAATGGAGAGGACATTTTCATTAATCTAATGACAATTCTAAGTCTTGGGTTTTGTGGGTTTGTTAGTGATGTACTTGGTCACTGTAATGTCAATGAGATGATACATTATGACTCTTACATGCTGACCAAAGGGAGTTTTGTACATTAATCAAAGGTACTTGTTAAAGCAGCGTGAAGACAAACCTTTGTTATCACGCAGATGTCCACGTTGCTACCACTACCCAGGTCATTGAATATACCCGAGCATATAGCTTCAGCGACCAACTGAATTCCCTCATCCCTCTAAGAGGATTTTGTAACAAGAAATTAATCAGACAGAAGAAAATAATGTATCTGGAAACAGAAAGATGAATATTTCCGCTTACTTACAGTTAGACCTTCTTTGTACTTTGCCTCAAACACAGACATAGCAGCAAGAGAACCAGAACCCATTGTAGCGAATGGAAGAGTGTCAGTTGAACCGTGTGGGTATATCTGTGTATAAGAGAAAGGGTCAGATGTGATATGAATAACGATAAACAAACAAACAAAAAAATCTCTTCTCAGGAGATAGCATCCGGGAATTAAAACTTACAGTATGCAGATGAGGCCCAGTGATATCAACTCCACCAAGCACAAGCGCAGCAGAGACATGACCTTGATAGCTGAAATGAAACTTAGGCAGTTAAGTAATCTATGTTTCTTTAAGACGAGTTTCTAGATGAGACAGAACCAATTTACCTGAAAAGATGTTTTTTGAGAAGGGTCAAAGCAGTAATGACACGAGAGTCTCGACTGGTCTGGTAACGATGCAACCGCAGCTGTGAGCTGACCATATCTGGACAATGAGAATGAAACCAAGATAACTAAGCATTAAGTTTAGGGAGCAACACATTATGCCACACTGTAGTTAGAGAGTAAATACCAGTAACTGCTTCAGTGTCAGCGGCGGTTCCTGCACCACAGCAATATATGTTGGGTGCCATATAGTGAATCTTCTCACAGTTCTTATCAGCAACAATAGGTCCCTCAGTTGCTCGGGTATCCGCCCCTAGTATCACACCATCCTATACAAATACCCAAATATTGAAATCAGCGTTACATAGCTTCCCCCAGTCATTTACTAAAATGAATCCAAAAGACAAAAGTGAGAGCAGGAACACCACAAACACCCTTCACAGGTTTGAATACTGTTTCCCTAAACTATACAAAAAAGCATAGAGCTGATAAAAAACACCACCACATTTTAATATTAGAACTTGGAAAAGGATCTAACATGTAGGAACTGAATAAAGATCCATTAAGTAGAACAATCTGGTCGTATGCTGGCGATACTAATTAGGATTCAACTTCTTGACTAATCAATTTTACAAAGAACTAATCTGAACTTCAACAATACAAAAATATCATTAAGTCTCGGCACAATTTTTTTCCTAAGACTAAGTACAAAACAGTTCACATTCATCTATAAACAAAACTAAGGGAGAATGAAAAAAGCAAACCTTGAAAATCAAACCAACGATGGTAGTACCAGTCTTCAAAAAAGAAGGAGCTTTAAGACCCTTTTGTGTAAGCATATCATTTCTCTTACACAGATCGAAGCTGAACCCACCTTTTGGCGGCACATCTACAGCTGATTGCGACATTTTTTCAAATTGACAACTCTACAAATAACAAAAAAGATTAGTAATTTAACATCTAAAACGATTACCCAGAAGAAGCAATTTGAGATTAGGGTTGGGATAATTAATTGTATTCAATATCAAAGAGACAGTAACAGGAAAGTTAAGAGTCACACAGGAAACAAAAACCCAATAAGAGTAAATCAACAAACCCTCAGATCGTGAACCCTTAAAAAATGCAGTAAAAGCGAATGAGAATCACCGGAATCGAGCAAGAGAGAGTTCAAGGTGGAGAAGTGCGAGAGTGATGGGGGAAATTAAAAAAAAAAAATTCGTTGGAGAAGAAGAGTAGTAATTTTACCTTGATGAATTGTTTTGCTCGAATCGGAAAAAAAAATAGAACAAGAAGAGAAGAGAAGAGAAGAGAAGAGAGAAAGTATAAAGAGACGGAGAGTTTTCTTCTTCCCCAATTAACCTTTACAGAGTCAGCGGACATACTTTAACATGTAGGGGTATTTTAGTCTTTTCCGTTCGACAAAATCTGAAAAAGAATAGGCCCTCGCCCTTTCTTTCTTGTTCTTGGCCCAATTTTTAAACCTTAGAATTTGTATTAGTTTTATTTTACCAAACAACAAAAACAACTACCAAATATAAAATCAGAGATTTGAGTTTTTTTTATTCATGGATTATATAATTCATTCCTCTCCATATAGCTTCATCAACTTCTGTAACTTCGACTCGCTCCGTCAATGGAGTAATTTTGGTACACAATAAACCAACAAAGAATGAAGACTTCATAATGAAGACACCAAGGAAACAATAAAGAAGCTTGAATCCATATTTGGTTCGCTTCATTGGTCAACCAAAATATGCCAGGACAGGTTTTTGGTTGGTCGGAAGGGATTTTGGCGTCCCGCTAAAGCGGAGCTCTGATAATGATAGACAGGAAACGAAGAAGCATAAACAATACTAGCAATGTAATTTCACTTGTACACTAGATTATATCACAGCACAGTGTATATCCCATTAAACAGAACCAACGTTGTTAAGGGGATTTTGTTTTGAATTTACCAACTACTATAAGTTATATGACATTTTGTACCCTAAAAACAGAGCTTTGGTCGTTTTAGCACGAGAGTATCGGTCAAAGTTAACGAGAGAGCTCTAAAAACGGCGTTTCCAAAGTATAAAGAAGCTATTCGATCTTTGTTGAGTTTATGATTTATAAACAAACAACTAAACACCCTTTGAAGTTTGAACTTTTTAGTTGACTACCATAAAAATATAAGAATATAAATTAAATATTTTGGCTCTTTTTGGGTAAGAAATCATTTTGTAGTGATAACTTCCTTATCTATTCTTTTCACTCATACTAATATTTACTCGTTCAAAATTTTTTAACATTTTCATTTTCCTCAGGATTTCGTTGTTGATCTTATCTAATGTTCCCGAACTGGTTTCAACCACGCAGACTTCGTCACGAAATCTCACCCGACTCACTAAAATGGCCAAGACGTTTCTCATGTTCATCACTCAAAGACATCCAAAACCTCCTTCATTCTGATGACCCCCTCATCAGAATCCTACTCTCCGGGGCGTCAAGTCATTCACCCGCCTCGGAGTCCTGCCAGGATTCTGATAAGAAAAAGACTCTTTTTATTATCTCCCAAAGAATGAATGATACAATTATAACCGAATGTAACAAGAAACCAATAGAATCTCTAGACGCGGCTTGAACATAATTCTCTCCCAACGAAGACTCATATGTCTCGTGTTTCCACAACAAACAACATAACTTCCAAAAGTAAACAAACAATCCTTTATATCACATAGACTTTCACGTGCTCTTCTCTTCTTGCACATGTGCTTCAAGCTTCATTTGTCCTTCGTATGTACACTCTATGAGGCTTATCAATACCTCCCCCCCCCTTCAAAACGAAGCTTTTCCTCAAGCGCTAGAGTAGGGTATTATCTTTGTAGTTCCCATACCACTTCCCAAGTATCCACACGATCTGGTAACCCCTTCCAATGCACTAAAGCCTCCAATACGCCTTTCTCATTATATCGGGTCTCCAACACTGCTTCTGGCTCAACAATCAATTCATATGATTCATTAAACAACTCTAGTAAGGGAATAACCTGATTGTGATCTCTCAATACCTTTTTGATCTGCGACACATGAAACACATGGTGTACCTTCGACCATTCCGGTAACTGTAGCCGATAAGCTGCCTTACCGATCCTTTCCATCACTTCATAAGGACCATAAACTTTGCTGCTAGTTTTTGGCAAGCTCTCTTAGCCACAGTTTGATGTCTGTAGGGCTTTAACTTCAAGAACACCCAATCTCCAACCTCGTATTCGATGTCTCGCCTGTGTTTATCGGCATTGTTCTTCATGAGTTGTTGAGCGTGGGTTAAATGACTCTTAATCTGAGTCAACATTAAGTCCCTCTCTCTCTCAACATCACCTCTAGCTCTGAGACTTTCGTGGAATTGTCTTCAAAACGTATGATAGCAGGAGGATCTCGGCCATACAACACTTTAAATGGTGACGTCTTCAACGTTGTGTGATATGAAGAGTTGTACCACAGCCCAGCCCAGGATAAGTATTGGTGCCATGTCTTCGGATGAGCTGAAGCAAAGCATCGAAGATATGTCTCAAGACATCTGTTCAAAACCTCTGTTTGGGGGGGGGGGGGGAATGTCATACTGTACTTAAGCTTGGTTGCAGAAAGTTTAAAACTGTCCTTCCAAAAGGCGCTTAACAAGGTATTACCCCTATCAGACACTATCGAAGCTGGATAACCATGTAGCCTTACCACCTCTTTGATGAATAGTCGAGCCACATCAAAAGCTGTAAATGGGTGTTTCAAGCTTAAAAAATGGCCATACTTACTCAATCTGTCAATCACCACCAAAATAACATTCTTCCATTGAGAAGTTGGTAAGACCTCCACAAAATCCATAGATATATCCTCCCAAACATGTTGAGGTATAGGTAAGGGTTGAAGCAGTCTTGTTGGTGACATTGTAGAGTATTTATGTCTTTGACAAGTGTCACATTCAAATACAAATTTCTATACATCTCTCATCAATCCTTCCCAATGAAACGATTGTTGAATTCTCTTAACTGTCTTCAAGACCCCTGAATGACCACCCATGAGACCAGTATGATACTCTTCCAAAATCATTGGTATGAAACGAGAGGATTTGGGTATTACTAACCTATTTTTGAACCATAATCTCCCACTCCTCACTGCATAACCTTCATTCTCATCTGATGAAGTCGAACAGGACTGGATTTTTTCCTGAAGATTCGAGTCTTTATCAATCTCTTCGTACATGTCATGTCGTTGTAATACTGTCGGCACTGTTAAAGCCATCAAAACCGAAGATGGAACTACACCTTGAGGTTGAGTCATTCTCGATAATCCATCAGGAGTTGTGTTCTCGATTCCAGGTTTATATATGATTTCAAAATCATAATTCAATAGCTTTATCAACCACTTCTGGTAATCCATCATCACCTCCCTATGATCCAACAGAAACTTCAAGCTTTTTTGATCAGTGTGTACCACAAAATGCCTTCCAAACAAATAGTGTTTCCATTTTTGAATAGCAAGGACTATAGCCATCAATTCCCTCTCATACAATGATTTAAGCTGTTCTTTGGCAGTTAGACCATGGCTAAAATAGGCGATAGGTCTTTTATTTTGCATCAAATCCGCCCCCAAACCAAAACCCGAGGCATCAACTTCGACTATGAATATTTCATCAAAATCTGGAAGAGCTAAAACCGGAGCGGTTGACATTGCTTTCTTCAGAATGTCGAATGCTGTTCTTTACTCCATTCAAAGCAGTATTTTCTCAATAATTCTGTGAGTGGTCAGGCTAATACCCCATAACCTCTTATGTACCTCCTATAGTATCTTGTTAAGCCCAGAAATCCCCTCAGTTATTTCATTGACTTGGGAGTAACCCACAACACCATAGCTTTTGTCTTCTCAGGATCGGTTGAAACTCCTTCGCTTGAGATAATCATTGGGCAGAAACAAGTGAATTCATAGTATAACCACTGGACAGAGATTTCAAAGACATCTTCGATATGTCTAAGTCTGACTCGCCTTTGATTGTCACAATCCTCCCCTTGTATAAGAATGACATTTCATTCTTTAGCCAATTCACTTGACAATCACCCAATGTACTCAACCAATAGATCCCCAATATTGTATCCACTTGTCCCAGCTGTAACACAACAAAGTCGGTTGTGAACTCCAAATTCTGCACCGAGAAACACACCTTGTCACAAACTCCTGTACCTTGAACCATTATGCATGTTCCCAATTTGACATTCAAATGTGGATCTTCTCTGCATTTCAGCTTCAATTTCTTGGCCGCAACAGGAGATATAAAATTGTGGGTTACACCACTGTCAAGCATGATAACCACTCATGAAACTCGTAGAAGGAGAAGAAATCCCTCTATATGATTTGAATGACAATGCCATGCACTCTCCAATTGGCTAAGCAATGATCAATTCATCTTTGCTATCATCTAACATTTCCACCTCATAACCATTGAAGATTGTTAGTACTCGAAGTTCTTTGTTAGGACATTTGTGATCCTTAGACCATGGTCAATCACATTTAAAACACAGCCCTTTTCTTCGTTTCTCATCAAGCTCAACATTGGAATTGTGTCGCCTAGGTCTCTGTTTGACTCTCCCTGGTGGCTTCTCCGATCCTTGAATCACATCAGTCACAATTGCCTTCGTCTTCCAATTGTTTGATGTATACGAGAGAGTACTCTTGTTTTCAGAGTTGTATCCTTCCTTGTTTTCTTTATTGGCTAGTAATAGCTCCTTCTTAACCAGTCTTCGGATAATACTAGTTTCCATTGCTCTTGCTTCCGCCACCATTTCTGGTAAATCTCTTGGCTTTTGCATGTGAACTAATTCCTGCATTTTTGGGGTTAATCCATTCAGAAAAATGCCTTCCAACTTCTAGTCATCTAACCCTGACACTTGTGACGACAAGTCTTCAAATCGCTGGACATAATCAGCTATGGATCCAGTTTTTTTAATGCAGAAGATACTTTGACTCGGTCCTCTTATTTTCAGATTACCAAAGCGCAACAACAAACTTTTCTTGAACTGTTCCCAACTTACAAATTCTTTCCTGTTAATCTCCCAATTGTACCAACTCAAAGCTTCCCCTTGCAAGCTCACAACCACCAGTGCTAACTTCTCTTCATCGTTGTATCTACCTGTTCTGAAAAATCTCTCCACTGTTGCGATCCATCCGTAGGTTCCCACACCCTCAAACACAGCCATCTACACATTCTTAAGTAGATTTTCTCTAATCCCAGGCCTAATAGTACTACGGCAAGGTTTTGAGATAGGGATTGGTACCTGAATGTCTTGAATTTGCGATTGCGAGTTGTAATCATGACTCGTTCCTCCAATTTCTTGTAACATTGATTTCCCGGGTAACGCGTGAAGCAACAGATCGAGTTTACGCCCAATCTCTAAAAGTTGTTGATCATGAGCTCCGATCTTGTCACCTAAACTGTCAATTCTTGAATCCATACGAGTCTCAGAACGACGCACCATTGACGCCATATCAGCTAACCGATTGAAGCATTCCGCCGTCGAAGCTTCTACTTGTTCCGCCGTCGTAGCCTCCTTGATTGGTGTTAAATTTTGCTCCATCACCATCGTTGAACTTGAAATTTCTCTGATTCGATAAAATCCCTAATTTCGCCAAACCTAATCTTGAAATCGCGTTAGATTCGATCCCAGATCACAATCGCACCATTTGATAAGAAAAAGACTCTCTTTTTATTATCTCCCAAAAAATGAATGATACAATTGTAACCGAATGTAACCAGAAACCAAGAGAATCTCTAGACGCAGCTAGAACATAATTCTCTCCCAACGAAGGCTCATACGTCTCATGTTTCCACAACAAACAACATAACTTCCAAAAGTAAACAAACAATCCTTTATATCACATAGACTTGCACGTGCTCTTCTCTTCTTGCACGTGTGCTTCAATCTTCATTTGTCCTTCGTATGTACACTCTATGAGGCTTATCAGATTCACAGACGTATCTCAAATGATAGTTTCTCCGTCGTGGATATCCCCAACGCTGATCACCACCGAGGCGTCGTTATCTACTACACTAGCCTTGGAATCATACGTACGTAAGGTGTTCAAGGAGTGTAGATATGTGCGGTCCATCCTCCATGCATTTGACGAGCGAGACTTATTGATGGATTCAATATTTCACGATGAGTTACAAAAGATGTTCGGAATAGAGAAAGTGATGTTGCCTAAGGTTTTTATCAGTGGAAGATACATCGGCGGGTCGGAAGAGATTAAGCAGTTACATGAGAACGACAAGCTGAGGAAACTGCTCGCTGCGTTAACACCGTCAGGTGAAAGATTCGCTGAGGTATGTGATTCGTGTAGGGGATGGAGATTTGTTATGTGTGATCGGTGTAATGGTAGTCACAAAATCTTCTCACTTCATATTGAAGTGAGACAAAAAAAAAACCAAGGTTCAACAAGCCAAAAGTGAAGCAAGTTTGTTTGTTGTGTGTTTAAGATTAAACTTACCAGTTTTCTTGGTGAAGGAATAGCCTTTGGTGCTGACATAGGTTCTTGGGTTTGGTTCCATGTAGTTCCTCAGATATTCCTTGTTTCCCTGTTTGCCAAACACAGTGTCAAATAATAAGCTTCAAAAGCAACAAAACATACACATGTATTATGCAAGTTAAAGGAGTTTTTATGGTGGTGATTAAGTTGGTCAGCTTAACGTGGACATTCTAAACAAAATTTTTTATGATTGCATTAAACCAATGACGAAGATGCTTTCCAGTTATCTAATGGTAATGTTAAGAGTTGGATTTAACTAATAACTGGTTACACTAATGTCTATGACATGATAGAATTATGAGTTTACATGCTAACGAAAGGGAGTATTGTAGTGTAGACAGAACCTTTTGATCACGCAGATGTCAACATTGCTACCACTACCAAGGTCATTGAATATACCCGAGCATATGGCTTCAGCAGCCAACTTAATGTTAAGGACACACCTTGATACGCAAGTGATACGCTCTTCAATACACAATATTTCGTATCATGTTGTATATAGAATGTTCTGTTTATATTTCTAACCTAGAATGTCTCCTCTGTACAACTATATATATGTGTGTAAAGGTCTCGTATATGAATAAGACTCATCTTCTACATGGTATCAGAGTAGTAAAAGATCTCTAAATTTTTTGCTGCATCTCGTTTCTCTCCGTTGCTTTCTTCTTTTCTCCTCTGTTTCTTTCTACATCACTTGGAGTCTCCAGATCCACTCTCTCCTTGATGGGTACGACTTGGCCGGCTATGTTGATGGTTATGTTCCTCCTCCTGCTCAGACCATTGTCTCCAATGATGCCACAGTTCCGAACCCAGATTTTCTAAAATGGAAGAGACAAGACAAGCTGATCTATAGTGGACTTCTCGACACTCTGTCTCCATCGGTGCAACAATTTTCGACTTCAACTGCAACAATTTTCCAAAGGTGATAAAACGATCGATGAGTATATGCAAGGCTTAACTACTCATTTTGACAAATTGGCTCTCCTCGGTAAGCCTTTTGATCTTGATGAGCAGATTGAAGCTGTTCTTCGTGGTCTCCCTGAAGACTACAGATCTGTTGTTGATCAAGTTGAGGGTCGTGAAGTCTCCCCCAAACTCACCGAAGTTCATGAAAAACTTCTCAACAAAGAAGCTCAGTTGTTGACCGCTGCTCTCGTCACGTCACCATCTGTTCCTCTCTCTCCCAATGTTGCTACCTCTCGCTCTCGTCCTTCTCCACACAAGTCTGCTCAACGCTCGCATCAACAATGGAACAATAGGTCCTCCAATACCTATTTGTCACCGCGCCAAGACACCCGCTCTAATGGTGGGTATCAAGGAACTTGTCAGCTGTGTGGTGTCTTCGGTCATATTGCCAAACGCTACTCCTAGCTTCATCAATTCGCTCCACACAATGGACTTCTTCCCACTCCTTCTCGTTCATGGCAGCCCCATGCCAACTTTGCTCTCACTGCTCCACCTTCCACCAACCCTTGGCTATTGGACAGTGGTGCGTCTCATCACATGACCAGTGATCTCCACACCCTTGCAACACATCAACCGTACCGTGGTGATGACTCTGTTCTTATTGGTGATGGTTCCGGTCTCCGGATCTCTCACACTGGTTCACTATCTCTAACATCTACCTCTCAAAACCTACTCTTGAACCGTGTTATTTGTGTCCCCCTTATTGATAAAAATTTAATTTCTGTTTATCGGCTCTGCAATGATAATAAAGTGTCTGTTGCATTCTTTCCTGCTTCCTTTCAGGTGAAGGATCTGAGCTCGGGGGACCTTGTTACTCCAAGGCAAAACTAGAGACAAGCTTTACGAGTGGCCGACTTCACCAACAACTCTCTCTGCTTTCTTTGCTTCAACCTCCACCAAACCTACTTTAGTGGACTGGCACCATCGCTTAGGCCACCCTGCTTCTCCTATTCTTCAATCCCTAGTCTCTAAATTCTCACTTCCCTACTCTCCTTATTCTTCTCAAAATTTGTTTTGTCATGATTGCTCTATTAATAAAAGTCACAAGCTTCCTTTTTCTCAAACCTCTATCACCTCCACGAAACCCCTTGAATATATATTTTCTGATGTCTGGACCTCTCCTGTTGTCTCTGTTGATAACTACAAATATTATTTGATCCTCATTGATCATTATACCCACTATACCTGGCTATATCCACTTAAAACCAAATCCCAAGTCCGTGACACGTTCATGCCATTCAAAGCGCTGGTGGAAAACAAATTTGGAACAAGAATAGGCACCTTATAGTCAGACAATGGTGGCGAGTTTGTTGCTCTTAAATCCTTCTTATCGGCTTCGGGAATCTCTCACTTCACATCCCCACCCCACACACCGGAGCACAATGGCATTTCGGAAAGAAAGCACGTCACGTTGTCGAAACTGGCCTATCGTTTCTCACACATGGTGGTCTCCCTAACACGTATTGCCGTACCCCTTTGCCGCTGGTGTCTATCTCATCAACCGCCTTCCAACACCGGTAATTGCCATGAAATCACCGTTCCAGAAATTGCTCGCCTCGTCACCAAGGGATAGAATCAGGAATATGGTTGTGACTATACAGAGACTTTTAGCCCCGTGATCAAGTCCACAACGCTCCATTTGGTCCTTGATGTCGCTGTAAGTTCATCCTGGCCAATTCTACAATTGGATGTCAATAACTCGTTTTTACAGGGCACACTAAACAAGGAGGTCTATATGTCTGTCGCCTCCGCAAAGCAATCTACGGTCTCAAGTAGGCTCCACGTGCTTGGTATACAGAATTACGCACCTATCTTCTCAGTGTTGGGTTTCACAATTCTCTCGCGGACATATCTCTGTTCATCCTCCGACGCGGGAAAACTTTTGTGTATCTTTTGGTTTACGTCAATGACATCCTTATCACCGGCAATGACAGCTCCTCCATTCAACACATCCTTCACTGCCTTGCTGATCGGTTTTCTGTTAAAGATCCGAAAGATCTTAACTACTTTCTCGCAATCAAAGCTCATCGCACCGCCAACGGCTTGCATCTCTGTCAGCGAAAATATATCATTGATTTACTTCACCGTTATAACATGCTATATGCCAAGACGGTCGCAACTCCGATGGCCTCATCTCCGAAGCTTACTCTAAAATCTGGTTCCCCTCTCCCTGATGGCACTGACTATAGACGTCTTGTTGGCAGCTTACAATATCTCGCCTTTACCAGGTTAGATATCAGCTATGCGGTGAATCGCCTGTTCAAGTTCATGCACCGCCCCACTGAAGCACATTGCCAAGCTGCAAAACGGGTACTTCGTTATCTTGCAGGGACAACAACTCACGACATCTTCTTTGCCGCCAAGAACAATTTGAACCTTCACGCTTACTCCGACGCTGACTGGGCTGGTGAATCTGATGACTATGTCTCCACAAACGCCTATATTGTCTACATGGGAACTCATCCTGTCTCCTGGTCTGCGAAAAAGCAGAAAACTGTTGCTCGCTCTTCCACTGAAGCCGAATACAGAGCTGTGGCCAATACCTCTGCTGAACTGCGTTGGATTTGCAATCTCTTATCTGAGCTTGGCGTCCACAAACAAGTTGTACCGATTGTCTACTGTGATAATGTCGGAGCCACTTTTCTGTGTGCCAACCTTGTCTTTCACTCACGCATGAAGCACATTGCCCTTGATTATGATTTTGCTCGAGGGCAAATTCAGCAAGGACAACTTCGTGTTTGTCACGTTAACACAAAAGATCAGTTAGCCGATGCCTTGACAAAGCCTCTCTCTCGCACACAATTTCTACATCTAAGGAACAAGATTGGAGTGTCTCCCGGCCCTCCATCTTGAGGGGGCATGTTAAGGATACACCTTGATACGCAAGTGATAAGCTCTTCAATACACAATATTTCGTATCATGATGTATATAGAATGTTCTGTTTATATTTCTAACCTAGAATGTTTCCTCTGTACAACTATATATATGTGTGTAAAGGTCTCGTATATGAATAAGACTCATCTTCTACACTTAATTCCTTCATCCCTCTACAAAGGATTTTGTAACAAGAAAATTTAATCAGACAGAAGAAAATAAATGTCTGTGTATAAGATGAATGTTTTCGCTTTCTTACGGTTAGGCGTTCTTTATACTTTGCCTCAAACACAGACATAGCAGCTAGAGAACCAGAACCCATTGTAGAGAATAAAGAGTCAAGAGTGTCAGTTGAACAGTGTGGGTATATATGTGTATAAGACAAATGGTCAGATGTGATATGAATAACGATTGCTCTACAATAATGTTGGATAATTCCAAGACTTGGAGACTAAGTAATCTCTTCCTAGAAGATGCTAGAAGAGATAGAAAATAGGAAATACAAATAAGGTCTAAATATTAGAAGTTTTCTAAGTTTTCCTTTTCCATATAGATTTAGGGGTTGCTAAGATCTATATAAATAAGAGGTCATGGAGAGATGTTACATAAGACCTAAGAGAGAAAGAGATTTAGTTTTCAGAAGTTTCTAAATCAATAAAGAAAAGTTGTTCTTTAATCTTTCAAGTTCATAGTTTTTTTGATTTGAATTGGTATTAGAGCTTGTGCAGAAGACGGTGGTTAAAGAAGCCTTGTTATCAAGCATGGGAGACAGCAATCCACCACAACGATCCAAAGACCTTGGGTCACCTTCGATCTAGTGTTCGATGTTAACATCGACAAACTACACAGTTTGGTTGATGCGTATGAAGATCACGCTACGGGTCACAATAGAGCCAGGCTCCGCCGACGTGAAGATGAACGATGTGGCGATTGCTCTGTTGTTCCAGTCGATTCCAGAGATGTTGATTTTGCAGATTGGAGAGCAAAATTCAGCGAAGAACCTATGGGAAGCTATCAAGTCTCGTCACCAGGGAGCTGACCGGGTGAAAGAAGCAAGACTTCAAACTCTAAAAGCAGAGTTAGATCGGGTAACGATGGGAGATTCAGAGTCGGTAGATGAGTATGCAGGGAAGAGGTCAGGACTCGCTGCTCAATCAGCCTCCCTAGGAGAAACAAACGATGAAACAAAACTTGTGAAGAAGTTTTTATCGGGACTTCCAAGAGAAAAATTTATTCATATTGTAGCATCTCTTGAACAAGTCCTCAACTTAAACACAACAACCTTCGAAGATATAGTACGAAGGATAAAAGCTTATGAAGAACGAGTTGGGAAGGAGACCTTGAGTGAAGATCAAGGTAAACTCATGTTCTCAAACACCAATTACCGTGGAGGGTACGGTGGATTTCGAGGGGGAGCAAGAGACAAAGGAGGTACCGGAAGAGGAAGTTTTGGTAGAGGCAGAGGACAAGGCCGAGGTACATTTAACGGTCAAAATCAAGGAGGAGAAATCTCAGAGAAGGATCAAAAGAAGAAACATCTTACAAAAGTCGTATGTTGGAGGTGTGACAAGTCGGGTCACTATGCTTCAAGATGCCCCGATAAGCCTCTACAACACCATGAAACAAACCTAAACGAGACTCAAGAAGCTGAAGCCCTCTACGTTCATGAAGTGGTGTTCTTGAACGAAGATAAAGTGTTCCCTGATAACTACGATACTAACACCGCAAGTGTTTGGTATCTTGACAACGGCGCAAGCAACCATATGACGGGAAACAAAGAGTTTTTCTCAAGTTTAGATGAAAACATCAAGGGGCGAGTAAATGTTGGTGAGGGGTCGTATGTAAACATTATCGGGAAAGGTTCAATTGTCTTTGTGACCA
Source organism: Camelina sativa (assembly GCF_030686135.1). Classification (NCBI taxonomy): domain Eukaryota; kingdom Viridiplantae; phylum Streptophyta; class Magnoliopsida; order Brassicales; family Brassicaceae; genus Camelina; species Camelina sativa. Next base: position 4,504,508 of record NC_141885.1, on the reverse strand, counting down.
AGTCGGGTGAAAGAAGAGCTCTCAAAGAAATATATTACATACCGGATTTAAAACACAACATCATCAGCCTTGGACAAGCAACAGAGAATGGTTGTGAAGTAAAGATGAAGGGAAACACGTTGACCTTAAGTGATTCGCACGGACGATAACTAGTTCAAGTTGTAAGGTCGCCAAACCGCCTCTACAAAACGCCGCTGGAGATCAGCTTTCAGAAGTGTCTCTCAATTCAAGAAGAATAAGCTACATGGACTTGGCATGCGAGGCTAGGTCACATCAGTGTTGGTGTCATAAACAATATGGTGAGAAAAGATATGGTCGTGGGAATGCCACAAGTATTACGTGAGATGAACATATGTGATGCATGTCTAGCCGGGAAGCAAACCCGACACACGTTCCCAATCAAAGCAGCTTACCGTGCAACACAAGTGTTAGAGTTGGTTCACGGAGATCTGTGCGGACCAATATCACCACCAACACTAGCAAACAACCGGTACGTGTTTGTTTTAATAGATGACTTCTCGAGATATATGTGGACAATGTTGTTAAAGGAGAAGAGTGAAGCGTTCGATCGGTTCAAAAGGTTTAAAGAATTTGTGGAGAAACAAACTGGCAAGGACATTAAAACCTTTCGCACCGATAGAGGAAGAGAGTTCACTTCTACTGACTTCAATCGATTTTGCGAAGAGAATGGAGTTTCTAGGCACTTAACCGCACCATATACGCCACAACAAAATGGTGTGGTTAAGAGAAGGAATCACACATTAATGGAGATGACCAGAAGCTTACTTAAAGCAATGAAGGTTCCGAATGATATGTGGGGAGAAGTCGTACGTCATTCGACGTATCTTATCAACCGAGTTCCAACAAACGCATTACAAGGTCAAACACCGTATGAGAGCTTATGGTCCAAGAAACCCAATATCGAGCACTTAAGGGTTTTTGGATGTGTAGCTCACGTCAAGATCACCAGACCACATTTAAAGAAGCTAGATGATCGGTCAAGAAGTATGATCAATCTCGGAACAAAACCGGGTTCTAAGGCATATCGTCTATATGATCCACTCGCAAGGAAGATAACGGTTAGTAGAAATGTAGTATTTGATGAGAAAAAAGCTTGGGACTGGTCTCCTCAAAATGAAACTGATGAAGCACCAGGAATGTTCAAGCTTTCTCATGGCGGATTCATAGAAAATGGAGTTGGACATGGGAATGATGAAAACAATGACTATCATGATCCAGATCAAGATCCTATGAACCAAGAGGAGGAAGAAGCAGAGCAGAGTGACAATGGCGTGAATCATGGAGCTGAAAATCAACAAGTAACAACGAGATACGGTCGTGTCATACGACGACCAGCTTAACTTAATGACTATGTGTTACTTGCAGATCAAGAAAGTGGAAGACTGCTTCTTACGATTGACGGAGAACCAGAAAACTTTCTTAAAGCAGAACATCAAAAGGCGTGGATTGACGCAATGAAAGCTGAGCTAGATTCGATTGTAAGAAACGAGACATGGGAGCTCGTAGATAAACCGATTGGTGTTAAACCCATAGGACTGAAGTGGATTTACAAGATTAAGAGAAAAGTGGATGGAACGGTGAGTAAATTCAAGGCAAGACTTGTGGCGAAAGGCTATGTACAACAACAAGGGATAGATTTCGAATAAGCTTTTGCTCCAATAGCAAGGCTAGAGACTATACGACTCCTAATAGCTATCTCAGCAACAAGTGGGTGGGAAATACATCACCTAGACGTCAAAACCGCTTTCTTAAATGGTGAACTAAAGGAGTTAGTTTATGTAGCACAGCCTGAAGGTTTCGAGAATAAGGGAAAAGAAGATCGAGTGTATAAACTTCGTAAGGCACTATATGGTTTACGACAAGCCCCAAGAGCATGGAATACAAAACTCGATCAAGTTCTAAAGGAGATGAACTTTAAAAGGTGTGTCAAGGAGTCATCGGTATATCTCAAGAAGAATGAGAAAGAAATCTTGATAGTGGCAATCTATGTTGATGATTTGTTCGTAACGGGAACTTCACGCAAGGTTATTGAACAATTCATGGAAGATATGTCAAGGAAATTTGAGATGTCGGATCTAGGCATGCTAACATATTATCTTGGTATCGAAGTGATTCAAGGAGAAGATGGGATCATGAAAAAACAAGAAGGGTATGCACATGGGATCCTTAATGACACTAAGATGGAGTCGTGTAATTTGACTCATGTGCCGATGGAGTCAAACTTGAAGCTCTCTAAAGCAGAACACGAACCTGAGATCGATGCAACCAGTTACAGAAGAGCCATAGGGTGTCTGAGATATTTACTTCACACAAGACCGGACTTGGCATTCGCAGTTGGAGTTCTAAGCCGATACATGCAAAGTCCAAGAGAGTCACATGGAAAATCTCTCAAACACGTGTTAAGGTATGTGAAAGGAACAACTATCCTTGGTTTGCATTTTAGGAGAGACGGATCAAAGAGAGTGATAGGATATAGTGATAGTAGTCACAATATCGATGTCGATGATGGGAGAAGTACTTCAGGTCATATGTTCTACTTCGGTTTGTCGCCAATCACTTGGACATTACATAAACAACCCACCGTCGCATTATCCTCATGTGAAGCAGAGTTTATGGCAGCGACGGAAGCCGCGAAGCAAGCTATATGGTTCAAGGAGTTGTTAAAAGAGGTTCTTTGTATTGACGAGAAGGTTATACTAAAGATCGACAACAAGTCGGCCATTGCTTTAACCAAGAATCCGGTGTTTCATGGAAGGAGCAAACACATACTGTCAAAGTACCATTTCATTCGAGAATGCATAGAAAACGAACAGACTGAAGTGGAGTATGTACCCAGTGTGGAGCAGAAGGCGGACATCCTTACTAAGCCGTTTGCAAGAATAAAGTTTAAGGAAATGAGAAGTCTAATCGGAGTTGTTGAGACAAAGCTTCCTGAAGTTCAAGTTGGAATTAAGGGGGAGAATGTTGGATAATTCCAAGACTTGGAGACTAAGTAATCTCTTCCTAAAAGATGCTAGAAGAGATAGAAAATAGGAAATACAAATAAGGTCTAAATATTAGAAGTTTTGTAAGTTTTCCTTTTCCATATAGATTTAGGGGTTGCTAAGATCTAATAAATAAGAGATCATGGAGAGATGTTCCATAAGACCTAAGAGAGAAAGAGATTTAGTTTTGAAAAGTTTCTAAATCAATAAAGAAAAGTTGTTCTTTAATCTTTCAAGTTCATAGTTCTTTTGATTTGAAATAACAAATACGATTACTCTAGAATAACAAATACGATTACACAAAAGATCATGAACTAGCTAGATTAGCTAGGGTTGGATAATTCAATAAATCAAAGAGACAGTAAGTAAGAACAAAAGTAAGAATCATATAGGAGTGAATCAAAAACCAAGCTCTCAGAATCACCGAAATTGTTTCGTCTCTAGAGGTTAATTGGGGAATAAGAAAAGAGAGAGAGAGAGAGGTGAAGCAAAACGTAGAAAGAGAGACGTTAGTTGAAAAAGTTTGCTTCTTCCGCAATTAAACATGTAGGAGTATTTTTTGCCCACACGTATTTGAGCCTATTTACTACCATTGCTTCAATTTTTATTTAACTTTTTCAATTTATGATGTTTGTGGTATTATTTTTACCAACCAAGTCACAAGCTATTCAACTCAACATTACTAATCCTAGTTAGTATTAAATATATATACTAAAACATATTCAATTTAACGATTCTCTGTAAACAATTTCATTCTAGGCCATTTAATGTAAGACTAGATTGATAACTCGTGTTATGACCGGATGCTATATTTTTGAATTATTATTTATTAACGTATGGATCAATCTAATTATTGTTATTTTTTTTGGGTATTAGAGTATAGTGTATGTTGAAAGCACGAAGACTTTGGTTGCTACAAGTCTGCTCTATAAGACTCTCGAAAAAAGGTTCACACGTAGAATCCGTAACGGATATCGAGTGACGTGAATGTTCTTTTAGAGACTCTTTGATTAGAGAACAAGTTATTATCATATCTATTAAAAAAATTTGGATTTATCCCTGTTTAGGAAAGTAGGTCATAGGTGGTATCCTATATATTGTGTTATTATGCAAACATATTGTTTGGCCGCTGAAGAAGAATTTTAGAGACTAAGCGAATAAGTTTTTAGGGTTCTTAGGGATTTTGGTTAGATTAAGAATTGGTCAGTGACAAGTCGTGTTGACTGTGTGTAAATCTGATTAAACATATCTTGTAAGATTGTTTAAGTGATTCTTAATAAGAAAATAAGGTTTTTTCAATATTGGCTGCATCTTCGTTTTTACAATTGGTATCAGAGCAGTCAACCGACGAGAGCTCTATACTCGCTACAGGTTGAGATTTTGGGATAATGATGCAGTCGGGTAATGAGTTGATGATGCTTCAAAGGGCTGTGATCTTGGATGAACAAAGTTATGGTCGTTGGAAGGTCCGCATGGTTCAGTTGATCCATAATCTAGGTGACGATGCTTGGACGGCTGTTGAAGAAGGCTGGGAGCCTCCATATGAGAAAACCGAAGCTGGTGACAAGATCACTAAACCTAAGGCACGCTGGACAGTGGAAGAAAAGAACTTGTCTAAATACAATGCTAGGGCTCTTAATGCTATCTTTGGAGCTATTGATGATGATGAGTTTAAGCTTGTTCAAGGTTGTGAATCAGCTAAAGATGCTTGGGACATTCTGCAAAAGAATCATGAAGGAAACTGAAGTGTCAAAAGAATAAGATTAGACCAACTTGCATCTCAATTTTAAGTCTTAAGGATGGATCTAGAAGAGTCAATTTCACAGTTCAGTGCAAAATTGAGTGTTATTGCTAATGAAGCAAATAATCTTGGTAAGATCTATAAAAATACCAAGCTGGTTAAGAAATTAATTAGATGTTTACCTTCTAAGTATGCAGCCCATAAAGCAGTTATGAGGGTATCTGGCGACACAGACACCTTGAAGTTTGAGGATCTTGTTGGTATGCTAAAATCAGAGGAGATGGAAGTTGCTGAAGAACTGAGAATTCATGGTAAAGGAATTGCATTCAAGGCAGATGACAAGAGTGATCAGTTGCAAGAGATAAAAGATAACATGTCCTTGATGGCAAGAAACTTTGGAAAAGCTCTCAAGCGTGTTGAAAAAGGACAGGGACGAGATTTATCTCGCTGGAATCGAAGTGATACAGAGGGGTCTTGGTCTAGGCCAAATAAATCTGAGAAAGAAAAAGCTGATCGGAGAAAAGAGATTCAGTGTCTTGAATGTGGTGGTTTTGGTCATTACAAACCTGAGTGTCCAATGGTTAAGCGCAAGGAGATGAAGTGCTTTGGATGTAAAGGAATTGGACATTTAAAATCTGAATGTCCAAACATGGTGAAAGGAAATAATAAGGCATATGTTAGCTTTTGTGATTCAGAATCAGAGAGTGATGGGGATGAAAAAGAAGGAGGAATGCTGAATCTTTTTGCATACAATGCTAAGAGTGATGATATGGCTGATGAAAGCTCAGATGATGATGGTGAAGAGTCGATTTCAAAAGAAAGCTACTGTGTTTTGTACGAAAACTGGGTCCAATTCTGCAACGAAAAATTGGTTTTTATTAAGGAAAAGCTGCGTTTTGAAGCCAAAGTCAATATGCTTGAAGAAAATAATTCTGAAGGATTGATTGGTGAGGAACTTTCTTCTTCTGAGAAAGAAGTATTAGAAAAGAAACTAAAGGCACTTCAAGAAAAGTATGGTTTGGAAAAAGAAAAAGCAACAAGTCTAGAAAGAGAGCTGAATGAGAATCACAAGAAGATTAGGATGTTGAATAATGGTGGCAAGAAGCTTGATGAGATACTATCTATGGGATTTGTAGGATCTCAACATCAAGGTCTAGGTTATCACAAAGAAGAGACTGTTGAGCTGTTGTCTCGTGATAAATCAGTAAGCTTCATTAGAAGCAATGTAAATCATGAAGCTGAGTCAAGTATTCTGGGAAAAGTGGTTCAACAGGAAGCCCCTGTAGCACTAACCAGGAACACACAAGTTCAATCTATATCGGCTCCTAAGCAAAAAGGTTGGACTAAATCCCAGCGAGGACGTAGAATTTATGAATGTTTCATTGTGGTAAACCTGGTCATGTCAGATCTTTGTGTTATAAGTTTATGAACAAGATCAAGGAGCTTTGGATGGCTAAGAAGTGCTTTATCGATCCATCTCACTTTTGCAAAGTCTGGGTTGCTAAAAGGATCTTTACAGTAAGGTTTCTGAACATAATGAAAGACAATATAATCAAGTAATCCAGGAAACTAAGGAAATCAACCTATGTTGAAATCTCTCGAAGATAGTCACTGAAGATGATGTTGGGGTTGAACCTCAGTTTCTACAGAAGCATGTTGCAAAACCACCTGTACAAGAAAAAGTCACAACTGAATCAACTAGATCAAATAGTAATGATTGGAATGATGAATCATCAGGAGTCTTAGCTACATCTAAACAGTTGCAAGGTCATAAGAATCAGTCTGCTGCAGTTGCATTTGTTGAGCAAACTGTTCGTCATGTTCAGCTGAATTCTCAAGGAGTGCTGCAACATTGTTTTGTTTCACAGGTTGAACCTAAGAACATTATAAAAGCTCTTGAGGATTATTTTTGGTACAAGGCATGATAGGAAGCTTGTTGTGTCTCCCTGCATATATGTCTCTATCTTTGTTTTTATATGAATGTGCACTCACGCTGGGGGAGTATGATGAGATGATGATATTGGTGATGATGGTGATGTTGTAGCTGAATATGTGGCTGAGGCTTATGTTTTTGGAAGATTCTAGTACTATTCACATATGGAGCTTGAGTTGTCACATTCAGATAAAAAGGGGGAGAATGAAAGCATGAAGACTTTGGTTGCTACAAGTCTGGTCTGTAGGACTCTGGAAAAGAGGTTCACACGTAGAACCTGTAACGGATATCGAGTGACGTGACTGTTCTTTTAGAGACTCTTTGATTAGAGAACAAGTTATTATCATATCTATTAAGAAGATTTGGACTTATCCTTGTTTAGGAAAGTAGGTCATAGGTGGTATCCTATATATTTTGTTATTGGGCAAACATATTGTTTGGCCGCTGAAGAAGAATTTTAGAGAACTAAGCGAATAAGCTTTTAGGGTTCTTAGGGATTTTGGTTAGATTAAGAATTGATCAGTGACAAGTCGTGTTGACTGTGTGTAAATCTGATTAAACATATTTTGTAAGATTGTTTAAGTGTTTCTTAATAAGAAAAGAAGATTTTTTTTAATATTGGTTGTATCTTCGTTTTTACATATGTTAATTGTTAGTGTAGTGATTGAATAATTTAATTATTAATATTAGATATTGTGTATATGTTGTAAGTCTTGTACGGTTTCTATTTAGTTTGAATTGTTTGTTAAATTTGTAATGTGTATAATATATAATTATTTTCCTTGTTTTATTAAAAAATATTATTGTACAGAGTTAAATGCATTTATATAGTGAACCATGGCGTGGAATTGGTTCCATCGGACAAACTGTAATGTTTATTTTGATTCATGATTAAATTCATATATTATAAAATAATACTATCTATCCCAATATATTATATATTCTAGATTTTTTTTCTTATTTTATTAGATTTTCTTAATATATATCTATGCATAATTTATGTTTAATTAGAGAGTGTATTCAACTTGATATTTTAAGTGATTTGTGTAAAATTTATAGATCATATGCTATTCAATCATGAATTTTAAAAATTCTAATGGAATTTATTGTTATTAAACTAATGATTTTAATGATATTTAGGGATTCTGGATGATTTAAGAGGAGGATTTCTTTAGTTAAAAATACAGAAATCCAAAGTTCATGATTTTAGGTGGGATTTGAAAGAGTTTTACACTAAATCATATCAACTTCCTAAATTCATCAAAATCATTTAAAATATTATGAAAACTCCCCTTACTCCCTTAGTATATTATGACCATTTGTATTTTGCAGTCGTTTATCCTATTAGTTACAATCTTTTAAATAAGGCTTTGATTTTTTGTAGTTTTTTAATTTAGATTTAGCAACAATCTATTTTGTAGCCATTTATGATTTTTTTTCAAAAAATATTCTTTAAAAATAGGGAATCTAGTTTTAGGGTGTTTTGAGAAATTTTCAAAGAAGTTTTTGAAGAAAACCATGAATCACATTTTTCCTTTATTTTTTTTGCAAAGAAAAATATAATCCATTAACATAAAACTAAAAACGAAACATACTATTAAAGAACCTAAAATCTACACAGAAATTCAAAATCTAAAAACTAAAACCACAAACAAAACTCCAAAAACCATTTTTAAAACTACAAACATTCATGGCCTGAATGTTAAATAAAATTTTGTTAAGTAAAAATAATAATACAATTATAGTTTTTAAATTTTTGTACTTTTAGCTAAAACATCTTATAAAGTAGGACATATGTATTGTACTTATTTAGCACGATGCATGTGGAAATTGTTAGCGACCATTCACAAACGACGAAATTCTCAATGACTCTTGTGTCTTGTCCATAGATATATATTGTTTTTGTATCATTTAAGCAAATGTTTATGAAAGACCAAAATAAATGATTGAATTGAAAAGTTAAAATCTTGTGACACATAATGAGATGACTAACCACTCCCTACGCGCGCGAGTTACAAATAACAATCCGACAAATAATCTTCAATTGCTAGCTTACGACTGTGGTTGGTTGGTAACTTGGCATGATATTATAAAATAAGTGATAAACTACATGAGTTAGATCATCTTATGCTAAAAGTAACATGCTTAAGGCTTAGATATGAAAGAATAACGAAGGCAAAGCTTAAAAAAGAGCAGAGTCTGAGTCGGTGTCTGTCCACGTTTGCAAAGGTCCTATTCAAGATTAATTTTTTTGTTATCATTTTTGTAATGTTATAAACTCATTAAAAAAACAGAATTTCAATGATATATAACAAGAAAGAAAACAGTTAATCATCAAACTCAAATAAAAAGATAATATTTTGGGCACAAAACTCATCATTTTAATAACATTTTAGGTAAAATTTAAATTAAAAATAAAAATAAATAAAAAATCAAGAGAAAAAATTCACAATGACTCATAAATATTTGGGCTTATTCATCTTTGGCTTATGTTGCTTATGCTCCGGAGAGAGCTAGAAACCTTAATAAGAAACAAAACCAAAGTGTTTTAATCAACTTCTTTTGCCAAATTAGCATGACCCTTCCAACATTCATTCAGCTTACAGGATCTGTCTCTTCACCAAATCTATCTACCCATGGGGATGTTGGATATGGGTTGTGCCCAATATGCCACTCGGCCCAGCAAAACTTGCTAAACTTGTTAAGTTGTGATTTCGGCCCGAAAAATTTGGGAGAAAGTCCACTAACCTTCGCAAAGGGTAATTTCGAGAATTCGCGATGAAAACCCTATATAGCCCTACGTCAACAGTCGCCTATAAAAACAAAAGACATTTATTAAGTTCAGGGACACTCTCGGACATGATCCAGAGAGCAACACTTTGCATCAAAACATAGTTTATTGTCATTTATATATTTCGTTTCCACCTTCGAGATAGTCATTTTCTGGTTGTCAGCTTGATTGTAGGTTGACGAACTCTCACACTTTGTAATTGACGACCTCATTTCGTTAATAAAAGACTTGCTCCATTCTTTCCCCGCAAAATCTTATTTATTAGTATTGTGCTCATCCCGGTACAAACAATTGGTGTCCACCATGGGGCTAGATCAGAGCGCTCCTTTTTGACGATGGACTGACGGTCAGCATTTCCACGAAGACTCTAGATTCAGAAAAATGGTGAACTCAAGAAATTTCAGCGATGAAGTCAATACCATATCCGAGCAACGAGCGCCTACCTTGACGATCTCACTTTCAGAACAACGATGGGGGCGCACACGAGCTCACACTCTCCCACCTCCACCATATGCGATGACAACAGTCGAGGGCGCTACTCCGAACAACACAACCTCTACAACAGCGCCCGACGCGTCCTTGGAACCTCTTGCTGCCACACATTCCAAGCATCTCCAAATCGTTGCTCCAGTTGTCACTCACGGTGCCGTCCTCCTAGCTCCCTTGCTTACTGGACAGAGGAACAACCTCGACAATCAAATGCAGACTACCCTCGACAGGCTCCATAGCCGAGACACACAAATAGTCGAGCATCTAGACGCACTCGCTACAACATCAGAAGTATTGCAAGATCAGATCAACACGCTCCAGCGACTTAAAGCACAAGCGTCGACATGCACATGACCTTGCCGACCATGACACGCTGCCACACACAACTCCGCCAATCAAAGAATGCTAGGAGAGCCACACACACACTGTTCGATGTTCATCATTGTAGGATCTGTAGACGACTACACTACGGTGACACGTTCAACGATCATCGTAGCAAAAGAAGCTTACCATAATCAACTCGGCGATGAGCGAGCTCGTCTCTTTCAACGACGACCTCGCCAACTTCCCAAAAACCCGTCTCACGATCTACCTTAAATCTGGAACCGCTCACATCAAGTTCGAGGGTAACCTAACCACGACTACCCTCGAGACCAGTACGCCGCCCTCCAAGATCACTCATACCAACCTAACAATGGAGATAACCTGGTAACGGCGTCGATCTCACCTCAGGGAATCCCGTCCTCGCCAACAAACCAAGATCGGAGGAATCAGCGACCTCGGTATCCGCCATCAACAAATCATGACGACCATCAATCTCGCAAGGGCGATTGTCGAAACCACCATAGCGCCTCAACCGTATAATCCTCGGTCATGCCGCCCAGAGTCACGCCGCCCTAGCGAAGATCAGCAATATCCAGACCTACAAATTCTCGATCGTAATGCCCTCCAATCCTAGATGTGCCGACCCTGCAATAAGTGTCGACCTCATGGGAGGTGTCGTCGAGCTCATGACGACCAAAGTCAACAACACTGCAAAACGCGTCGCTTTCGCCGACCTCGCGAAAGCCTTCTTCGCCGTCCTCACTCACATCCCCTCGCCGAAGTTGAGTTAGCAAGAGACTTCGACGCATGGCCTCTCGAGAAAGAATCGATATCACCAATCACAACCGCCTCGCTCCGCCTCGCTCCGAACTACACGAGAATCAAACTCGTCATGCCAATCTCGCAGCAAATCAATTTCGTCGCTCTCAAAACCGCCCTCGACTGACCGACCTTCAATTCCCCTAGAACAGCCAGGTCCGCCAATCTCACACAGATCTCCATCTCGAATCATGGCATCTGATGCCGCCCAACGAGAACAACCAAACTTGTCGAGCTCGCGACCACTAAACCCACCGAGCTCCACATCCTCTCGATCGGTCTCGAAGCCAACCGGATCCAGACCTGCGAAGTCTCGGTCACGCCGTCCTCTAGCTCTTCCAACACCAACACAAGCGACTTCGCGAGAAGCTTCGCCGAGCTCGCGGCAATAAAACCCAACTTGACGACCAACGACCTCGTCTATTTCAACAGGGGCGACCTCATCAGTTACGCGCAAACCCATCTCTCGATCTCTTTGAATGTTGACCTCCAAACCTGCTTCGAAGGTAGCATCACGACGCCCTATGAGACTACTCTTGCAGAGCTCACAAAGCGCCGACCTCCCACCAACGGACTTAGCGAGCTTGCTGCCCGCCATCAACAGATCGCACCGACTAGCAACCCAGCAAGGAAAAGAGCCGGCACTCATACCGCCGCTCTCGATTCCATGAAAACCGCCAACCTGGTCAAGATCGCCTTCCCGATTTAGATCCACAGGTGCCGCCCAACGAGACCGACCGAACCTGCTTGGACTTGAACCATCGCGGTGACCTCGGTCTGGGTCGATGTCATCACCGACTTCGTCGCCCGAAATATGACCATGTTTACCACCGCGAGAGGGCAAACTCGTCGTACCCCACTCTGCAAACTCATGTTCATCCTCCGAAGCCAAAGGAACATGCTGACCTGCCATTTCCGACCTCAAAGTGGCGATCGCAGATTTGGTCTACAGCGGTACCGGCTAGGATTTTGTGGGTTTGCAACCAAGCAATAAAAAAAAGAACGCTCGACATACCGAGCTCATCAGCTCTTCAAAAGAAGACATTTATGAAAACAAAAAAAACACAAATTGCACTCGCAAGAGTACTCTTAGTCAAACAAGCTCTCTCGAACGAGTCCATCTTAACGAGTCCCCAACTTTTACATCGTCGCCCTGGCCAGGTGTACGATTTAAAACGCGTTCCACATGGATGCAGCGGTGAAATAATCCACACAAAAAAAGCCGACCTAATTTCGCAATCAGCTAGCAGGCGGTGAAGTTTGGATAAGCCAAGTTTTTACTTGCAGACTCTTGCCGAACTCGGGGCACCCACAGGGTAAGCCAGACACCAGGCCGCACCTAAAAGGTACGACGAGCTCATCTTAACTACCACTCTAAAACTTGGTTTTGAAACACGTAACAGGATAAGCCGAGAGACGTCTCGCCCCGTAAAATACATTTTGAAACCAAGCAAATGCCGAGCAAGTCTCGCACTAACTTAATGGTGTATGAACTAATAAGCCAAGATCCGGCTTGCAAGTTTTTGCCAACCCCAAGCACCCACAGGATAAACTGGACATGATAGCCGCACCTAAATGTACGGCGAGTCCGTCTCGCTTTCCACTTTACTCCGGTAAAGCACAAAGCCTTGCTTCATATCAAACATACGCTCACATGCATGTCGCCCTCATGCTCGACGCCCTCACATTCGACTCACTCAAGTTTGCCACTCTCACGCACGACTAACTCACGCTTGCCACTCTCATGCTCGCAGCCCTCACAGTCGACGCTCTCACGCTTGACTCTCTCGCGCTTGTCGCCCTCATACTCAACGCCCTCACAGTCAATGCTCTCACGCTGACTCTCTCGCGCTTGCCACTCTCATGCTCGCAGCCCTCACAGTCGATGCTCTTACGCTCGACTCTCTCGCATTTGTCTCCCTCATGCTCGACGCCCTCACTGTCAACGCTTTCACGCTGACTCTCTCGCGCTTGCCATTCTCATCCTCGCCGCCCTCATGCTCGACGCTCTCACACTTGATGCTCTCACGCTCGACGCTCTCACGCTCGATGATCTCACACTCGACGCTCACGCTCGCTGCCCTCACGCTCGACGCTCTCACGCTCAAAGCTCTCACGCTCGACGCTCTCACGCTCGAGTCTATTGGAGCCTCCAGCTCGGTGCCTACCTAAAGCTTGGTGCCGACCTCAAACTTAGTGTCTATCCCAAACTTGGTGCATATTTCAAGTTTGGTGCCTAACTCAAGCTTGGCGCCTACCTCAAGCTCGATGCCACTCTCAAGCTTTGCGCCTACCTCCGCTCTTTTACACAGCGCCAACCTTCAGCTAGGCGCCGACCTCACAACCCTCTCTCGCTCATTTCGCCAACCTCCACTTGTCGATCTCCCTTCTCGATCGCACGTGGATATTTAACAGGCCACCTCGTCGATCTCCTATTTCACCCATGGTGCCGATCTCGCCATCTCCATCTTACATCATGCTGACAACCTATCTCCTATCAACATTATGCTGACCAATCACCCTCTCTTTGAGATCTTTCGACCCCGATCAACCAACTTGCGAGAGGAGTTGACATTGCCGACCTCAACCTCACTCTCGCCAATCTCTCTCTTCACCTCTCGACCCCGCTCGACGACGACAATCAACCATCTCGCGAGAGGAATTGACACCGCCGACCTCAAACTTGGCCTTAATCTCAATCTCATCGACCTCAATCTCAATCTCGGCCTCAATCTCACTCTCGCCGACTTCAATCTCACTCACCTACCTCAATCTCACTCTCGCTTACCTCAATCTCACTCTCGCCGACATCAATCTCACTCTCGCCGACCTCAATTTCCGTCTGCTGGTCTGGCTCAATTTCTCTGACTCTTAGTTACGAACTATGTGCGGAAACTCCGTCCTCAACCATTGCAGATCCATTATCAAGCTCTACGCTCTGTTAAAACGTGCTCAAGGTGCATAACATCTAGACGAGCTCCACGCTTCACGCTCCAGGCACCACGCTCCAAGCTCTTGGCACCACGTTCCGCAAAGACGTGCTCAAGGCATATAAGATTCGGACAAGCTTTGCGCTCCATAACTACATACTCAAAGCATACAACATCAAAATGAGTTCCCAGCTCAGCAGAAACTATCGCTTTAACCATCACCGCACAAAGGTTGATGTTCCTGAGGCGGTTTGGAACGCCCAACGCCGAGCAGGCATATGTTAAGGCTTGAAGTGCGTCCGCCGATCGTAGAAATACCTCGCTCGCCGGACTGAGGGGGGGGGGCTATTGTTGGATATGGGCTGCACCCAATATGCCACTCAGCCCATCAAGACTTGCTAAACTTGTTAAGTTGTGATTTCGGCCCGACAAATTTGGGAGAAAGTCCACTAACCTTCGCAGAGGGTAATTTCGAGAATTCGCGATGAAAACCCTAGGTAGTCCTAGGTCAACAGTCGCCTATAAATGCAGAATGCATTTATTGGGGTCAGGGGGCAGACTCTTGGACATGATCTAGAGAGCAACACTTTGCATCAAAACATAGTTTATTGCCATTTATATATATCGTTTCCACCTTCGAGATAGTCATTTTCTCGTCATCAGCTTGATGTCTTCTTCGATCTTTCCTCTTGGCTTGGCGTACCTGACATTCCCAAGTACACAGAAAATATGCAAAAGTGACTACGCAATCGTTACATGTGTAGAACCAAGTCTCTGAATTTGTTTCTCTCTCGCAAATATCACACCAATACTTGCTGCTTGCTTTCTCACCATAATAAAGCGTGAGTGGATGATCATCATACTTGGGAAATCCTACCTTGGATGCAAGAGTGGCGCAACGAAAATCCAAAAAGTTATCGCATTTGATACAACCTAGAGCAAACTCGCTTACCACGTTGTTACAATTATGGCATGTCTTCATGTCATCATCATCATATTCACCTACGTCCAGGTATAGTAAAGGATGGGGATGACTCCAATGGATAAAAGGCACTGTAATAGAACACCACAATAAATCAAAGCTCGCATCACCATCAATATACATGAATCGTTTGCAACAAAGCTGGATGCAAGCCATGCGTGTTATTTCAGTGTTATCTCTATTGAGGTGAAGAGTGAGAGGTCTTGGGCTAAGAAAATGCCGCTTCGTCTTTGGAAGATTTGAACACGTTTCGTGGAGGATGAAACTGCAATCTAAACAGCTGTATGATAGTCTGATAGACCCCTTCAGGTTTACGTGAGGAAAGCAGGCACGTGCAACATCAAACACGTGCGGGGATGCAGAATAAGGATCGTTGGATGACATTTCAAGGGTAGCGGCTTGATGATTACACGTGGACATCAAGTGGGAAAAATATCTGGCTAAGGCGGTGAGTGCCAGCTTATAAATAAGAAAGTTAGACTGAACCAGGAGGGCATGCGATATTGATGTACAACTTATCCTGCGTGGGATTTGAGGGTAAGTGATCTAGATAATATGATGATCTAATCACATACTTGTATATCGATTGAGCATACTAAGAGGTTTTCCTATTTCAGTCTTATCACTGTAGAATGTGTTAGAAGAGATGGGGAGAACACATGCTTCGCACAATATGCTTTCCACCAAAACAATACCATCTCTGTTGAGACTCATGTTGTGTTAATGAGTGAAATGAGTGATCGTGATGTCATTATTCATCTTGAATGGCTCAGAATCTTCAACTTCTTCAGGTACTCCATCTGCATGACCACAAACTTTGCATAGCATCTTACAATTAAAGTCAAGCATGAGTAGAGGATGATGGTGCCACGGCAGGTTCAGATGTGCTCGGGCACACATGTCATCAACCATGCAATCAATGTCCAAATTGAGTTTACATATGGAACAATGATAAAGTAGACGCTTAGTGTTTTTACCGCATATGTGACATTTCGGATCGGTATGATCAGGAGCTCCTGTTGTGAGAAGCTTAAGGCAATGTGCAGCATGAGAGCGGTGGTCAAATGTCTCCGTTGTACTGAACACAAAGACATAATTTCGTGTACTGTAAACTCGCAGTCAGAGCAGTGGATGCCATTGCTATAGGATCGATCGTCAAAAGCATCACATTTCAAGTGACCTCCGTAATTACCTAAAAGATGATCGTGTCCTTTTATCTCCATGGTGCTTGCGGTTATCAGAGGTGTTAAATTGATATTTTGGTCTTCGCAATATCGTTGAGTGTAAATGTGTAATAAAGGATCAAATTAATATCGCTGCTGATCTAAACTTTTAAACTTCAATCATTGGTGCTACTCGTTATTTTATATACATTGGTAAGGTCCATACAACAATACAAATTGTAAACCAAAAAACAATGCAACTAGTGGGTAAGTAGTTTGTTTTGTTTGAACTTTGAACACTACTAAATGACTCAAGGAAATCTCCCATGTTAGTTACTTAACTTCAACTGTTTTATATTCTTTTCTTTTTATAAATCTTTGCTCTTCCAACTCTCAACTGGCAAGTTTTCTTCCATTTTTAATTAATTTAAACTAAATAAAATAATAAAGAGTTGGTTTCATATTTAAATTAAATCCAGATCTATAATCACAAAGACTCACATTGATTGGATGATTATACAAACTCTATAAACTAATAATAATGTTGGGATCATGATTTTAAATTTATTGATAGAGAGACTTTTCTAATTTGGTATTTTTCAAAAAAAAATATTTAAAATAAGACTTAATCGTTATAACTAATTTTTTATAGAATCTATTATACAAAAAATACTTTAAAAAAAACCACTTAAAATTTTAATATAATAAAAATATTAGAAATGAATTCTAATAAAAAAATTATGTGTATTTATATAATTATTTGACAATAGAGAAAGGAGGGAAGAAACATGAATTAATCTTTGCTGTATGAAGACGTACCCCTTTGATTAAGGGGCACATTAGTAATCCACAAAAATTACTGTAAAAATACTTTAAAAGTATTGATCTGCATTTATTTGATATGGGAGGTTAAATTGCAAAAAAAAATTACTTAAAGAATATTTTTTTTCAGAAAAATCTTTTAATTGTGGTTGAAAAAACTAAAATGAAAAAGTAAAAACTATGTAGGTGAAAGACTATGATATTATACATATTTTCTTTAAAACTATTTTGATAACATGGTTTATCTTTTATCGTTATTTTTTTCTCTCTCTAATAATATCCTTTATGTGATGATATATTTATTCAATATCAAAATGAACAATGTCTGTTAATAATATAAATTACTCACGGTTAGTGGGATATCCATAGATAAGTGATACATATTTGACTTAAAATTGTTTTTATAACATGGTTTATCTGTCATCTTTATTTTCTCTCTAATATCATCATTTATGTGATGATATTTTGTATTCGTTATCAAAGTAAATAGAGTGTGTTTATAATATAAATCACTCACGATTAGTAGGATATTTATGGACGAGTAATACATATTTTCCTTAAACTGTTTTTGATAATATGGTTTATCTTTTATCTTTATATTTTTCTCTAATATCATATTTTATGAGATAGTATATTTATTCAATATCAATATGAATAGTGCCTGTTTATAATATAAATCACTCACAGTTAGTGGGATGTCCATGGATGAGTGATAAATTTTCTTAAAGCAATCTTTATTTTTTTCTCTAATAACATCATTCATCTTTGTTTGCCGCATCTGTATCAACACATAAAAGCATATAGAGGATTATTGAAAAAATTATGAAAAAACAATAAGTGACAAAAATATGCAAAACATAAATAAAAATAATTGCGAAAGACACTCATACCACCAATTCTACAAAAACGTATTTGTTGATTCTATATATTTTCTTATCATCTCCCTTCCTATGAGAACCAAATTACTTAGGTCATCTTCTCTAGATTGTGATAAAGTAACATATGTTAGATCCATGTCTTAGATACATACATAAACAATTACAAAGTTTTTTTTTTTTTTTTTTTTTACTTGCACCATCGATCTCGCATTCATCATCAACTTCAAAAAGATGTGTCACATATATCAAAACTATGGAATCATATATGTTCTTCCATATTGACCCAAACAAGTAGGTCGTAATGAAAGTTTTCGTGCCTAAGATACCCCAATAGCTTGGAGTATTTTGTAGAAGAAGTTGCATTTGAAAGATTGGAGTATTTCTTATCATCTCCCTTCCTAACGAGAAGAGAACATATGTGTTGCATTTGAAAAATCAAACCTCCCACACAAAAAACTGTTGGTATGTTGCCACTCACACTTTATTTCTAATATGGTTCTCAATTTCTGTCGTATAATGCTATCTATAAACAATCTGTTCATATTGAAAAGAGCATCACTATTCATAATTGAAAAACTCTTAAAAATAATTATATAGTCTGAACATCCGGGAGAGTATGACCAATATTAATCAAATCAAGAGCTCGAAACCTCGTTGAGATACTATAACCATTAATGAAAAGAGCATCACTTTTCACAGTTGAAAAACTCCTTATCAAAAAAATAATTGAAAAACTCCCAAATAAAATGCCACCACAATCACTACTACGAGAGAATACTTCAGAATCCTCCGTTTCGGAAACAATCTAAAACATTCTTTTTTGCTTTTTAAGTGTTCTGTTACTACAAGTTGTGTAAAGTGGCTCCTCCACCACCAGAAATGTATTTTCATAATATATGATATATCATGGTTTTTACAGTTTTTAACCATGATATAAAGAGTTTTTTTGATGTGTTTTAAGGTTTTTTGAGAGTCTTTACAGGTTTTATAAGATTTTGGCACGGATGGAGCAATTTGGATGATTTTGGAGCATTTAATCAAAGGAAAAGAACTTGGAGTCGGATCAGAGTTAGAGCATCGAGCGACACTGCCTTAGCATCGATCGACACCTCTGTTTGTCTACGAGAGAAGCCAAATTGGAAGTTTTACAATTTTGCCCAAAGTTTTCCATATTTGCAACACAAGTCTCTAACGTGTTTTAGGACATAGATATAGTGTTTTTGGGTTTTAGAAAACCCTGAAGTTTTATTCTAGCAAGTTTTATTTTCTGCAACCCTATGAGATTTTGAGAGCTTTTGGGGGAGAGATCTGAACTGATTTGTGTTTCAATGAATATGTCTGAGTAGTTTGCTTGTTAGGTTCAAGGTTTTTCACAGAGATTTTATGATTTATTAGATCTGTTTATTTAGGATTCTTTATCTTTCCAGATCTTCATCATAGGTTGTTCTTAATGCTAGATCTTTGATTAGCCATCTGGATTTAGATCTTACGATTATTGATTGATATGAGAATATAATTGATTTTCCTGATAAAACCTTTTGATGAGCAAAATTACTTCTTGCAAAGAGATTTGATTTAGTAATTTTGTGAACAATCTAAACTTGTTTTTAAAGCTGATTTTTTAACCTAGAATTTTACAAAGAGATTTGGATTTTCTGGTTTTAAATTTAGATAATATTTTCAGTGAGAACTGATTTATTTTTACAAAAGAGTTTAGAGTTCTAGATCTGATTTTAATTGCTTGAATCCTATTTAATTATTGATTTAATATTTTGTAATTTCCTAAGAAATTCCCTGGACCTAGATTTTTGATCTCTTGAATTTACAACAGTTTAATTTAATATTTTGCATTGCCTTTTTAATTTAAATCATCTTGTTTAGCGTAATTATAAAACTCTATAATTTATTGTGTTTGATCTAGAGTCTCTGTGGAATTCGACCCCTAAGTATTACAGTGACTTCTTAATTCTAGAGAGTAGCTCTAGGGTAAATTTGAGCATATCAAATTTTGGCGCCGTTGTCAGGGACTCTTTGATCTACCATTAGATTTGAGTTTTTAATTTCGTCTAAATTTTTCTTTTTATTTTCTACTTACGCGTTTTTGTTTTTCCTCTCTTTGGTGTTACAGGTGCATGCCTCCTAGACCTCACACAAGGAACAACAAGACTAATCCTACTGTGAATGTTTCAAACCAAGAGTTGGGAAAACTTGAGCGTGAGAACAGAAAAGCAGCGAAATCCTTGAAGATGGTTAACACAATCACTCTGGTTCGTGATGAGGATGGTGCTTTGAGAGATCAAGAGGGTCACTTGCGCAATGAGCAGGGCCAAAAGCTTGATGCAGAAGGCAATGTGATTGCTGGAGCTGCCAACCACGTCCACAACCCGGTTCGAAGACAGGATCACAACCGGGATCTGATCAGGAGTATTGCAGACTTCAACAAAGCTGATTTGATGTACGAAAACCGCTCTGCAATTGTTCCACCTCCATTCTAGAGAGTAGCCCTAGGATAAATTTGAGCATATCAATATATCTGAGTCAAAGATAAATTAAATTCAGTAAGGTTTGTTTCTCAATTTTTTAAGATCATCTTGTATAAAGCTTCACTATAACTACGTATCAAGTTATATATATATATATATATATATATATATATATATATATATTTATTTTTTTATTTTATTTTTTTTCAAAAAAATTACTAATCAAAAAGCTTTATATTATAACCAAATTTTAGTATAGCTAACTGTAATTTGCATTATAATTTGCACAATTGAAAGAAAAAAAAGCTGTAATGTACATTATTAAATTTTCTAACTTTTGAAACTTGATTTCATAAATAAACTTTTCAAAAGAGTTATTCTATTGGAATAACAAAAAAATACCTATACTTACTTAATTGTAACTCAAAATAAAAATTTAATAGACGAGTTCAAACTTGAACCGCCAATTATTGGTGTTAGCTTTTGATCTTGACCAAAGCTTTATAACCAGAATACAATGACACTTTGTTTGACAATTAAGATTACCTATTTTTGGCCTTTTTTTTTTAATAGATCAAACTAAGGGGTTGTATTCAACTTGACATTTTTAGTGATTTGTGTGAAATTTACAAATTCTATATTATTCAATTCCTTTGCTAATCTTTCCCCCGGGTTTGACGAACCTGATATCCCCAAATACACATAACACATGTAAAGTGACCCTACAGTCTTTAGAAGTGTAGAACCAAGTCTTTGGATTTGTTTCTATTTCACATATATCACACCAATATTTGCCGCTTGCCTTTTCATCACCATAACAAAGACTGAGTTGACGATCATCATACCTCGGAAGCCTTAAATTTATTGGTAGAGTTGCACAACGGAAATCCAAATAGTAATTGCATTTCGTACAACCTATGACGTCTACTTTCTCATCGATGCCACAGTTCTGGCACGTCTTTACCTCACCGGATCCTAGTTTGCGGTAGAGTAAATGATGATCATGACTTCCATGGATGAAAGGCCCAATTATCGAACTGCATATTAAATCAAATGGTTCTTCCCAACAAGTAGAGTAGATAAATCCTTCGCAAATAGCTTGACCACAAGCGTGGCAAATTTCTCTGTCTCTTTGACCACAAGCGTTTTTTCTTCGGAAGATCAGCACAGGTTTCATGGAGAATGAAACTGCAATATGATTCTGAACACTTGTAGAATGTGTGAGAACCGATGGGACGAACACATCCTCCACACAAGATACTTTCTTCACTGTCTTTGCTGAGGCTCATGAGGTTATGTTCATGAGCGAAATGAGTGATTGTGTTGTCATCATTCCTCTTGAATGGCTCGATATCTTCGATTTCTTAAGGTACTCCATCGAGCTCTTTTCCATCCCACACATCTTTCCTTGTTGCGCATAGTGAATGAATAGCATAACGAGGACAAATCGAACACGAATAATCCCTATATGAGTATTCAATATCTTCCCAACAAACTCCACATTTCCACTCTCCAAGACCAATAGGATACTTGAATGAAACACAGTGATCATGGTGATTGACGTCAATAACACGTGGTATATTAGCACACTTTTGGTGAATCATGAAATTGCATTGATGAAACACATAAGGAGTACGGTCACCGTTTGTCCCACAAGCATCACAAACGAAAGAAATCAATCTTGGCATGAGTGTGAGTGTATGTTCATGGACATTTATATTCGAAACAGTAACTGTTGGAGAATTATGAATCGCGCAATACAAATCCAAACTGAACTTACAGATATAACAATGATATAGTAAGTTCCCAGCGATGTTACCACATATATGACATTTTCGGTCTGTGTTATCTGGCGGTCCATTGGTGATAACCTTAAGAGGGTGTCTGGCATGAAGAGGGTGAGTAATCTCTGGTGAGTCAAATATGGAGACACAACTCTCTTGGACCATCAACCTGCAACGAGGGCAGAAGTACCCATCTGTGTCATCTTCATGGTCATAACAAATGTCGCAATCCATATTTCCATCAAAATCAAGCATGAGTAGGGTATGGTGGTGCCACAACATATTCAGATCGGCTCGGGCACACAAAACATCAATTATGCAATCCATATATATCCAAATTGAGTTTACAATCAGAACAATGATAACGAAGGCGCTTGGTGTTTTTACCGCTGAGATGGCATTTTGGGTTGGTAAGATCTGGAGCTCCGGTTGTGAGAAGCTTAAGCCAATGTCCATCATGACAAGGGTGGTCCCATATCTCTGGTATGTTGAACACAAATGCACATTTCTTGTGAACCGTAAACTTGCATTCACGGCATAAGTAGGCATCGCCATATGATCGATCGCAAGCATCACATTCCAAACCATCACGATGCCTAACACTGGATACAAGATGACCATGTCCTGTTAAAGAATAAGACATTTCGGTCGCCGGTTGTGGTTAGCAGAGGTGGAGGAGAGAATGCAAAATATGTTTAATCAAAGTTGTAGGAAGTTATACTGGATCAATAAGATAGTGTAACTTTACATTAATGTTAACGTTAACTCATTTATTAGGCTTCTTTTTTATTCACGTTGTTAGTCTTTGTTTAATTTAAACAGCATCGATTGATGTCCCATTTAGATCTTGTCTGCCATGTTAGTTTGTTTACTTATGTTGAAGGTTTCTGATTCAATTCCAGGTTTGATCTTGGTTTGGTTTTAAACATTGTTGAAGAGAATTGGATTGGGTGGTTATCTCCGGTTTTGGAGGCATGTGACTAAACCAGAAAGAAGAAGCTAATCTCAAAACTTCTAACTGCAGTGGAGGGTTCGTTTGTTATAACGGAATCATCGGGTTCCTTATCTTAAGCTTCTTCATCTTTGTATCGATCTGAGTTTGTTATTGTGAGAGAGAGACTTAGAGAGAGAAAACACCATTGTTGTAAGCTCAAGCTTGAGCTGGGTTCATCTTGCTCTGATAGTGAATTTGTCGAACTGATTCGGCTCCATATGTAGGCGTGATCACTCTGATCTCGCTGAACCGGGTTAACAAACTCGCGTCTTGTGTTCTTTGTTTCATTCTTTATTCATTTGTGTTAATATTGATCCAGATTGAGAGAGAGTGATTCGTGAGGTTCGAGTATTCAAATCGTATCATTCATACTTCGAATCGTAACAGATTGGTATCAAATCTTGGTTCGCTCGTCAATCTCAATCGATCGATGGCAACAACCACGAGAGTTGAGATCAAGGTGTTCAATGGAGATAGCGATTTCTCGCTATGGAAGATAAGAGTATTAGCGCAGCTTGGGGTTCTTGGTTTAAAGAGTATCCTCACCAATTTTACTTTGACGAAGACTGTTCCGATAACAAAGGATGAAGAAAAAAAGGTTTCTCCAGGGGAATCTTCTGAGTCGTCATCGTTACAGACCAAAGTGGTACCAGATCCAATCAAGATTGATCAATCGCAGTAAGCTTTGACCATCATCATTAATCATGTTGGCGATAAGGTACTTAGAAAGATCAATCACTGTGAGACGGCAGCTGAGATGTGGGCGTTGTTGAATAAACTGTATATGGAAACTTCTTTACCAAATCGGATTTATGTGCAGTTGAATTTCTATTCATTTAAGATGGCTGATGCTCAGACTATAGATCAGAACATTGATGATTTCTTAAAGATTGATGCTGAACTTGGGAGCTTGGAGATTCAGGTTTCAGAAGAAGTGCAGGCCATACTGTTGCTGAATTCTTTACCAGCAAGCTACAGTCAACTCAAGCATACACTCAAGTACGGAAACAAGAGTCTGTCAGTCCAAGATGTTGTATCTTCAGCTAAATCTTTAGAACGGGAGCTGGCAGAGTCAAAGGAGTCAGTGAGATCTACATCTGCTGCGTTGTTCACATCCGAAAGAGGGAGACCTCAGCAGAGAAGTCAGCAGAATGGTTCAGCTAGTAAGAGTAGAAGTCGATCAAGTTCAAGATCGAAGGTCACCTGTTGGTTCTGTAAGAAGACTGGACACCTGAAGAAGGATTGTTATGCTAGAAAAAGGAAAATGGAGAATGAAGGTCAGAATGAAGCAGGAGTTATTACGGAGAAGTTGGTATTCTCAGAAGCTTTGAGTGTTAACAATCAGCTGATTAAGGATTTGTGGATTCTTGATTCTGGATGTACATCTCATATGACATCTAGAAGAGATTGGTTCAACAGTTTTGATGAGAATGGAAGTACAACTATTCTGCTTGGTGATAATCGTTATGTGGTGTCTCAGAGTCAAGGTTCCATTCGCATTAACACTCATGGAGGCTCAATCAAAGTCTTGAATGATGTTAAGTTTGTTCCTGATCTAAGAAGAAATCTCATTTCCACTGGTACTCTTGACAAGCTAGGATACAAGCATGAAGGTGGAGATGGTAAAGTGAGATACTATAAAAATAAAACAACTGCTTTATCTGGTAAGTTGCAAAATGGTTTGTATCTTCTTGAAGGAGAGACTATTGTCAGTGAAAGTTGCAATACAGAAGGAAATTCAGACAGTACAGTGCTGTGACACAGTAGGCTTGGTCATATGAACCTTAACAACATGAAGATATTGACTGGTAAGGGGTTACTACAGAAGAAGAATATCAGAGATTTGGCATTCTGCAAGCACTGTGTTATGGGTAAGTCTAAGAAGTTAAGTTTCAATGTTGCAAAGCACACTGCAGAAGATGTTTTGGGTTACATTCATGCAAATAGATCTCTGGGGCTCACCAAATATCACTCCATCACTTTCTGGTAAGCAGTATTTCCTATCAATTATTGATGATAAGACCAAAAAGGTATGGCTTATGTTTCTTAAGACGAAGGACGAGACCTTTGATCGGTTTTGTGAGTGGAAGGAATTGGTCAAGAATCAAGTTGAAAAGAAGGTGAAAATTCTTAGAACTGATAATGGTCTAGAGTTCTGCAACTCTAAGTTTGATGAGTTTTGTAAAAGGAATGGTATTGAAAGGCATAGGACTTGCACTTACACCCCAGAACAGAATGGAGTAGCTGAAAGGATGAACAAGACTCTCATGGAGAAGGTTAGATGTTTGCTTAATGAATCTGGTCTAGAAGAGGTTTTTTGAGCTGAAGCAGCTTCTACTGCTGCATATCTGATCAACCGATCACTGCATCGGCTGTAGATCACAATGTTCCTGAAGAATTGTGGTTGAACAGGAAACCTGGTTACAAGCATCTAAGGAGGTTCGGGTCTGTCGCTTATGTGCATCAAGATCAATGGAAGTTGAAGCCGAGGGCTTTAAAAGGTGTGTTTCTAGGTTATCCTCAGGGTACAAAGGGATATAAAATCTGGTTGCTTGAGGAGGAGAAATGTGTGATCAGTCGAAATGTGATATTTCACGAAGAAATGATGTACAAGCAGCTAACAAGTAAAGTACAAAATGATAAGTCAGCTGAGATTACAAGTGATAAGGTCTTACTTGAGTTTGATAAACTGGGGTTGGAGCGAGGAGAAAGTTCAAATTAAGGTGGAGCTAATATAGAGAAAGTGAGTGACTCAGAAACAGAGTACTTCGAGCCTGAGGAAGAAGCACCTGCACCTATTGTAAGTTTAAAGCATCATCAGTTGGCAAGAGATAGAGTACGAAGAGAGATTAAAACCCCTGGAAAGTTCTCAGACTATTCACATTTTTCTTTTGCGTTAATGATTGCATAAGAAGTGGTTTGTAAAGATCCTCAATGTTATCATGAGGCTATTGCAGATAAGTTCAGTAAGGAATGGGATGCAGGAATGTCTGATGAGATGAGTTCTTTGAAGAAAAATGGAACTTGGGTAGTAGTGGATAGACCTGAAAACGAAAAGGTTATTGATTGTAGATGGCTTTACAAGAAGAAGCCTGACATTCCTGGTGTGGAACCTGAAAGATATAAAACCAGATTGGTGGCAAGGGGTTTTTACACAAATAGAAGGCATCAACTACCAGGAGGTGTTTGCACCAGTGGTGAAACACATATCCATCAGAACTCTAATGTCACTAGTCGTTAAAGACGACCTTGAGCTTGAACAGATGGATGTAAAAACCGCTTTCCTTCATGGAGAGCTTGATCAACACTACAAGAAATATTGACATCACTAGCACAAAAAAAATGCTACTATAGGGATTTGGTAGCGCTTTCATAAACACTAGGACATAAGGAGCTACAATAGTCCACTGACATATCATAGCGTTTTTTAATATGCTACGAAATATTGACCTATTATAGCGCTACTAGTCCGCTATTGTACAATTTATTCTAGCGTATTTTCCGTGCTATTTTATTTGTTTATATGGCAAACCTTTTGTGCTATTTTATATATTATAATAACACATTTAAAGTGCTGTGGGATATTGTCTCGTGAATTTATGGTTTTTGAATTTAACTCTATAGTAGCAGAAAATGTAAGCTATATGAAAGTATTATATAGCAATTCTATTCTGCTATTTTGTATTATTGAATGGCTATTTTTATGTGCTATATTATCGTTTATAGTAGCTTATGGAAAATGTCAGTGAATATTGTAACATGTTATTATTTGCGTGCTATGATATACGTTCTCATGGCTTTTTTTTATAACATGTTATTATTTATAATGGCACTTAGAAAATGTTGTATAGCTTGCAATGGTGTATTTAAGTAGATCTATCTTGAATACATATTAATTTACATCATATATAATATTATTTGAATCATTGTATAAAATCTAATTTGATTTAATTGATGAAAGACAATGAGATCAGAAAATATGAAAAGTTAACAAAGTCTAAACATAAATATCAAAAGTTAACAAAATTTGAATATAAATATCAAAAGTTAACAAAGTTTAAACATAACAAAGACAATGAACTCTAAGATTACAATCTTCAAGGAGAGTTGCCAGATCGAGAGGACCCTTCTACTTTTGGGCGTTTGTTTTGGATGTTTCGGATTCATCTCTTGTACACTGGATCAATGTCTTCTTCGTCTACCCTGATGCGTATTAAGTAGCCTAGGTGAGCGAGTGATCGTCTGTACTCTAGCCTTGTTATCTCCTTCACATCATCGTCCGCAGCACTTCCTTGACCTTGCTCACCTTGTTGTCTGAATTTCGGTATAATGTTCTTTGCTGGGAGGCCACATATGATTCCTTTAGGTTCCATTGAAATCGTTTCTGCATTGATAAAAATGATCCCATTAGTTTCGGTTTCTTTTTTGTATCAACAATCATACTTTTACAATCGATTGAACAAATGAGGAAAAAAGGAGAAACTTGGTACAATCGATAACAATTAATACAAAAAGGGAGACGAGAAGATTTCTAGATCCAAAACCTGAAAATGAGAAGAGAATTTTCGAAAATCGTTAGATTGAAAACCAGAAGCTCAAAACCTTTTAGATCTAGAAAAAATTAGGAACACAAAAGCTCTAAACCTTTTAGATCTGGCAGAGAATTGTCGAAGATTGAAAACCAGAAGCTGCGAATGAGTATAATTGTTTATTATGTAGACAATAAAAAGTTATCGAGATGTACAAAAGTAATAAAAGAAGGGTTAAGTAAGAGTTGCTTGATGAGCGTTAGATTGATCCACACCTTAATGAATCAGCCAATGAGTATTAACATGTTAATAGTATAATATTTTGTTATGTTTATTTGTATTAATTTTGAAATGTGGTGAAAAATAAAATAAATTAATTTTTTAAGTTCTACACTGTCTAATTCATGTCTTATATACTAGTGTACAATGCTTTCAACAAAGAGATACAAATTTTAGGATATAGAGTATAGGGTTTAGGGTTCAGTATATGAATGGTTAATGGTGTAAAAATGAGATACAAATTTAAATTTTATATTTTAGACTTAATATAATATTAAACTTTAAATTAAATTTGTATTACTAAGAGATTGACTACATGTTGGGTTTAGATTATATGGTTTAGGGGTTAAATAGTTTAAGAATGGTGAATGGTGTAAAAAATAGAAGTTTCATATTTTTAACTTTATAAAATTTTAAAATTTAAATAATAGAAGTTTTATATGTTAGATTTGATAAAATTATAAAATTGCGAAATATTTTTTGTAAATAGGGTTTAGGGTTTAGTTAACGGTATTTTCCAATCCATATATGATTATCTTATTTTTTTTTCCAAACTAATAGTAATATTTGTATATTGAATTTTTCTTTGTTTGATCATCAAACTATATGTCCTATAACGTTATTTTTTTATTGTATATATTTTTAAGTAGGTGTGAAACATGATATATAGAAAGATCCATTAATAAAATTATTCCAGCCGAGTAACATCTGAAAACATACATTGTCTGATTTATTAAAACCTTAGAATTCAAAATAAACAAACATTCATGGAAAAACAAGTCTACGAAGAAACAAGAAAAACAAGGACATGTCTAAAGCTTAGAAACTAGTTCCCCCATCTGTAACATCAGCTGTTGTCATTCCTGAAAAAACAGAATAAGTTAGCCATCAGTTGTTGTCAACATGTTTTGCACACATGTAAATTAAAGTATATACTAACCATTACTATTTTGTCTTCTGGCCAGGCAATAGAAGTTCCAAGTGTATCTTCCATATACTCGATTTCAGAAGATTGCCTCCAAACTGCAGCATCTTTAACAATCACAACATCAACCCATACTCGACAAGCATTAGGCCCCAAAGGAACGTGATGTACAACTTGCTCAGGATTGTTAGACGACCACCATCCTTCAGCAACAACAACCTTCTTCCCAGATATATCCATTAACTTACATTTTGAATTTGCTTTGAATACGAGACGCTTGAAGAACAACCAGTCAAAAAACGAAGGCATAACTCAACAGGAACAACCACAACCAATCATGCAAATTTATCCACAACCCAATAAATTATATGTAAGTTATAAAAAATACATGTGATTTGTGACGAGGAGATGCCTCTATCAGAGTAGGTTTAGATTTGGCTGAAGGTTTCTTCAAAGGAGCTTTTGGAGTTACTGGAGACTTGTCATTCTGGGAAGTTGGACTTACTGAGTTACTCGAAGATACTTGAATATGAGGAGATTTAGAGCTTACAGGAGACTTCTCAATAGATGGAGATGGGTGATGAACAGGGGATTCATGTGTTGTCTCCAACACAACTCTATTTGCAGGCCATGCTACAAAACAGTTCAAAGAATCCTGCAAAGTTCTCATGTCCATAATTGTAGGCCTCCATAGATATGCCTTTGGGTTAACTACTGCATCGACATAAACTTTGATTGCATTTGGACCCAGAGGAAGTCCATTTATTAATGTTATAGGTTCTCGAGATTGCCATCTGCCTTCAGCGATCACTTCACCATTCCTAGCATAATCCATGAGTTTGCATCTGTTTTTTGAACTAGTGAAAGGACTCTGCGGATCAAAAAAACGTGCAAAACAGATAGAAGGATTATTTAACGAAGTATAGTCTATATACAACAAACAGTGAATAAAACACACTTAACCTTAGGTGCAATGTCTTCTGTAATGGCACTTTCTGGAAAAATACATAAATCGACATCCCATGCAATCATTTCCCCAACTACATCCTCAATAGTAGACATGTCAGGCAACGGTCTCCATAGAAATGCGTCTGGCTTTGTAGCTGATTCAATTAAAACCTTCACATCATGAGGTCCTAAAGGAATCCCATGCACTAATTCATCAGCATCATAAGAAACAACACGACCCTCAGCAACTTTCTCATCAGACGAATTCCAATCAACCAAATAACATCTGGACCTCTGAAGTCAAATAGGCGCTTACAGAATACTTTTGTCTCAGTTTTGGACAAAGATCAAGGAGCTCGAGGAATATATGTTCTTTTTCCACGAACTTGGGGATGGAAATCCTTCCTAATACCAAGAAGTTGCAGATCTTTTCGAGCATTAACACCATCCTTTGATTTTCCACAATGCAAAAGTGTACTAACCAGACTAGCCGCAACAATTCTCTCCACGTGCATCACGTCTAAATTATGTCTGACCAGCATTTCCTAGACAAATTCAATCCAGATAATAAAAAGAATGGTTAAGAATTTTATTTTTAAGAATATGTGATATATAAAGTATGATCCAAATTAACATATAATCTTACCTTCCAATAAGGTAATTTAAATAAGATTGAGCGCTTCTTCCATCTGGATAGCTCCTCTTCATCTACCTCTTCTTCTTCTTCTTCTTCTTCTGATTCATCATCAGTATCAGAAGCAGAGTCAACACAATCTTTCATCTTCCTCTTTCTTCTAATTACTCTTACATTTCCAAAATCATTCTTGTTGTTTTTGAGTATTTGATATATGTTATGACCACTCAGAATCTTACCTCTTCTTCCATGCTCAGATTTACCATCAAACCATGCTTTCTTTCCTCTATAAACATGACTGGGTGGCAGAGACTTCCGATGAGACATGTATACGTGCTTTCTACAATTACTCAACCACAAACTGTCTGTGTGTTTCCCGCAGACAGGACAACCCATTTTACCTTTTACTTTACAGCCTGCTAGATTTCCATATGCCGGAAAATCCTGTATGGTCCAGAGAAGCATTACCCTTAACGTGAATGATGTGTGACTGAATGCATCATACGTTAACTCTCCCTTCTCCCACAGATGGTTGAGATGCTCTATCATGGGTTCTAAATACACATCTATATCGTTTCCAGGTTGAGTGGGACCAGGTATCAGCAATGTCAACATTATGTTCTCCTCCTTCATACACTTGTCAGGTGGCATGTTGTAATTCACTAGCAGAACAGGCCATGCACTATAGTTAACATTCTTCATGTTGAAAGGATTAAACCCATCTGTGGAGAGTCCAAGCCTAATATTCCTTTCTTCTGCAGAAAATGACGGGTACTTCTCATTTATTTGATCCCACGTCACAGATTCCACAGGATGACGCATTTTTCCATCGGTGCTCTTGTTAGTGAAATGCCATCGTAAGTCTTTGGCCATTTCCTCTGACTTGAACATTCTCTTGAGACGTGGAATGATCGGAAAGTACCTAAGTACTTTCTGTGGAATACCTTTCTTCACCTCACCAGTTCTTGTGTTAATCTTCCATCGTGAAGATTTGCATTTAGGACAATTGTCCAGCTCCTGCAACTGATGTCTAAATAAACAGCAGTCGTTTACACAAGCGTCTATCTTCTCATAACCCATATCAAAAGATTTCAAATACTTCTTCACCTCGTTACAAGGAAGTGCGCAATTCATTATCCTTGGGTAGCATCTGTGACAAAGTCTCAAGCAGAAGATCGAAGCTTCTGTCAGACCAACCACTCTGTATGTTTAGCCTAAAAAGTGAAACAATCGCCGAGAGCTTGTTGTGGTTTGCACATACCAGATATAATGGTGTTTCTGCATCAGCTAGCTTCGCTAGAAACTCATCATCTTCGTTTTCATGACCCTCAGCAACCTCACTTAAATCAACCTGACTAACCAGCTCTTCATCTATAAATTCAGCAGCTTTGAACAACCCTAAAATCTCCTGGTTCCACTGACATGCGTTCTTTCTACACTCAGTCCCTGATTTCACTTCTCCATGATGATACCAGTCCTCCCGCAACTTATAACTCAAATCCATTCCCCTTGTTACTAGATGATCAACAACATCACCGGCTGAGTGACAATCTACGTTGCGACAGTCAATGCACGGGCAAATAATCATCGCATTCTCTCCTAAACCAGCAGTCATAGACCTCACAAAATTCCAAGCACCTCTCTCATACCGAGGATCAGCTCTGCGGTGAAGTAAGATGAAAGCAAAAAAAAAAATCAAAGAGAACTTTTAAATATCTTTAACATAACCATAAAACCAATAAGTACATCACTACAGAATGGTCTCACATACCTGCTAAGATGAACCCATGTCTTTTCTACCATTATATGTGCTTACCCGGCCGGAAAAGAATAACTCAAACACCAAATAAACACATTCACCACAGTTTATAAAAACGAAACATCAAACATGCATCCAAGTCATTCAACTCTAAAACCAATCAATCAAATATCCGTCTTAATGAGATGTGATTGTGACAACTAACCTCTGTGTTCTGATGCAAACAGGAGGAGATCGGCTAAGTTCGACGCTACTGAGACAGATACGGCAAAAGACGGAGATCGGCTGAGCTAACAGATGCGGCAACAGACGGATATCGGCTAATCTACTGATACATAGACGGAGAGAGACGAAGACGGAGAGAGACAGAGGCGGAGATAGACGGAGGTGAAGATAGACGGAGGCGGAGAGAGACATAGGTGGAGAGAGACAGAGGCGGAGAGATTCAGAGATAGATGGAGACAGAGAGTGACGGAGAATCGAGTTTTCAGACTGAGATCTGATGTAGTCGAAAAGTTTTTTTTTTTTCTCTTGTTTGGTCAAAGTGTAATAAAGTGAGACATTGAGAATCAATATTTTGTTTGGTAAGGTGGGAAACACCAAAATATTTTGCCTCCACAACCACTTTCCAGCTACAATAGTTATTTTTATGTTCCCGCTTAATGAAAAACATTGTCAGCGTTAATCTAATGCTACGAAATACTTAACATCTGATTTTGGTACTTTTAGTAGCAGTTCATAAATTCTTGCTACAACGAACTGCTACCGAAGCTCATATTTCTTGTAGTGCAACCGTTGTACATGGAACAACCTGAGGGTTATGAGGAGAATCCAGGTAAAGATCAAGTTTGTCTACTGAAGAAATCTTTATACGGACTTAAGCAGGCACCTAGACAATGGAACAAGAGGTTTAATTCGCTTATGATCAAGCAAGAGTTCAACAGGAGTGAACATGATCCTTGTGTCTATGTTAAAGAGGTATGTCCTGGAGAACTTGTCTACTTGTTGTTATATGTAGACGACATGTTGCTAGCTGCTAAAAATATAACTGAGATAAATAAGCTCAAGGAAGGTTTAAGTAGGGAATTTGAGATGAAGGATATGGGTGCAGTAAGTAGAATCCTAGGGATTGATA
Organism: Camelina sativa; assembly: GCF_030686135.1. Taxonomy (NCBI): domain Eukaryota; kingdom Viridiplantae; phylum Streptophyta; class Magnoliopsida; order Brassicales; family Brassicaceae; genus Camelina; species Camelina sativa. The sequence goes on along the minus strand of NC_141885.1, from coordinate 4,471,161 downwards.
TTACCCGGAATAGGAAAGAAGGCACTCTGACTTTGTCTCAGTCTGGTTATTTGGAGAAGGTGTTACAAAGGTTTAATATGAGTAAAGCTCATGTTGTGGATACTCCGATTGAAAAACATTTCAAGTTGAAAGCAGTTAAGAATGATAATGAATGTGTTGATCTTGATAAAACTCCATATGCTAGTGCAGTTGGGAGTGTGATGTATGCAATGGTAGGCACTAGACCTGATATAGCACATGTTGTTGGTTTGGTGAGTAGGTTTATGAGTAAGCCTGGTTATGTGCACTGGGAAGCTGTGAAGTGGTTACTGAGGCATTTGAGAGGAGCCAGTGATCTGAATCTGACATTTACTAAAGGCGATGATCTGAATATAGAAGGGTTCAGTGATTCTGACTATGCAGCTGATCTTGTTAGGAGAAGATCTACCAGTGGTTATGTGTTTACAGATGGAGGAAACACTGTGAGTTGGAAGTCAAGTTTGCAGCCTGTTGTTGCTTTGTCAACAACCGAAGCTGAGTATATGGCACTAACAGAGACAGTGAAAGAAGCTCTGTGGCTTAGAGGATTGCTTGAAGATATGGGTTACAGCCAAGAGAAAGTCACAGTTTGGAGTGATTCACAGTCTGCAATATGCTTGTCAAAGAATGCTACTTTTCACGAGAGGACAAAGCATATTGCGATTAAGTACAATTTCATTAGTGACATCATTGAATCTGGAGAGGTTGTTGTTCAGAAGATTCATACTTCAGTGAATCCTAAAGACATGCTTACCAAAGGCATTCATGTGCAGAAGTTCAAAGCAGCTTTAGATTTTCTAAAGTTGCTCAGGTGAGATCCAATTTCGTCTCAGCCGAAGGTTAAGTTCAAGTGAGTGCAAGTTCATTGAGCAAGGTGAGGAATAGAATCAAGGTGGAGTGTTGTTGAAGGTTTCTGATTCAATTCCATGTTTGATCTTGGTTTGGTTTTAACCAATGTTGAAGAGAATTGGATTGGGTGGTTATCTCCGGTTTTGGAGGCATGTGACTAAACCAGAAAGAAGAAGCTAATCTCGAAACTTCTAACTGTAGTCGAGGGTTCGTTCGTTATAACGGAATCATCGGGTTCCTTATCTTAAGCTTCTTTATCTTTGTATCGATCTGAGTTTGTTATTGTGAAAGAGAGACTTAGAGAGAGAAAACACCATTGTTGTAAGCACAAGCTTGAGCTGGGTTCATCTTGCTCTGATAGTGAATTTGCCGAACTGATTTGGCTCCGGATGTAGGCGTGATCACTCCGATCTCGCTGAACCGGGTTAACAAACTTGCGTCTTGTGTTCTTTGTTTCATTCTTTGTTCATTTGTGTTAATATTGATTCAGATTGAGAGAGTGATTCGTGAGGTTCGAGTATTCAAATCGTATCATTCATACTTCGAATCGTAACAACTTAGAATTCTTTAATTTATTATCTTTGCTTTTCTATAATTCTCAACTGGCAAGTTTAATTTTCTTCTGTTTTTTAATTAATTAATTAACAGAAAATAAGTTACCCTGAAGATAAAAAAAAAAAAATTTGATTTGATTTGTATCAATCCAGAATTTAAAACAGAAGTATAATTATTTCTTATCATAATGTTTTGAAACTACGAACAGAATATTTATGTAAAATGACAAAAATTAGAGATAAACAAAAAACAAATTCGTCGAAATAGAATTATATTGAATGAATAAAATCAATACAAAGATGTTCTTGAAGCCATGATGGCTGGTTACAGTATCAGAATAAATGAACAAAATTATTGTTATATGCATTTTGTTCTAAACACAGTGTAGACGAGGTAATGAGACGACAGACTCGAAACTATCCACCACCAGTACCCGATGTAATCTAAATAGAGAAGCGTCTCACAGACATATATAAAGGCTTTTATGGGCACCACTTCAACGCGTTTAAGAGACACATAAATATACTCAACATCAAGATGCTTAAGTTTACGCGTAGTAACAAAGTCTATCCAACGCGTGACACAAAACTGATCATTCTTATCTTTCCGAATTCTTAGTTTGAGCTTGTCCATGCATGACTTTCTTCCTCGTAGAAATCTAAATAATAAAACCCACAAAGGCATTGTAATCTGGAAACTCAGAAGAGTCCAAACCCAATCCGGAAAGCAAAAGCCAGACAGTTTTCCACCTATTAGACAAAACACTATGAGAAAAATAAAATCTTAGAAGTTGAAAAAAGAAAAGAAAAATATTGAAGTTTTTGTATTTATTATCATTGCAAAGCCAATAACATTAAGAAACAAAAACTATTACCGACACTAATCCTCCTGTATAAACTCTATATGTTAAAATCATTAATCAAATATAATCTTGGCTAAACCACAAAAACAAAAAAAGGAAATGCTAGTGAAACCACCCAAAAATGTATGGAATAGTTTCTCAACATGTCGCATGTCACCGTGGCGATTTTCCTCCACCGACCATGCCCTAACCCAAACCTATCTCCGACAACTCACACTCACACTCAACATGGTCTCGTCTCGTCGAGCTTTTCATATATTTTTGATTAAGTTCTTAAAATCTGAGGTGAAGAAACACAATTAAGTTTAGGTATAAACGAAGAGGCAAGAACTCAAAATGAATTGGAATATTAAAAAACTGTTTTAAGCAAGTGTTTTTTAAGTACCTTTTTCCATGTTATCTTTTCTCTTCTAAATCTCAACTGGCTAATTCTCTTCGACGGGAATTCCCTTCTTAAGTAATTCATATAAAATAAAACATTAAAGAGTGAATTTCATCGTACAAATCTAGATCACCGAGCACAAAGACTCACATTGATTGGAAGATGATAGTTCATTGATAATAGACCTATATATATATATATATATATATATATATATATATATATATTTTGTCACACCTATATATGACCTCAAGTCAAATATATGTTTTATGTTTTCTTCTTATTTTTACGTACGTGATTCGAAATTTCTTCGTTCAGTGTCTGCTTCTTAAGTTTGCAATAGTTTGTGGAAATTTTGGTATTAACAATTTTAAGACAAGTTTAACATATATACAAGTAGAGAGAAAGGAAACTTTACATATTGCTCTTCTTTTTAAAATTATTTCCTTTTCAATGAAAGTAAATATATATACGTACATGTTATTAAATGCTTATATGTTTTCTGGCTAATTATTATCTATCTATATAGCCTAGAGTAGAGAGGGTCTCTATAATACAAAACAGAGGTGATGAAAAGAGGGCGCGAAGAGAAGAACAGCCACGAGACCTTACCATCGCCAACACGACGTTGTCACGATGGAGTTATCTATATACCTCTTGATCTGACCGTGGAGATACTCAAGAAACTTCCGACGAAAACTCTAATGAGGTTCCAATGTGTCTCGAAACTGTGGTCATCATTAATCAGCAGCCGTAGAGACTTGAGAGACTCAATCTTGACTCGTTCTTTGAATCAGCCTCCGCGTGATGCCCATATCATATCCGACAACTGTTTTATAAAAAGTATCATAGCCTTCTCCTCTACTACTAGCCCTCTAAATACGGACAATGGATTAGTATTAGTCCCTGGAGAATGTCATCAATATGTCCGTGGCTTGGTTTGTTGTTGGTCAACATATTTTCGTCCTAATGTGCTAGCTGTATATAACCCTACCATAAGGCAGTCCTTTGACTTACCAGAGTTGAAATCCAAGCAAATAAGTTGTTTCTTCTTCGGATACGACCCTTGCAAGGATCAATACAAAGTATTGTCCATGCCAGGATCCAATTGGGGTGAGAGTTGTCAAGTTTTCACATTGGGAGATCCCGCAGCTAAGCAGTGGAGGACCATCCAACCAGTTATGACACCTCAGTGCATGTTGTTGCCAGGTGTAGTTTGCATCAACGGGATTATCTATTACCGAGATGCCACTAGAAATTTTGATTCTCGTTTTCCTGAAAATATTAAATTGATGAGTTTTGATGTTAGCTCCGAGAAATTTAATCATGCAGAGGCTCCAAAACTATTGATGCATATGCATCGCGATTCGACTCTGATCAACTACCAAGAGAAGTTAGCACTCATATCTTGCGAGATAAGCGGTTTGGAAATGTGGGTAATGGAAACACAAGGTTGGTCCAAGTTTTTCGTTTGTGAGATGATGGGTTTTCAACATTGGATCATCTCCGGTACTACTCGTGGTGGTGAGATCGTTTTTGTCGAGAAAAGGTACAGCTCTCACACCATGTTACGTGTCTATTATTATGATCTAAAGCGAAACAGTATGAGACATGTTGACCTCGAAACGGAGATAAGAAGCCGTAAGAGATACATGGGGAGATACATGTCTACAATCTTGACTGTTCCCGATCATGTTGACAACATTATGGGTTTGCATTATAAGACAGAATGAATACTAGTTAAGAATTTTCCAAAATACAACGTCTTTTGGTTCGTCTTCTTTAGTAATAAGGCTAAATATGTTACATATATGCCCTAATTATCAATAAAAATAAGTTCACTGTGTAACACCAAACCCTTTCTAAAATAGATTATAATAAGCAAGACCATTTCGTTTTTTTAATAAGTTTATTTTCCAAAGAAAAATGTTATATTCTAAGAGTGAATAAGAGGAAGAAAAAAAAAAAGAGGATGATATGTTCTATCTATTCTTCTTCAAAAGTCATCTCCACTTCCTCCAAGAACTGCTTCACGTCCTCCATGAAAGATTCTTTATCTTCACCACATTCAAATTTCTTGCTCACCTTCTGCAGAGGTTGACCAAAACGCCAAGAAGCATGATTTGTTACTTTAAGGAACAGTGTTTCCAGATTTGGAGAGTTGTTGAGCAGAGATTGCAGCGATTCCCATTTTAGTTTTGGGCCAGTCTTCTTCTCAATAGTCAGCTGACTCAGGTTTTTGAACACCGGCATATGATCCTCTGTAAGCACCTGGAAAACAAGACCATGTCAACTAAATCATCACAGCAAAAGGCAAAGGTAGTATTCAGATTCAAGAGACTGAGATCAGCAAACCTCAAGAGTTTCTGACTTTAGGACAAGGATCTCAACGTTGCTGATAACCTTCCAAAAATCTGTAACATCACCGGCTACATTCTCTTCTTCTTCTTGCTTTGCTTTTCTGCCAAGTTTAAGCTTGGCCCAAACAAGCTTATCAAAGTTGGTTGTTGGATACTTGCTAGCATTATCATCTGAATATTTAAAGTACAGAAGATTTGGAGTGTCAAATGACACACTCTTAGGACGTCCATTATGGCCTTCATCATCATCATCAGATTCCCAGCAGATCTTTATTCTCTTGAGACTTGTGCTACACAGTACACACACAGCAAACATCCCAGTCATGCCACCTCATGTCCACCATGGCTAACTCCTCAAGAACAGGGCAACTTGAGAGAAGCTTCAACAACCCAGTACAACCATCTTTAAACTGAACATCATCAAGACGAAGAATCTTCAGACTTGGGAGATTACAATCACCTTCCAGGTCAATGATGCAACAATCCCCAGTGCCTATTTCCAGCCTAACTAGTTCCTTGGACACAAAGACGTCTCGAGGTGGTCCGGACCAATTATTCAGAATATATATTTGTATCTCAAGATCTAACACCTTGTATTTCAAAGCATAGCGTATCCAACCACCAACAGGAGCTCCATCAACGCCTTCAACAAGATACAAAGGGAACTTCTTTACCAAAGCATTTGCAAAACTTTATCAACAAACTCCACAAAAGCCAACCCATCAGCACCTTCGTCGTATCTAAATGAAAGGTTTGGTGAGAAAGCCCACGCATAGCGCCAGCTTTTTGAGAGAACGGAAGTAGTTGCAGCAAATTTTATTGGCAAGAAAGACAATATGTCGCAAAGTAAACTCTGTGGTAGATTGTCCAAACCAGAAGCGATCCTCTTCCTGGCAGACATAGCGACACACTAAATGCACGACCTGACAATGACAATGACAATGAAATGACGTGAGGTTACATAAAAAAAAAAAAAAAAAAAAAAACGACCAGAAAAATTGTGGTTCTAGCATCAAAGCATCATAAGTTCTGTACATCCACAATAAGAGATGACAGATTCAAAGTTGTAGATATACAAAACTACATACTGTGTGCTAATGGAAAACCCTCATATTGTATCATCCTAATGCAAACCCCTCAGAACAAAATTCACAATCCTCGCAGAATCTTAGGAGGAATAGAGATGAAAGATTCAAAGTTTGCAGCGTTAATACTTTTGGATAGAGTTAAATGGTTCTTCTTTTGGCTTAGGTGGACATCACTTTCTTTGGTTGGGAGAGAAAAAAATTTCCCTTTGTTAATTTCAAATTTAATTGATACACACAAATTGAAGTTTGCTTAAGTGGTTTTTTCTAATTATTAAACAAAAATAAATTGATTTAACAAAAAAAAAAGATATAAATATATCAATGTGTTAGGTGGATATCCTTTGAATAATAAGAAAATGTGTAAAAATCAATTTATTTTAGCCAAAAAAATGTTAAAGCGATATATTTCGGATATGTTAATTAGAAAATTGTGATGTTGTGGTTTTTTTTACACCATGTGTGGTTGTAGTTTGAATGTGACATTTCTAAAGGACTAATCAACAAGAATGTTTGTTGATATATTTGAATGCCTTAGCTTATTGCAGAAATTCAATCAGTTTTAATGAAAAACCGTATGTCGATAGAGAACCTGCTGCTTGCCACGGAGCTAGTAAAAGACTATCATAAGGACTCCTATAAAAATTAACATCTCTAAAGCTTTTGATTTGGTATAATGGTCTTTCCTCAAAAATGTTTTGACAAACATGCAGTTCCCGCTGAAGTTTGTTCACTTGATCATGCTTTGTGTTACCACGACTTCTTTTTCAGTCCAAGTGAATGATGAATTAGCAGACTATTTTCTCTAGAGGTTTGCGGCATGGATACTCTTTGTTGTCCTATCTCTTTGTCATTTGTATGGATGTATTGTTCCAGATGGTAGATAAAGCTGCTGACCTGAGAAAGTTTGGGTACCACCCGCGATGTGAGAACATGAGCTTAACTCATCTTAGTTTTGCTGATGATTTAATGATATTCTGTGATGGAAAGTTGCGGTCAGTTGAAGGTATTGTGGAGGTCTTTGATGAGTTTTCGAAGCACTCTGGTCTCAAATTAAGTATGGAGAAATCCACGTTTACTTAGCAGAAATATCAGAATCATCCTATCAGCCCACTGAGAATCATTTCCCGTTTGAGGTGGGTATTCTTCCGGTAAGGTATTTAGGTCTCCCTCTTGTAAAAAAACGTATCTCTTTTGCGTTTCTACTTCTTCTTCTTGAACAAATAAAGAAAAGAGTCAGATCATGGACAGCATGGCTTCTCTTCTATGTGGGCCGTATAAACTTGATCACCTCGATTATATGGAGTATTTGTAATTTTGGTTATCTGCATTCAGGCTCCCTCGTGAATGTAAACGGGAAATTGATAGAATATGCTCTGCATTTCTTTGTTCATGTGTAAAGTCGTCCAAAGCTAAGATTGCCTGGGAGGATTTTTATAAGCCGAAGATTTTATACGTAAGTTCATATGGCCAGACAGAGGTATATATCTAAAAAACTATATTCGCATTGTGTATGCAAATTTTTTTTTATAAACAAAATCGAATTTAATTTTATAAATTTAATTTCATAATATCTGGGTACTTAATTTAATTTCGAAATAAATTTGAAATGTTTGAAAGCAACTTTTTCTAAATTGGAAATACATGTTTGGTTTGTGATGATATTATTTGAGAAATGTTGAGAAAAATTAAATTAGAGAAATTCCTTTAAATACCACTAAAGTTTTTTTTTTTCAAAAAATACCACATTTTAGTTTTTTTCCAAAAATACCACAAAACTTTTTTTCCCCAAAATTACCACAAACACAAAAAAGATGTAGATTTTTTTTTTTAAGTTTGGGTTGACACATTTAGTTTTAGGGGATAGTTTTTAGGGGTAGGATTTAGTATTTAGAAGTTATGAATTAGTTTTTAGTATTAGAACTTCAGTTTAAATATGGAAAAAGTACATTTTAGTGGTATTTTTGAGAAAAACTAAATTGTGGCATTTTTGGAATAAAAACATATTTTAGTGGTATTTATGACAACTGCCCTTTAAATTAATAGCATTTAAACCCAATGAAACTTGAAAATACATTTACTCACACTTGAAAATTCAATAAAAATTTAATAATTTTAAACTTCAAAACTTGAAAATAAATTTAATCATATTTTAATCTGTTAGATTTTTTTTTTTAAAAAAAAACTTTTTCTATAATAGCAATAAACAAATAATTTGAAATCTGATATCATTTACACATATTTCTTTCTAGATATGTTAATATTTATTTGTAGACATCATGTATAATTATTTTCTTAATATATTAAATATTATGTTAAGATATTTAATTGCATAATTGCACAACTAAAATATCAAATTTTATTCAATATAGTATATACAACTAAAAAAAATTATAAAGTTAAATCATGACTTTTAAACTCGATCGCTCCAATTTGTCATATTGGATCACGGGTCAATACAAGTTTTGTTAAGTTTTTTTTTGGAATTTATGTATATATAATACAAGAACTCTGATATATTACCGAAACCAAAATAGTGGTATCGATTATGGATCAAAATGCTAATATATATAAAACTAAATAATAAAATATTTAAGATTATAAAATGTACAGAGTAAATCAAACAAAAATTTAATTCTTATTTTGTTTCTAGCAAATCAAAATTTAGATAAATATTTTCTCGCGCTGACAAATTCATTACTATATAAGATGTAAATATTTCCCGGTGTTGTACAGTTGGTACGTATTTTTGTTTTGAGAATAGTATAGGGTACATAACAATGTTTTATTCATAAACGTTAAGACATAACTAGTGCTTCCACAAACTGAAATAAGTAAACAAAACATTGATACGTATGTTTTGTTTTGAGAACAGTACAATTGTTTTTGTTACCAAAAAAAAAAAAAAAACAGTACAATTGTTTTTGTGTTCCACACACACTCATGCAAACGAGAAGTTAGTGCCCTCGCAAGTTTAATGGATTCAAATTTGAATATGACATTGCCTACGGTAGAAAAACAAATATTTAGATATATCAAGGCCTGCTCTTGGGTGTAGAAAGATTATACGGGTCGAATATCTATATAAATATCTATATTTCGAAGGTATATATATGATTAATTTACGATACTGTAGTTTCAGGATTTATCCTTTGTATGGTTAACATATGAAATACGATTCTAAGCCAAAACATACTCTTTAGTTCATGGATTATTTCGACAAAAAAAAGGTTTATGGATAATTATTAATTAGAAAATGTTAAACGAAAAATAATAATTTAAATATAATCACTTGATTTATCTTTTATATAATTTACTACGGGTGTTTTTCGAAATTAAATTTAATAATTAAATCCCAACAAATGAGAGATGCTTACATATCTTATAAACTGATATCCTTTTAAAGCATAAGGAACAAGATAAATATGAGACCACAAACATGTCGAGTGAGAACAAGTGAAAGGAGTTTACCATATAATTTAGAAATTATTAAGAAAATAAAACTTGTTCATTTCTTTATTATATCATTAATAAGAGATACACAAGAATTATAAACTTGATGGTGGAATATCATCATCCTTATAAACACAAATAAATCTGAAGGTAGTAATAGGATAAGTTTTGCCAGGATAGATAAGCACGACGCAACTAGTAGGAAGTGAGAACACTGCTCTACAACAATCCCTTGTTAGCTGACTGTAATCTTTCTTGTATGCTAATTGCAACGCATGGAAACATCCCGGTATCTGGTCTATGTTGGTTCTCGAACAATAATTATGCTGAGCTTTCGATTGTTGGAATACTAAAGCCGAGATGAGGATTAACAAAAAAAACATCAATTCAGTTTGAATTAGTTTCATTTTTGAGAAGATTGACAAAGAAATAATTGTTTTGTGGGTTTGGAAATGTATATATGTAGTGAAGATCTTTTTTTTTTTTCGGAATGTATTAGATTTTGTATATATAGAAGATTGTTTTTTTTTTTCGTCGGCAGTATATAGTAGAAGATATAGGTGAAGAAAGAATGTTTGACTATAAGAATATTTTTGGAAGTTTATACCTCTGTTTAACCCATAAAGAAAGTTTGACTACAAGAATAAATTTCAATTTGTATATTATTTTCAACATTTGAAAGTATATTAATAAAATATTCTTGGTGGGGAAAAATATAGGTTTAGAATATTGGTTGAAATATATTGACATTCTAAAAATTGCGAAAACCAAATTTAAATATATCAATCTTATATGTATTGGTTGATAATTAAATTGTACTATTAATGCCTATAAAATGATCTTCTTTTTTTTTTTTTTTTAATATAATGTTAAATTAAACTTAAAGAAAAAAATAGTTTTTTACATCAAGTGCAAAAAGAGTTTGAAATTTTTTTAAAAGAGAAACTATTACATATTCAGCCTATATCCCTTGAAGCAAACCAAAACTGAAGACCACCCTCATATCGGCTGTCCCCCATTGGAGAGATAGCCAATAGTTGATTCCACACTTGTTTGTCAAGCATAGTGATTAGACTGGCCGCCGGTGTCGGAGCCTGACCATGCCTGCGACCATTGCGCTCTGGCCAGAGGATATGAACCGTTGTTTGTCAAGCATAATGATCTTACGTATTTTAGAGAGAAATGAGATGATGAAACTAGTACATTAATTTCCGTCAGAATTTCAAAGAACATCACACATACATAGTTTTATATAGAGCAAGTAAGCACTCTCTGAATTTTACTATGAAACTACTCCCACTAGGCTTTGCTTAGTACTAGATTGTAGCCTAGTTTTACAAGCAACTTAAACCACTAACATAACAACTCCATTAGCTTAAGTAGACTGATGATTCCATCTACAGTTTAGTTTCTCTGATTTCCTTACTTGGTTTGAATACAAAATAGACATTACTCAACACAATCAAGCTGAACAGGATAAATAACGTCGAAGATAGCCCGATCAGTCCTACTCGTTATCTCTTCTTCACCTATAGTCGCGAAATGTCTCTTCATCGCTTTCACGCTCTCTTTGTCCTTTTCGCTTTCTTTGTTAAACGAAGCTTCTAGAAGCTTCTCAACATTCACCGTCGAATGCCCTTCGAGCATAGTCACCACCGTAGACATCGACGGTCTATCCCCCGGAGCTGGACTGGTGCAGAGGATCCCGATCTGAATCATCATCATTGCTTCTTGCATGTTGTAATCTGTTCCTAGCTTAGGATCTACAACTTCCAGCAGTTTGTTTTGCTTCCGTAGAACATGTACGTGTGGAAGACAATGAGATTCAGATCTACTATATGAGTTAGGTTTAGCGTTTAAGTATTTGGGGTTTTAGTGGTAAAATAATGATATATACCCAGTCAAGAAGGTAGAAGATATCGTCCTTGTATTGAGGGCTTCTGTTGCTCTTTCCATGAACGATTTCCAGAGCCACAACACCGAAACTATAGACGTCGGCTTTAGTTCCTTGTCTAGCAAGACATTAGTGGCTTTGATATCTCTATGTACAATCTTGAGTCTTGATTCCTCGTGGAGATAAGCTAGTCCTCTCGCTATTCCCATGCATATCATCTGCCTTTGGCCAGTTTAGTTGTATCTGAGTCTCTTCAGGACCTTTAAATTTGATGAATTTACAAAAACATTGCTGTTTGAGCATATGACAACCCGTTCCGTGGACCCTACTAGCCTCACTGCTAGCCTCCCAACGGACCATCCGCGGACTCCATTAGTCCACCGCTAGCCGCCCCAACGGACCCCAAGCTGGCCGTATAGGGCATCGATCCTAACCCCTCAATTGGTGATAGCTTGTCCTGTAGGAAGGTTGTTAAAGAGTGGGGACCAGGGTTCGAGGAACACCTGGCGCACCAATAAACTACTGGTGACAACCCGTCCCGTTGACCCCACTAGCCCACCGCTAGCTTGCCTCCATAGGCCCGAAGCTGGCCCTGCAGGGCATCGATCCTAACCCCTCACCGTGAAATGGAACTATTCAACCAAATCCACCAGTAGGTTATTGGTGCGCCAGGTGTTCCTCGAACCTTGGTCCCCACCCTTTAACAAACTTCCCACTGGACAAGCTTTGAAACGACCCGACCTGTTTTTTTTTTAAATACTATATATATAATTAAGCATCCCATACTACTTAAATAAATCAATCCAAACAACAAAACATCATTTAAACCAGCCATAACCATCTTACACAGCGGAAACGTACAAACAATACCAAACCAACATATCCTTAATACAATAACATTCCTAACCATTCTATCCAACAACCTATCATAACTCTAACCAAGGTTCCAACACATAACCATAAATAACCAACAACACACAAATGAGACCCTAGATCATCCTCCTCCTCATCGCCTTGATTCCACGTTCACAATTGCCTTTACCTGCACCGCAAACACAAATTGAGATGCATGAGTATTTAACAAACACTCAGTGAGGCCATCCTCCCATCTACTGGGCTATACACACAAGCAACTGAGATTCTATTATTAAAGCCAACAACCAAAATACAAACGACACAACAAACCAGGAAAACAAGACTCGGTTAAGTCTGGTGTCGACCGACACTAAGTCGGTGTCGACCGACACTAAGTCGGTGTCGACCGACACTAAGCCGGTGTCGACCGACGCTAACGCGTCACTGGTGTAGACCAACACTCAACCAACATGGTTCCGACCGACACCAACTGGTGTCCATCGACACCACCTTCGCAGAAACGATCTGCACGAAGCCGAATGACGAACCTCCGTTCCAAACTGCTTCCAAACCCTCCCAAACTCTTCCAAACTTCTCAGGAACCTATGAGAACATGAAAACAACCAACCCACACAAGCAAAACACCACAAACACAAAGAAACAGCCAAAACAACAGAGATCTCAGGCTTAGATCAGCCATGGTCAAGCACTCACCTCTTTTGCAGGAAGATTCTCACTCAACAACGACGAATCCAACACTTAGAAGCCTTCTCCTTTGTTCCTAACACAAGATCTTCACTCCACAGCAATAGATATCTCAAGAACAACAAAGGATCTCACAAATCTCTCTCAAAAACATTTTCTCCTTCTTCTCTCTGCTTCTCTGTCCAAAAAGGGCTAATAGGACGAAATAAGTCGAGTTCCCCTTTTAAACTCGAGTTTAGGGCTTCTCTTAAACCAACCGCGCAAACCGGACGATTAAAATCGAACCAATCAAACCGTCAGCAAACGGTGTCGATCGACACCCTAACCAAAATTCCAGAAATTGGTTCGCGGGCGTTACAATTCTCCCCCACCAATAAGGATTCGTCTTCGAATCCCGCAACATCATCCTTCCACCAAGAACCCCCGTGCAACCGTCACCATGGCCTGCACAATATCCAACCGGACTGAACACTGTCAGCCCAAAGTTTTATGTGCAACTGTCGCAACAGTCTGCACATCCACGTGACTCAACGGTCCACACAGCCCTGACTCCACTAGTCATCACAACGCAAAAAAGACGAGATCAATCCCGACCTCCAAGGTCTACATCCAGCCACTATGCTCATACCCACATCCTAGACATTGTTTGCTCTCTCACTCATACGTTCTCAGGTCGCAACCTTCGAACTACACCTCCTGCACTCTCAGACCGTCGTCCTAGAGCCATACCGTCTCACTCTCGGATCATCACCCTCGAGATCTCGGTACCAGGGGAACTACTCATCCCCTCCGGGGAACTAATCATCCCCTAGGAGAACTAATCATCTCCTCTGCCGCTCTCAGGGTCGCAACCCGTCAAGCCTGCGGTGCACTAGGGAAACTAATCATCCCCTCAAGAGAACTAATCATCTCCTCCGGAGAACTAATCATCTCCCCCAGGAGAACTAAATCATCTCCTCATGAGCAAAGAATTCCTAATGTCTATAAGCATCTCCTGACCGGAACCACCTTCTGTGGTTTGTGTAAAACATCACAATGTCCTACCAACCCCCATATTCCCTCACTGGAATATCAACACCATCATGACCACTAATCAGGCCAACTCTAACACATCTTAACCATTCGGGTGTTTACACACGCCCTTTTCAAAAACAGACAAGTTCTAACTATTCATAGAACGTTTTATTTGTTTGCAACTGCAATCTCCATAAATAACCTTTTCCGCTTGGCAATTATCCAGAGCAAATCATCAATACGAGCGTAATAAAACAAACAAGTATCATACGTTCGTATATTCTGATTCACCGCATCAAATGTTTTGCAAGCCGCAACTCCGGTGTTTCACATCCCCTTTCCAAAAATAGACAAGTCCTAATTATTCATAGAACTTCACATTTTTAGAAACTTTCTATTCATGGAAACTTTCCATTTATAGAAATCGAATAATCCTTCAACCCATTATACCTCAAGATTCCATAGGAACTAATCATCTTATGAAATCCTCTTCAACAACACCAGTAAGCACATCGGCCACACAATTGGCTAAACAGCCCGCCAAAAAGGCCACACAAGCCCCTCCAAGGCTCGCAACCGCTAAAAATGGCAACTTCTATCTCCCCTAAAACTTTCCATTTTTAGAATTTCCTCTTTTGGAAACTTTCCACTTATAGAAACTTCTATATCAGGAATTTCTCTCCATTTACAAATCACATAATCATTCATCCATTACGCATCAAAATTTCATAAGAACTAATCATCTTATTAAATTCTCAAATTCAACAAACGTCTACAATTCCAAAACGCAAAAGCTTAACAAAACCAATGAAAGCAGAAAGAAACTAAACTCCGGGATTGGCGCCCGTCCCCTCCCTCGGCTGCACCCCTCTCACTGTCAACCGCTGCAACCTTTGACAATGTGGCATGATATGTCCCACCTCCTTGCAATAAAAGCACACTCGAATGTTCTCTTGTGTCCCGCTTCTCTTGGGGCAGCTTGCCAACCTGTGATCCATGCTCCCGCACCCGTAGCATCTCTGACCACCTTGGTTTGTCACCGACGTCTCCTCCCGCTTCCTCTTATGCCTTTGTTCTGACTTGTTACCCTTGCTCGGAACGCTCGGCTACATTGTCTCCTCTGTCTGAACTGTAGGGCTCACCACCACAGTCTTCCCCCTCAAGTCATCCTCTATCTCAGCTGCAGTCTCCACTAGCTCCGCCCTTGTAGCATAACTCCTCCCTCTGCAGTGGACCCTCAAGTCCTCACGAATCACCCTCATGAACCTCCTAATCTGAGCCACCTCAGACTCCATCGCCCGACCACCATATATTAGAAGCCGACTAAACTCCTAGTCCAGCTCCCGCACCGACCGAGTCCCCTGAGATAACTGTAGAAACTGTACCTCCAATCGGTCCAATGCCTCTCTAGGAAAATACTTGCGGTTGAACTCCTCGACGAAGTCAGCCCAAGACATCTCCCTCTGCACTCTCCTAGGAGCCACTAATCTCCACCACAACTAAGCATCGCCAATCAAGTGGTGGACCCCTATGTCCACCCAAAAATTCTCAGGATATCTGAGAGACTGAAAGTTACGTTCCACTCTGGTCCTCCATGCATCTGCAACAATAGGATCAGTACCACCCGAAAACCGCTCAGTACCGATGTTGTTCATCTCCCTCAGCATACTGACATAATGAGAATGAACCCGCACTTCCGCAGCCACTGGCTGCCGCTCCTCTGCCACCACTGGTGGCACTACCTGAGCCCAAGCCGGTGCCACTGGTGGCAACCGCTCTAACAACTGTGCCAGCAAACCCGCAAGGTCGACACCCGGGACTCCACCCACTGGGACTCCCACACCTGGGGCCCTAACATCACCGGCTACTGGGGCATCAACACCGCCCCCTCCGGCCACACTCATGGAATCCCCCATACATTCTGGGACTCGCCAACACCCTCTGCTGTCACACTCTGGTCCGTAGTCTCACTAACAACTGGAACTCTATCCCTACCACGACCACGTCCGCGTCCACGACCACGTCCGGGCCCTCGACCACGACCAGCAACAGCACCCTCTCTAACCATCTCTCTGCACTGACAGAACAGAAGGCTAATCACACAATTCAAAACCACACACAGAGCACACACACATCTTACCGTGGAATCTCATTGAAGGCTCGAAGAGGATGATGCTAGGACTCCATACAACAAGCAAACTGACTAACTACTCATAATCAATTTCATCACCCAACATCAAGTATCAAACAACATAGATATCAATTCAATCAATTAAATCCCTAAACCGCTCCACAACATCCACATGACCATCCTAGAACCGTATACGCTCTGATACCAAATTGAAACGACCCGACCCATTTTTTTTTTTAAATACTATATATATAATTAAACATCCCATACTACTTAATTAAATCAACCCAAACCACAAAACATCATTTAAACCAACCATAACCATCTTACACAGCGGAAACGTACAAACAATACCAAACCAACATATCCTTAATACAATAACATTCCTAACCATTCTATCCAACAACCTATCATAACTCTAACCAAGGTTCCAACACATAACCATAAATAACCAACAACATACAAATGAGACCCTAGATCATCCTCCTCCTCATCGCCTTGATTCCACGTTCACACTTGCCTTTACCTGCACCGCAAACACAAATTGAGATGCATGAGTATTTAATAAACACTCAGTGAGGCCATCCTCCCATCTACTGGGCTATACACACAAGCAACTGAGATTCTATTATTAAAGCCAACAACCAAAACACAAACAACACAACAAACCAGGAAAACAAGACTCGGTTAAGTCTGGTGTCGACCGACGCTAACGCGTCACTAGTGTCGACCGACACTAGGTCGGTGTCGACAACCACTCAACCAACATGATGTCGATCGACACCACCTTCGCAGAATCGATCTGCACGAAGCCGAATGACGAACCTCCGTTCCAAACCGCTTCCAAACCCTCCCAAACTCTTCCAAACTTCTCAGGAACCTATGGGAACATGAAAACAACCAACCCACACAAGAAAAACACCACAAACACAAAGAAACAGCCAAAACAAAAGAGATCTCAGGCTTAGATCAGCCATGGTCAAACACTCACCTCTTTTGCAGGAAGATTCTCACTCAACAACGACGAATCCAACACTTAGAAGCCTTCTCCTTCGTTCCTAACATAAGATCTTCACTCCACAGCAATAGATATCTCAAGAACAACAAAGGATCTCTCAAATCTCTCTAAAAAACGTTTTCTCCTTCTTCTCTCTGCTTCTCTGTCCAAAAAGGGCTAAAAGGACGAAATAAGTCGAGTTCCCCTTTTAAACTCGAGTTTAGGGCTTCTCTTAAACCAACCACGCAAATCGGACGATTAAAATCGAACCAATCGAACCGTCAGCAAACGGTGTCGACCGACACCAAATGTGGTGTCGATCGACACCCTAACCAAAATTCCAGAAATTGGTTTGCGGGCGTTAGAGAGCAAAACAATAATTTGGATTGGACTAAAAAGGCAAGAAATTAGACGTTTTTAGCTATAATAATCAGCTAGGTGTATAAAAGGGTTGACTAACCAAAAAGAGCTCGCGCGAGGCTGTTGTTTTCTAAGTACTCGTAAATTAGCAGAAGCTGATTACCTTCTACACAACATCCATAAAGTTTAATCAAATGAGGATGCTGCAAAGCGGAAATCATAGCAATCTCGTTCAAGAACTCTCGATTCCCTTGGTTTGATTTCGATGATAGCTGCTTCACTGCGATAACGGTTTCATCAGCTAACATCCCCTGTATTCATACAATGGACAAGCATTAAAATTCATATATATCAGTGTATCATTCATCTCCCCTTCTCTCAAATTAGCAATGTCATATCACAGTATGATGCTAACCTTGTGTACAGGACCGAAACCGCCTTCTCCAATCTTGTTTGCATGATCAAAGTTATCCGTGGCAACTTTGATTTGCCTCAACGAGAACGAACTAATCTGGTAATCAAAGTTCTTAAAATCTGAGGTGAAGAAACACAATTAAGTTAAGGTAGAAACGAAGAGACAAGAACTCAAAATGAATTGGAATATTAAAAAACAGTTTTAATTAAGTGTTTTTTTTAAGTACCTTTTTCCATGTTACTCTTGGATCTTAAGCAACCTCTCAACCATAATATACCGCCGACTAAAAGCACCAGAAACACTGTTGAAGCGATTACAATACCAACCACTGTACCAACAGAGCATCCTCCATTGCCACCAGTTGGATCTACAGATACTGCTGATATTAGAGAACCATATACACCTCCCATAGGAATAGCTTGAGTTCCTTCCAGCCCACTGCAATCTTATCTCCAGTTTGCCATTTGTAACCACTACCGGAAATTTCTTAACCACAGCTCTTCCAACACCTTTTGCCTCATCAACAATATTGAAATCTTTCACCTCAAGACTCAAGTTTACCCTGGAAATTATAGTATATAGCACACACCAACCACTTGATTCAGGCTACACAATTATTTTCTGACAGTCAAGAAACACGTTTAGTCAAAAAATTACCTGAACGTATATGTCAAAGAATCGTTTTCCCAAACTGCTTTCACTAAACATAATTTCAGCGAAGTGAAGATTAACCGTATATGATCCCTCTCGAAGACAAAACGCGTGATATGTGAGGGAGATGGCCGAGAGCCGCGCTTGTGTATAAAGCCAAGAATCTAAGTAAGAATTTGTTATCTCAAGCTCTGATGATTTTTCCCATACGGTGTTTCCACTATTCACACAATCATCGTTCAAGAAGTTTTCTGTGTTGCTAGAAACCCACCCGTTTCTACTATCATAGAAACCGAGTTGATCCCATGTGTCACCGTCATACGTAGTCCCATTGATTGTTATTTCATTACCACCACAGTTTATTTATATGAAGGCCGTCGAAAGCTATATAAGAACAAATTATTTGTAGATACCCAGATAAGCATTCGATATGGTTTTAATTTGTAATGTATATATATATAGCTTCAAAGGCTTACTTTTAGGACAGGTGGTCAGACACGAAACAGTTGAGCTGTAACATATAGTGTGACTGTTAGATAGATACAAAGCTTTAAAAAAGATATAAGGAAAAAAAGAAAGACTTACGAGTTATTTGCCGCTAAAGGGCTTGTGCTTGAAAACATATTCCTGGAAAAAGAAAAAAAACCTAGAAATCATAAGCATTATAGCTAATTTGAAAGCATGAGAAGTTAAAATGTTTATTGTTCTTCCTACACGGATATATGTTGACATTTCTCGGTTGTAATATCTTTGGAGAAGTTATTGTAACTAAGATCACTGCCATAAAAGATACAATAACCAAATAAAACATTACTTCTCAGGTTGTAATGTCACACTACGTACAAAGAAACTGTGTTGTATATATAAATTTAGGTGGAAATAACTCACATCGTGTCTCCTTTGTCTGTGATCCAACTTGGTACTATTCCATTTAACTTGTTACTTGTAAAGTATCTGCAAGGTCGCAAAAAAAAAAATTCATTACTCCACTGAAAGCTTTTAGTGAAACAGAGGAAATAAGAGGAGAGAGCATGGATACATGTAATCGATATCTGAAAGAGCAGTATATGCGTCCGGGATTGGTCCACTAAGTTTGTTAAAGCTAATATCTCTGAAAAATGAGTCTCACAAAGTCAGCTTAAATTCATTTTCTTCAATAATTCGATTTTATGCTTGCCGAAAAAGGAAGGGAAAAACAAAAAAAAAAAAGATTACTTACAAATGCTTTAAGGTTCTGCTTCCAATATACGCAGGTAAGCCCCCTGTAAGGTTGCAGTTCCTAAGAATCCTGCAACGTACACAAAATGGTAGTTAGCTAAATAAAGGTGAAAAGAAACCAATACCAAATTCGTTTAGTCTTAGGCTCGAGCTCACAATCTCTTTAAGGATGTCATATTTTGTAGAGGGGGATATGGAGATTCAGGTCCGCTCAAGTCACTGATTCTCCTACAAAATTTCAAATGTGGAAAAGAGTTAGAAATATATATTATTGAACAGATTGAGAGGCAAAATAATGAATCCCAACACATAAAGTTTGTGTATTTACAAGTCTGTTAAGGTTCCCAGAAGACCAATGGCACTAGGAATCGGTCCATTTAAACCACTTGCTTGAATGACACTGATTGATGAAGCAAAGCAAACATAATTTCAATCTTTTATAAGTAACAAGAAGTGGAAGAATCTCATCATGCTGTAAAGGTTGCTTACAGTCTCTCAAGTCCTGTCCATTTCTGGATGAAATCTGGTATAGTACCAATGAACTGGTTGTCACTAATACGTCTGTAATCAAGATTATGCGAGGTTTTACTCTCTTAATTACCATTTGACATTTGCCCTTCTAATACTTCTAATAACATGTAATATATCTATTACTGTATATGTCTTAATTATTAGTAATTTATATTCACATTAATTTATATAATTATTAATTTATATAATTTATATTAGTAATTATTAGTAATTTATATATCTATTAATTTATCCATTTCTTGGACCAAATATATATATATATATATATTAAATCTCAACAATTAACGATCACATATTATATAGATGAACTCAAGCTAAATAAACCAAATCCAATTAGGAAAGTCTTGGGGTTAATATATATACATATATATATATATATATATATATATATTAGATGATGCAAATATATATATATATATATATATAAGTTATTTTGAGTTTTTAAAATTTTAAAATATTTTGATTGCTCATCTTAAATTCAAAAAGGTGTTGTGTATTACTTTAAAAACATGTCAAAATTGGATCAAATTTTTTATTAGATCAAAACGGGTTAAGATTTTATTAGATCAATTAAAAGGTAATTTTTTGGATAAAAATTAAGTGCATATTTATAAAAATAAGAGAAATACTATTTATCAATCTTACAGTCTTTGAATGTTCGGTAGATTCCCGAGCTCTGGAGGTAATTTCCCTGAGATTTGGTTGTATTCCAAGGAACTAATAAAACCAAATGTTCCGGAAATTTTAGAAAAAAAAAATGGAATCAGAGATTGCCAGATTTTGAGTAAACTGAAACATTACTGAGGAACGAGATCAAAGTGTAGAAGTATCTAGAATTAGTTAGAATATATTTCTAATAACTATCCCATTAGTATGTATTTGTGTATATTCGGAAACTAGGATAATTAGGTTTATCATTGTCATCTCCTCTCTATATAAACATATTAAAAAGTAGCCCACTGCATGGATTATGTATTCATTATTAATTTGAAATAAAGAATAAAATTTATATTCAATTATATATGAAATGTACATGTAGTAACATATATTGAAAATTAATTTTTATAATATTACAGTTTAGCTACAATATTTAATATATATTTGTTATATGATGCTTCCTAAAAGGGTCATTTTGAGATAGAGAAAAAAAGTTAACGTACACAGTATTGTTGAAAATATTTAAAAAATATGTTACTATAATAATAGGACCATTGTTTAAGCTACCGCAAAATCAATTTAATTTGGTACTTTCATTAAGTAATTAAGATAAATTATATTTATATACACTTTTGTTTTTTTTTTGGAAAAAAATTGATAAATAGTCTAAAAAGAAAATTGTAAGACCTTACTATATAATTACTTTGATAGATAATTTAATGTTGTTCTATATATTAATTTTACTTTCATAATCTAAAAGTAATACTTAACAACAAATAATTTTAAAAGAAATACCTTCTCTCGTAATCCATTTTCAATAATATCCTTATATATATACAAAATAACTAAACTCTAAACCCTAAACACCAAATACTAAACATACTAAACATTATCTCTCTATCACTCTTGAATTAACTTGCCTCAACTTTTTATGTTTTGTGAATGATTTCATAAATAAAAATTTTAACTTTTATAAATTTTATACTATGGAGTATTGATGTACCATTTTTTCATTGCTTGTTTTTTTTACGACTCACTTTACCTCTGTATAATTAAATTTTATTTTTCTCGGTCCAAACGTTTGAAGTGCCTTTGATATACCTCCATCTTCATGGATAGTGATTCTCCACAATCCAGCCTGGCCAATATTGTTATAAGAAACAAAATCCTTTTCATCCAACAAAATGAAAATGTTGTCACAAATCATATTCCGGCCTAATTTCCATTTATCATTGATTTTTTTTTGTTTTTTGTCAACATATAATCGACAAGGCCCGATTCATAGCCAGTCCCTACTAAGCGGTATAACGTGACATAGTGGAATCGAACTTCGGTGGGATCGGTCGCAGAGGTGGTGTTGTAACCACTTGACTAAAAAAACTTCCCATCATTGAAAATTTTAAAAATTATGTGGGACTGTATTAAATGGTTATATTAGACAATACTCCCTCGATCCCTTAAGGTTTTGTTCCCTGAGAACTCTGTTTTCATCATGATAAAAGGTAAAAGAAACATTTCAAGTTGGTCTCCAAATTATAGAGGCATACTATTATTATGAACTTTCTTACGAATAATTTGGTAGATAACAAAATTCTACTTTAACCCACGTTTTAAAGTAATTATGAATTAGCTAGAAATCGATAAAAAAAAAAAAAGATTTTGGCTAGAAATGCCATTTTCCTCAAAAAACTTGGCAAAAATGCCACTTTTTTATTCCTTGCGAGAAATGCCAATTTTCAAGTGAGGGGGAGATGTAAGAAGACTAAATTAACCCTGGTTTTTTAACTCAGAAATGTGCATGTGGAGAATTTAAATCAGCTGACATAGAATGTGACATTTTTACAGCTGTCCAAACAAGTATTAATTGTTCTCTTTACAAAATTGGATCTGTAGAAAAAAAATTATTGTATAACATTTTATTGTAGGTAATGAAGAAAATGTGAACGTGTTGCTCTATTTTTTAGAAGATGATTTAGTAGACAAATCTTTTATGTCCACATTGTTTGCTTCTTGTCCATATTGTATTGTGGACAAGTCTTTTTTTTTTTTTTTTTGAAAATTTGGTCCACTATTATGGCAGACAACATGTTGGTTGTATACAAGATGATTTATAACAATGATAAACATGTGAAGATGTTTGTCCACTAATTGTGCTAAGTCTATACTTTTGTCCACTCTTTATTATGCTTATGATGCTTGTCCACAATTTGGTTTATAAAAACAGGTCCATCGAACAAAATAACACATGTCCATCGAACATAAGAGACACTAAAGAGATGAATACAAAAAAAAAAACCATGCTATAATTTAAGACAAACAGGCTGTTACAAAGTTAGTATACTGATTAGAAGATGGACAACATTTTAGATCTAGTCCATCAGTTAGTACCTAGTTAGGTCTTTCATGTTTTCATTCGGAAGTCGCATCCTTGAATCCTCTTCAACACTTGTGGCTAATGATGGTTGGGAGATATGCAAAATGGACAATAAAATGAGAGTTAGTCAATTTTTGACAAAGGGATGATGGATAAGTTATGTGAATGATACATTAATGTCCTCTAGATCTTGTCCATCAATTAATACCTAATTTGGTCTCCAAAGATAACAGATGAATCTCATCTCCAATCTCGACGGAAACATCTTTGACGACAACATGAGCATCTCTTACAACATTTAAAGGGTTTAGTCCACCCAGATCTGTTCCTTCGAATCTGATCTACCAGATCTAGTCCATCGAAAAACAAATATCATGTCAGATGTCAGATCTAATCCATTAAAATTGTATGGAAAAGGAAACAAACAAAAAAATCTCAAAATTGAGAAATATCATTCTCAGCCTTGATGGGAGCATCTCCAGAATGAACAAAAAGATTTGTTCATCAACCCCGAAGGTTGGTTCTATTTTTTCTCCATTAGATGAAGCGACTAAAATTAATTGGAAATGGAAGAAGGGATATAGAGGTTTCTAGGGAGGAAAGAAGAGAGAGATGGAAGAAGATGAATAATCGAATGTGAGAGAAATGAGAATTTCAGAGAGAGATAACAAAAAATAATATTAATTATTTATTTTTTTGTTCAGTATTTTTGGGGACAAATTAGTCAATTCAAGAAAAAGTTGTGGCACCCGGGAAAAAGTTTGAGTAAAACTGGCATTCTTAATTAAGTATGCCAGTATTCATGGCATAAATGATAATTTTCTCTAAAAAAATTTGATAGGGAAAAAAATAGCTATTTGGTGTTTTAGTATATTTTTCAAACATAATTGTAAAACTAGTACATATACTATTTACAATTGGAAGAAACAATATTGACCACTATTCAGCTATTTCTACACCCTTAATTACATCTCATACCATTACTCATCTTTTCTCTTTTTTTTTTTCAAATAATTGTTAATATAAATTTCTTTTTAAAAAACTTCTTAGATACAAAAAAATCTATATTTTTTCTTCACAATTTGATATGAATTTTGTTTAATATTTTTAAATATATTATATATCTGTATACTATTTTAAGTGTACATATGTTTTTACACCTTATTAAGTGTACATATGTTTGTACACATTATTAAATGTACATCTTAAACAAATTACATATGTACACTTGATAATGTGTACAAACATCTGTATACTTAATAATGTCTACAAACATCTGTACAATTAAATAAGATGTACGGATACAAAATTTGTAAAAAATATTGAACATTATGAAATAAAATCATCAAACAAAATGGATGTCAAAATGTAGAAGAAAATTATAAATATTTTTTTTGTCTGAAAAAACTTTAAGAAAAAAAATTATGTTACCAAATATTTGAATATAACAAGATATGAGGGTGTGTAATTGCAAAAGCAAAAGAAAAAAAAAAAAAAATTCTTTCATGCAAAAAAACGAGTACCCTTTTGTAATTAACCATTTTCCTCTCATATTTCTATTTCACAAATTGTGTATCTCACAAATGGGTCCATTGACTATTTCTCAAATTTTGAATAGTGTATGTACTATTTTTCCAATTAAGTTTGAAAAACGTATCAAAACAAAAACAAACCCAAAAAAAAAAATACCGTGAGAAAATGTTAAGAAATTTCCTACCAAATTTCTACAACACGAATAGTCAAAGGAAACACATAGAAAATTGGTAAGGATTAAGTTGGAAAAAATATCACTAAATTTTATGACCATGTTGATATGGAACTATAAGATGATGTAAAGGGAAAAAAAAAAAAGAGAAGAATAAACGAACGCACATGCTGGTGATGTGGCAAACGACGGAGGAGCAGTTACAAGTAACACTTTCTGTGAATCGTATACCATTCATCCCCCTTACAGATGCACTAACGCCGCATGGATCCACTTCGAAATCCAAACGCACTTGCAACTTCTCCGCTACACCTCTTAACGCATCCACTGCGAAATTAAAATCACAAGAGAACTAAATTTTATACAAGGCACGCACCAACAGAAACTTTATATCTCACACACATGTTGGATAAGCTTCTAGAAAGTTCTAGAATAGATATCCTAAAAGGAATTAGGAATCTAGTTAGGAAAAGGAAAAGTTGTAATCCTAAACTAAAAAGGAAGTTAGCATGTTTTAGAAAAAGAACTCTTGAACAATATAAATAGAGATCATAAAAAGGATGTATGATCATAAGAAGGATAGAAAAGCTTGTGTTTAGTTTTGAGAAGAGTTTCTAAACATTAATATAGGAAAGATTCTTTGTTCTAGCTTTAAGGTTTTGTGTCTTTGATTCTTTAACACATACCTTCTTCTTTGGGTGTTGTTGTAGCGGATACGAAGTTGGAGAGGACAAGAAAAACGAAGAAGTAAGGTAAGAGAAGTTGTCGATTGAACGACATTATAACATTCGGGACTTTGATTATTAGATGAGACAAATGGGCATTGATTTAGACAAAACTGTTTCGGCATTAAGTCATGTACAAAAAATTTGTGATTCATTATATACAGCAAGAGTGGTCTTTGCCGACCGAGTCAATCAACTAGTCGTATAGGTTAGGTATGTTTAAAAAGAAACATCAAAGGGATTTTTGTGCTATTAAAAACAAAAAATCATATGAAAATACCATTTTTTGAATAGTTTGTTGAATTTGCCTGTAAAAAATAATAATATATATTTTCAATTCTTTTTTGCTACAGCATGCACTTTAAACCAAATACTAAACTGTAAGGACAAATGAAACCGACTAAACAAACCAAAACGAATAAAACATATGTTAGATCGAATTTTTGTAACCTAAAAAATGGCAAAATCCACAAACTAAAATCAACAAATATTATTCCAAATAATGGTTTTCTCATCATTGATTCAACATTAAATTAGTGAGGGTGACGATATTTATATTATTGGATGAGCCCATTAATTTAGACAATGTATAAACTATACATAATGAAATGTTTCTTCTTTAACACAAAACCCTAATCTTATTATATAAAGTTTGATGACAAAATTACTAATTAACGAGATCGTAACACGTTTCAATTGTATCATTCAGATGTTGGCACATGTCAATTTTTTTTTTTTTATAAACGTAGTAGGACAACTTAATTATATCTACAGAATTTTACATGTTTATATTTTAAACAAATTATTTTCTAAATCAAAAAGGAAAACTAACAAAATCAATATATTTCCACTGTTTGCTAATTAATTATATTATACGTGTGTTCTTGATAAAATTTGACATATGTAATCAACAACTTAATTTATTAAGCATGTATATTAATCAATAAATAATGAATAACAAAGTTAAAAAGAATAACATAAGTTATTAACATAATTTTAGTCAGATATTAATTGTATTTATCGTGTAATATAAACTTAAAAAGAAAAAAATTTCAATACATGATGTGTATTACTATAGTTTTACATGTTTTATCTTAAAGATTTTAATGCATGTAGTAAAATGAAAAACCTAAAAATAATAGAAAATTTGAGTTTGTGGGAAATATATTTTGGTTAGTTAATGAGAACTGACAAAAGTATTACTTATAAAATTATGACATATAGAAGAATAATATCTAGGATATTTTTGGATTTCCAAAAATTTTGTGGATGTTAACTGATTTTTTTACTGATTATTTTTATTGTTAAATTTAAAATACTATCCAAAATACATATTATCTCATACAATGTTCATATTATTTTTTATTAAAATTTTAACTCTAATCCATGAAGAAGTGAATTATGGGTTTACGATGAAATAGACAGTAATGTGATTACTAAACTGAATGTCTAACGATGAAATTTATTTATGTTTATTTTTTTTTTCAAATATTAATATGTATCATCTTTAAAAAATTCATTTAAAATAGGGTGATTTTCAAAAATATCACTTTTCCTATGTCACTTTTAACAAATACCTATCATCTTGTCTATTTTCAAAAATACGTCTTTTCTATGTATAATACAACTAAATTCTAGGCCATAAATTCCAAATACTAAATTTTAATCCTCCAAAACTATATCCTAAATTTAAAAGAGAGAATCCAAACCTAAAAAAATTCCAAAAATGAATTTAACATGTTGTAATTGTGTAAAAGAGTGTAAAAATAAAAATGTTCAAAAAAAGTATTTTTGAAAAGGGGTATATCAAAAAGGGTATTTACTGATATTTTTTACTGATTATTTTTATTGTTAAATTTAAAATACTAACCAAAATACATATTATCTCATACAATGCTCATATTATTTTTTATTAAAATTTTAACTCTAATCCATGAAGAAGTCAATTATGGGTTTACGATAAAATAGAAAGTAATGTGATTACTAAACTGAATGTCTAACGATGAAATTTATTTAAGTTTATTTTTTTTTTGCAAATATTAATATGTATCATCTTTAAAAAAATCATTTAAAAATAGGGTGATTTTCAAAACTATCACTTTTCCTATGTGACTTTTAATAAATACCCTATCATGTTGTCTATTTTCAAAAATACGTCTTTTCTATGTATAAAACAACTAAATTCTAGATCCTAAATTCCAAATACTAAATTTTATGCCCCCAAAAATATATCCTAAATGTAAAAGAGAGAATCCAAACCTAAAAAAATTCTAAAAATTAATTTAACACATTGTAATTGTGTAAAAGAGTGTAAAAATAAAAATGTTCAAAAAAAAAGTATTTTTTAAAAGGGGTATACCAAAAAGGGTATTTCTAACAAATTCTCTTAGGAATATTAGTAATATTTTTTTACATTTGATTTTATAATTTCAACACATGTATTTTTGTAATGCATATGTTAAAACATAAGATAATTCGAAATAAATTATAATTTATAGGAATGAATCTTAAGTTATTTGATGAGAATGTCTCTATGTTTTTATATATGTTTTTATTTTATAAATTTCACTCATTTAAAATTGATTATGACATGAGCTAAAATTAGTACTTTTGAGATAACAACATAACAAATACATCTTAAATAATATTGATTCAGTTTTTGTTGTGAATTGTATTTTGTTAATTTTTATTTGTATTTATGATTCTTACTAAGATACAGGTTTGATATAATGAATTAATTGTGTCTGAAATAAAATATTTAATTATATGCATTAAGATGAAATGTATAAAAAAACTTAAAATATGGTTTATTATGATGGTATAGATATTTAAATGGTACTTCCAGTCATATAAAAGTTTTAAGATAAAAACACAAAGATTAATAAACAATAAATATTATGTCATTTAAAAAATTTCAACCAATAAAAAAATATACTGCATAGTTCAAATAGTTATATTAATAGAAATTGTACGTAGAAAGTGGAGAAAATATTATAAAATAGAGCAAAAGTAAGCCTTAAAATTCTTATATAATGGAACTGAGAGAGTATTAAAATGAAATATGAGAGGTTTATATTCAATATTAAAATGTTACAAGATAAATTCTAAAAACATGTATATTACTATTTAATTATTCTAATTAATTTTAATTTTTATCTGCGTTATTACGCGGACCTTATCTAGTCTCATTATAAAACCCCAGAGTATTTACTATAATAAGATGACAGAATAAAAAATTTACCTAAACGACAGAAAATGCTAACACATTAAAGAAAAAAAAACTTACAAGGTAGTACGTAGTACGTAGGTTAATAATTCATCTTCATACATACTAACAATATACATGCAATACGCTCTTCACTCTAAACTTTACTTCAACGTAGACAATCATTGCCAGAAATATGTTATGATAATAACGAAATATTTAAAGCAAATTAAAGAAAATAGAAGAAAGAATATTCAAAAGTTCTTCTTTAGGATTTGGACAAGAAGATTACAGGAGTTCAGTTCTCGGATAATGGCCCTATAATCCATCACCTGTAAGCAACCCTGGAGGAAGCTGAGTTCCTAAAGAAGATTTTATCGGCTTATGGGAAAGTCTCCGGTCAGGTTATCAATGTCACCAAATCCTCAATAACCTTTGGGAAAAAGGTTCCTCTGCTGATCAAAGGCGGTATCCAAAGTAGCCTGGGAATTTCTAATCAAGGTGGTGCAGGCTCCTATCTAGGTCTCCCTGAGTGTTTTAGTGGGTCCAAAATTGAGATGCTCAACTACTTAAAAGATAGAGTGAAAAACAAACTCTCAGGCTGGTATTCGAGAACTTTATCGCAAGGAGGAAAGGAGGTTATGATTAAGACAGTTGCAATGGCGATGCCAGTTTTTGCCATGTCTTGTTTTAAGCTTCCAAAAAAGACTTGTGCAAACCTATCAAGTGCTTTAGCTGATTTCTGGTGGAGTTCTAATGAACATGTCAGGAAGATTCATTGGCAAAGCTGGGATAGATTATGTCTTCCCAAAAACTTGGGAGGTATGGGCTTTAGAGATATTGGTACCTTTAACCAAGCTCTCTTAGCAAAGCAGGCATGGAGAATTATCCAGGAGCCCGACGGTCTGTTTTCTCGTCTCATGAAAAGCCGTTATTTCCCTAGAGAGGACCTTCAGTTTGCCCCTCTGGGTAATAGACCCTCCTTTGGTTGGAGAAGCTTACTCCATGGAAGAGAATTGTTATTCAAAGGGTTAATCACAAGAGTTGGAAATGGAGCTAGCTTAAGTGTTTGGTGTGATCCCTGGTTGGTTGACGGGACCTCGAGAGCTCCTTTGATTAAAAACGACCTAATCAATATCAATCTCAAAGTCAGTGACTTGATAGACTTTGATAAAAGGGATTGGATTATTGACAAGCTGGATGAGCTGTTCTTTCCAGATGATGTCCAAAAGATAAGAGCAAATAAACCGGTGGTTTCAATGAACGACTTCTGGGCGTGGAAACACAACAAAAGTGGTGATTACTCAGTGAAATCAGGTTACTGGTTGGCTTCTCAAATTGCAAAAGCTCCTCTCATAAGGGAAGTTTCAGCTTGACCATCTATCAATGGCCTCAAAGATCAAGTTGGGAAACTCCAGACTGAGCCAAAGATTAAAGTGTTCCTATGGAAATTATTGAGTGAAGCTCTTTCAGTAGGCGATCTGCTCTCTCGCAGGGGGTTAAAGTTTGATGTGGTTTGTTCTACGTGTGGCTTGGCCGGAGAATCGATCTCTCATGTACTTTTCTCTTTCTCTTTGGCTCGTCAGATATGGGCTCTTTCAGACTACCCTACACCAAACTTTAATCCGGGTGAAGGCTCTGTTTTTTCCCACATTCACCACCTCTTAATCAATAGGGATAGCATTCTATGGCCCATAGAGATCAGAAGAAGTTTTCCTTGGATCTTATGGAGGATCTGGAAGAACAGGAATTCATTGTTCTTTGAAGGAAAGAGTTTCTCTCCGTTAGAGACGGTGAAAAAGATCAAAGTTGATGTTGATGTTTGGTTTGATGCGCAAAGGGTGGAAGATTCAGGAGATACCCTTCCCCTCTCTTCAAGTATGCCTACTGTATCCCCCTCCCCATCGACGACCTTGATTCTCTGGGATCCTCCATCTGACGATTGGTTGAAATGTAGTATTGGAGTCTCCTGGTCAAGAAGAACTGAGATAGTTGGAGCTTCTTAGATTCTACAGAATGCTTCTGGAATGGTAATCCTTCACAGTAGAAGACCTTTCTCCAAGATCAAATCCAAACAGGAGGCTTCTCTCATTAGTGCGATTTGGGCAATCGAAAGTATGATAAGCCACAAAATCAGTAAGGTCCTTTTTGCATTGGAGGATTCGGTATTGGTAAGTGCAGTTAACAGGCCAAAGGCGTGGCTATCTTTTAGGTTCCATTCCTCTCAATTGGTATTGTGTTTAAACCTAGTAGGGGAATGGTTTTTTTGTTGGGGCTTTGAGGGCAGAGAATCAAGGAGCTTTTTTCATTGCCAGAAGTGTAACTGAAGATAATAGACTTCACTCTTATGTAACAGCGGGTCTTCCTTCCTGGTTAGCATATTTGTATTTTCATTGAGAGAATCCATTCTCTAATTAATCCGCTAACCCTTAGACAGGAATTTTTTTGTTTTTTGTAAAGATCATGGTCTATGACATGTATCTACTGTGACTAGAAAATCCTTTCTAGTTTTCGAGTCCCTGGTCAGGTGAAGGCTTTCCATAAGCCAGTTCCCTGTTTGTAACACCTAATCTTCTAATCAATATATACTCAGTGAAAAAAAAAAGAATATTCAAAAGTTTCCATGGGACACGATTTTGGACGGAAGACATTTTCAAACCTCTCTCCCTGATTTTTTAACTAGACTGTGTGACTGGTGAGAGAGGGACATGGAATTACAATTAATGACTTTTTGGTACTTTGGTAAACATCTTAAAGGGAGATACACACTTCCAGAGATCTAAGTCGGCAAGTTACACACTTCCGGAAACATAGATAGAAAGACTAACAACCTAGAAACACAAGTCACTAAGAAAAAAACGAAAACCTAAGTACTAAAACTGCCCTACTGAACCAGAAAGAAACTCACTAAGCCTTCCCATAGAACCTGTAAGAGCCGGAGAGTACCGATAAGACCGGAAGTGCTATAAACCATGATAGCACACCGTCGACAAACCATCATCAGCACCGGCAGGAACGAAAGCAAGCTCGAACGACATCAGAGAAACAGAAGCCACAACCATCCAGTCACACAAAACCAGTCGAGAGAAAGCGAGCCAAACTAAGGACAAAGAAGAATTCCTTGAGATTCGACCTGAGACAAGCCAAAGAAGCCTAACAGCTCTTACACGCAGACGCTCGTCGACCCAGCTATAACCATCTATAGAATCAAAACTGGTGACCTCCTCGCAAGAGAACAGCTGAAAGACGATTCCACTACTAAGCCTAGAGCTCAAAGAGCTAGTAGATGGCTAGCAACAAAATACCATGCAGATGACAAGCAGAAGGAAATAAACCTAGCATATAGCGCAAACACTGACTAGCCAGGAGACCTAATAGAGCAGAAGAACTAAGGATTGGGTACAAACCAACAGAGAAGGTGAATTTGAGAGAAGACACAAACCACTAACTTCTCTTTGCAACCTGAAACCATCGGTTGAAGCCACACAGATACCAAAACCACAAACAAAATCCAAGGAAGAGAGACGATTTAAATACAATACCCTACCAGAAGAAGTGAAACGAGTCCGCCACTGCAAAGCCACCAACTTCGAGTGTCACCGCCCAAACTAAACCACAACCTAGACAAACCCGCTAAGAGAAACGGGACACATCTCTGACCACAACAGCAACTCACAACCAATGACTTCCCTCCTTCAATCTGCTTCCTCTTCACACAGGATCTAAAACTAAGCCGTCGACACAGAAGCTCAACCTTGCGGATCTGCTGGAACGTAGCTGATACCAACCAGATAACTGGAAAAAGACACGCACGGGAGCAGAGATAAAAACAAAGACTAAGCAGCAAAGCAGAGAGAACTCAAACCCATCGAGAGACATCGGTCACCGGCGAAAGAGAGAACAAGAAGAGCCTCCAAAATCCGATCCGATTCGACAAGAAGAGCCTCCAAAAATAACCACCATAAACTAGAAAAGAGAGAACAAGGACGAAATCTAAACAAAGAGGGGGGGGGGGGGGGGCGCTAGAGCCGGTGCTAAGGAAGCCACCACATTCCAACCCCAGATCTGCAAATTTTCTTCCGGCGGCTGAGTTCAGAGAGAGAAGGGAGCACCAGGGTTTTTTTGAACTAAGTTTTTTTTTCAAAGAAGCTAACCGTGACCACATTACATGAGCACTTAGGTGATTTCAATGTTTTCACCTTTTTGTATTCAACATATGTTATTTCTGTTCAGTTTCTAATATAAAACCAGATGACAAAAAAAAAAAGGAGATACAATTATTTTTCCTTTGTTGGTTTCTAACTGAAATTGATACACAATACACCCATTATAAATTTGAATTTACATAAATGATACTATTTAATTTCACCTATTTTTTGCAATTCCTCTAATTTATTTCTGTTATCATATATAATTTTATATTCATATCTGTTAGTGTTGGGTTTCGCCGATGTGCAGGCCCATGAAGAGCCCGTTAGGGAAACAAGATATGGACCTGATAGTGGGCCTGGTGCGAGCCCAATACGAGAATTCTGTTGTCGAGGTCGAGTCAGTGGCGAGATAAGGTCAAGAGATCGTAGACGAGATTCATGGAGAGAGTGGAACGACAAGTCGAGGCTGTTGAGTTTAAATAGATAGAATTCGTAAAGCAGACGATCATGTAATTTAGGTTAAGAGCAACACACAATTTAATACCAAAAAATCTAGTTTGCAATTCTTCTTAGTTCATATCGATTTAGACCGAAAGTCCGCCCAGATCTTATTTCCTAATCAAATCAATTTATTTGATGTTTCTCGTTTCAACAATTTGACGCCGCCTGTGGGGAGTTAGGTCTTTTCTATTCATAAAAGTCGATCACTTTGAAGAAATCTAGGCAAAATGGATCCATCTACAACCAGCGCAATCGCTTCCGAATCTAGCCCCGAACACACCAACACCATCACGCCGGCAGCGGCTCTCCAGGAACATATGATCGCTCCCGCTCGAGACGAGCAGATCCATACCCACTCTGATCGGGAGATCTAAAATTCGGCCAGATCTGGGACGGATCCGCTGCCTATCGACACCCAGACATCGGACCAAGATTCCTCGGGTCATTCGGATCTCGCCCACCAGAGATTCATTCCGGCCCAGGATCCTGGCATCCCAAACCATGGAATCCCCACCGGGGTTACAATTTTGATTCCCACGATCCTGTCAGGAAGCAGAAACCAGTCCCGGGTAAGGATTTGCTATCAGAACAATATAACGAATCGACTCGGGCAACATCCGACTGCCCTACCATCCTCAAGGACTCCCAGCGGGACCAATCTCTCAGAAATACGAGGTTTGCTCGCCGTTTTGATCGATAAGACACAAAACCAAGACGCGACGAATCAAGCTCTCATGACCCAGGTATGGATCCGCTGCCTAGCGCCCTTCAGAACCAATCTCAACCGATTCTGCGGAAAGAGCGCTGCCTCGAACCCGCCTCGATTTTCGAGACAGTCCACCTCACCCTGCATGGGCTTAGGACATTACCTGTGTTCGCGACCTCAGAAAATCCGCGAGCTCTGAGCTTAACTACCTTCAACGAGCCAGCGAGCTCACGACCTGCTGACCAGCCCTCAGTTAGCCATGTCGGTTCAACAGCACGCGATGTCAGCAATTTTAACGCTCCAATGAATCCCCTGGTAGGAACAAACCCAGGTTCGACCGAGGAATTCTTGAGCGGAATACCCCGTCACACGGTGGCTGGCAGCTTCGGCCTTCCCGGTCCCCCGAGGAACGATGCAGTCAGCGCCCAATTCCTCACTGAGTACATGAATCCGTTCAAAGGTCCACCTGGCCACGAGCGCTGCATCGGAAAGTTTGCCTTCGAGACGTGGGTAAACTACGTCTGACCTGAATATGCAAGCACGTCTAACCCCGCAGCACACCTCCGGTCTTTCAGATTGGCAATAACCAAGTCTTACCTCACCGACGATGAATGTGAGGTTGGCTACTCTCGATACTTCGCCGAAAACTTAGTCGGACCAGCCCTAGAAAGGTTCGCGTCCTTGGAATCAAATTCCATCGATTCCTTCGACCAACTCGCTGCTGTCTTTCTGAAGCAGTACTCGATTTTCTTCCAAGCTGAGGTGACCAAATCCTACCTCTAGCTCTTAATCCAAAGAAAGGAAGAGTCACTTCGCGAATACGTAACTCGCTTCAAGGCAGTCAAAGCAAGGATATCAAATTTGAACGACGAGGTTGCTTTGGCGGCCCTCCGGCATGGTGATATGTCTATATTTTGTCTCTCCTTAGCATATATTTATCATGCATTTAGCAAGGATAACACATTGTTTTGCTTTACCTTGTCGTTTTAAGTTTTAGGGCTTTCCATGTTGGACTACTATATATACATTTTGTTAAGTCTTTGCTGAGGGGAATCTTTTATCTCGTATTGTTTTTCTTCCCAGAAGGTTTTTAACCTAGCCACAAAAATACGTTCTGAGACTTGTATTCCGATATCGTGGAGATTTATTGAGATTTTTCATTTGATTCCTTCTACAAAGTTGTTCATCTTATATTTATCTATCTTACTATGCTTGTTTCAATGTTTTCTATGTTTGCATCCTTGATGATAATTTTCGGATCTGAGTAGTGTAGTAGTTCTTGAGGATGGGATAGATTAGGTGGAGGATCTTAGGATGTAGAGTGTTTAAGCTTTGATTTGTATGATTCCCTTCTGGACTAGAGTTAGAAATACTTGTTTCTCTCTGATCAATTGGAACTAGGTTTTAGACATTTCTGCACCCAAAAGGTGTTCGATGAAATGTCTGACCAACTAGTGCCAGAGACTTACGTTCCTAGCCTAAGAGATTAGTTGTCTAGGATGTTTGTTGACGTGAATGAACTTGTTTTTCATGCCATGCTTGATCGTGTTTCTCTAGCGAGAGCTAGGTTTGGAAGTGGTTGAGTTTGAGTAGCTTCTGTCAAGAGATTGGATTAGCTAAGTTGTGATGTTCATTGTTTAGGGATAGTTTGCTTGTGGTATGTTAAACACTCTATAGACTAGGATACTCTACCGACATCAATTACTCCCATCCTTAGGACTTCTTTCTTTCTGATTTTTATTACATTCCTGAGACTGTTTCGTTTGTTGATTTTTTAGTTCATGCTTAGACTCGTCTCCGTTTTCATTCATTTTAGTTTCTCGTCATGCATTCTCGTTTCTAGTTCCGTGACTCATTTCCGTTTTTATATTGTCATCATTCTAGGACTGTTAGACAAACACTCTATTTGAATTGGCTTGACTTGTGATTTCTTGACTGCATCTTAATTGTTAGTAAAGTTTCCCAAATGGATTGACACCTTAAGTATTACAATTGCATAAGGTTAATTGAACCTACTAGGAGACACAAAAATCTTAGTATCAATTTGGCGCCGTTGCCGTTTGGGATTCGTTTTGCTACATTTAAGTTTTCAAGTTTTGCAAGATTAAGTTCTGTTACACTTATCATTCTGGGTACTGACTTGCTTTGGTTGTCTTCTTGTTTTTTTTTCATCTCAGGTACCTGTTGATTGCAACCTTGCATGCACACCAGATCAAGAGGGCATCAGAATCTCCTTCCTGTTATCGACGAAATCAATCGGTTGCAACGACCACGACAAGCTCGTCAATTCACTGATCATCCCGTACCAGTCACTATGGAACAACAGAATGCACCACATCCGGGACCGCGAAACATTGGTGCTGGGGATGCACCGAATACTCATACTCAGCGTGCTGGAATCGTCCCTCCCGTCGTGCAGAACAACAACTTCAAAATCAAAAGTGGTCTGATCTCCATGATCCAAGGAAACAAGTTTCACGGGTTGCCTATGGAGGATCCACTCGACCACTTGGACGAGTTCGACCGTCTTTGCAGTCTCACCAAGATTAACAGCGTGAGTGAGGATGGTTACAAATTGCGCCTCTTCCCATTCTCCCTGGGAGACAAAGCTCATCAATGGGAGAAAAACCTTCCCAAGGGATCAATCACCACTTGGGACGCTTGCAAGAAAGCCTTCTTGGCCAAGTTTTTCTCCAATTCCAGAACAGCACGTCTAAGGAATGAGATTTCCAGCTTTACTCAGAAGAGCTCAGAATCATTATGTGAAGCCTAGGAGCGTTTCAAGGGTTACCACAGCTAGTGTTCACACCATGGTTTCAGCTACGAGTCATTACTGCGTACTCTCTATCGTGGTGTCCTTCCCAAAATACGCATTTTGCTTGAGACTGCTTCTAACGGTAACTTCCTGAACAAGGACGTAGATGAAGGTTGGCAACTAGTGGAGAATCTTGCCCAGTCTGACGACAACTACAATGAGGATTATGACCGCACAGTTCGCAGCGACGCTGGGTCTGAGGAAAAGTACAAGAAGGACTTCAAGAATGTAAATGAGAAGCTTGACCGTATCTTGCTGAGCCAGCAGAGGAGCGTCCACTTCGTATCTAAGGATGACCAATTCCAAGTTCCAGATGGGGAGGGTGAGCAAAGTGAAGAGATCAGCTATGTCCAGAATCAGGGTGGATACAACAAAGGTTACAACCCCTACAAGACGAACCCCAATTTGTCTTACCGAAGTAACAATGTTGCTAATCCACAAGATCAGGTGTACCCGCCTCAACAACAATAGCAAGGTCAACAAAAACCTTTTGTGCCTTACAATCCGGGATTCGCCCCAACGCAGCAGTTCCAACAGGGTTACCAAGCTCCTTCAGGTCCACCACCAGGATTCCGCCCTCAACAAGTTCAGCCTACTACAACCCGAGATCAAGAAATGAAGCAAATGATGCAACAACTTCTTCAGGGTCAAGCTAGCGGTTCTATGGATACTGCTAAGAAGTTTGCTGACCTTATTCAGAGGATGGAATGTTCCTACAATGATCTGAACGTCAAATTCGAAGCTCTGAATTCGAAGATAAGGTACATGGAAGGGCAATCCGCTTCTACTTCTACACCAAAGCCTGGCCAATTCCCAGGTAAGGTTGTACAGAACCCCAAGGAGTTCGCTAATGCCATTATGCTGAGAAGTGGGAAAACATTGCATCCCAGGCAAGGAGTTCCAGACGTCACTGACGACAGTGAGTAATTAGATGGGGAGGATTTTGTTCAGGATAAAGCTCAGATGGAGAACCCAGTCGAAGCAATCAAGGATCCGGTTGAACCAGTGAAGCAGTCTGAACCTGAAGCTGTTAAGGAGCCTGTTGTTTCCGATGACAGACCTACGAGGTTCATCCCTCCACCGTACAAGCCTCCTCTACCATTTCCAGTGAGGTTCAAGAAGCAACTTACTGAGAAGTATAAAGCCTTGTTCGAAAAACAAGTCAAAGAGATTGAGTTGAGGATGCCATTGCTGGATGCATTCGCACTCGTTCCTCACTACCAAAAATTCCTCAAGGACTTGGTGATGGAGAGATCAAAAGAAGTTCAAGGCATGGTGGTACTAAGTCTTGAGTGCAGTGCAATCATCCAGAAGAAGGTTGTACCCAAGAAGCTCAAAGATCCTGGATCATTCACTCTACCCTGCTCCATTGGACCTATGTCTTTTGAAAGGTGCTTATGTGATCTTGGCACTTCAGTGAATCTGATGCCATTCTCTGTGGCTAAGAGGTTGGGTTTCACAAGGTTTAAGGGATGCGATATCTCCCTCATCCTTGCAGATAGATCAGTGAGACTTCCACATGGTATCTTAGAGGACTTACCTGTCAGGATCAGAGACGTGGAAGTGCCAACCGACTTCGTGGTTCTGGAGATGGATGACGAACCGAAAGATCCTCTCATCTTAGGAAGACCGTTCCTGGCGACTGCTGGAGCCATCATTTATTATGAAGTTTGACATCAAGGATACTTTGAAGAAGCCAACAATAGGAGGACAAGTCTTCAACATTGAAGAGATGGATAAGTTGGCTGATGAGTTGTTGGAGGAATTAGCTGAGGAGGATCATCTCAAGACTGCTTTGACCAAGGGTGGAGAAGAAGGGTTCCTGCATGGGGAGACCACTTGTTACAAGAATATGCTAGACTCCTACAGAGAGACGGATGAATCAGAGAAGTTCGAGCAGCTATCTGACGCAGGGGAGGTATGTGTAGTTGAGACAGAGAGTTCAGAACGTGAAACCTTCCACTCGACAAACGTCAAGACCCGACTCGAACCACCGCTCGAACCGCACTCGACCGTGACCGCTCCTGATGCCCATGCTGACGACTGGTCGGAAATGAAAGCTCCGAAGGTAGAACTCAAAACTCTCCCTTCCGGACTTAGGTACGTTTTTCTGGGAACCAATTCTACTTATCCTGTCATTGTGAATGCTAGGTTGAGTGATGATGAATTGGGGTTGCTAGTGACTGAGCTTAAAAAGTATAGAAAAGCTATCGGGTATTCATTAGATAATATCAAAGGTATTTCGCCTAGTCTTTGCACACATAGGATCAATCTTGAAAATGAGTCTTATGCTAGTATTGAACCCCAAAGGAGACTGAATCCTAACCTGAAGGAAGTAGTTAAGAAAGAAATTTTAAAACTGCTTGATGCTGGAGTTATCTATCCTATCTCTGATAGTACTTGGGTATCTCCAGTGCATTGTGTACCTAAAAAGGGAGGAATCACTGTCATCAAAAATGAAAAAAATGAGCTAATCCCAACTAGGACCATCACAGGACATAGGATGTGCATTGATTATAGGAAGTTGAATGTTGTTTCTAGGAAAGATCATTTCCCTTTGCCTTTCATTGACCAAATGTTAGAAAGATTAGCCAGTCATCCCTACTACTATTTCCTTGATGGGTATAGTGGATTCTTCCAAATCCCTATCCACCCAAATGATCAGGAAAGACAACATTTACTTGTCCCTATGGCACTTTTGCCTACTGACGCATGCCATTTGGTTTATGCAATGCTCCCGCCACCTTTCAAAGGTGCATGACATCAATTTTCTCGGATTTGATTGAGGAGTCAGTGGAAGTGTTTATGGACGACTTCTCCGTATACGGTTCCACTTTCTCCTCCTGTTTGTTAAATCTGTGCAGGGTATTGATGCGATGTGAGGAGACGAACTTGGTGCTGAACTGGGAGAAGTGCCACTTCATGGTTGAAGAAGGTATCGTTCTGGAACACAAAATTTCTGAGAAAGGAATTGAGGTTGACAAAGCTAAAATTGAGGTCATGGTTCAGCTTCAACCACCTAAGACAGTGAAGGACATCCGAAGCTTTCTGGGACATGCTGGGTTTTACAGGAGATTCATCAAAGACTTCTCAAAAATTGCATGACCATTGACAAGGTTGTTTTGCAAGGAGGTTGAGTTCGAATTTGATGCAACATGCCTAGAAGCTTTCAGCAAGATCAAAGAGGCCTTGGTTTCGGCACCCATAGTACAAGCTCCAAATTGGGATCATCCGTTTGAGATCATGTGTGATGCTTCAGACTTCGCAGTTGGCGCAGTTCTGGGACAGTGTATTGACAAGAAGCTTCATGTCATCTACTACGCAAGTCGCACCTTGGACGAGACTCAAGGAAGGTATGCTACCACAGAGAAGGAACTCCTAGCAGTTGTGTTCGCATTCGAAAAATTCAGGAGTTACCTTGTGGGTTCGAAGGTCATAGTGTATACCGACCATGCTGCTCTGAGACACATCTACTCGAAGAAGGATACCAAACAGAGACTGTTGAGATGGATCCAGCTTCTTTAGGAGTTTGACATGGAGATAGGTTACAAGAAAGGCATAGAAAATGGAGTTGCAGATCATTTGTCTAGAATGAGGATTGAAGATTCTGTTCCCATAGATGATTCAATGCCTAAGGAACAACTTCTGGTCGCCCAGGTTTGTGAGCAGATGCATGACACAGGGGTTGAGAACCTCAGAATCAGATGCATGGCGATCACTTCTGAGAATGCACCATGGTATGCAGATGTCGTGAATTACAAGGTTTGTGGAGAAGTTCCTGATGACATGGATCCCTACAGGAAGAAGAAATTTTTCAGGGAGGTCAACCACTACTTCTGGGATGAGCCATATCTGTACAAAAGAGGTTCTAACGGTCTGTTCAATAGATGCATAGCAGAGGGGGAAGTGCAGGGAGTGCTTGAGCACTGTCACGGCTCCACCTATGGAGGTCACTTCGCCACATTCAAGACAGCTCAGAAGGTTCTTCAAGCAGGTCTCTAGTGGCCAACCTTGTTCAAAGATACTCACAGCTTCATAACCAAGTGTGATGCTTGTCAGAGGATGGGCAACATCACAAGGAGGAACGAGATGCCCCAGAATCCGATCCTGGAAGTAGAGATATTTGATGTTTGGGTTATCGACTTCATGGGTCCTTTCAACCCTTCATCAAATGGCAATGTCTATATTCTAGTGGCAGTTGATTATGTTTCTAAGTGGGTCGAAGCCATTGCCAGTCCTACCAATGATCACAAGGTTGTTCTGAAGTTGTTCAAAAGTATAATCTTTCCAAGGTATGGGATACCCAGAGCGGTGATCAGTGATGGTGGAACTCACTTCGTCAACAAGGTGTTTGAGGGTATGCTGAGAAAGTATGGGATCAAGCACAAGGTGTCTACTGCGTATCACCCTAAGACTAGCGGGCAGGTTGAAGTCTCAAATAAGCAGATCAAAGGTATCTTGTCAAGGATTGTTGGGGTTTCAAAGAAAGATTGGTCAGTCAAGTTGGACGAGACACTCCAGGCGTACAGAACAGCGTTCAAGACGCCAATAGGCAGAACAACATTTCAGTTGGTGTATGGTAAAGCATGTCATCTCCCTGTGGAGGTTGAGTACAAAGCGCTTTGGACAATCAAGTTGCTGAACTTGGATATTGACACAGCTTAGGCTAAAAGAACTCTTGACAT
The DNA here is from genome assembly GCF_030686135.1 of Camelina sativa. NCBI lineage: Eukaryota > Viridiplantae > Streptophyta > Magnoliopsida > Brassicales > Brassicaceae > Camelina > Camelina sativa. Next base: position 4,429,302 of record NC_141885.1, on the reverse strand, counting down.
CCATGAGTTGGAAGAAATACGACTTGATGCTTATGAGAGTTCTAAGATTTATAAAGAAAGAACCAAGAATTTTCATGATAGAAAAATTGTTGTCAAGGAGCTCAAGGCTGGAGATTAGGTTCTGCTTTTCAACTCCAAACTTAAGTTATTTCCGGGAAAGCTTAAGTCCAGGTGGTCTGGACCTTTTGACGTCAAGGAAGTTCTGCCATTCGGAGCTATCACTCTTCTGAACAAGGATGGTAGCGAATTCACTGTAAATGGTCAAAGAGTCAAGAAATATTTAGCTGATCAAGTCCGACCAGAGGGGTTTTCTGTGCTCCTCTATGAACCCCCAAAAGCCTAAAAAGCTGAAAAGTCAAGCTAGAGACTTTAAACAAGTTCACTTGGGAGGAAGTCCTAAAGGTATCACTAGAAATATTTTTTTTAGGATCCTTGTGTTTTTAATTTTTGTTTTTGGTTTTCTTGTATTCAGGAATCTACAGAAGGGAGCATGGACAACAGAAACAGAGGATACAGGGACTAGTGGAGTGAAAAGGAGAGTGGGGGCATCCCTCTCCACTCAATCTTCACTACTCTTTTTCCTCCCCCACGTGAATTAATAATGCTCTTGTCACTTCACCTCTCATCTTTCTTGCTCCCTCTTATGAGACACAAACACTTTGTGTCATCTCATCCAGCCCATCACTCCTTTCCCCTCTCACTCGAGCACACTCCCTCTATAATTAAACTTCCCTCTCCCCTTCTTTCTCTACACCCACCAACCATTTGCTATCAACTTCACTCTCTCTCTCCTTTAGGTCCGTCTGAACCCAGCTGCTCGAGCCATTGTCACTGTCGTGTCCGCCGCACTGCCGTTTGAGCCAGTCGCCATTCGAGCTCACGCCTTTGATAGAGCCACGCTCACTCCTTCCGATCGAGCCGCGCTATGCTGCTTGCGTCGAGCCATTGCCGTCAAGCGCCTCAACCGAACCACGCCGACGCTGCTACGTTCGCTCTCGCCTCGCATCCCCTTGTTTGAGCCCTTTTCGTCAAGCTTCGATCGAGCCGTCATTTGCACTACTCGGTCGGTCGTCATCACTCCACTACCATGCCGCTGCCGCCGTCTGGTCTCGTACAAGGCAGTCTCCTCGACCCTGCGAAGCTCTGCTCGAGGCACCCACCAACCGCCTCTCTCGAGCTACTGTTGCACACCTCGTCTGAGCCACTTCTCGATCAAGCCACTGTCACCATCTCCACTCACTCGAGCCATTCTTGTCACACCCGTTCGAGCCGTTCTCATCCGACACGCCCATCCTCGATCCTTTGCGTTTGTCGTTCCCAACACCTTAGCTCTCTCATTGATTTTTGCGATTTGTATTATTGCCCGGTCACTAACCTACTAATCTTTGATTTTGAGTTTGAATTGTCTCAGCTTTACAATGTCTGACAATTTTTGGGATGAGATGTATGAGAAGTATGGTTGTGAGGTACCAGGACGTGTTGCAACTTCTAAGCCGCCTACGCAAGGCGTTGGGTCAAGCAGACCAGACAAACCGCTCTCTAAGAGTAAGAGTCGCGGGAAGAGACCAGCACGAGCTTCAAACTCAAAGGAGGACGGGAGTGATTACGAGCAGGAGGAACCTGCGTTGCGCTCAGAACAAGCTCCCAGAAAATCGGTCAGACGGAAGAGCGCTGAGACAAAACTAACTCCCAAGGAATACTACGAGCTGTTCCAGCAGTTGGAATTCGATGCACAAGGTATCCCCATGTGGAGACGATGCAGCAACTCGAGATTGCAGAGGATGTTCAGTATCTGTTTAGGAGGTGCCATCTGGAGAGAATCATGAACACACCCAAAATTGGATACAGGGAAGAGACAATTCAGTTCCTCTGCACTCTGGAGATGCACTTATATGCGGATGATCCGGGAATGATGTCTGATGGAGGTCCGGGTTACATTACATTTTGCGTTCACGGCCAATTCTACACTCTCACCCTCAGAATCGTCGAAGAGATGTTTGGATTTCCCAGCGGAACGGGGACTACGCCACAATTTGAGCAGACTGAGATAGCCACCCTCTGGGAAACAATTGGGAGCACGCCCACATTCACTTCATCGAAGACAAAAGCGCTGAACCTGCAAAGCCCAGTGTTGCGTTACTTCCAGAAGGCGGTTTCGAATGCATTCTACGCCAAAGAGATCAAGGGATACATGACAAACGGAGAGCTTGAGATGATTGATCTCGCGCTTAAGGAACTCTCATTCACTGCCATGGATTGCACTGCGATGCAAGGTGACATATCCAACACTTCCATCTCGCTCTATCTTATCAACTACCTGATGTCATACAAGAATTGGGTCTCTAGGCTCAGCAGCAACCACACTCCCGGAGTAATGTGCATGGGAGGGGTAGTGACTTGGTTTCTTGAGGCTGCTGGTGTTCCCCTGCACTCTGAGTCGCACCCACCACGTTGGATAGATATCAACAACCTGCGACAGCTACGCACTTTGGATTGGGGTTTGAGACATGGACGGTTGCTCTACAACTTTGTGCATCCTGTTGTCGGTCCTTCGAGATTACTCCTCCCTTGCGTCGAGTTGACTACGATCTTAGGGGGTGAGCATATCGAGTTCATCCCTCCCGCGGATACCCTATACAATTCCGAAGCTGAAGAGGAGCATGTAGACGTTGAGGAAGCAGAGGCCGTGCCAATGGAGGAAGACACCGAGGAGTACCGCCCAGAGCAGTTCTACTTTGAGGAGTACTCAGACCCAAGAATGGCGAAGGGGGTCAGAGCAGCTCATCAACGCCTAAACCAGCTTCAGCGATGGGGGAAAGCCAGAGACAAGGCGCTCAGTAGCTTCACCAAGACTATCAAGAACTTCATGCGTAAGTTTAGCTGCTCGACTTCCACAACCGCCATCCCTAGGTCTATCCCCGCGGACACCAGACCAATGCCAGGACGCGCTTCCGCAACCCTAGAGTGAACACCTTCTCTGATTCCCTCTCCAGCACGTCAATCTTCATATTTGCCTCGGGAGCGTCAACCTTCACCCGCTCCTTCACGCCACTCGTCACACGAGTCTAAGGAGAGACAGAGACGCGGTTCGCGGGGTTCCAGAGCCTCTTCTAGTCGGCGATCAACGCGTCATTCTGCAGCTCGAGAGGAGCATGAAGTTGAGGTTGAGCAGCAAGTTGAACATCAGGGTGACTATCAGCCTACCGAGGTTGTTGTGTTGGTATCGAACCACGGTGAGTCCAGAGTTGATGACATGCAGTGTGACGAGCAGCCGAACATGTATCAGAACACGCAAGCGGTTGAGAAGCAAGTCGACCAACCAGCTGATGTCACACCCGCGTATCCCGAACAAGGCGAGGGATAGAGCCAGTTTCACGCTCCTCCTTGGGCGAGCATGGATTCCTTCCTCTACTACTGAGGTACTCCGACCTTCCCTTTGTACATACCATTTCATTCCTGCTTCTGTTGTGATTCTTAAATCCTCCTGCAAATTTTTCTTACACAGCAGACTATGTAACCAGAATCAGATTGAATTCAGACATACGCCCATTCAAAGGAGGATTCTGACCAGACCAGATTGAATTAAGCTACAAACCAAATTGTTCCAGAATCTTGGTCCATTAGAGAAGCCCAACAAAGTGGATTCAGCCCAAAATCAAGAAGAAAAGAGAGATTTTGGCCCATCCTCAAAACAGCATTTATTTATGTGTTTTTCTCTCTTACATGCACTTTAGAGTTTGGATTTCAATTCCCAGTTGTGCTGCATGCTATGGACGAAATTGTTGTATCTCCTCTATATAATGATGCTTAATTCATTTATAAAAATAAATTTTGTTGTTGAGTAAAAAAATCATAGAAGTTTCTCTTTCAAGATGTGATATCTTGTAATTTTTAGAACTTCATGTTCTTGGTGTGTCATATCTATGTTCATGGTTGGTTCAGATTCATCATAGATCCTTTCACAGATCTTTGTGGCGTCTCTCGATCCATCTCTCTATCCATTCCTTGGTTGTGTGTCATATCCAGCAAGTTGTTGATCCCCTTTGGTGTGTAATATCCAAAGAATCGATCCACCGGTAAATCAGGAGTCTTCCGCAGCTCTTGTGCGACCATTCGCTCCACATCCTTTGATATTTTAGACTTCACAGTCTCTTGGATGCAAAGTTTATCCTTTTCTCCACCTTACAGTGTCGACTCCTGGGGAAGCTCCTATCAAGTGGTATCAGAGCAACACTCTAAGCTTGGTCTATTATTCTATCATCTTCTCATCTCTCCATCTTCTTTCATTCAATTCTCATCTCTTCATCTTCTATTTCTGTTTTACTTTTAAATCTTTATTTTGTCAAAAAAAAAAAAAAAAAGAAATCGAACAAAAAAAAAAAAAAAAAAAAGAATAGTATCCAGATTTGAGGGCAAATCCTTTTTAAAGAAGGAGAGTATGATATGATAATGTGAAGTATGAGGACATGTGTTCATTGTTTGATGCCTATCTGCTCAACCACGAGGAATTGGTGCATGAAACCAGGTGTAGAATGTGCTCAAATCAATTACAAAACTCCTCGAGGAAGAATTAGATCAAACATAGTTCAGGTGAAGGAGTTACGCAATTTACAACACAGGTGATCTCCAGCTTACGTGAATTCAGACATACGCCCATTCAAAGGAGGATTCTAACCAGACCAGATTGAATTAAGCTACAAACCAAATTGTTCCAGAATCTTGGTCCATAAGAGAAGCCCAACGAAGTAGATTCAGCCCAAAATCAAGAAGAAAAGAGAGATTTTTGCCCATCCTCAAAACAGCATTTATTTATGTGTTTTTCTCTCTTACATGCACTTTAGAGTTTGAATTTCAATTCCCAAGTTGTGCTGCATGCTATGGACGAAATTGTTGTATCTCCTCTATATAATGATGCTTAATTCATTTATAAAAATAAATTTTGTTGTTGAGTAAAAAAATCAGAGAAGTTTCTCTTTCAAGATGTGATATCTTGTAATTTTTAGAACTTCATGTTCATGGTGTGTCATATCTATGTTCATGGTTGGTTCAGATTTATCATAGATCCTTTCACAGATCTTTGTGGCGTCTCTCGATCCATCTCTCTATCCATTCCTTGGTTGTGTGTCATATCCAGCAAGTTGTCGATCCCCTTTGGTGTGTAATATCCAAAGAATCGATCCACCGGTAAATCAGGAGTCTTCCGCAGCTCTTGTGCGACCATTCGCTCCACATCCTTTGATATTTTAGACTTCACAGTCTCCTGGATGCAAAGTTTATCCTTTTCTCCACCTTACAGTGTCGACTCCTGGGGAAGCTCCTATCAAGTGGTATCAGAGCAACACTCTAAGCTTGGTCTATTATTCTATCATCTTCTCATCTCTCCATCTTCTTTCATTCAATTCTCATCTCTTCATCTTCTATTTCTGTTTTACTTTTAAATCTTTATTTTGTCAAAAAAAAAAAAAAAAAAAAATCGAACAAAAAAAAAAAAAAAAAAAAGAATAGTATCCAGATTTGAGGGCAAATCCTTTTTCAAGAAGGAGAGTATGATATGATAATGGGAAGTATGAGGACATGTGTTCATTGTTTGATGCGTATCTGCTCTACCACGAGGAATTGGTGCATGAAACCAGGTGTAGAATGTGCTCAAATCAATTACAAAACTCCTCGAGGAAGAATTAGATCAAACATAGTTCAGGTGAAGGAGTTACGCAATTTACAACACAGGTGATCTCCAGCTTACGCGAATTCAGACATACGCCCATTCAAAGGAGAATTCTAACCAGACCAGATTGAATTAAGCTACAAACCAAATTGTTCCAGAATCTTGGTCCATAAGAGAAGCCCAACAAAGTAGATTCAGCCCAAAATCAAGAAGAAAAGAGAGATTTTCGCCCATCTTCAAAACAGCATTTATTTATGTGTTTTTCTCTCTTACATTCACTTTAGAGTTTGAATTTCAATTCTCAAGTTGTGCTGCATGCTATAGACGAAATTGTTGTATCTCCTCTATATAATGATTCTTAATTCATGAATAAAAATAAGTTTTGTTGTTGAGTAAAAAAAATCAGAGAAGTTTCTTTTTTAAGATGTGATATCTTGTAATTTTTGGAACTCCATGTTCATGGTGTGTCATATCTATGTTTATGGTTGGTTCAGACTTATCATAGATCCTTTCACATATCTTTGTGGCGTCTCTCGATCCATCTCTCTATCCATTCCTTGTTGGTGTGTCATATCCAGCAAGTTGTCGATCCCCTTTGGTGTGTAATATCCAAAGAACCGATCCACCGGTAAATCAGGAGTCTTCCGCAGCTCTTGTGCGACCATTCGCTCCACATCCTTTGATCTTTTAGACTTCACAGTCTCTTGGATGCAAAGTTTATCCTTTTCTCCACCTTAGAGTGTCGACTCCTTGGGAAGCTCCTATCAAGTGGTATCAGAGCAACAGTCTAAGTTTGGTCTATTATTCTATCATCTTCTCATCTCTCCATTTTCTTTCATTCATTTCTCATCTCTTCATCTTCTATTTCTGTTTTACTTTTATATCTTTATTATGTCAAAAGAAAAAAAAAAAGAAATGGAACAAAAAAAAAGAAAAAAAGAATATTATCCAGATTTGAGGGCAAATCCTTTTTCAAGAATGAGAGTATGATATGATAATAGGAAGTATGAGGACATGTGTTCATTGTTTGATGCGTATCTGCTAAACCACGAGGAATTTGTGCATGAACCCAGCTGTAGAATGTGCTCAGATTAATTACGAAACTTCTGGAAGAAGAATCAGATCAAACAGAGTTCAGATGAAGGAGTTACGCAATTTACAAAACAGGTGATCTCCAGCTTACGCGAATTCAGACATACGCCCATTCAAAGGAGGATTCTGACCAGACCAGATTGAATTAAGCTACAAACCAAATTGTTCCAGAATCTTGGTCCATCAGAAAAGCCCAACAAAGTGGATTAAGCCCAAAAGCAAGAAGAAAAAAGAGATTTTCGCCCATCTTCAAAACAGCATTTATTTATGTGTTTTTCTCTCTTACATGTACTTTAGAGTTTGAATTTCAATTCCCAAGTTGTGCTGCATGCTATGGACGAAATTGTTGTATCTCCTCTATATAATGATGCTTAATTCATGAATAAAAACAAGTTTTGTTGTTGAGTAAAAAAATCAGATAAGTTCTCTTTCAAGATGTGATATCTTGTAATTTTTGGAACTCCATGTTCATGGTGTGTCATATCTATGTTCATGGTTGGTTCAGATTTATCATAGATCCTTTCACAGATCTTTGTGGCGTCTGTCGATCCATCTCTCTATCCATTCCTTGTTGGTGTGTCATATCCAGCAAGTTGTCGATCCCCTTTGGTGTGTAATATCCAAAGAATCGATCCACCGGTAAATCATGAGTCTTCTGCAGCTCTTGTGCGACCATTAGCTCCACATCCTTTGATCTTTTAGACTTCACAGTCTCTTGGATGCAAAGTTTATCCTTTTCTCCACCTTAGAGTGTCGACTCCTTGGGAGGCTCCTATCAAGTGGTATCAGAGCAACACTCTAAGCTTGGTCTATTATTCTATCATCTTCTCATCTCTCCATTTCTTTCATTCATTTCTCTTCTCTTCATCTTCTATTTCTGTTTTACCTTTATATCTTTATTTTGTCAAAAAAAAACAAAAAAAAAAATAGTATCCGGATTTGAGGACAAATCATTTTTCGAGAAGGAGAGTATGATATGATATTGGGAAGTATCAGGACATTTGTTCATTGTTTGATGCATATCTGCTCAACCACGAGGAATTTGTGCATGAAACCAGCTGTATAATGTGCTCAGATCAATTACGAAACTCCCCGAAGAAGAATCAGATCGAACAGAGTTCAGATGAAGGAATTACGCAATTTACAAAACAGGTGATCTCTAGCTTACGCGAATTCAGACATACGCCCATTCAAAGGAGGATTCTGACCAGACCAGATTGAATTAAGCTACAAACCAAATTGTTCCAGAATCTTGGTCCATCAGAAAAGCCCAACAAAGTCGATTAAGCCCAAAAGCAAGAAGAAAAGAGAGATTTTCACCCATCCTCAAAACAGCATTTATTTATGTGTTTTTTCTCTCTTACATGTACTTTAGAGTTTGAATTTCAATTCCCAAGTTGTGATGCATGCTATGGACGAAATTGTTGTATCTCCTCTATATAATGATGCTTAATTCATGAATAAAAATAAGTTTTGTTGTTGAATAAAAAAACTCAGAGAAGTTTCTCTTTCAAGATGTGATATCTTGTAATTTTTGGAACTCCATGTTCATGGTGTGTCATATCTATGTTCATGGTTAGTTCAGACTTATCATAGATCCTTAAACAGATCTTTGTGGCGTCTCTCGATCCATCTCTCTATCCATTCCTTGTTGGTGTGTCATATCCAGCAAGTTGTCGATCCCCTTTGGTGTGTAATATCCAAAGAATCGATCCACCGGTAAATCATGAGTCTTCCGCAGTTCTTGTGCGACCATTAGCTCCACATCCTTTGATCTTTTAGACTTCACAGTCTCTTGGATGCAAAGTTTATCCTTTTTACCACCTTAGAGTGTCGACTCCTTGGGAGGCTCCTATCAAGTGGTATCAGAGCAACACTCTAAGCTTGGTCTATTATTCTATCATCTTCTCATCTCTCCATTTTCTTTCATTCATTTCTCATCTCTTCATCTTCTATTTCTGTTTTACTATTATATCTTTATTTTGTCAAAAAAAAAATAATAATAATAAGAATATATCCGAATTTGAGGGCAAATCATTTTTCAAGAAGGAGAGTATCATATGATAATGGGAAGTATCAGGACATTTGTTCATTGTTTGATGCGTATCTGCTCAACCACGAGGAATTTGTGCATGAAAACAGCTGTAGAATGTGCTCATATCAATTACGAAACTCCTCGAAGAAGAATCAGATCAGACAGTGTTCAGATGAAGGAGTTACGCAATTTACAAAACAGGTGATCTCGAGCTTACGCGAATTCAGACATACGCCCATTCAAAGGAGGATTCTGACCAGACCAGATTGAATTAAGCTACAAACCAAATTGTTCCAGAATCTTGGTCCATCAGAGAAGCCCAACAAAGTGGATTAAGCCCAAAAGCAAGAATAAAAGATAGATTTTCGCCCATCCTCAAAACAGCATTTATTTATGTGTTTTTCTCTCTTACATGCACTTTAGAGTTTGAATTTGAATTCCCAAGTTGTGCTGCATGCTATGGACGAAATTATTGTATTTCCTCTATATAATGATGCTTAATTCATGAATAAAAATAAGATTTGTTGGTGAGTAAAAAAATCAGATAAGTTTCTCTTTCAAGATGTGATATCTTGTAATTTTTGGAACTCCATGTTCATGGTGTGTCATATCTATGTTCATGGTTGGTTCAGACTTATCATAGATCCTTTCACAAATCTTTGCGGCGTCTCTCGATCCATCTCTCTATCCATTCCTTGTTGGTGTGTCATATCCAGCAAGTTGTCGAACCCCTTTGGTGTGTAATATCCAAAGAATCGATCCACCGGTAAATCATGAGTCTTCTGCAGCTCTTGTGCGACCATTAGTTCCACATCCTTTGATCTTTTAGACTTCACAGTCTCTTGGATGCAAAGTTTATCCTTTTCTCCACCTTAGAGTGTCGACTCCTTGGGAGGCTCCTATCAAGTGGTATCAGAGCAACACTCTAAGCTTGGTCTATTATTCTATCATCTTCTCATCTCTCCATCTTCTTTCATTCATTTCTCATCTCTTCATCTTCTATCTCTGTTTTACTTTTATATATATTTATTCTGTCAAAAAAAAAAAAAGAATAGTATCCGGATTTGAGGGCAAATCATTTTTCAAGGAGAGTATGATATGATAATGGGAAGTATGAGGACATGTGTTCAATGTTTGATGCGTATCTGCTCAACCACGAGGAATTTATGCATGAAACCAGCTGTATAATGTGCTCAGATCAATTACGAATCTCCCCGAAAAAGAATCAGGTCAAACAGAGTTCAGATGAAGGAGTTACGCAATTTACAAAACAGGTGATCTCGAGCTTACGCGAATTCAGACATACGCCCATTCAAAGGAGGATTCTGACCAGACCAAATTGAATTAAGCTACAAACCAAATTGTTCCAGAAACTTGGTCCATCAGAAAAGCCCAACAAATTGTATTCAGCCCAAAAGCAAGAATAAAGATAGAATTTCGCCCATCCTCAAAACAGCATTTATTTATGTGTTTTTCTCTCTTACATGCACTTTAGAGTTTGAATTTGAATTCCCAAGTTGTGCTGCATGCTATGGACGAAATTATTGTATTTCCTCTATATAATGATGCTTAATTCATGAATAAAAATAAGATTTGTTGTTGAGTAAAAAAATCAGAGAAGTTTCTCTTTCAAGATGTGATATCTTGTAATTTTTGGAACTCCATGTTCATGGTGTGTCATATCTATGTTCATGGTTGGTTCAGACTTATCATAGATCCTTTCACAGATCTTTGTGGCGTCTCTCGATCCATCTCTCTATCCATTCCTTGTTGGTGTGTCATATCCAGCAAGTTGTCGAACCCCTTTGGTGTGTAATATCCAAAGAATCGATCCACCTGTAAATCAGGAGTCTTCCGCAGCTTTTGTGCGTCCATTAGCTCCACATCATTTGATCTTTTAGACTTCACAGTATCTTGGATGCAAAGTTTATCCTTTTCTCCACCTTAGAGTGTCGACTCCTTGGGAGGCTCCTATCAAGTGGTATCAGAGCAACACTCTAAGCTTGGTCTATTATTCTATCATCTTCTCATCTCTCCATCTTCTTTCATTCATTTCTCATCTCTTCATCTTTTATTTCTGTTTTACTTTTATATATATTTCTTCTGTCAAAAAAAAAAAAAAAGAGAATAGTATCCGGATTTGAGGACAAATTATTTTTCAAGAAGGAGAGTATGATATGATAATGGGAAGTATCAGGACATTTGTTCATTGTTTGATGCGTATCTGCTCAACCACGAGGAATGTATGCATGAAACCAGCTGTAGAATGTGCTCATATCAATTACGAAACTCCTCGAAGAAGAATTTGTTCAGACAGTGTTCAGATGAAGGAGTTACGCAATTTACAAAACAGGTGATCTCGAGCTTACGCGAATTCAGACATACGCCCATTCAAAGGAGGATTCTGACCAGACCAAATTGAATTAAGCTACAAACCAAATTGTTCCAGAATCTTGGTCCATCAGAAAAGCCCAACAAATTGTATTCAGCCCAAAAGCAAGAATAAAGATAGACTTTCGCCCATCCTCAAAACAGCATTTATTTATGTGTTTTTCTCTCTTACATGCACTTTAGAGTTTGAATTTGAATTCCCAAGTTGTGCTGCATGCTATGGACGAAATTATTGTATTTCCTCTATATAATGATGCTTAATTCATGAATAAAAATAAGATTTGTTGTTGAGTAAAAAAATCAGAGAAGTTTCTCTTTAAAGATGTGATATCTTGTAATTTTTGGAACTCCATGTTCATGGTGTGTCATATCTATGTTCATGGTTGGTTTAGACTTATCATAGATCCTTTCACAGATCTTTGTGGCGTCTCTCGATCCATCTCTCTATCCATTCCTTGTTGGTGTGTCATATCCAGCAAATTGTCGAACCCCTTTGGTGTGTGATATCCAAAGAATCGATCCACCGGTAAATCAGGAGTCTTCCGCAGCTTTTGTGCGTCCATTAGCTCCACATCATTTGATCTTTTAGACTTCACAGTATCTTGGATGCAAAGTTTATCCTTTTCTCCACCTTAGAGTGTCGACTCCTTGGGAGGCTCCTATCAAGTGGTATCAGAGCAACACTCTAAGCTTGGTCTATTATTCTATCATCTTCTCATCTCTCCATCTTCTTTCATTCATTTCTCATCTCTTCATCTTTTATTTCTGTTTTACTTTTATATATATTTATTCTGTCAAAAAAAAAAAAAAAGAGAATAGTATCCGGATTTGAGGACAAATTATTTTTCAAGAAGGAGAGTATGATATGATAATGGGAAGTATCAGGACATTTGTTCATTGTTTGATGCGTATCTGCTCAACCAAGAGGAATGTATGCATGAAACCAGCTGTAGAATGTGCTCATATCAATTACGAAACTCCTCGAAGAAGAATTTGTTCAGACAGTGTTCAGATGAAGGAGTTACGCAATTTACAAAACAGGTGATCTCGAGCTTACGCGAATTCAGACATACGCCCATTCAAAGGAGGATTCTGACCAGACCAAATTGAATTAAGCTACAAACCAAATTGTTCCAGAATCTTGGTCCATCAGAAAAGCCCAACAAATTGTATTCAGCCCAAAAGCAAGAATAAAGATAGACTTTCGCCCATCCTCAAAACAGCATTTATTTATGTGTTTTTCTCTCTTACATGCACTTTAGAGTTTGAATTTCAATTCCCAAGTTGTGCTGCATGCTATGGACGAAATTGTTGTATCTCCTCTATATAATGATGCTTAATTCATGAATAAAAATAAGATTTGTTGTTGAGTAAAAAAATCAGAGAAGTTTCTCTTTCAAGATGTGATATCTTGTAATTTTTGGAACTCCATGTTCATGGTGTGTCATATCTATGTTCATGGTTGGTTCAGACTTATCATAGATCCTTTCACAGATCTTTGTGGCGTCTCTCGATCCATCTCTCTATCCATTCCTTGTTGGTGTGTCATATCCAGCAAGTTGTCGAACCCCTTTGGTGTGTAATATCCAAAGAATCGATCCACCGGTAAATCAGGAGTCTTCCGCAGCTCTTGTGCGTCCATTAGCTCCACATCATTTGATCTTTTAGACTTCACAGTATCTTGGATGCAAAGTTTATCCTTTTCTCCACCTTAGAGTGTCGACTCCTTGGGAGGCTCCTATCAAGTGGTATCAGAGCAACACTCTAAGCTTGGTCTATTATTCTATCATCTTCTCATCTCTCCATCTTCTTTCATTCATTTCTCATCTCTTCATCTTCTATTTCTGTTTTACTTTTATATCTTTATTATGTCAAAAGAAAAAAAAAAAAAAAAAAAAAAGAATAGTATCCGGATTTGAGGGCAAATCATTTTTCGAGAAGGAGAGTATGATATGATAATGGAAAGTATCAGGACATTTGTTCATTGTTTGATGCATATCTGCTCAACCACGAGGAATTTGTGCATGAAACGAGCTGTAGAATGTGCTCAGATCTATTACGAAACTCCTCGAAGAAGAATCAGATCAGACAGAGTTCAGATGAAGGAGTTATGCAATTTACAAAACAGGTTATCTGGAGCTTACGCGAATTCAGACATACGCCCATTCAAAGGAGGATTCTGACTAGACCAGATTGAATTAAGGTACAAACCAAATTGTTCCATAATCTTGGTCCATCAGAGTAGCCCAAAAAATTGGATTCAGCCCAAAAGCAAGAAGAAAAGAGAGATTTTCGCTTATCCTCAAAACAGCATTTATTTATGTGTTTTTCTCTCTTACATGCACTTTAGAGTTTGAATTTGAATTCCCAAGTTGTGCTGCATGCTATGGAAGAAATTGTTGTATCTCCTCTATATAATGATGCTTAATTCATGAATAAAAATAATTTTTGTGGTTGAGTAAAAAAATCAGAGAAGTTTCTCTTTCAAGATGTGATATCTTGTAATTTTTGGAACTCCATGTTCATGGTGTGTGATATCTATGTTCCAGGTTGGTTCAGACTTATCATAGATCCTTTCACAGATCTTTGTGGCCTCTCTCGATCCATATCTCTATCCATTCCTTGTTGGTGTGTCATATCCAGCAAGTTGTCGATCCCCTTTGGTGTGTAATATCCAAAGAATCAATCCACCAGTAAATCAGGAGTCTTCCGCAGCTCTTGTGCGACCATTAGCTCCACATCCTTTGATCTTTTAGACTTCACAGTCTCTTGGATGCAAATTTTATCCTTTTCTCCACCTTAGAGTTTTGACTCCTTGGGGAGCTCCTATCAAGTGGTATCAGAGCAACACTCTAAGCTTGGTTTATTATTCTATCATCTTCTCATCTCTCCATCTTCTTTCATTCATTTCTCATCTCTTCATCTTCTATTTCTGTTTTACTTTTATATCTTTATTTTGTCAAAAAAAAAAAAAAAAAAAAAAATAGTATCCGGATTTGAGGGCAAATCATTTTTCGAGAAGGAGAGTATGATATGATAGTGGGAAGTATCAGGACATTTGTTCATTGTTTGATGCATATCTGCTCAACCACGAGGAATTTGTGCATGAAACCAGCTGTAGAATGTGCTCAGATCAATTACGAAACTCCTCGAAGAAGAATCAGATCAGACAGAGTTCAGATGAAGGAGTTACGCAATTTACAAAACAGGTGATCTTGAGCTTACGCAAATTCAGACATACGCCCATTCAAAGGAGGATTCTGAGCTTACGCGAATTCAGACATACGCCCATTCAAAGGAGGATTCTGACTAGACCAGATTGAATTAAGCTACAAACCAAATTGTTCCAGAATCTTGGTCCATCATAGAAGCCCAACAAATTGGATTCAGCCCAAAAGCAAGAAGAAAAGAGAGATTTTCGCCTATCCTCAAAACAGCATTTATTTATATGTTTTTCTCTCTTACATGCACTTTAGAGTTTGCATTTGAATTCCCAAGTTGTGCTGCATGCTATGGAAGAAATTGTTGTATCTCCTCTATATAATGATGCTTAATTCATGAATAAAAATAAGTTTTGTGGTTGAGTAAAAAAATCAGAGAAGTTTCTCTTTCAAGATGTGATATCTTGTAATTTTTGGAACTCAATGTTCATGGTGTGTCATATCTATGTTCCAGTTTGGTTCAGAATTATCATAGATCCTTTCACAGATCTTTGTGGCGTCTCTCGATCCATCTCTCTATCGATTCCTTGTTGGTGTTTCATATCCAGCAAGTTGTCGATCCCCTTTGGTGTGTAATATCCAAAGAATCGATCCACCGGTAAATCAGGAGTCTTCCGCAGCTCTTGTGCGACCATTAGCTCCACATCCTTTGATCTTTTAGACTTCACAGTCTCTTGGATGCAAAGTTTATCCTTTTCTCCACCTTAGAGTTTTGACTCCTTGGGGGGCTCCTATCAAGTGGTATCAGAGCAACACTCTAAGCTTGGTCTATTATTCTATCATCTTCTCATCTCTCCATCTTCTTTCATTCATTTCTCATCTCTTCATCTTCTATTTCTGTTTTACTTTTATATCTTTATTATGTCAAAAGAAAAAAAAAAAAAAAAAAAAAGAATAGTATCCGGATTTGAGGGCAAATCATTTTTCGAGAAGGAGAGTATGATATGATAATGGGAAGTATCAGGACATTTGTTCATTGTTTGATGCGTATCTGCTCAACCACGAGGAATTTGTGAATGAAACCAGCTGTAGTATGTGCTCAGATCAATTACAAAACTCCCCGAAGAAGAATCAGATCAAACAGAGTTCAGATGAAGGAGTTAGGCAATTTACAGAACAGATGATCTCGAGCTTATGCGAATTCAGACATACGCCCCTTCAAAGGAGGATTCTGACCAGACCAGATTGAATTAAGCTACAAACCAAATTGTTTCAGAATCTTGGTCCATCATAAAAGCCCAACAAAGTGGATTCAGCCCAAAAGCAAGAAGAAAGAGAGATTTTCTCCTATCCTCAAAACAGCATTTATTTATGTGTTTTTCTCTCTTACATGCACTTTAGAGTTTGAATTTGAATTCCCAAGTTGTGCTGCATGCTATGGACGAAATTGTTTTATCTCCTCTATGTAATGATGCTTAATTCATGAATAAAAATAATGTTTTGTGGTTGATTAAAAAAATCAGAGAAGTTTCTCTTTCAAGATGTGATATCTTGTAATTTTTGGAACTCCATGTTCATGGTGTCATATCTATGTTCCAGGTTGGTTCAGACTTATCATAGATCCTTTCACAGATCTTTGTGGCGTCTCTTGATCCATCTCTCTATCCATTCCTTGTTGGTGTTTCATATCCAGCAAGTTGTCGATCCCCTTTGGTGTGTAATATCCAAAGAATCGATCCACCGGTAAATCAGGAGTCTTCCGCAGCTCTTGTGCGACCATTCGCTCCACATCCTTTGATCTTTTAGACTTCACAGTCTCTTGGATGCAAAGTTTACCCTTTTCTCCACCTTAGAGTTTTGACTCCTTGGGGGGCTCCTATCAAGTGGTATCAGAGCAACATTCTAAGCTTGGTCTATTATTCTATCATCTTCTCATCTCTCCATCTTCTCTTATTCATTTCTCATCTCTTCATCTTCTATTTCTGTTTTACTTTTATATCTTTATTATGTCAAAAGAAAACAAAAAAAAAAGAAAAAGAAATGGATCCGGATATTAGGGCAAATCATTTTTCGAGAAGGAGAGTATGATATGATAATGGGAAGTATCAGGACATTTGGTCATTGTTTGATGCATATCTGCTCAACCACGAGGAATTTGTGCATGAAAACAGCTGTAGAATGTGCTCAGATCAATTCCGAAACTCCTCGAAGAAGAATCAGATCAGACAGAGTTCAGATGAAGGAGTTATGCAATTTACAAAACAGGTGATCTTGAGCTTACGCGAATTCAGACATACGCCCATTCAAAGGAGGATTCTGACTAGACCAGATTGAATTAAGCTACAAACCAAATTGTTCCAGAATCTTGGTCCATAAGAGAAGCCCAAAAAATTGGATTCAGCCCAAAAGCAAGAAGAAAAGAGAGATTTTCGCCTATCCTCAAAACAGCATTTATTTATGTGTTTTTCTCTCTTACATGCACTTTAGAGTTTGAATTTGAATTCCCAAGTTGTGCTGCATGCTATGGAAGAAATTGTTGTATCTCCTCTATATAATGATACTTAATTCATGAATAAAAATAAGTTTTGTGGTTGAGTAAAAAAATCAGAAAAGTTTCTCTTTCAAGATGTGATATCTTGTAATTTTTGGAACTCCATGTTCATGGTATGTCATATCTATGTTCCAGTTTGGTTCAGACTTATCATAGATCCTTTCACAGATCTTTGTGGCGTATCTTGATCCATCTCTCTATCCATTCCTTGTTGGTGTTTCATATCCAGCAAGTTGTCGATCCCCTTTGGTGTGTAATATCCAAAGAATCGATCCACCGGTAAATCAGGAGTCTTCCGCAGCTCTTGTGCGACCATTCGCTCCACATCCTTTGATCTTTTAGACTTCACAGTCTCTTGGATGCAAAGTTTATCCTTTTCTCCACCTTAGAGTGTCGACTCCTTGGGAGGCTCCTATCAAGTGTTATCAGAGCAACACTCTAAGCTTGGTCTATTATTCTATCATCTTCTCATCTCTCCATCTTCTTTCATTCATTTCTCATCTCTCCATCTTCTTTCATTCATTTCTCATCTCTTCATCTTCTATTTCTGTTTTACCTTTATATCTTTATTTTGTAAAAAAAAAAAAAAAAAAAGGAAATCGAACAAAAAAAAAAAAAGAAAAAAAAAAGAATAGTACCCGGATATGTGGGCAAATCATTTTTCAAGAAGGAGAGTATGATATGAAGGAGTTACGCAATTTACAAAACAGGTGATCTCCAGCTTACGCGAATTCAGACATACGCCCATTCAAAGGAGGATTCTGACCAGACCAGATTGAATTAAGCTACAAACCAAATTGTTCAAGAATCTTGGTCCATCAGAGAAGCCCAACCAAGTGGAGTCAGCCCAAAATCAAGAAGAAAAGAGAGATTTTCGCCCATCCTCAAAACAACATTTATTTATGTGTTTTTCTCTCTCTTACATGCACTTTAGAGTTTGAATTTGAATTCCCAAGTTGTGCTGCATGCTATGGAAGAAATTGTTGTATCTCCTCTATATAATGATGCTTAATTCATGAATAAAAATAAGTTTTGTGGTTGAGTAAAAAAATCAGAGAAGTTTCTCTTTCAAGATGTGATATCTTGTAATTTTTGGAACTCCATGTTCATGGTGTGTCATATCCATGTTCCAGTTTGGTTCAGACTTATCATAGATCCTTTCACAGATCTTTGTGGTGTCTCTCTATCCATTCTTTGTTGGTGTGTCATATCCAGCAAGTTGTCGATCCCCTTTGGTGTGTAATATCCAAAGAATCGATCCATCGGTAAATCAGGAGTCTTTCGCAGCTCTTGTGCGACCATTCGCTCCACATCCTTTGATCTTTTAGACTTCACAGTCTCTTGGATGCAAAGTTTATCCTTTTCTCCACCTTAGCGTGTCGACTCCTTGGGAGACTCCTATCAAGTGGTATCAGAGCAACACTCTAAGCTTGGTCTAGTATTCTATCATCTTCTCATCTCTCCATCTTCTTTCATTCATTTCTCATCTCTTCATCTACTATTTCTGTTTTACTTTTATATCTTTATTTTGTAAAAAAAAAAAACAAAAAATAGAAAAAATAGAAAAAAAAAAAAGAATAGTATCCGGATTTGAAGGCAAATCATTTTTCAAGGAGAGTATGATATGATAATGGGAAGTATGAGGACATGTGTTCATTGTTTGATGCGTATCTGCTCAACCACAAGGAATTTGTGCATGAAACGAGCTGTAGAATGTGCTCATATCAATTACGAAACTCCTCGAAGAAGAATCAGATCAAACAGAGTTCAGATGAAAGAGTTACGCAATTTACAAAACAGGTGATCTCCAGCTTACGCGAATTCAGACATACGCCCATTCAAAGGAGGATTCTGACCAGACCAGATTGAATTAAGCTACAAACCAAATTGTTCCAGAATCTTGGTCCATCAGAGAAGCCCAAAAGATTGGATTAAGCCCAAACGCAAGAAGAAAAGAGATATTTATGTCCATCCTCAAAACAGCATTTATTTATGTGTTTTTCTCTCTTACATGCACTTTAGAGTTTGAATTTCAATTCCCAAGTCGTGCTGCATGCTATGGACGAAATTGTTTTATCTCCTCTATATAATGATGCTTAATTCATGAATAAAAATAAGTTTTGTTGTCGAGTAAAAAAATCAGAGAAGTTTCTCTTTCATGATGTGATATCTTGTAATTTTTGGAACTCCATGTTCATGGTGTGTCATATCTATGTTCATAGTTGGTTCAGACTTATCATAGATCCTTTCACAGATCTTTGTGGCCTCTCTCGATCCATCTCTCTATCCATTCCTTGTTGGTGTGTCATATCCAGCAAGTTGTCGATCCCCTTTGGTGTGTAATATCCAAAGAATCGATCCACCGGTAAATAAGGAGTCTTCTGCAGCTCTTCTGCGACCATTCCCTCCACATCCTTTGATCTTTTAGACTTCACAGTCTCTTGGATGCAAAGTTTATCGTTTTCTCCACCTTAGAGTTTCGACTCCTTGGGAGGCTCCTATCAAGTGGTATTAGAGCAACACTCTAAGCTTGGTCTATTATTCTATCATCTTCTCATCTCTCCATCTTCTTTCATTCATTTCTCATCTCTTCATCTTCTATTTCTGTTTTACTTTTATATCTTTATTATGTCAAAAAAAAAAAAAAAAATAGTATCCGGATTTGAGGGCAAATCATTTTTCAAGAAGGAGAGTATGATATGATAATGGGAAGTATCAGGACATTTGTTCATTGTTTGATGCGTATCTGCTCAACCACGAGGAATATGTGCATGAAACCAGCTGTAGAATGTGCTCATATCAATTACAAAACTCCTCGAAGAAGAATCAGATCATACAGTGTTCAGATGAAGGAGTTACGCAATTTACAAAACAGGTGATCTCGAGCTGACGCGAATTCAGACATACGCCCATTCAAAGGAGGATTCTGACCAGACCAGATTGAATTAAGCTACAAACAAAATTGTTCCAGAATCTTGGTCCATCAGAAAATCCCAACAAAGTGGATTCAGCCCAAAAGCAAGAAGAAAAGAGAGATTTTCGTCCATCCTCAAAACAGCATTTATTTATGTGTTTTTCTCTCTTACATGCACTTTAGAGTTTGAATTTGAATTCCCAAGTTGTGCTGCAAGCTATGGAAGAAATTATTGTTTCTCCTCAATATAATGATGCTTAATTCATGAATAAAAATAAGTTTTGTTGTTGAGTAAAAAAATCAGAGAAGTTTCTCTTTCATGATGTGATATCTTGTAATTTTTGGAACACCATGTTCATGGTGTGTCATATCTATGTTCATGGTTTGTTCAGACTTATCATAGATCCTTTCACAGATCTTTGTGGCATCTCTCGATCCATCTCTCTATCCATTCCTTGTTAGTGTGTCATATCCAGCAAGTTGTCGATCCCCTTTGGTGTGTAATATCCAAAGAATCGATCCATCGGTAAATCAGGAGTCTTCCGCAGCTCTTGTGAGACCATTCGCACCACATACTTAGATATTTTAGACTTCACAGTCTCTTGGATGCAAAGTTTATCCTTTTCTCCACCTTAGAGTGTCGACTCCTTGGGAGGCTCCTATCAAGTGGTATCAGAGCAACAGTCTAAGCTTGGTCTATTATTCTATCATCTTCTCATCCCTCCATCTTCTTTCATTCATTTCTCATCTCTTCATCTTCTATTTCTGTTTTACTTTTATATCTTTATTTTGTCAAAAAAAAAAACAAAAAAAAAAAGAAATGGAACAAAAAAAAGAAAAACAAAGAATAGTATCTGGATTTGAGGGCAAATCATTTTTCAAGAAGGAAAGTATGATATGATAATGGGAAGTATCAGAACATGTATTCATTGTTTGATGCGTATCTGCTCAAGCACGAGGAGTTTGTGCATGAAACCAGCTGTAGAATGTGCTCAGATCAATTACGAAACTCCTCGAAGAAGAATCGGATCAAACAGAGTTCAGATGAAGGAGTCACGCAATTTACAAAACAGGTGATATCCAGCTTACACGAATTCAAACATACGCCCATTCAAAGGAGGATTCTGACCACACCAGATTGAGTTAAGCTACAAACCAAATTGTTCCAGAATTTTGGTCCATCAGAGAAGCCCAACAAAGTGGATTAAGCCCAAACGCAAGAAGAAAAGAGAGATTTTTGCCCATCCTCAAAACAGCATTTATTTATGTGTTTTTCTCTCTTACATGCACTTTAGAGTTTGAATTTCAATTCCCAAGTTGTGCTGCATTCTATGGACGAAATTGTTGTATCTCCTCTCTATAATGATGCTTAATTCATGAATAAAAATAAGTTTTGTTGTTGAGTAAAAAAATCAGAGAAGTTTCTCTTTCAAGATGTGATATCTTGTAATTTTTGGAATTCCATGTTCATGGTGTGTCATATCTATGTTCATGGTTGGTTCAGACTTATCATAGATCCTTTCACAGATTTTTGTGGTGTCTCTCTATCCATTCTTTGTTGGTGTGTCATATCCAGCAAGTTGTCGATCCCTTTTGGTGTGTAATATCCAAAGAATCGATCCACCGGTAAATCAGGAGTCTTCCGCAGCTCTTGTGCGACCATTCGCTCCACATCCTTTGATCTTTTAGACTTCACAGTCTCTTGGATGCAAAGTTTATCCTTTTCTCCACCTTAGAGTGTCGATTCCTTGGGAGGCTCCTATCAAGTGTTATCAGAGCAACACTCTAAGCTTGGTCTATTATTCTATCATCTTCTCATCTCTCCATCTTCTTTCATTCATTTCTCATCTCTTCATCTTCTATTTCTGTTTTACTTTTATATCTTTATTTTGTCAAAAAAAAAAAATAAGGAAATGGAAAAAAAAAAAAAAAAAAAAAAAAAAGAGAATAGTACCCGGATATGAGGGCAAATCATTTTTCAAGAAGGAGAGTATGATATGAAGGAGTTACGCAATTTACAAAACAGGTGATCTCCAGCTTACGCGAATTCAGACATA
The DNA here is from genome assembly GCF_030686135.1 of Camelina sativa. Lineage (NCBI taxonomy): Eukaryota > Viridiplantae > Streptophyta > Magnoliopsida > Brassicales > Brassicaceae > Camelina > Camelina sativa. The sequence continues at coordinate 4,407,436 of NC_141885.1, read as the reverse complement.
TGCCCATTCAAAGGAGGATTCTGACCAGACCAGATTGAATTAAGCTACAAACCAAATTGTTCAAGAATCTTGGTCCATCAAAGAAGCCCAACAAAGTGGATTCAGCCCAAAATCAAGAAGAAAAGAGAGATTTTCGCCCATCCTCAAAACAACATTTATTTATGTGTTTTTCTCTCTCTTACATGCACTTTAGAGTTTGAATATCAATTCCCAAGTTGTGCTACATGCTATGGACGAAATTGTTGTATCTCCTCTATATAATGATGTTTAATTCATGAATAAAAATAAGTTTTGTTTTTGAGTAAAAAAATCAGAGAAGTTTCTCTTTCAAGATGTGATATATTGTAATTTTTGGAACTCCATGTTCATGGTGTGTCATATCTATGTTCATGGTTGGTTCAGACTTATCATAGATCCTTTCACAGATCTTTGTGCCGTCTCTCGATCCATCTCTCTATCCATTCCTTGTTGGTGTGTCATATCCAGCAAGTTGTCGATCCCCTTTGGTGCGTAATATCCAAAGAATCGATCCACCGGTAAATCAAGAGTCTTCTACATCTCTTGTGCGACCATTCGCTCGACATCCTTTGATCTTTTAGACTTCACAGTCTCTTGGATGCAAATTTTATCCTTTTCTCCACCTTAGAGTGTCGACTCCTTGGGAGGCTCCTATCAAGAACGGTATAGACCGAGAGAGACGGTCAAGTACCGAGAGAGACGATCAAGTACCGAGAGAGATCAAGGAAGTGCGGAAGGACCAAGGAAGTGCGGAAGGACCAAGAGAGACGATCAAGTACCGAGAGAGACGGAGAAGTACCGAGGAGGACGGTACGGACCAAGGAAGTGCGGAAGGACCGAGGCGATCACGGTCGAGGAACAAAATGTTGCGGACGTGCCAGACGATCGACGAACGAACCCGACATCGACCCGGATTTTACGAAAATTGTCGGCTGACGCAAGAAAGATTTTTATTCTACAAATCAGCCAATAGAAATGCATGCAGAACTGAAGTGTAATCATGGTGTTTTTGAAAACACAAATATAGGACATAATCATTATGTTCCTAAGGCATTGATCAATGGTATTGCACTAAGTGGGAGACAAGAGAGATTTTATTCTCTTTGTTTTTGCCAACTCATGGAAGAAAGAAGGAGAAGATTCTGAAAGTGACTTGGGCCCCAAGTGTTAACCAAAGAAGAGAGGAGGGAGAGCGAGCAAGTGCACGCTATACATTGGCGAGTTGCACTGCCCATTTTGCTTATAAAAAGAAGGCCACAACTTATTTCGCCACTCAGCTCAAAAGAGAAACACCAAAAAATTCTCTAAGTTGTTGCTCTCTCAAAGTGAGGAGAGACGCTCTTGAAGAGAGAGGAGGCGCTGTCGGAGTGAAGTAGGACGCTGTTTGCCGCAAAGGAAGGGAGTTGTCTGATCCGCAGTGCTGTGAAGTCCGATCATCGATCTGCTAAAGCGTTGTGAGTTCGGTGGTGAGTTTTGTGGTAGGTTGTGTGGGGTGCTTCATGGTTCTTAGGACCCATGTACGTACCCATTTCGTGTTGCATTTAGACTAGGTTCATGCTAGAATTAGTTTAATATGTCGCATGCGTAATATGGTAGGATTCATGCTAGATTCTTGTTTAAAAGCACATAGAATTTATGCTAGGAATCACCATGCATGTTGAGAATTGGAGAATTGAACCGCATATTTTCATGATGAATTTGATGCATTTTTAGCAATATGGCTTGCTTAAATTTCGACCACGGACTTGCATGTTGGGTAGAACAAATGGATTTTTATTTGCAACAAATTTCTTGCTTAAAAATCGGATAAATTAGTTGTATGCATGTAGAACAATCTAGGATGCTTGAATTTTATTTCTGGCTGCCTGTTGATTGTTTCTTGATTTCTTGCTTGATTTTCTTGCTTGTTTGCTTGATATCTTGCTTGAATTTTTGTTGTGGTAGTACTAATCTCTTAGCGTTTTACTAACCCTTTGAGTTGTAGTACTTATCTTAGCTAGTCTCTAGAATTATATTTGTTATTTTTCTCGAGTCATAGCTAGGATAGAGTAGCCGATCTTCTGTTCCAAGAAAAGTTGGTTGTCTCGCGAGGAGTTTTTGATGACCACTCGCGCGAGACAAAGTCATGTCTAGCTAGCTACTAGAATGACCGCTACTAGACGTAGTAGCTTGAGTGGGCTCATGCTGGTTACCTTTTTGGTTTCAGCATGGGAAGTGTTGTGGAACATAACAGATTATCGAGGGCCCCTAGGAGAAAGAGTCTAGAGTATTCAAGTAACCCTTGTAGTATTCTAGTCGTCTTTGTCATTGCTAGGTGAAAGAGTCTAGATTATTCAAGTAACCCTCTTAGTATTCTAGTCGTCTTTGTCGTTGCTAGGTGAAAGAGTCTAGAGTATTCAAGTAGCCCTTGTAGTATTCTAGTCTTCTTTGTTGTTGCGTAGGATTAAAGAGTCTAGAGTATCCAAGTAACCCTTGTCTTACTTTAGTCGTCCTTATTGTTAAGGGAAGAAGCCTAGGTTGATTAAGTCAAGTTTTGTCTGATCGAACCTTATTGCTTGCTTGATTGTTTGTTATTGCTTCCGCTATTGTTTCTGTTGCGTAGCTTTGATTGACTGCTTGCTTGCTTGTTTGTTTCCATGCTTGTTGGGGTAGTTGGGGCGAGGAAAAGTAGAATTCATGTTTAGGGAAGAGGTACCCAGGCTCACTGAGTAACATTAGATTACTCATGATAATATTTTTTTTCGCAGGAAGTCTAGGAAGAGTCTAGAGCTGGACCAAACGTTAGGATACCGGATAGGGCTTGTTTTCATCTGTTTTTTTGTAAAACCCTGTATATTTTCAAGATGCATTCTATGAAGTATCCGACGATTTATGTATATTGCTTGATAACTTATTTTCAATGTAATAATTAAGTAATATAATCGGTTTTTAAGGAAACATGGCAAGTTGCATCCGATACATTGGCCTTGTCCGGGCCAACACAATGCGCCAAGGCTGCGAAGGTTGCAAAGCCTAAGCGAACCTCGGCTGCAGGCGGAGTCGCGTCCAGGAGGACTGGTCGGGAAGCTGCAGCTTCCGTCCCTCGGCCGGACCACCCGGGTGTGATCTCCCATACGTAGCGTCTCGGCGCCGTCCGCGGTCCTGTCCGGCCGTACGGCGGTTCTGGGGCGTTACACGGCTGCTCATTAAAATTCCCTCAAGTGTTGTTGTGTTATATGCTAAGTGTTTGAGTTTGAGTTTGAGTTTAGGGTTTAAAAAGTTTCAAAACCTAAATGATTGTATTTCAATTTGTTTCGTTTGAAATGTGATGCAATTTTGTTGCTTTAAAATGTGTGAGATATGGATTTGATGCGAAAGCAAAAACTAATATTGTTGTTTTCTGGGAATCTTTGATGTGGTAACAGGTTCTCCAAAATGATATCGATCTGCTTCACCCACCAGCTGAGCTTGAGAAGAGGAAGCACAAGCTCAAGCATCTTGTTCAGTCTCCAAACTCCTTCATGGTAATGATGACTTGATTCCTTTTTACTTCTTCTTAGAACCAAATCTCTATGATTAGAATTGTGGGTTTGGAGTTTTGTGAATTTGGTTTTTTGTTTCTGGTAATCCCTTTGGTTTTTGAGGCTTTTTCTAACTCCTTTTTTTGTAGTATTTGTAATTGTGACATCTTTTTGAGATTAAAAACCAAATCTCTTTGTTCTAGAATTGTAGTTAAGTGTTTTAGGTTTAGCTGCACTTTGATTGTAGTAGTTGGTTGTTGTTTAAAACATTTGGCAATGTGCTTATGTATTTTGAACCCTTTTGCTGCTTTAGAATCCCTCTCCTTTGTATTGTCTATTCCAATTTCAGTCTGATTCTCATTTACCTGTCTGATTGTTGTTTCGTTTGTTGTTTACGTTAATGTAGGATGTGAAGTGCCAAGGCTGCTTCAACATGTAAGCTTCGGAAACAGTTTTTTTTTCATTATTTTCCTTTGACATTACATAGTATAAAGAACATACAAAACTTGTAAAATATGTTTAAGATTGATAAAGTTTGATAATTACTAAACATAAATTAAAAAATTATTGTTTAAAAGATTGAGCAACCTTCTTTGGGTTCTCTAGTAAAGGAACTATTTTGCAAAAATGCTCTTAGGGTTGCTTTACTTAAATTAGTATTAATTATATGATTAATTAATTTGAGAATAACTTAGGAGAAGTACTCCACTAATGATGCTCTTAGGTCCACCAGTCCTTTGGATTATAGCACTGCACTCTTGATTGAGTATGAACCATTCCTTGGACTTGCTTGATCCGTTCCATCACCGCATCCTTCTGGAATTTCTGGTAGGGAGATATCAGGGTGAAAGCAACCATTAGAGGCATGCGGAGCTCGAGTTCCTGCATCTGTTTTTCGAACAATGCCTTTTACTTCTCAAGAAGTTCCTTGCGAAATCGTCCTGCAAATGGCAAGGGTGGCTTGTAAGGTGGAGGGATGAATCGTCTCTCTTTCTGTTTTTCTCCTCCTGATTTATCTGTGAGTGGTGGGATTACAGGAATATCAACCCGATCATCAGTCTGGGTAGGGTGATCGGGTAAAGGGTCGGGTTGCTTTGTGGGATTATTTGGTGGATGAGTAGGAGTGGGCGGCTCACCGAGATCCTCCCCATCTAAGTCATTGCTGTCCACATGAATGGTTGGTGGTGCCTCCCGAGGTGGTAAGTGGCGTCCACTTCGTAGTGCTATTGCGAGCGCAGACTCTTGACTTATGGCGTCCACTTCGTATGAGCAGATGTGATCGAGAGCTCAAAGCATCAAATATGTTGTGTAGTTGCTGATAATTGGTCGATAACTGTCTTGTGAGGTCTGCGAATCGTGTATTAATTTGTACCGCATTGGTTTTCTGATTGGACAGGACTTGGTGCATCATTGAGATCAAATCGAGGGATGAGGAAGTGTGTGAAGTGGTTGGGCCGACTTGGTGCATCATCCGCATCGGATTATTGTGGATGTAGGTACTGCGCCCTACGTTGTGACCTCCTTTATTATTGATGAAATTCACTTCCGTCAACCAAGTACTCTCCCCATCTTATTGCAGAAACTGCTCCTCTTCGGAGATTGCATGAACATGCTGCTGCTGGTTTAGGATTTTATCCAGCTTGTCATTGAGGGCTTTCATGTCTCTCTTGTACTTTCCATCGTCCTCGCTACTAGACCGCACAGTGCGATCATATTCTTGTAATGGCAATCAGATTGAGCTAAGTTCTCCACTAGATCCCAACCTTCATCGACATCCTTGTTGAGGAAGTTACCATTGCTTGCGGTGTCCAGTGATGTGCGTTGTTTTTTCACTTCAAATCTTTTACCTTAAAAGACCACACAACTGCTGCAAGTGCACAGCTAATCGGTAGTAGTATTTAAGGATCGATCCCACAGAGAGAGAGTTGTTGGTTAGAGAATCCATCGAAAGAGATGTAAGGCTAGGACTCAATAAAAATGGGGTTTTGGTTGTAGTAAGCAATAAACGTAAATAAAAGCAAATAAAAATAATAAAACAAACGTTGGGCATTAAGGGAAATCGCAGTGGTTTGATCATCTCTCTATCTAGGAAAGTTTAGGATTGGTTTGTTTATCTAAAACTCGGACTAAGAAACATGAATGAACCGTTAACTTATAGTTCACAAGTTAACCGTCTAAGATCACTATACTCTGTTGCTCAACTGTCTCAGGCAACAACGCATAGATCAAAGCATTTAAAACAGGTTCGATTCTAATCTATGAAATTCCATAGGTAAAGGGTATGTGCTTCCTATGAATCTTCACACATCTAAGCTAGGTCAAGCACACATGCAAGCTTTTTGGCAAAGCACAAACACTTAAGATCATAGTTAGTTCATGAGGCTAACTTAAAGCATTAAGTAAAGACTTAGAATTAAAGCATAGAATAAACTAGAATATAAATCTAACAAACCCTAAAAATTGCCACCTAAACTAAGATCAACTCCCTCCTTTGATTATCCCTTTAAACCCAACTAGAAAACTACTCTAGCATGATTAAGGGAATCATCAAAGCAAGGTTTAATAAACTCATAAACATAAAAGAATATATAGAGAAAAGGGTTTTAGATATTACTTCAATGATTGTCACAGAAAGTGTAGGATCTTCTCCCTTTAGAAAACTAAGAACAAAGCAAATAGAATAGAAAAGAGTTTGATGAACTTCAAGGCTTCAAGAGAGGGATGAGAGAGAGCTTCTGGTTGTCGGCTGCTCCTCTGGTCGTAATCTCTTTGGAGGCAGGTGAAGGCACACTCTAGTACTTTTTCGGCACTTTTAAGGCACACTTCAAACCCTAGGGCTTAGAAGAGTATTTACAGGGTTTTGTCTAGGTTTAGGATTTTGTAAGGGTAAAAACGTCTTCTCTTGTTAAGTGCATGGAAAGGGACAGCGTAGGAAGGTTCTAGAATGTGGTGAAGACTTGGACTGGGCCGCCGTGGTGGTCGCTGGTCAGGCCTTCAATAAAAGCCCATTGGCTGAATGGTTCTCCTTACGTCGGTTTATAACACGTCTCGGTAAATCAGAAATAACTTCCTGGTGAGTGCACGGATTGACTTGATTCCACTTATAAGAGAAATCTGATTCTCTCATCTTTTCATAGACACCAAGTACGTCGAAATTTAAGTTCTGGAAGTTCTTCAAAAGTGTCCCGCACTGTAAAGCTCTGAATCTGTCTTGAAACATGTTTCCCTTGTCTTTTGGTCCTTTTTGCTATAAAACCTGTAAAACCTTCTTGAAACCTAAAATACTTGATAATAGACATTAAAGCATTGAACTCATATCAAACTCTTCCTAAATGCATACTAAAACTATAGGTAAAATGGGTAAAATAATGATGTTATCATGCAGCAACATCTATATATTAGGGACCACTCCTCGGTATAGTGTACTTAGCAATGAAGCATTGCTGAATCCATGATGAGGGCATCTGGTAGTGTACCCCTTGAAAAGTTCCCAAGCTTCACTGAACGTCTCATTGCTCTTGTGAACAAAGCTGGAGATATCATTTTGCAGCCTTGCAGTTCTGGAGTTGGAGAAGAATTTGGCTAGAAACGCCTTCTTGCATGTTTCCCAGGTGGTGATGGACTCCTTGGGGAGTGATTTCTCCCATATGTGTGCTTTGTCTTCCAAAGAGAATGGGAAAAGCCGGAGTATGAATCCATCTTCACTAACTCCATTTATCTTTGTTACGCTACAGAGCCTATCAAACTCATCTAGATGACCCAATGGGTCCTCCATTGGCTAGCCATGAAACTTGTTGCTCTGTATCATCTTGATGAGACTACTCTTGATCTCCAAGTTGTTGTTCTGGACTGCTGGTGGCACAATGCCATGTCTTTGAGTGTGAGTAGATGGAGCATCTCCTGCTCCTATGTTGGTCCTCTCTTGAGGAGCTGGTGGACCATTCTGATTATTCATTTCCTCCTCAATTGTTGGTTGGTACGGTTGTTGAACTTTTTGTGGATAGAGTAACCTTGGTCTATCGATTTTGTCGATGAAAGGACTCAAGTTTCGGCTACCCTTTGATCGTGTTTGCATGCACAAGTAGTTGACCGAGTGAGTACACGAGGGTCAACCCGATCCGGGTGATCGAGTGACGGGTCGAGTGGGTACTCGGGTTGTACCTGAAATGCAAAACACGAAGGTAAACAAGTCAGTACGGAACCAAAATGTAAAATAGAACTTGATCTAGCAAGTGCTACAATCTTAAACGTAGCAAATTTAAATGCAACCAAATGGCAAAGACGCCAAATTGATAGTAGGGTTTTCACCCACGGTATCAATACCCTATGCAGTTGTAGTACAAAGGGTTATCAATCCAAATGGTTGTTATACAAGCAGATAAGATGCAATCAGAGACAAGCAAGTCATGCCAAGAAATAGTTGGGTTTGATCTAACAATCCTAAAATAATTAAAAGAAAGTAAATAAACAAGAACCGCACGACCTAAGTACTCGATGCAAGCATTCGAGTACAGGATCGGGTGGAGTGATCGAGTAAAGAAGAAAAGCAAGAACAGCTCAAAGGTATACTCGAAGCAGGTGATCGTGTACCTGTTCGGGTAAGGGACCAAGTTATGAATAAAATGTAAACAATCCAAATACAAAAGCTCCTAAGGATGGGGTACTCGACTCCTAAGTGTTCCTAACCAGTATGGATGTCCAACATGCCTCAAGCAAATATTCCCTAGACAATGAACCTCTAAAATCTTGTTAAAACACTCTCGTGATAGAAACAATCAACCTTGATCACTCCCCTACCCAACTCTCGTTGGAGAAACATGACCAAGTAGGCAATACAAACCGATTCATTATTGTCAATAAACCCCTTACTCATCTAATCTCTTAGGCTAAGTGAGTAAATCTCTAGCATTGATTGATTCAATCATTTCATCTACACATCTCGATGGTAAAACGCCCTAGATCTAATCTCAACCTCTCAGTCTGTTGATAGCATTAAGAACACGAATCTAGAAGGGAATTTATAAAACACAAACATCCAAACTAAGACATCCTAATCGATCAAGAACACAAAATCGTATATCCCATCCCTAGAAACTTTGTTTCACTACTCATATCTCATTGCAGAAACCACAAAAGCATAGATAAATGAAAATTACATTGTATTAAAAATAAGATAGAAAATGAAAGAGTACAGAGTAGGAATCTAAAAGTATAGCAAAGAAATGTAAAATAAATCCTAACAAAGTGGAAAAATTGTGTGAGCCGTTCAAGATCTCTCTCAGAAGCTCTCGCTCTCTGGTTTGGGTGTTTGCGGCGCGCTAGGGCAAGAGGAAGAAGAGGGGGTTTATATATGGAAACCCATTAACCCTAGCTTCCCAGTCCTACCCGAGGGTCTGCTCGATGAGGTGCTCGAGGATGAGCTCGGGTTTCCCTTCGGATAGGTCTTCGAATTGTTCTTCCTGCTCTTGGATCCTCTTCGATCGGGTTGGTGTTCGGACTGTTCTTCCTGCTTAATAGCTCCTTCGGGTACATGCTCGGATTTGACCTTGTTTCTCCCCATTTTAGGCTCTAAAGCACATGTTTTCATCCAAAATATGCAAATGCAAGAATGCAACACCCTAAATAGCCTAAATGCGAATTCCTACAGTTAATGACCTAAAAATGCTAAGTTAGGGTGAAAACAATGCAAGATATAGACAAAAAGGGATGCTTAAAACATGTAAATTAGAGAGTTATCAAACACTAATCCAAAGGAGTATGATTCTTTTTGGCAGTCCATTGGTGTGGGCAATTATGCAGCTGGTCAAGTGAAAAACGCAGGCATCATGCATCCAACAGTGAGATATGCTCACAAGGTTCTCTCTCACACTCTTTTTAGAAGAAGAGAGGCTGGAGGAGTTCAAGCCAATGAACTTGGTTGTCTTCTAGCAGGGCTGAAGACACTTGTGTTGCTACTGTCTTCCTCCAACAAATGCTTCACTACCAAGTTTGGGTTTGGACAACAACAGATAAGACCCCTGTTCTAAGTATGGGAGGACTTGTCACTCCTATTTTACAAGAAAAGGGAGTTGAGCTTGGTGAGTTTGACCATGGAATTGCAAGGCTTGATCCAGTCTACCTCAAGAAGAATACTTATTTAGATGGCCAAAATGAGAAGGGTTTGTATGCATACTATGGTTACATCTTCAAGAGCATGCATAAGAAGAGGCTCCTACTCCCTCAACCGGATGTCACATCTCTTTATATCAGGTTTGGAATATGCTGCCACATAAAGGATGATTACCTCTACTCATTCAAGGATGATGGGCCAGTGATTCCAATAACAACTTCGGGGCGGGGGAGACGTCAAGCTGAAGACACTTCCCAAGCAGCTCCGCCCAGTCCAGTTTATGGAAGTGCTAGGTATGATTTCCAACCATTTGAAGAGGCAACCACAAACAAGTCTCTTAGAGCTGCATACACCCATATCCACCTTCTCCAGTGCTTGGTGAGATGGCAAGGGAAGAACATCAAGAAGCTAGTAAAGGGAGTGAAGGGTCTTCACAAAAGGTTGAAGCATGTGGAGGCAAGACTTGACATTGCAAGTACTTCAAACACAAATCCTGAAGTTGTTGTGAATTCAAGATAAGAGCAAGTTGATGTGGTTGAGGATGAGTTTGAGAGACACTCATTCCATGGTCAAGCTAGTAATGTCATTGGTTTCTATGACCCACCAAGAGCTTCAGCATATGAGAGGAGACAAAGGAGGAAAAGAATGGCTGAGAAGTCTCCAACACCATGCACTTGTAACTCCTCCTACTCTCTTGACTCCTCCATGAATTAGAGGTACACTCCAAGTCCTTGTATATAGAGTCTTTTCTTATTTTCATCTTTATTTTTCTTGTTAATCTTTTTCCTAGCTTCTCTGTGAATTAAGTTTGGGGGAGGAACTAACCATCTAACATTGTGTTATTATTTGATTTTCATTTTTAGTGTCATGCATTTGTTAATAGCTATGTTTTGAGAAAAATCAAAAAAAAATTAAAATTTTAAAAACCAAAAAATACATGTAGCTTTGCATATTCATTTTTGTGTTTAGGATTGAGTCTATAAGCATTTAGTATGCATTTGCATTTGGGGATAATGATGATGAAGTTGCCTTGTAAAAGTAGAGACTTAGGATTGAACCCACAGCCCTCATTTATAGTTCATTGGTGCTTGTTTAATCTTTGGGAAAACATGAAGAGTCTAAGCTTAAGCAATTTGTCACTTGAAAGAACTTTCTTCTAGTCTAAAGCTTTCATGATCATTGTTGCATCTCTATATTATTTGGACTTTAATTTGATCTTTAAATTATTTGGCATATGGACTATGAATGCTAGCTCATGGAAATTTCATTTGGGTTAACAATCTCTTTTTGCCACTCTATTTTGATTAACCCAATCTCTTGCCATACCTTTGAACACCAACCCTTTTCTCTCAAGTCTTGTGTTGATTTGTTGAGTTAGGCCTCTTTGTTGATAATATTATAGCTTGTGAAATCTTGAGAGTATTGAGAATGACAAAGAATTGGCTCTTGTTTTAGCTTGGTTTGGAATCTTTAGAACTAGCTAATAGGACTGGTTTTGAAAGAAATAGGTGGTTAGAATTTTGATTTGGGTAAAGGGTTGGAAACAAGAGAGATTAAGGGGGGGGGGGGAGAAAAGAAAGAATTACTTGGTCAAAAGGAAAGAAAAGATCTATCTCTAAGGTTAAGTTTGGTTAAAAGCTCTAAGTCTCTAAGAATAAAAAGAGAAAGAAAAGTCTAGTTGTTGTCTCCTAGAAAATTTTCATAAAAAAAAAACAGAGAATGATAAAGCATAGTTTAATAAAAAAGGAAAAAAATAGAGCTTGTGTTTAAAGTGAAGCCTTAGAGATATTCAAAAGTTTAAGCCTATAAGTAAAAAAAGAAATAAGGGGTTTAAGCTGAATTAACTTGAGTTTTTAGGTTGGAAAGAAAGAAACCAAAGATGAGAAAAGGGTAGGAATGCTTCTAGGTGGGTAGAACATCAAGAGCTAATCTTTGTATGCCCAAATTATTCTCATTCTTAGATTGGTTTCACAACTGTCTAGCATTCCTGTTTATTTGTGAGTTAACCACCCAAAAATGCCATTGCCAACCACCTCTTTATAAGAAGCCTTTCCCTTAAACCAATTGAGCTTGATTTATTTTCCATTTGCAAGATCAAAATAAACAGTTTAATGAATGTGAAACAGATGTGCAATAGGATTGCAAGTCTTTACCAATAGATAGAAGGTGAACTAGAGTGGTGCCTTGTGATAAGCAATAGAAAAATATTTGTAAGCACTTTGATTGATCTTAGCACCATTGCATTACATTTAAGGATTGTGGTTTGAATCCTTTGTTGATACTTTTTGGTTCTGAATCCCTTTTTCAAACCTCTCTCTCTCACTTTTTGTTTGGTCCTTGCTTGAGAACTAGCAAGTGATAAGTTTGGGAAAGTTGATATCTTGTGTTTTTGTTGGGTTTTAAGCCTTGTTTTTGGGTAGTTTTGTTGCATAATCTTGTCATTCTAGTTATTTTAGGAGCATATGCATATAGTGTCTTATCTCTCAGGTTCTTGGAGTAATCTCACTACATTTGGAGCATTTGGACTTGTTTTGGTACAAAGAAGCAAGAAGAGTGGAGTTGGAGAAGTGACAAGGACAGGAGATACCAGCGGCCAGGACCAGCGGCCGAACCACGGCCGATCGAATCCTCCACGCCACGGACAGGAGCTACCAACGGCCAAGAGCAGCGGCCAAGTGATGGTTGATTTCACCCATCGACCATGGCCATCGGCTAAATGATGGATGATTGAGCTCTCCACGACGACAACAAGAGATAGCAGTGGCCACCACCATCGGCCAGAAGGTGACCGGTGGACACCATCGACCTTGCCAATCGGTCAAGCTGTCCCCGTAGTCGCCTAAGTCCACACTTGTTTTAGTTTTAATCTGGGTTTGACCTTGTTTGTTTTGAGTTGACCCAGGTCCTTTTCTGTATTACTATAAATACTCTAACCCTATTAAGGGGAGACTGATTTTTTGTTTATCTATTGTTTAGCAGCTTTTTAGGGTTCTTAAGCTTTCTTACTCTTAATTTGTTGAATGATTGAGTACTTCTAAGTTTTTAATATCAAGTTCTTCTTTATTTCTCATAATCTATAATCTCTTATTATGATTTCACAAAGATCAAACCCCTTCCTTTGTGTGATCATGATGATGAGTGAGTAGATCTATAGAGCTTTGGGCTAGGTAGATTAGGGATATAGATGAATGATCTTTGATGTCTAAGGCTTTATTTAAGAGTTTCCTATCTTTTTTAGTGCTAATCATGCTGGATAGCCTTGATCAAGCTTGAATCTAGACATAAAGATTTCCATGCCCAGAAGGTGTTTGATGAAATTCCTGAACCAAACTATCCAAGAGCTTTGCATTCCTAGCCAATGGAAATTGATGATTAGGGTGTTTAGTGGTATAAAGACTTGATTTTAATGCATGTTTATCTTGTGATTGCCTTTGGAAATTGTTGATGATTGATTGATTTGCATAGGATCTTTATCATGGAAGTGAATTGATTTACATAAGTGTTCTTAGCCTAAGGAATGTTCTTGACTGTTTGCTTAGATATCTAGGATTGTTTAGCTATTTCCCAAGTCACTTACCTTGCCCAAGGTTCACCTGTTTAATCTTGATTTTATGTCAGTTCTTAGTTTTGTCCTTGTTTGCTTTGAGTTTGCATTGTTTGAATTGTCTTGTTTTCTTTCTTTGAATGAGTTTGTTAGTTAAGAGTGTTACAAAAGAACCTATTCCTGTTTAAGTTTAGATTGAGCATCTTTGTGAATTCTTAGTGAGTTGATTAATGCAAATTTTGGATTGATAATTTGATTGAAGTAAAAGTACTACATCAAAGAACAGAGACTTGCTGAATTTCAGGAGGTTGCAGTCAAAGAGAAAGTGGGTCTATTAGTTAAGAAGTACTTCCGCAAGATGGAGAAAGGTCAGCGAAAGGGAACAACGCTACTCACAAATGCTGATAATTATAAGGAGTTCAAGAAAGGTGATAAGCAGGAGCGTCAGTGTGCTGAGTGTGAAGGGTATGAACATTACAAGACTGAATGTCCAAACAACAAACGTAAGAGCTCTCTGCAATGCTATGGATGTAAGGGTTATGATCATACCAAGAATGATTGTCCTTCACGAGGCAACAAGCAGAAATCCTACATTACATGGAATGAAAGTGATTCTGATGAAGAAGACAACAAAGGTGAGATTCTGAACAATTTCGTGGCTCTGCTAGGAGTCATTGAGGAAAATGAAGAAGACGAAGCTTTGCTGTTAGAAGAGGACTTAGACAAGAAGGTCGAGTTTGACTCAGATGGAGAGGAGGCTTACTTGTCAATGGAAGATCAGATAGGGCTTCTTATCAAGACAGTGTTGCAAAAACTCAAGACAACAGCGAGCTGACTGCTGAGAGAGATACTTTAATATGAATGTTGCGATGCTTTCTAAACAACTGAGTGAAGAAAAGGCCAAGTCTTTTCGTCTTGAGAAGCAATTAGAGGAACAACTGAAGAACATCAGGACAGAACGCTGAGTCGCAACTGAAAAAACAGGTTTGAACTACATCAACCTGTCAACGTGACCAGTTTCCTAAAGTGAATCTGAATCACAGACAAATGAGTGTGCAGCATGGGTTGCCGGGAAGACAATCATATGTTCCAAAGGGTTATCAACAGCCTGCTCAGCGCCCTATTAACCTCAGCAGAAGGAGAGGATGTTGGTATTGTGGTCATCTAAACAATTATAAGGCTCAGTGCTACAAGTTTCATAACCAAGTGTTGAATCTGGTGACACTCAACCACATCTGAAGGATGTGTTCTTGGTTGATGGTTTGTAGGTCAATCTGATCAGTGTCAGTCAGTTATGTGATAAAGGCTTGGATGTTACCTTTACAAGAAGGATTGTAATGTAGTTGACCAGCAAGGGTCTGTAAAACTCAGAGGAAGACGATCCGGTAATAATTTCTATATGTGCAAGTCTTAAATGCAATGCTTTAATGCAACTGCTGAATTGGACACAGAGTTGTGGCTTCAGAAACTTGGTCATTTGAATGTTCGTACAATGCTGAAGTTGGCAAGCCAAGAAGTTGTAAGTGGACTGCCTAAGCTGAAGGGGGATCCACATTTCATATGCGGTCCGTGCAATAAGGGCAAGCAGATCAAGGCATCTCATGGGTCTTTAACAGACATTCACATAAGTCATGCTCTTCAGCTGGTTCACATGGATCTAATGGGTCCTATCCAAGTTCAGAGTACATCTGGCTGAAGATTCATCTTTATGATGGTTGATGACTGCACTCGCTACATCTGGGTAAGATTTCTTCATGATAAATCTGATACACTTGAGTGTTTAGTACACTTGCCTTGTAGATTAAGAGTGAGAAGTGCTCGATTGAAACTATTCGGAGCGATCATGGTGGTGTGTTTCAAAATGACAAGTTTGATCAATTTTGTGGGCAACAAGGCATTACTCATCAATACTCTGCACCAAAAACACCAGAACAAAATGGAGTTGTTGAGCGAAAGAACAAGACGCTTCAAGAGATGGCACAGCTATGCTACATGGAAATCAGGTTCCTCATCAGTTCTGGGATGAAGCTGTGAACACAGCCTGTTATATCATCAATCGTGTGTATGTTCGAACGGGGACCAATAAGACTCCCTAAGAGCTATGGAAAGGGAAGTCCAACCGTGCATTACTTCCATGTTTTTGGATGCCTCTACTATATTCTCAATGATAAGGATCAGTTGGGTAAATTTGACTCCAAGAGCGATGAAGGCATCTTTCTGGGCTATTATGGACATAGCACTGCCTTTCGTGTCTACAATAAACGCATGCGATCTGTTCAAGAGACTGTCAATGTTGTGTTTGACGACACTTCATTTCTACGAGTCGCATTGGTGCATGTCGTCTCCGACAAGGACCTGGTAATTGATGATGAGAAGTCTGTGCCGGATTCTGCCAGTCCTGTTGTCTCTGACATGCCTCTGTCATCTTCGGATTCAGTCCCTGTATCTTCTCAGGTTCATCGGAATCACTCCTCTACTGATGTTATAGGTGTGATTCAGGGGGTAGAGTTACCAGAGGGAAGCAGATTGATTTTGCTCAGTTGGCTGGAAGGAAACAAAAGGTTGTCGTTCCGGAGTCTATCTCTCTGGACTCTAACGTAGTGCAATTTGCATGTTTTTTTCCACTATTGAGCCCAATAATCACAAGGAGGCGCTTCGTGATGAGTTCTAGGTTGCTGCTATGCAAGATGAGCTGGAACAATTTGAACGAAGTGATATATGGGAACTCACTCAGCGTCTGAAGAAAGCCCTGTATGGTCTAAAGCAGGCACCGAGAGCATGGTATGAGAGGCTGACTATGTTTCTCATGGACCAGGGATAAAGTCGAGGAAGTGTTGACAAAACGTTGTTTGTTCTTAACAGCAACAACAAACTGATGTTTGTTCAGATCTATGTAGATGACAGTTTCTTTGGTTCCACCTGTCAACTTCTAGTAATCCAGTTTGTGGAAAGCATGTCTCAGGAGTTTGAGATGAGTATGGTGGGAGAGCTAAGATATTTTCTGGGATGGCAAGTTGAACAATCAGCTGATGGGATCTTTGTATCTCATGGCACAAATGACAAACTCTCAAAAGATGAAGAAAGAGAGGATGTAGATGAGCGACTATACAGAGGGATGATTGGGAGCTTATTGTATTTGACAGCTAGCCGTCCAGACATATAGGGATATGTGCATGCTATCAAGCCAAGCCCAAGATGTCACATTTACTAGCTTTAAAGAAGATCATCAAGTACATCAAAGGGACATTGGACTTTGGGATTTACTATACCAAGGATACCAACACCAGTCTGAGTGGGTATTGTGATGCATATTGGGCAGGATCTATGGATGATCGTCATGGTACAAGAGGAGGATGCTTCTTCATGGGAAACAACTTGATATCATGGCACAACAAGAAGCATAACAGTGTTTCTCTATCAACCGATGAGGCTGAATACATTGCGTTAGGAAGCTGTTGCACACAGCTCATGTGGATGCGTCAAATGACCTCTGACTATGGTATGGATTCTGATACTCTTCTAATTCATTGTGATAATTTGAGTGCAATAAATATTTCAAAGAATCCTGTTCAGCATTCGCAAACCAAACATATTGATATTAGATACCACTTTGTTCGTGAACTAGTTGAGGCGAAACTGATTGAGATTGATTATGTGAGCTTTGATTTGCAGTTAGCTGATTTATTTACCAAGCCTTTGGACTTCAACATATTTGTGAATCTGAGGAAATCCATTGGTGTTTGTGAGTTCTAATCTATTTGCCTAAGTTGTGTTGATCTGAGACAGGAACGTGAGCTAGGACAGATCATGAAAATCCTAAAATATATAGAAGATCAGCACTCTGAAAGCAACTGTGGTAAATAGATGCATGTCATGCCGGTCTATCCATCCTGTTAAATGTTGTCATGATTTAAGGAGGTCAAAGAGCTGTGAAGAGACATGCACATACATCCTCAGGAATAATGTTTTGTTTGGATGACAAGTCTAGTATCAGTGATTGACAAACTCAAGTGATGTCACTGATGTTCAAGATGGTGAAACAGCTAATAGAAGGCTGAGTGGAATTTATATATAAAACAAAAACAAAAAAAAAATTATATATGTGCTCTTCAAGAGAGAATCTCTAGCTGCCTTAACATGTTGGGATGGACTGCAGACTAAAGGCATGCCAGTGTGAAAGACTACCCACATGAAACAAATCCCTGATCTTCAACAATTCAAGAGGTTGTGATAGCTCCTGGCAAAGGTTATAAACAAGTGGTTGACACAGCAAAGATATGTTTAGTGTCTTGTTTTAAAATAAAAAGAAAAAAAAAACTTCTACTCACGTGTGTTTTTCTCGATCATGGTGCCTTCATGTCCACCATTAGTGGATGTGTGTATCAGCTGTTTGGTTCATGAATAGATTTAATTTCCTTAAAGGGGGAAGGATGTGATTTATTAAGATCATGTGATTAATGCACCTCCGGCACCAGAGAATCTGCTTCCCATGCGTGCTTTCATTGAGGTGGACAACGAGACATGCAACTCTTTGTCTTCTCCGCCGAGAAAGGTACCTCTTCCGTCTCATGTGATTAATCTGTCCGATGATGTGCTGATTCCTATTCCGTCAAATCAGGTAGTCACGTCCCGACTGCGCAAGCGACAAACATCTGCTGAGACTGACATTCGGGAGTCCAAGCAACCTCACATTGCTAAGGAGAAGGGTGTATCGACTTCCCCAGGTGCAAGCTCCAAGGATTTTGATCTGAAGCGCTTTGAATCGTTTCAAGCATCGCGTAGGTATGGTTTTTTCGCTCCACGAACGCTTGCTCCAGAATTCTGTTTCGCTTGAGGAGCTGATGATCAGGCTAGGGAAATGATAGATAGGGCTAGGCTACTGCAAACTGTTACACAAGTAGGGCCTTATGATTCTGAGGTGGTCTATGAATTTTGGGCAAATCTACCCACGGTAAAGGTAGAGGGGGAGTCGGTTGATGTTCTTGTTTGTGGCTGGATGTATGAATTTTCTCCAAGACACATCAATGCCCTGTTCAGTCTACATTCGGTTGATGTACGCGAACAACGGTTGCAGACAACTGCAATTTTGGAGGAAGATCTAGCACTCTTCATGTTTGATGGCAAGGTCAAGTCCTGAAGCAGCTGGTTTCAACGACCATCAAGAATCCGGTCATCAAGGATCTGCAAAAGATTTGTTGCAGCAATTGGTCTCCCACGGTGAAAACCGGATATATCTCGACAATCAGAGCGATGGTCATCTACATGATCATGCATCGCATTCCGTTTGATTTTGGGAGGATGATCTATGATCAGATCATCCAGTTGGGTATGAAGGCTCAATCTGGGTTTCGATTGCCTTTTCCCAGCCTCATCTATCAGCTGTTGGAAGCTCAGTGACCTGTTCCAAGTCGTCGACCACAGGACACCAAGAGGACCAAGGGTAAGAAGACTGCCACACCTTCGTCACAGCCGGATCTTCGGAGTGGGTCTGCAGAGCGCAAAGCCATCCGGTTGGCCATCAAGATTTTGCAAGACGCATTGGAAGACGGTAAGTAGTTCTTTTCTTTGCTTGCACTTTTTGATTTATTTTATTGATGTTTTTGACTGATATGTGCCAAACAAGCAGGGGGAGATGAGTTTGATTCTGAAGCTTGAGGGGGAGTTTGAGCTGTGGGGTGAGCTTTTTGTTATTTTTGCTCTCGGTTGTTTGTATTGTTTCAGAGTTGTTGGTTGATTTTAAGACTTTTTTTGGATTTGTCCGATAATTTTTGATTGGTCTTAATGTTTATCTCTTGATTGTTTAACCGTCTGTTGCTTTTGAGTGATGTGATGCACTGTTGGTAAAGTTGTATCTGTTTTTGGCTGTTACTGGTTGTTTGTTTTTGTCAAGTTAAATGCAATGGATGCTTGTTTGACAAGCTCAGTCAAAAAGGGGGAGATTGAAAGTGCATCAGAGCTCTGAAGTTAACAGGAGGCTGTGAAGTGTCTCAAAGGTCTGATATGCTGATGTGGCATGAAGTGCTGATGTGGAGGAAGATTGTGGGATGCGGTGACAAGATGTGTGAGAAGGAAGGAAGAAGAGATCAAGATATACTCGAAGATATTGAGAGTATATTTGATTAGAAGAGATAAGGAAGGATATATTCTTAGGGATAAGGAATATATCTTTTTAGTTAGGATACACAAAGATCGTTTGTGTGGGTATAAGTAGACTAGGGCTAGCCGCAAAAAGAGCTAGCACTCATGGAATAAAAGTTGTGAGAATTGTAAACCTTCAAGCAATCACAAAAAACTTAGAAGGTGAGTGTGTTTAACTCTTTTAGATCTACACAAGGTTTTGTGTTTAGATAGATAGGAGAGTGAGCTTAGTATCAAGTCTTGTAAGAAACGAGAGTTTTATATAAGATTGATTAAAGTGTTTGTTTGGCGCGTTCCAAGTGTGTTATTTGTTGTGTGGTGTTCTCTATACCGTAACAGAACTAGTTAAAATATATTTCTAATAACTATCCCATTAGTATGTATTTGTGTATATTCGGAAACTAGGATAATTAGGTTTATCATTCTCATCTCCTCTCTATATAAGCATATGTACCTCAACCTCTACTATTATCAGAGTCAATACACAATTATTCGTATCATAAACTCTCATCACTCTTGTCACAAAGAAGTGTACTCACAGAGTAAGAAGGTTGGAAAGGTTTCCAAGTTCTTTTGGGATTGGACCACTTATCTGGTTTCCAAGTAGTGAGCTGCATTTTCATTTTCCAATAAACATACTCAAACAATCAAAATGTGTAAATAAAGTTTGTATGAAACGAGATAAGCATTTACGTACATGTTTACAAGTGATGAGTCTCCCCATTTGGGATGAATGGACCCATTGAGATAGTTTCTAGAGAGATCACTGCAGAGAAAGAAGAGTGTGACCGTTTTAGTTAGCGACAGACACCAATGGTGGCCGATAGTAGTAACATTAGAGGGTTAAACATTGGTGAGCGAATCCACTTACATCTCTTGAAGGAAAGGAAGTCTTGAAAAATCTGTAGGAAGAGATCCCTTAAAGTTTTGTTCCCTGAGAACTCTGTTTTCATCATGTCATCATGATAAGAGGTAAAAGAAACATTTCGAATTAATAAAAGGGGTCTCCAAATTATAGAGGCATACTATTATTATGAACTTTCTTACGAATATAATTTGCTAGATAACAAAATTCTACTTTAACCCACGTTTTAAAGTAATTATGAATTAGTTACGAATCGATAAAAAAATTCGTATGGGAAACAAAAAATACCGTGAGAAAATGTTAGGATATCTCCTACCAATTGTCTACAACAAGAATAGTCAAAGGAAACACATAGAAAAATAGAAAATTGGTAAGGATTCAGTTGGAAAAAATAATTCACCAAATTTTATGACCATGTTGATATAGGAACTATAAGATGATGTAAGGGAAAAAAAAAAAAAAAAAGAGAAGAATAAACGAACGCACATGCCGGTGATGTGGCAAACGAGCAGTTACAAGTAACACTTTCTGTGAATCGTATACCATTCATCCCCCTTACAGATGAACTAACGCCGCATGGATCCACTTCGAAATCCCAACGCACTTGCAACTTCTCCGCTACACCTCTTAACGCATCCACTGCGAAATTAAAATCACAAGAGAACTAAATTTTATACAAGGCACGCACCAACAGAAACTTTATATCTCACACACATGTTGGATAAGCTTCTAGAAAGTTCTAGAATAGATATCCTAAAGGAATTAGGAATCTAGGAAAAGGAAAAGTTGTAATCCTAAACTAAAAAGGAAGTTAGCATGTTTTAGAAAAGGAACTCTTGAACAATATAAATAGAGATCATAAGAAGGATGTATGATCATAAGAAGGATAGAAAAGCTTGTGTTTAGTTTTGAGAAGAGTTTCTAAACATTAATATAGGAAAGATTCTTTGTTCAAGCTTTAAGGTTTTGTGTCTTTGATTCTTTAACACATACCTTCTTCTTTGGGTGTTGTTGTAGCGGATACGAAGTTGGAGAGGACAAGAAAAACGAAGAAGTAAGGTAAGAGAAGTTGTCGATTGAACGACATTATAACATTCGGGACTTTGATTATTAGATGAGACAAATGGGCATTGATTTAGACAAAACTGTTTCGGCATTAAGTCATGTACAAAAAATTTGTGATTCATTATATACAGCAAGAGTGGTCTTTGCCGACCGAGTCAATCAACTAGTCGTATAGGTTAGGTATGTTTAAAAAGAAACATCAAAGGGATTTTTGTGCTATTAAAAACAAAAAATCATATGAAAATACCATTTTTTGAATAGTTTGTTGAATTTGCCTGTAAAAAATAATAATATATATTTTCAATTCTTTTTTGCTACAGCATGCACTTTAAACCAAATACTAAACTGTAAGGACAAATGAAACCGACTAAACAAACCAAAACGAATAAAACATATGTTAGATCGAATTTTTGTAACCTAAAAATGGCAAAATCCACAAACTAAAATCAACAAATATTATTCCAAATAATGGTTTTCTCATAATTGATTCAACATTAAATTAGTGAGGGTGACGATATTTATATTATCGGATGAGCCCATTAATTTAGACAATGTATAAACTATACATAATGAAATGTTTCTTCTTTAACACAAAACCCTAATCTCATTATAAACCCCAGAGTATTTACTATAATAAGATGACAGAATAAAAAATTTACCTAAACGACAGAAAATGCTAACAAATAACGCTCTTCACTCTAAACTTTACTTCAACGTAGACAATAATTGCCAGAAATATGTTATGATAAAAAATAACGAAATTTTAAAAACAAATTAAAGAAAATATAAGAAAGAATATTCAAAAGTTTCCATGGGACACGATTTTGGACCGAAGACATTTTCAAACCTCTCTCCCTGTTGATTTTTAACTAGACTGTGTGACTGGTGAGAGAGGGACATGGAATTACAATTAATGACTTTTTGGTACTTTGGTAAACATCTTAAAGGGAGATTCAATTATTTTTCCTTTGTTGGTTACTAACTGAAATTGATACACAGTACACCCATTATAAATTTGAATTTACATAAATGATACTATTTAATTTCACCTATTTTTTGCAATTCCTCTAATTTATTTCTGTTATCATATATAATTTTATACTAGATTTTAACCCGCGGTACACCGCGGGCATATAATTTATATTTTATATTGTATCTATTTGTTAAATATTGGAAATTTAATAGAATAATAACTAAATTTTCCGATTGTTGTGCGGCTAAATATTTATATTGTTTTTTAACCCTCAACACACTTCATGACGATTTGTTTGTTATATTTAGTTTGTTTTGTTTAGTGTTTGATATTCTATTTTGATTTTTAATTATTGTAACAAAAAGTAAGGGATCTAAATACATAATCAGTAATTTATACGCTGTGATTGAGTCACACTTTTCCTAATGATTTAATTATTTTATACAATCTTAGGGCATCTCCAACCTTACTCTATTTTAGAGTCAAATCTCTATTATAAAGCAACATTTGCTCCAACCCTACTCTATATTTTACTGTAAAATAGAGAAAAATGTAGGATTGCTCTATATATAGAGCAACTCTATTCTCACCTCTATTTTTTTACACTACCTCTATTTTAGAGTTGAAAATAGAGTAATACATTGGAGTAAAAAAAAGCTCTATTTTTTAGTTACTCTATTTTAGAGAATATAATAGAGATATATATTGAAGAGGTCTTAGTTAAATCAACTTAATTTTATGTCAAATATTCTAATATTAGTAGTATTGACAAATAATTAAGTGAGGATTAACCCGTGTTAACATAAATTTAATAATATTTTATTAATTCCAACATTTCTTCTTTATAACTCATCTACTATATAACCACATTATATAGTATTTTAGACTTTTTTAATTTTACATATTCGTAATAATTAAAAATTTTATTAGGTTTATATATGTTAATTATGATATTTAAATAAATGTTAATCGAAATTTTTTTTACGTTAAGAATCAAAGCTCACAGGTTTTAGGAAACAAAATGGGAATTAAATTGTTGTTTTCTTTGTTTGGGAATAATTCAGATATTTTCAAAACACAACAGAATGTGTGGTTAAATGTATGATAGTTTCCATTTCCATATTGATTAATGTTGTTTTTTAGTTGGAATGAAATGTAAAATATTTAGGAAAAAAATCTGGAGTAATGTTAGTTATGGAAATTTGTTAGGGGTTAATGTTATAAATAACTTTTTAAATAAACAAAACTAAAAGGACATAACACAAAATGTATTTCAAAAATGTTAATATAGATTCATATCCTACTCTGTTTCATTATTGCTAAATTTAAGAATTTTTATTTATTTGTGGTGTGCAAAAAGTCATATTCTTACAATGTTCGATCATCTTTGGCAAATACAATGAGTAATTTTTTTGGCTTCGAATGGACCTTGATACTTCGATAGGGTGTGGAAAATTCGAACAAAATTATACTCACAAAGGAGACAAGACATGACATGGCATTGAAGAACATGTATATCATGCATAGAGATTATACATTGCATACACAAAAAAAAAAAAAAAAAAAAAAAAAAAAAAAAAAAATAGAGAGATTGTAAAACACCAAAATAATCTGCAGACCGTCTAACTCAATCTTTGACCTATCAAAGTCTTGCAAAAGCAGAACAGACAATCCATATAAGACCAAGTGCAACATGGCCTAATCATGAAAAAGAAAACTAATAAATATATGAAACCGGTTTAGCACATCAGAGTATCAGACCATCTTAGCAATCCTAACCATATATACAGCCTAAGTTAGCTAGGGCGCGAGCTTCTGGGCACTCTTGACTGCTCTTACATAGCAATGCAATCTCCATAACATGATGGTGTCCTGAAGAAAACACAGTTCGGTTGAAATGCTGTTAGTGTTCCATTTAAACTTACCACGACCAGAGAATCAATAGACTACGCATTGTGACTTACCGCCTTATCCAGGTTGACTACAACCTTATCATTGAAATCTCTGCCACATGATATGTCATGGTTTCCTACTATTTCAGCGACACGGTTGAGATTTCTTTCAGGCAGCTCCTTGATTGAGTTCTGAAGCTCCCGAATTTCACCATGAGTCATAGGTCTGTTGAGTTAACGACAATACATAAGCAACCAATAACAAAGAATGCTATCATTTTGATAAGGTAAACTCTTTAGCTGATCATATAATGGCACTAACTCTTTAGTCTAATTTAGACCAACACTTATACCTGCAAGTGGCCACAACATCGTCAAGAAGTTTCTCGAGCTCCTGCTGCATATTGTCCAGCTTTCAAAAAATAAAATAAAAACATATTAGATGTTTGATTTTTCCCGCAAGCTAACAATGCACAGTAGATTCAAAAGAAGAAGTTCATTACTTTGGACAGCAGAATACTAGAATACTGTGACGTTATGTTCTTGACCATATCAGGGTCAGAACTCAGAAGTAGCTGAATGTCATCTTCCTGAAGGTCATTTAAGAAAAGAAGAAAAGAGAATTACAAAACACCCGATTACAACAACAATGCCATGATGAAAACAAATGTGCATGTTTCAAGCAAGTGGATTAACATACTCTCTCCCTTCCGGATTCTTCAGGAACGAAATTGATCGGTGAGGATGACTGACATTTGTTCCCTAGCTGTGAAATCAGGTACATAGAGCTCACACATTCCTGCATCTGCAAACCAAATTACAATGATATCGAATACTCCTTCATCATACTAGCAACAAAACCATATCAGAAATAGCACTTTGATGTTAATGTACCTCATCAACCTCTGGAGTTAGATTCCTCACACACCGCCTTAGCAAGACATTCAAATTCTCTTTCTCGAAATTGGACATCCCAGCTCCTATGACACTCTCAGAATGTCTCTCACTGGCTTCTTGTTGTTGATCATGATGAGAAGAGATCCTCTCACCTTGAGACAAAAGCTCAGTTACTTGAGATCTGTAATTAGTAAAAGAGTCTGCTCTGTTTCTTTGGATTCCAGGTGACAGAGACGCTTCTGCTGTTCGTTTACGCATAGCTTTAATAAACACTGCAATGTGCACACAACACAATTTGAGAAAAGAAAAAAAAAAACAAAACAAAACTTGATAAAGCTATCATATAACATGCATCATTGAATCTATAATCAAACCATGTAACACACAATAATAACTATGAATTTATAAAACCCTAGAAGTTCTGATTACACAAGTTTCAATCCAAAACTTCAACAAAAGCTATGAATCTGAGAGTGCGAAATCGAATTGCAAATCAAAATTGAGAAATTTAGCGAACCAAATTGAGTATCGGAATCTCTACAGTGATAGGAATTGAAACGACGCTTGAGGGGAAAGAGGTAAAGGAAGGACAAAGATCAAGGAGACGCGAAACTCACCGTGAAAATATTGTCGTCGGAGATTATTGTTAATGACGGAGAAGCCGAAAAGGTTAAAAAGTGATTTTACGTTAACAATGCAGTGGTTACGTGTTTATGGAACACCTGAGTGAGTCGTGGGCCAATCATAAGCTTACGTTATGAATTGAGTATGATTGGGCCTCAATTTATATAGGCCTTAATGTTTTTTTTTGGTCAGTGATTTTAAACTGTTTGTTGACCGTTTTAACTTTGTTTGGTGTCAAGCGCGTAAACGGTAAAAACGGTGAAAATATTGAAACTGAGATATGAATGATATACTAGAGGCGACGGTGATGTAAGTGTGAAAGTCTAAAAAACTAAACTATGATCGACCCTGTTCGGAAACCTTGTCGACACATATCGATCAAAAAAAGTACAATGCTAGCGTTTGATATTGGAGACGCGCCCTGCAACTAAAGCCCTGTTCGTTTGTTAATCGCAGCGACCAACATTAGCGACACAAAATATAATGGAAAAACAGAAGGAGAGATGGAGATTAAATGAGTGAAGAGTCGCTACAACAGATCTGAAGTGAGAGAAAAAACAGAATTACAGTCGCTGGAAATTCCAGCGTCTACGGAATCATCGAAACAGAGTCGCCGCGACAGATCTTGATAAGAGAAGAAGGAGATATGAAGGAGAAACGAAGGAAAAACCCAGGCTTTTTCTGGGTCGCTATCGCTCATCGAGCGACACCAACGACCGATTTAGAATCACATAGATATTGCCAACACAAGTCGCGGTCGCTGATTATCGGCGATGAGATATGTGACGTTGAAAAACAAAAAACAAAAAAAAAGAGATGTGACGTACGTTGAAATTTGGGTGAATTTGTGTGATGACCAAAACAAAAAAAGGAACGAAGAATATAGCCTATCTAACGAAGTAAATTAAGTGAGTAAAAAAGATAGCAGTGAAGAACACGCGCAGGGAGAAGAAAAAAGGTGTGCTGATGTCATAACAAAATTGATTTTACCCCTCCTCATTTTAAGTCCTAATTTAATATTATAAAAATAACTAAATAAATCTTGCAATAGTTTAAAACCATAGATTTTTTATTTATATAACATGATTTGAATTTTGAAATTCTGATAAGAATTAATTAAAGTAAAAAATAGTGTCCATTTAAAATTTAAACTATATAGTATAGAATAAAATTAAATAGTATAGAACGAAACCTATTTAATAAAATAATTTTATAATAGTGGTAATGAGAGTACGGTACTAGTGGTGGTTATACGATACGGTGGTGGCTACAATAAACCCTAAACACTCTTTTGTAAACCCAAACCGACATATAATTTCGTTTAATTGTAAAATTTAAACCCTAAACACTATTTTATAAACTCAAACCGACATATAACTTTGTTTAATTGTAAAATCTAAACCCTAACCACTCTTCTATAAATCCAAACCGACATATAATTTTATTTAATTGTAAAATATAAACCCTAACCATTATTTTATAAACCCAAACCGACATATAATTTTGTTTAATTGTAAAATCTAAACCCTAACTACTCTTTTGTAAACCTAAAACGATATATAATTTTGTTTAATTATAAAATTTAAATGCCGAATTTAACAATTTCCGAAGAAATTACACTATACCCTAAGGGATGCAACATAGAGAACCCAAACTATCGAATTAAGCGCATACTAAAATTATGTTACAAGGAAATTAAATTAATAGTAGAATGGTTAGTGAATTAATTAAAGTTTTTTTGTTGGTTACTTCTGCCAATTTCCCAATTATTGCAATAGTTTCAGAAATTACACTATACCCTAAGGGATGCAACATAGAGAACCCAAACTATCGAATTAAGCGCATACTAAAATTAGGTTACAAGGGAATTAAATTAATAGTAGAATAAATATATTTTAAGAAAATGTAATAGAATATTATTGTATTCTATATAGGATAGTAGAATAAATAATTACATTATTTTAGTTACTTATTGAGTTAAAGTTGTTCAATAAAAAATCAAATAAAAATATAAAAGAAAATGTTTATTTTAAAATAAGATTGTGTAATCCAAATAATTTGTGTAAATAGATTTATGAAAATTGCCCTAGATTTTATTGTAAAGTATAAATGAATAAATAAGAGATAAAGAAGAAAATGAGAAAAATAAAGGAAAAAAAGAAAAAGAAAGGGAGGAGGGAATGCACATGAGAGAGAGTGTATTTAGCTGTTCATAATGTCATATGGGCAAAACTATCATTATTATAAAAAATATAAAAAATATTATAGAATGATGGTTAGTGAATTAATTAAAGTTTTTTTGTTGGTTACTTCTGCCAATTTCCCTTGAAATTTGTAGTCACTCCTTTTGATTGCACGAGAAGAAGAAGAACATGGTAGATAAAACAACTTAAATGAGTATTCAAACATATATACTAGGTAACTGGATTGACAAACATATATACAGAGATGTGACAAAGGTATTATGGTTGGTGTATTGAATAGTATTTTATATGGTTTGAGTTTTAACATCAAATCCTCAAAAAGTATTCAATAATAGTGGATTTTGAAGTAATTAGTTCAATAATATTTGATTTTATTAGACTTAAAAAAATCATAATTGAATAACATAGGATTTGTATTCAATATCACTTAAAATGATAGATTCAATACACATTTTTAACTCCTGTTTTTGGATTAAGCATACTATTATTTTTATTATAGTCTCTTCATGTTTTTTTTTTTGACATTATTTGCCTTTTATGGTATGTGTTGAAATTCTTTAGCTCTTTTTTTTATGATATCTTATACAATAAAAAATAAATAAAAAGTTATTCAAAATAAGCTATGGAATATTAACATGTAGCATTATTCATTTGTGACATTTATATGTTCTTCTCAAATTAACGAAAATTCTAACAGCTTATACTCAGGCTTTAACAACCGATCAGCAGTAAGCTTATTAACAATCATCAATGATTCGAGTGACTGGTTTTTTAGCTATCAGAATCCCAAGCTCGCTCCAAATTCTCTTTCGGGATTCGAGTGACTGGTTTTTTAGCTATCAGAATCCGCTCAACGAGTATAAAGCAATAAAGTGTTTAACTAACACTAAGCATAACCATACCAACAAGAGGATTCTAACCTACCAAACAAAAGCACGACTCTATTTTAAACTTCCACTTCATACGTGATAACTGGTATCAACTTTTAATTTCTTAGTTTTTTTTTTAGTAGAAACTACAAATTTGATACCACAAAATTATTCTTGAAATTGAATAGAATTACAATAGTCAGTGTCACGTGTTCTAAATTGTCTCTTGAAAATTACAAATTACCATCACCACATGTTCTCTCTTTTACTAACAAAAGATGAAACCAATGATATTTTTAAGACAAGTTCCGATGGACTCGGTCAACCAAAACTTCGGTCAACTCTTTAGAAATCCCCTATAAATTAAATTTTGCTTTCCTTAATTTCTCCAAAATCACTCTTTTCTTTTCTTTCACCTTTACCATAAAAAAAACACTCGATCGAGAGACACAAGAAGAAGACGTAATAGACCATACCACATAAAAAAAAAAAACATATTCACACACATCTTTACAAACAAAATGACAATGACACTTAAACTCCTATCTCTCGCCGTAGCCGCTTTGGCCGTAACCGCAGTCTTCGCCGCCGATCCACCAACACCGGCAAGCGCACCTAAAGCCAACGGCGGGAAAAACTCGACCTCTCCTTCTCCCGCGGCTTCAGCATCCCCAAAAGCAACCGCCTCCCCCCCAACCTCGCCACCTACGGCTGCTCCGACCATGGCCAAGAAAAACTCCACCGCAACTCCAAGCCCTTCCCCATCTTCAGGCAGCGGCAACACCGCAAAGTCTCCGAAGTCATCATCAGCCAAAACTCCCGCTGCAAGTCCTGACTCAAGTTCCGACGATTCTTCCGAAGGTCCTTCCAGCTCGTCCGATGCACCAACCGCCTCCTCTCCGCCAGCTCCTACTCCAGACATGTCTCCATCGTCCGACGGAGCTGGCGCTAGTGACGTCCCTGAAGCTTCGCCTCCGACCGGAAGAGCCTCATTGCTCGAGATCTCTCTCTCCGGCTCTATTCTCACCGCCGTTGCATGGCTCTTCTTCATATAATTTGAATATCACTATTTTTTTGGGGCTTTCATATTAAGACTATATTATACGTTCCATATCAATTTTTTCGGTTTATATTAAAACAGTTCTCGCTCCGATCCGATTTGTAACACGTTAAATTCACGTGCATAGTACGGAGGTTAGGATTTGATGTTGTTATAAAATGTTTAGTTTGTGTTCTTTATGATTTATGTAACCTTTAGTCATTATATCAATAACCATGATATTCTGATCATGGTTCGAAGGGTCTATTTGTATTTTAATTACATCCATTTTTTTTTAATGATCCTTGCATGGCTAGTATATATAATAACATCTTTTTAGTGGACAGCAATGCAGAACATCGTTAAAAAATGGAAAGATCTAATTTAATAATTAAAAATTAAAATTGCAAAACCATCGAGATTCCGTTTAATTATTATTAGGTTGAGTATAGCTTGGCAAACTATAGACCAAATCAACAAAAAAAAAAACCAGCTATTAACGAAAAATAGTTAGATATAGAATAATTATATTGCGAAAAAGAGAAGAAAAGAAAACTAGAGTCATAAGTTTAATATATATAATAGAGATTTCTATAATAATATTACAAAAAACGGGTTGAATTTTTTCTTTTTGGTATCAGAGTGCTTACGGTCAACTATAGCTTGTTAAGTTGATGTTTGGGATTGCATGTGATTTAGTCAATAGTGTGTGGCATGAGTCCTATAACATCCTCTGCGAGTCCTCAATGAGATTTCACGGTAAGTTGTATGTTTGTGTATGCAGTTTGTTGTTTGCTTAGCCTTCTGTGTTTGGTAGTGCATATTGTTAGAAGTGGAGTTGTTGCTTATCGTGGTCATGGATGTTGTCGTGGTCATGGCCGTGATCATGGTAGGGGCAGAGGTCTAGTTGCCAGCGAGGATGTCGATCAGAGTGTGAACGCAAAGGGCATCGACGAGTCGCAGGCTTTCCAGAAGGGGTCAGTGAGTGTGGCCAGTGGTGGTGCCGATAGGACCGTATGCGCCGATGAATTCGGTATGGGCGGTGTTGGTGCCAAGTTGGTCGGTGGTACTGGAGTTCCGGGTGCGAGATTTCCAGTAGGTGGATCCTCTGGTGGACGTGTTGACCTGGCGAGCTTGTTGGAGCGGTTGCCGAGAGTTATACCGGCACAGGCTCCGATGGAGCGGCCTGTGGTGGCAGAGGTGCAGCAGCCAATGGCTGCAGGTGCAAGATCCCATTCCCATTATGTTACCATGCTGAGGGAGATGGGCATGATCAGTATGGAGTGGGTTCTCGGGCGGTACCGACCCTACTGTTGTGGATGCATGGAGGATGAGAGTGGAAAGTAACTTCCAGTCTCTCAGATGTCATCAGGAGTTTTGGGGGACATAGGGGTCCATAACCTGATAGGCTATGATCATTTATGGTGGAGGTCAGTGGCTGCCATAAGGGTGCAGAGGGAGATAACTTGGGTTGATTTCGTGGAGGAGTTCAACTGCAAGTACTTCCTTCATGAGACACTAGAACGGTTGGAGGTGCAAGTCATGTAGTTGTCTTAGGGGACTCTGGTTGTGCGTGAGTGGACGTGGAGTTTAGTCGGCTTATGATGTATGGGGGCTGGGCGATGGATTCCGAGGAGGCAAAGGTCAGGAGTTTCATGAGGCCCCTTCCGAATTATTTGAGGGTCCACTGTAGAGGGCGGAGCTATGCTAAGGGGACGAAGCTGGTTGAGATCGCAGTTGTGGTTGAGGAGGATATCCAAACACATGCTAGTAAGGGCGACAAGCCTACGCAGGAAACCAAGAGAAAGTGTGAGGCTACTTAGAGACCGAATGGTGCGGGATGCTACGAGTGCGATAGCATGGACCACAAGGTGGTGAACTTTCTACAGAGAGTCGAGTAGCGGGCAGTGCTGGAGCAGCGGGCGGATACCCGAGTGTGCTACCATTTCAGGGAGACGATGCGTATAAAGCCTCGTTGGCCCAAGTTGTACCAGATGGCAGTAGCAGCGGTGCATGCTGAAGGACAACCATGAGTGCAGCTGGGTGTGCAACCGGTGGGACGGATCAAGCTGACGTCATGAGTGTACTCGACCGTGGAGATAGGCGGAACTAGTGCACGAGCGATAACATGTATAACTTCTGAGACTCAGAATTTGTAGATTCAGTAGTTCAGATATTATGTTTTGTCTGTGATAGAATGTTAGGTTTTTAGCACATGAGGTTTGTGTAGGGACCTTATTGGTGGGTGGGTTTACGTCCCACGTCATATTTGATTCTAGAGCAACCCATTGCTTCATTATCCTGGAGTGCGCGAAGAGCGCCAATATCATTGGAGATCCCGAAGAGCGAGGGAAATTGTAAGAGTTGCGGGAGGAAAGTTTCTGAGAGTCCTTGGACGGGCGAGTAGAGTTGATATTCAGATTGCAGGAGGGTCGAGGCTAGAGGATTTGCTTATCAGCTCCGTGGAGTTGTATGATGTTATCCTAGGGATGGATTGGTTGCATCGATACATGGTTCAGCTGGATTGTCATCGGGGTAGAGTGGAGTTTGAGCGAGCCAGGAAGGGGAGTTGTTATTTAAGGGAAACAACTTCTAGGAGTCTTGTGATTTCAGCCATGCAGGAAGGGAAGATGATCGAGAAGGGGCGGGAGACCTATCTAATTACAATCTCGATGTCGGAGTCAGTGGGACAACCTACAGTTAGCGGTATTCAGGTTGTGGAGGAGTTCAGGGATGTGTTCCAATCGTTGCAGGGGTTACCACCATCTTGGTCTGATCCCTTCATGATTGAGGCGGCTTCAGGATAGCTCCAATAGAGATGGCAGAGTTGAATAAGCAGCTGGAGGATCTTTTGAGAAAGGGTTTCATCCATCCTAGCATGTCACCATTGAGAGTGTCGATGTTGTTCGTTAAGATGAAAGACGGGAGTTTCTGCTTGTGCATTGATTACTGGGCTTTAAACCGGGTCACTGTGAAGAACAAGTACCTTCTTCCCATGATCGATGAGTTGTTGGATCAGTTGAGGGATTCTACTTTGTTCTCTAAGATTGATCTGGTGTTGGGCTATCATAATATCCCGATAGATGAGGCGAATGAGAGGAAGACAACATTCAGGGGGAGGTATGGGCATTATGAGTTTGTGGTGATGTCGTTCGGGTTGACTAACGAGCCAGCAGCGTTCATGAGATTGATGAATAGCGTCTTCTGAGAGTTTCTGGATGTTTCTGTCATCATTTTCATCAACAATATCTTGGTTTATTCTAAGAGTCTTGAGGAGCATGCAGTGCATCTGAGAGCAGTTATGGAGAAGCTGTGGGAGCAAAAACTGTATGCTAAGTTGAGCAAGTGCAGTTTCTGGCAGCTGAAGCTAGGATTCTTGGGTCACATTGTTTATGCAAAGGGAGTTTCAGTGGATCCAGAGAAGATTCAGGCCATTAGGGAGTGCCAGAGAAGAATGTGCAGTTTCTGCTGACTACCACGCTGGTGTTGGCACTACTAGAGCAGAATGAGCCTTACGTATACAAATGCTTCTGGATTTGGTTTGGAATGTGTGCTGATGCAGCAGGAAAATGTTATTTCCTACGTTTCGCGACAGTGTCAGAAGCATGAAGCCAATTACCCTATCAAATAATTAATAATATTATTAATAATTAAGAGAAACTTTTGTTTCAAATATGATTTTTTCTCCATATTATATTAATGGAAAAATATTTAAGTATATAAATAAATAAAATAGAAAAATATTTAAGTATATAAATTTTGGTATATTAATGTGAACATATTTCTAATAATTATGAGAGAAAATATGACATATGTCAAATATTAGCATTGCCAAATGTCAAAATATGAGAGCAAGTTTAGAAGAAACCTTACCATATTTTTAAAAAATATTAGAAAATAAATAAAATGGACAAATATTTAAGAAGTATATAAATTTATTGTGGTATATTAATGTGACCATATTGCTTATGATTAAGAGAGAAAGAAGATGACACATGTCAAATATTAGGATTGCAAATGTCAAAATATTATAGCAAGTTTAGATAAACCTTAGCATATTTTTTAAAAAAATATTGGAAAATAAATAAAATAGAAAAATATTCAAGAAGTATAGAAATTAATCGTGGTATATCAATGTGAATAAATTGGTAATAATTAAGAGAGAAAAAGATCACACATGTCAAATATTAGCATAGAGAAGTTATTCTTGGTAAAATTAATGAAAATGTAAAAATTGAGAAAATATATATATTTATTAATTTTTAATTATCATAAGTAGAGAAATAAATTCTGATAAATTAGTGTAAATAATTAATTAAGATAAACTTTTGGTTTCATATATGAATTTCTTCTCCACATTATATTAATAATAAAAGTGCGGAGAAAAAATAAATAAAATATTGGAAAATAAATAAAATAGATAAATATTTAAAAGTATATAAATTAATTGTGGTATATTAATGTGAACATATTGCTAATAACTAATAGTGAAAAAAGATGACTCATATCAAATATTAGAATTGCCAAATGTCAAAATATTAGATCAAGTTTAAAGGAAATCTTATCATATTATATAAGATGGTTTGTGTATTGTTTTCCCTTATTCACATTACATCTACATTGCATATGAAACAAACAAACTAGTTAAAAATACCCTAACCAAGTAACCATATTCTAAAAATAGTTAAAATTTATAACCATTTTCTAATATATAGAGAACCAGAAACAGTTCATGAACACAAATATGAGTTAAAAAAAACAACTCCTAACCGTAAAATAGCAACTAGCTCACCAATCAAAAACCTCCATCTCCTATACAAGTTTAAATTCTCATCATTCTCCATTTCCCCATTCAATTTAATTCTCCTTGATTGTTTAGTCAATCTGCTTAATTTGAGAACCTCACAAGAATCATCTTATATTCAAACTAGCTAAATAATATAACCCCAAAAAGTTCTACACGATAAAGAGCTTAGGGGATCAATATCAACACACATATATACGATGGCCAACCAATTCTTCCTCGTCTCCTTTTTCGTACTTCTCGCTGTCGTTAATGGAATCTCAGCAGCTGATTCTGGAAAGTCTCAACCGCCATCTTCATCAAAGACCCTTGCTGACAACAAAGCAACAACAGATATCTCTACAAAGAACTTGATAGATAGTCTTGGTCCATCTCAAGATTATCCGGATTACGAAATCCCCTTAGAACTTGCACCAGACGGTGTCACAGTAGTGGGGGATTACGTTCCCATTAGTACCGACGAAAGCAGAAAAAGTATTACCGATACGCTTGCACAACCTGAATCGGATCAGGAGGATGGCGAAAGGTCGAGCTCCGACTCTAGATCTTCTTCAACCGTTTTGGCTGTTGTTGTTGCGGTGGGAGGAGCCAGCTTATTTTTCTTTTGAAACGGACAAAGATATATGATGTTGTTCGATCAATCATAGAGTGTGCAACATGATATACTTATTATTTGTGTAACGTCAAATTTGATTTTGCGTTGAGCCTTTTTTTAATATTATTTATTTATGTCAACCGGAAAATTCTTTAATAATATGTTGAAATAGCATAATAACCTCAGTGTCATGTATTCGAAATAACAAGATAAACGTAATCATGCATGGAAAATAAAACTGTAGAAAATACCCTGTTTCTTAGCCCAAACATCCGCTATAATCTAGTAGATGATCGATGAGTTCATACAATCTTTGCGCCTTCAAAAGGTGTCTTCCAACTACTTTGAAGTTAAAGACTTTCAAAACCATTGCCGTCCATCAGATTCACCAAGTTTGACAATCACCTTCATATACCATCTTCATGTATCATACATTTTTGCATTGCAATAATAAGGTTTTTTTTATGTCATGTATTCGATTGGATACACGTTAGGTTTGATACATATACATTTTTTAAATATTGCATTCAAATGGTTATAAGTTATTCGGTGTTTTTATCTTTGTATAAAATGTATTACTAATATAAGCCATTATATTGAAAATTAGGTATATTATTAGAATAATCTTTTTATTTTCTACAACAATTTTTTAAAAATATATTAAATTTAAAATTTATTTTGAGCACCAAATGTCCGATTATATAAGTCACAAAACATTTGAACCAAAGCCTTATGTGACCCAAATGGCGCATGACTCTTGAATTCAAGGTTATTTTTCTCAATATTTATTTACTGGTTTAGTATAATACTTTTAAAATACATAAAGAAATTAACCGTGACCAAAAAACAAAAAAAAAAACAAAAAGTTAAGTAAAAATACTAGGCTTATTAAACAATTAATTACTTTTGTTTTCCACATAATGACATTTGTTACATCGTTTATTTTCAAAACAAAATTCCAAAATGTAAGCATGAAAATATATACTATTTCTTTTTTTAAACCGAAACAAAATAGCACGTTTTTTTGCAAAAAAATCACATATTAGTGTACCAAAATTAAGTAATTCCTCTGTTTTTCATAGTTTGATGTTTAGTAATTTTCACATATATTAAAACAAAATAAATATAATTTATTTATTATTATATACTTTTTCTTTTAATTATTTAAAATGGTCCTTTTTCTTTCTCACATATCTCTTCTCTTTTCTATTTTCCTACTTTTTACTCAAATATATAACTAAAATAAAATAAAAATACATATTAAAAACTTGAAAAAATCAATCTTTTAGGAACAAAAAAAATTCCCTAAAACCTCGAACTATGAGAGACAGATAGAATATTAATTAACTATCAAGACAAAATCTATATCCAACTCATAGCATGGAGGACAAGAAGAATGTGTGTACTGTCTGAGAAAATTGGACGTAAACAGCATCCTGTTGCGTTTGAACGTGTTGCCGACAACTTTATGGCGTTGGCCCGTTTTTTTATGTCAACTCCATCGATCCACAAACAATGTTCCCTTCTTCGTGATTGTTCTTCGTGATTGGCTGAACAAAATCTTTTTTGACAAACTTTACTGTATATAGTGGGTTCATGTTATAGTATTGAAGTTTCTTTCTCAAATTACTTAAAAATAAAAGTTCCACCTTACGGTAGTTAAGGTAGAATGAAAACTTTGTAATAATTACAAAAATCTTTTACAAGGATTTAGCGCAAAAGAGGTCGCAAATAATATTGGTATATGGTTGATGCATGTTAAAAACAAAAACAAAAAAACGAAAGGATGTTTGCTAGCTTGAAAATTATATTGATATTAAACTTAAAAATCATCAATCTCTCGCATATGCCTAGAGACATAGCAGACGCATTACACATATAACATTACATTTTAAAGCACTTCACCTTAGAAAGAAAAAATCTCTTACCATTTGTTAAACATACGCACCATTGCAAAAGACAATGATCCAATAAATATCTTCTCTCTTAATGATTTCATTATCATTAACAACGACGGCCTCGCCGACAACTCAAAGTGCCTGCCGTCGTCGTGATGGAACCCACAAGTGACGATGGCCTAGCACTCAGGCTTGAAGCTCTTGCATAAGTCGAAGGTGCTTCCGCTCCCGACTCCCGGAAATAAGCTCCGTTCAACAACATATCTCCTTCCGATCTCCAGTTCCAGTCTCTCCATTGGCTCTCGGGTGCATCTTCATGTTTAGTTACCTATCCATATAAATTACAAGTAAATATATATTTATGAACATAAGATATTAAACATTTATGAAAATAATCTATCCATATTGATTATGTACTGTACCTCTTTATTAAATCGGGTGTTCGGGGCGAGAAACCTATTGCCTTGGCTATATATCGTCGGAGAAGCACTTCCTCCAATTGCATACATTTCCCAGTGAGTATAATCATTGTTCACTACATGGAAATATCCATGCCTGCACCTGTTTAATTATTTATAACCAAAACCATAAACATTAGCATTTTACTAACCTTTTCCTTTCAATTTTTATGGTTTAAAACAATTGAAAAAATGTTCTCTCTCTTAGTTTTCTCGAATTTCTCATATCAATATTATTTAAGTTTTTATGATCTCCCTATATCCAATGTACGAATATAACAAACGTCAAAATTAGCATTTCCAAGCATATATATAAAAAGTATAAACAAATAATACACATATACACTCAATTCTGCATTGGCATATATACCGCTATCATCTTTCTCTTATTAATCCACTGGAATTAAGTGGAAACGAATACGAAGATATAACGAATATGGCCGACACTTGTTTTTGATTTAGTGGTACAATATATTCATCAATTCGTATCTCATTTAATAAAAAGAATCTTCTATATATGGTGGTTAAAAGGTCTCATTCCGCTTTTGTTGACTTCTTCCATACTCTATACTATAGTCCCTAAAGTGAAGCTTTCACATTCAAACTACTCTTTATACGCGTGCTTCGCATACAAGCCTAATATAAATGTATTCTAACTACTATTGATACATATGTGTGCACGCAATGAAGGGTAAAAGAATTACCGTGGCATTCTTTGAACGAGTCCTTCTCCGAAATGGTTAAACGCAATTGTGACTTGCATGTTCTTGTCCTGCGTGTAACTATCGCTATGCCCTAAAAGCATGACCTTGTCATGGTGAGTCATGTGGTTGTTCGATATGGTTATAGCCGTCGAACCGTGTATGGCGTCTATGAGTCCATCATCACAGTTGGACAACGAGCAATGGTCAATCCACACGTGTTTCCCTCCAAATATCGCCACCGCATCTCCATCGGATGGGATCCACAATCCAGTGTGACGTGGACCATCTCTAATCATGCCACCTACAAACACAAAATATTATTAGCATGTATATATATTAGAAACATTTGTATTCATTATATTAAACACTTGCTAAAAGTATAAATTTGCCTCACCTGGTCCTGGTTTGCAATCATGGATGTTAATGCCATGAATGATGATGTTGGTTGCATAATGGATCTTTAAGCAAGGTCCATTGGAAATGTGAACACTCGAGCCTCTACCATCGATGGTCTTGAAAGATGTGATGATAAGTTCTTTTTTTAGCCTAATAACCATATCTCTCTTGAAAATGATCCACAATGGTTCTTCTTGTGTGACTGCGTGTCTTAGAGTTCCGGGTCTAGGGTTCACCGGATCGTCGTTGGACGGATCCGTAACTACATAGATTCGACCATCCCGCCCACCGATAGCATTTTTGCCAAACCCGATAGCACAATCTGCTAGCCGTTGGCGGTTTGTTTCCCAATTAGGGTCACACCTCCAACAATCATCGATAGGATTTCCGGTTCTGCAAGTTAGGTAGGCCAAGCTCCTCCTTGTCGCATTGAATACACTTCTACAAAGAGAGAGAAAATAGACAAAAATTCTTAATAATTACATAACTGATTCTGTAAATAAATGTGAAACATTTAATATGTGGATAAAAGGAGTACGGTTGAAGAAAGGAAATAAATAAATGTGAACATATTATGTCGGTTGAGGAAAAATTGTTGGAAAATTGGCCAATATATATGCACTAGCGAGCTTCACTTTAACCCTTTGTGATATTACAGATATACAGTAGTTCACATAAAGTCCTTTACTGGGTAACTATCATGTGAACCATAGTGAAGCTTAGTTTTTGTGAAAAAGAGCTTTCTTAATTAAAAAGTTTAGACGTTTAGTTTACAAAATAATTGGGAACTGAATCTGTAAAATGTGAGCTATATATAGTAATAATAGAACCAAAATCATGTTAGACATTGTTAATGGAATAAAATGTCGCAGTTTATTTATATACATAATAAATGTATCATAATAACATTTGAATTTCACAAAAAGCCACATTGTTCTATCAAACTTGAAATTATCATATTCAAAGCTTTGTTTGAAATGTGACGTACCTGTTAACTTCGTCAACTACAAGATTTGAATCTTGAACATGGGCCAACGACGAACTCTTAGAAAATGCAATCGTGTTGCAGATTGATAGAAGAAGTAAAAAAGCGTAAGCGACATTAGAAGACGAAGACATTATTCTAAACATAGATGGAGAGAAAAGGTAATAAAAAGAGAGTTCGTGTTTTTGTGTTGAAGCCTGTTTTTGTCGGAAAGTATTTAAAGAGGAAGAAGAGTTCCGGGAGTGAAGGCGTGATTTATTTTTAAACTATTTTCGTGAGATATACAATATAGTTTTTATTAAAATTCACTATGGAGTTGGGACCCTACGTTATCGTAATTTCAGGTGAACATATAACAAACGGTTAATGTTGTGAAACCGTTAATTGGGCTTAGTAGTCAAAAAAGTATTTGCTTAATGTCAACCTTATTGACCTCCAACGATGCCGTTTTAGGAAATTCTTCAATTTGTCTCTCTCACATTTGCAATCAAAGAAACCAAATCACAGGATCAAATTTATGTGTGTTTAAACGAAATGATGACTCTTTGTGAAAGTAAAAACCTACTAACCGTTAATTGAGCATGGTAGTCAAAAGTAACTGCCTAAAGTCAACATT
Organism: Camelina sativa; assembly: GCF_030686135.1. Classification (NCBI taxonomy): domain Eukaryota; kingdom Viridiplantae; phylum Streptophyta; class Magnoliopsida; order Brassicales; family Brassicaceae; genus Camelina; species Camelina sativa. The sequence goes on along the minus strand of NC_141885.1, from coordinate 4,367,243 downwards.
TTTGACATTGAGAACGATGCCGTTTCGTGTTTTTTTTTTCCTTGCATTTCTACATTTAAAGAACAATTTGTTTTGTGACATCATAATATCATATGTTTTGCTTGTGAAGTGTGCAGAGGTAATGGTAAGAAGCTAATCTAACTATAATGATCCTTTTGGAAGCTTCAGGGGACCGGAAGATCAAATGCAAAGTCGAGATAGCAATATTCTCGAATGCAAAGTCGTATGCAAAGTCGAAGATCAAATGCAAAGTCCTCTTGACTAATTCCTTTTTTTTCGATTTTCTTCTTCACCCTCGTATGCGGCCTAGCCAAATGATCATGAATCATACTGTAACAAGTAACACAATGATTAGTCTTTTTAATTAATTATTATCATATTGTATGTGTAGAAGATAAAGAGGCCCAAGCCCAAGTCCAAGTCCAACAAGAACAAAACCCAGTCCAACAGCATCAAAATTTGATCGATAATAAGACAAAGTCTCAACGGTCAAAACAGAGCTGCAGAGCCGGTACGGAGGAGGGTGTCGTCTTCTCTCATCCAAACAGATTTGAGCTTCTGGAATCCTCTTCTCATGACTCATTCTGATACAGCTGTCTATAGTGATAAGTTTTGCTTTTGTGAGGATTCTAGAGTCATCTTACCTCTTGTATATAAAGGCTGTAAAACCCTAAAGTGATTATTAAGAAAGATACAAAATTATTCACCAAAGTCCTCTGTTTTCTAAATCCGTTCATGGTATCAGAGCCGCTGTTAACCTTCACAGGTGAAACAATGGCCGCTGCTTATCCCTTTCCTGATAATGTTCATGTCACTAGCTCAGTCACTCTGAAGCTAACTGACAACAACTATCTCTTGTGGAAAACACAATTTGAGTCTCTTCTCTCCAGTCAAAAGCTTATCGGCTTTGTCAATGGTGCCGTCACTGCACCAGCTCAGACTCGCCTCGTCGTCAATGGCGAAGTCACCAACGAAGTTCCCAATCCCCAGTACGAGTTGTGGTTCTGCACCGACCAACTTGTCCGGTCGTGGTTGTTTGGTACGTTGTCAGAGGAAGTCCTTGGTCACGTTCACAGTCTCGCTACGTCCCGCGAGATCTGGCTATCACTCACTGAAAACTTCAACAAGAGTAGTGTCGCTCGGGAGTTCTCTCTCCGTCGCAACCTCCAGCTTCTCTCCAAGAAAGATAAGCCTCTCTCCACCTACTGTCGTGAGTTTAAGTCAGTTTGCGATTCGCTGAGTTCCATAGGCAAACCGGTAGATGAGTCGATGAAGATCTTTGGTTTCTTGAATGGTTTAGGCCGTGAGTATGATCCTATTGCAACAGTGATACAAAGCTACTTGAGTAAGCTTCCAGCTCCAACCTTCAATGATGTCCTCACTGAAGTTCAAGGGTTCGATAGCAAATTGCAGTCTTATGAAGATTCCAATGCTGTCACACCTCACCTCGCCTTTATGACTGAGAAAACAAACCCGTGTGCTCCTCAGTTCTCTTCAAATCAGAGAGGTCGTGGTCGTTTTGGTGGGAATCGAGGCAGGGGAGGCTACACAACAAGAGGTCGTGGATTTCCACAACATCAGAGTGGGTCTGCAACGCAGGGAGAGAGACCCGTGTGTCAAATCTGTGGACGTGTTGGTCATACGGCTCTGAAGTGCTACAACCGTTTTGATAACAACTATCAAAGTGAAACGATGCCTCAGGCCTTCTCCTCTCTGCGTGTCTCAGATGAAAGTGGACGAGAATGGCATCCGGATTCAGGAGCCACTGCTCATGTCACTACATCAACCTCAGCTCTCCACGAATCAACACCATATGAGGGCAAGGATGCAGTGATGGTTGGTGATGGTGCTTACATTCCCATCACACACATCGGTTCTACCACCATTTCTTCCTCAAAAGGTACAATTCCATTGAATGAGCTGTTAGTATGTCCTGATATGAAAAAATCCCTCCTGTCTGTCTCGAAATTGTGTGATGATTACCCTTGTGACGTGTTCTTTGATTCTAACAAGGTCTATGTAATCGATTTGAGTACTCAGAAAGTGGTGGCAAAGGGTCCTCGTAAGGAAGCCCTTTATGTGTTGCAGAACAAGGAGACTGCAGCGTTCTTCTCAAACCGACAATGTGGAGCTGATGTGGACACTTGGCATCGTCGGCTAGGACACTCCAACTCCAAGATTTTGCAACACCTTCAGAGTAGCAAGGAGATAGAAGTCAATAAGAGCAGAACGTCCCCTGTTTGTGAGCCTTGCCAGATGGGGAAGAGTACCAAGTTACAGTTTTTTTCTTCTGATTCTCGAGTTTTGAAACCTCTGGATCGCATACATTGTGATCTATGGGGTCCCTCACCTATTGTATCGAACCAAGGATTCAAATATTATGCAGTTTTTGTTGATGATCATTCTCGCTTCTCTTGGTTCTACCCTCTACGCTTGAAATCCGATTTTCTGTCTTTCTTCATTGCTTTCAAAAAGCTAGTTGAGAATCAGTTTAACACGAAGATAAAGACTTTTCAAAGTGATGGTGGGGGAGAGTTCACTAGCAATGCATTGAAAACTCACTTAGCAGACCATGGGATTAAACACCAGATATCTTGTCCCTACACACCTCAACAGAATGGAGTTGCAGAAAGAAAACATATGACATCTGGTGGAGCTTGGCTTGTCTATGCTGTTTCAAAGCCACACCCCTCTCAAATACTGGGTAGAAGCTTTCTTCACAGCCAACTATCTTATAAATCTCCTACCATCCTCAGTTCTTCACAACAAGAGCCCACATGAAACGCTTCTCCAACAGAAAGTTGACTACTCCTTTCTCAGAGTGTTCGGGTCTGCTTGTTATCCCTGCTTGAGACCCTTGGCAGAGACGAAGTTTGATCCCAGATCATTACAATGTGTGTTTCTGGGTTATAGCAATCAATACAAAGGATATCGTTGTCTATATCCTCCAACTGGAAAAATCTATATATCTCGTCATCTTTGATGAAGGTATCTTTCCATTTAATGACAAGTTTAAACATCTATCTCCTACGTATCAAACACCACTTCTTCAAGCTTGGGGAGCCTCAGAATCATGTCACACACAAGAAGACATGGCTACAATACAACTGCTGTCTAAACCGACCATCGACCCTGCAACAGCCCCAACTGAGGAAGTCGAAGTACCTGTCACTGATGATGCAAATCTGAATCACTTATCAGATTCCGATACAGAACTTGGTGATAATGAAGTAGAGGAGGTTCCAATACCTGATCATTCCTTACCAAATAATCAACACTCTATGACGACAAGGGCAAAGGACGGAATTCAAAAGCCAAACCCACGGTATGTTTTACTTGCCTCAAAATATACTACAGATGAACCTAAAAGCATAGTCTCGGCAATGAAACATCCAGGGTGGAATAATGCAGTCATGGATGAGATTGGTAGGATACACATGCTGCATACATGGGATTTGGTATCTCCCACGGAAGACATGAACATTCTATCCAGCAAATGGGTCTTCAAAACCAAGCATAACCCTGATGGAACAGTAGATAAGCTCAAAGCAAGGCTCGTAGCTAAAGGGTTTGATCAAGAAGAGGGACTTGACTACCTAGAGACCTTCAGTCCAGTTGTTCGAACAACAACTATTCGGTTAGTACTTGATACTGCCACAAATCAAGGATGGCCAATCAAGCAACTGGACGTATCCAACGCTTTTCTGCACGGAGAACTGCAAGAGCCGGTATTCATGTTTCAACCTACGGGTTTCGTTGATCCTGAAAAGCCAGATCACGTCTGTCGGCTCAACAAAGCTCTCTATGGCCTGAAACAGGCTCCCAGGGCCTGGTTTGATACCTTTAGTACCTTTTTAATCGACTCTGGCTTCAAGTGCAGTATGTTTGATCCGTCTCTATTCGTCTGCAAACAAGGCAACAAGATACTAGTCTTACTGCTGTATGTCGATGACATACTTCTTACTGGCAACGACACAACTCTGCTTGAACAACTTCTCAATGCTCTAAACAACAGGTTCTCCATGAAGGATCTTGGTACACCGAAATACTTCCTTGGGATAGAGATTGAGACATGCAAAGACGGTCTGTTCCTGCATCAAAAGGGTTATGCTGCTGACATTCTTCACCAAGCTGGAATGACAAACTGCAACCCTATGCCTACGCCTCTGCCAGAACACCTGGATAAAACGGATACTACACCATTCTCTAAACCTACATATTTTCGAAGTCTCGCAGGGAAGCTTCAATACTTAACAATAACAAGACCAGATCTCCAGTACGCTGTCAACTTTATCTGCCAGAGGATGCATGCTCCAACCAACTCAGATTTTACATTACTAAAGAGAATCCTCAGGTATGTCAAAGGAACTCTAGACCTCGGCATGCCAATCAGGAAGCACAACAACCAGTCCCTCTCTGCATTTTGTGATAGCGATTATGCTGGTTGCAAAGACACCAGACGGTCTACAACAGGGTTCTGCATTTTGCTCGGCTCCACCTTAGTATCTTGGTCCGCAAAACGGCAAACAACGGTCTCCAACTCCTCTACAGAGTCAGAATATAGAGCTCTATCGATCGTTGCTCGAGAACTCACTTGGATCTCTTCTCTGCTGCGAGACCTCAGAATTACACAGTATCATCCAACTCGTGTCTACTGCGATAACTTGTCGGCTGTCTATCTAACCGTTAATCCTGCTCTGCACAACCGGACAAAACACTTTGATAAAGACTTCCACTACATAAGAGAACGCGTTGGTTTGGGGTTAATAGAAACACATCATATTCCTGCAACATTACAACTTGCAGATATTTTCACGAAACCTCTCCCACGACCGCCCTTCCTTGATCTTCGAAGCAAACTTGGTGTGTCTGCTCCTTCAGCCCCTTCCACGCCAAGTTTGAGGGAGAGTGTAGAAGATAAAGAGGCCCAAGATCAAGTCCAAGTCCAACAAGAACAAAACCCAGTCCAACAGCATCAAAATTTGATCGACAATAAGACAAAGTCTCAACGGTCAAAACAGAGCTGCAGGTACGGAGGAGGGTGTCGTCTTCTCTCATCCAAACAGATTTGAGCTTCTAGAATCCTCTTCTGATGACTCATCCTGATACAGCTGTCTATAGTGATAAGTTTTGCTTTTGTGAGGATTTTAGAGTCATCTTACCTCTTGTATATAAAGGCTGTAAAACCCAAAAATGATTATTAAGAAAGATACAAAATTATCCACCAAAGTCCTCTGTTTTCTAAATCCGTTCAGTATGGTACGTAATCATCTCATCACAATTCTCAAATTAGAACATATATTGGTTTGTTAATTGCTATCATCGACCGTCACAGCGTCACTCTTATTATAACACTACTTTCAACCATTTCCAATATTCCAAGTTTTTTTTTTCTTTTTTTCTTTCGGTGCTTAGAATTGTTTGTCCACCTAATCGTAAAGATGAATGCCCAAAATAAGATTCTACAATAATGTGATAACCAAAGGATGATCACTCCAAACTATCATGAAAATGAGAAACTGTATATGCGTTGAGCATTTGAGTTGATAACCATACCAGGACAGTGTACCCAATAGTGAAGATGAAATGATGGATACCAAAAAAAAAAAGATTCCAAAATGTATTTTAACCAAAAAAAGATATAAGAAAATTATGGTCACTCCAAACAATTTGTTTCCATTTCACCATATACCATCCAAAAGTCGAAGTGAGATGATTTCACTTTGATCACTTTCAGTGTATACTTCTCTGATTTAAAGTCAAAGCCAGTTTTTTTTTTTTTTCTTTTTTCTTTTCCTACATTCAAATTGGTATCCACAATCTGATACTCTATTTTTCAAACTTTTGACATTAGTCATGAAATATAAGAGATTGGACGCTTTGAGCATTTGGATTGATTTATCACACATATCAGTGAACAAATTAGAGCTCTTACTAAGATCAAACCTTCTTATGAGTATATAGTTCTCGAATATAATTATGGAATTTCTACCGGTGCTACATCCAACATGATCCCTTTCTACTGTAAGCAACATCATACAAAATTTTGACGACATACCAAAACTGTTTATATATAGAGAGATATACGTCCGTAACCGTAACTGACTGGAAAACAATCTATATGCTCAATAAAGACCCGCAAAAAATCTATATACCAGGAAAAGAAAAAAAGGAAGTGATATACTCATTTTCTTTAGATACTTTCTAGTTTGTTCAACCATTTATCATGATCACATATATCATAACCACATCCCCCTCCCCCATATATACTCCGATATGATTCTCATTCAATTCTTTGAAAGGATCACGTGATCTGTTAAAAGATAATCATCAAATATGGGCTTCTGCTTTATGTTAGCATAAAGCCAAAATAAAACATGAGCCCGCGGGCCTCCTCCAATAATAATGGAGAAAACATTTCTTAATTAATCTCTAAAACTCTTCTTAATTACAATCGTGGCATTGTACATTAGTTTATATCAATTCGAGATAGTACTAGTTAAACACATCGTCACGAGCTTTAGAAAGAGATTGTCTAGGACTTAACGTATGATTATTATAATTATTATTTTTGGTCAAACATGTATGAAATTAAATTTGGAAAAATAAAGTCAAACACCAAGAAATTTAAGTTCGTTTTTAACCAACAAGTAAAATAAAAACTTGATATATAATAGTACTATTATATAATAAATCACTATATGTAAACATATATATTTCATCCATGGAATAAAAAGTAATATGTGATCAAATACTACTTCAGTATTCAAATATGTTTAGCTTAAGATTTGATGTTACAACGGATTCATTAAAAGGCTTACAAATTACAGTCATCTCCATGTGAATGTAACAATTTTTTTTTTTAGTGGCAATTTTTGTATGTTTGATTTATTAATCAATTTAAAGTTCTAAAACCGTGCATGGTGGATAGAAAAAGACGAATCTCACAGCGGGTTATTGCTAGACAACACGAGAAACAGCTAGTTGTAATAATTCTGCTTGGTATATTAAACTAATTATTCTGTCATATGGAGTATGGACGAATAAGCATTATAGAACTACCATTTCTTCCCTCGTTTCAAAAACATTATAAAAATGACAACGGGAAAAAAGAATCATTGATAACGAATTCATTTTTCTTTCGTCGTATATAGAATCAACAACAACAAGTGTGCAATCATTTAACTTCCATTTGTATTTTAACAACAAAATGACAGTTGTGTTAAAACAGACCAACTCTTTTCCTTTAAATATATACTCATATCTACAGTTCTACGCTAAATACAAAAGAAAATATTTGTTTCGGATATGGTAGAAATTAACAAAAAAATTATACTCCCTTCAATTTATATTAAGTTTTACTTTACATCTTCAATTTTGTTTCGTAAAAACTGTTACTTTATACTTTCAGTACAGATTTTTTTTCAAACTTTCAGATTTTATCTGTACTATTTTAATTTTTAACCAATAACAATTATATAATACATTAATAAAAAGGTAAAAAAAAAAAATTAAATCGCTTTTCATATGTATGAAAAACTTTAAACGACTTTTATAATAAAACAAAGAAATATCAAATATTTTCAAATTATTTTCGTTTATTGTAGTAAATTTAACTATAAGTTTTAATTAGGGTTAGTTAATTTCACTGCTACCCTAAAAAGAGTAGGTTTTTAATATGTTTTTTTGTTGGGTTTTTATGAAGCTTTAACTGATCAAGTTTTTTTTTTTTTTTTGTCGACAACTGATCAAGTTTAAGATGCACTAACATTAGAGTAATTTATCAAAAATAATAGTAATAAATAATGTGGTAGTTTATAAAGATCACAATTATGTGATTAAATTTTTTTAAACGATTTATCATTTGCTTATCTATTATTTATGAGATGAGTGGGTTTTCCCTGTACCATGTTGTTATTTTTTAAACCGTTAATCACACTATTTTATCGATCACAAGTATTATTATTCTCATGAATATTGTACTAAAAAATTATTCTTTTAGATAGAAAGTTTCCCAATCCAAACAAAAAAGGTAGCCGTCACTACAGTGTTATACATTCATTGTTTTATATCCAAACAAAAATAAATACATATTTATCTGATCATATATAATAAGATAAATAAAAAAAAGCGAATTTTTAAACTGCGAATTTCGTTATTTTCAGGGCGTCTCGTTTGATCTCATTCATGACTTTGACCTCCATCTGTAAATTTAAGTATTCGCTAATGAGTTTACCTCAAAGCCGCATATACCAAACAGAACATAAGTAGAAAAAAACATCTTCTTCTTCCTCGTAAGACTTTTCGGACAAAAAAAAAGGTCAGTTTCTTTTTGCGTTTTGGTTCTCGTCCTTTGATTTTTTTTTTTAATCGTTTTTTTTTTTTTTTGTGTTTATCAAGAAGAGAAACGGTTTCTTAACCGCAAATCCCTCAACTCAAATCTGTAAAACCCATGTGAGACTTTTAAAGCTGTATCAGAGCAAGATTTGTTTTGGTTTTTCAAAGACTTGTGTGTTGCAGAGAGTTTCGTAAATAAGAAAAAACTCCAGCTCTTGTTTGTTTACTTCCTTTTTGAGTTTAATCGATACCAAAAGTTTCGCTTTTTTTTTTTAATAGTATATATCTCAGATAGAAGAAGGTGCTGAATGGTTCTTGAGATGGGTTTGTGTTAAGTTTGTGAGTATAGTTGAAAGATTCAATTCCAATTTTCAATGGAGCCTCCAGAAGGATTTCGAGCTTCTTTGTTTCAATTCTTACTCTTTCTTCCTTATTTCATTGGATTGCTGTTTCTGGGTTTCATCAAAGGTATGAAATTTACTAAAGTGAAATCTTTTACTTCAGTTATATCATTGTTTCTATTTCTGGCACTTAAATATGATATGATGGCACTCTTTTATGAACTATATACACTACTTAAAGGTCTAAAGTTTCTATGATTTTCTACTTCTTTAAGCCCATTTTTTTTCCAATTTATTCAGACTGATTTTGTCTTCTGGTAAGAACATTAACTCAACAAAGGATTTGACTTCTTTACCATGGTTGTTGACTTTTATCTGGTTCCTTAATTGTTCTTTCTCATGACTTTTACTTGGTCTTTTTTTACATACTAATGTTTGAACGTAGGAGTTCTGTTTTCATCATTTAGTAGTCATCTTAAATCAACACTAGTGTTTTCTTGTCAATGAAGTTGTTCTAATCATATTCACTAGTTTAATGCCTTGGAGTGGTTTTTTTTTTCTGATCTGAAATGCTCTTTCTTTGTTGCTTAGGTATCATTTTGTGCCCACTCGTCTGCCTCATTGTGACTATAGGCAACTCTGCGGTCATACTGAGTCTTTTGCCCGTCCACATTGTTTGGACTTTCTGTTCAATCTTGAGGTAACCAACTCCTCAGTCCCTTTTGCTATCTCTCTCGATGATGACGCGCTAATTCTGGTTCATCTAACATGCAGTGCCAAACAAGTAGGACCAATCTTGAAGCTCTTTCTATGCCTATGTCTTCCTGCAGCCATAATTCTCTGGTTGATTCTTAGTATTGTGGGGAGTGTTTTGGGAGGAGCTTTATATGGTTTTCTCTCCCCAATTTTTGCCACCTTTGATGCTGTTGGCGAGGGCAAGCCTTACCCGTTTCTCCATTGCTTTTATGATGGAACTTGGAGCGTCATCCAACGCAGCTTCACCGTTGTCTGCGATTTTAAAGATGTTTGCTTTCACTCATACTTCTCACTCATGGATGAGTTTAAACAATGTTGCCCTGATCGCACACTTTATGAAATAAGGTATTTATTATATTGCTCATTCTTGTGAAACCAATTATTCCATAGCGCCTTACTTTACATCCTCTTATCTATCCTCAGGCTACTTCAACTTCCAGGGGCTTTGGTAGTTTCAGTTCTCGGGATTCTTGTCGATTTCCCTGTGATCTCACTTGTAGCCATATGCAAAAGCCCTTACATGCTGTTCAAAGGATGGCACCGTTTGTTTCACGACTTAATTGGACGGGAAGGTCCATTCTTGGAGACAATGTGTGTTCCCATTGCAGGCCTCGTGATCTTACTCTGGCCTTTGGCTGTCACAGGCGCGGTTATTGGATCAGTTGTCTCTAGTATCTTCCTCGGTGCTTATGCAGGAGTAGTATCATATCAAGAATCTTCTTTTTACTATGGACTCTGTTTCATAGTTGCTTCTGTGTCCATTTACGACGAGTATAGCACTGATATACTTGACATGCCTGAAGGATCTTGTTTCCCAAGGCCAAAATATCGAAGAAACGAAGAGGAACCAACGCCTTTTTCTGGTCCTGTACCAAGACTAGGCTCTGTCAAGAACGCATCATCGATGAGAGCAGGATCAGTCAGAGTCCCTATGATTGATATTAAGCCTCTCGATGTAAGCACACATGCCTAATATTCACCAAAACCAAAATTTGAAAAATCATATCTTTTGTCGTTTTTTTTGACTGTTTGAATGTCTGTGTGCAGCTGTTGTATGAGCTCTTTGTTCAATGTAGGACATTTGGAGAAGTTTTGGCTACAAAAGGACTGATAATTTCGAAAGATATCGAAGAAGCGAGATCTAGTAAAGGCAGCCAAGTGATTAGTGTTGGTTTACCTGCTTATGGGCTTCTTCATGAGATTCTACGCTCCGTCAAAGCCAATTCTTCTGGCTTGTTACTAAGTAAAAAAATTCTATTTTTTTCTATATATTTTCATATAAGTGTGATTTATATATGTCTGCATGTTTTGTGTAGGTGACGGTGTAACTGAAATAACTACCATGAACCGACCAAAAGACGTCTTCTTTGATTGGTTTCTGCATCCGTTTTTGATACTAAAGGAGCAACTGAAAGCTACAAACTTGTCCGAGGAAGAAGAAGAGTACCTCGGGAGATTAGTTTTGTTATTTGGAGATCCAGAGAGGCTAAAGAGCTCGAGTGCAATTTCCGTATCTCCTCCTCTCACCGAGCGTAAAAGAGCCGAACTTGATGCATTTGCTCGCAGGTAAAAGAACCGCCTTTAAGATTTGATCTTTGTTTGTTAAACACTTTTGTTTTGTTTTTTTTTTCCTTAACAAAATATTTTTTCATGTCTTTGTGTGTTTTTATTAGGATTCAAGGGCTAATGAAAACGGTGTCAAGATATCCAACATTTCGTAGACATTTTGTGGCATTAGTGAAGAAACTATCGGACGATTTGGACCTGAAAGACAACAGTTCGGTGAAGGACGAATCTATAACAGAGCCGTCAAGTTCGGTTAAGATAATTACTCGAATATTCAGTCAGAGATCATCCAGAAGAAAAGGGAGTGTCAATGGATCCGATCAAGAATCGCAAAAGGGTGTCTCACGGAATATAGATATCGTTTAAACATGGCCATGGCCCATGGGACGTCGTGTTGTGTGGATATGTCTCTGGTTCTTGCTCCCCATACTTGTCATTCCTTGTAAAGATTGTTCATAAATTTAGATTTGTCAAGGTAATCAACATTAAGTAACAAATGATACGAACGATTTTGTCAAATCTGTTGGGCTAAGTTTGAAGAAGAAGAAAGCTGTTTAAGGAAAAAGGAAAACTCTAATCCAATTAGAAATAGTTCTATTTAGGAGATATCTAAATAAGTTAGTTTACCTGTTTTGGATTAGGAAATTGTGTTCTAGTTCTCTCTACATAAAGAGTTGCCAAAGTGTGGTATACCATAAGAGAGATTTGAGAGAAAGAGTTTTATAGATTGTGAGGGAGAGCTTAAAGTTTTGAGTTATTTTATTTAAGCTAATAAGAGAGTTACAGTAGAAACTCTATAAATTAATACTCGTTAAATTAATAACCTCTATAAATTAATATATTTCTTTTGTCCCAAGTTTGGACTATTGTAATTTTGGACACTATTCGATAATATAATAAAATAATATTTTTTTTGAAAATCCTTTGTAAATATATGGTTCCATCAATAATATAAATTAATAATTATATAGAATTATCCAGATATATGTACATATCGACACATTAATTTTTATTAGAGTTCATTTTTGATATTTTTACTGTATAAAAATCTTTGAGTGCTATCGTCAAAACATGATAATTGTTATTTTCATTGTAATTGATTTTATAAAAATATTAGTTATAACCATTAAATCTTATTTTTAATATTTTTTATCAAATTAGGAAAGTCTCTCTATAAATTAATAATTATTAATTTATCGAGAAACTAAAACCTCTATAAATTAATAGATTTTCCTGGTCCCAATATTATTAATTTATAGAGGTTTTACTGTATTCTTAAAACAATATTTTTGTTCTAAATCTTTCTTCCTAAAAATAGATTTGGTATCAGAGCTTCTAGGTTTGATATTCGAATCATGAGTGAATTAACCGCTGCAAGCAACATACCAAAGCCAAAGGAGAATACGCCACCATCGTCCATACAATGCCCTATGTTAATTTCAATCAATTATACAGTGTGGGCAATGAGAATGGATGTTGCGTTGCGTGTTCACAAGGTTTGGGAGGCAATTGATCCTGGAACAATGGAACCAGAAAATAATGACCTTGGCAGAGCCCTGATTTTCCAATCCATACATGAGTCTACGATCTTACAAGTTGGTGATCAAGTTACCGCTAAAGGTGTATGGGATTCCATCAAAGCAAAGAACCTGGGCACTGATCGTGTCAAAGAAGCAAAACTGCAGACTCTCATGGCCGAGTTTGACAGAATAAAGATGAAGGAAACCGAGACTATTGACAACTTTGTTGGTAAACTTTCAGAGATCTCCACAAAATCAGCATCACTAGGAGAAATCATTGAAGAAACGAAGATTGTGAAGAACTTTCTGAAAAGCTTGCCAAGAAAGAAGCACATACATATAATTGCAGCACTTGAGCAGGTCCTTGATCTAAAAACAACTACTTTCAAAGACATTGTTGGCAGATTAAAGACTTGTGAGGAACAGATTAATGGTGAAGAAGATTCACAAGACAACCAAAGCAAGCTTATGTATGTCAATTCAGAGTGGGCCCATGGACTGAGAGTGGACATGGGCTCACTAAGCAATGTGGCGGTTGAGGCATTACAGAGACAGAGGCTTCGTCATGGTGTATCAAAGACACTTTCACGAATACAGTGGGAAATTTAACATTAGTTACTATCAAAAGATTTTGTGACGTTAGAAAAAGATTTTTATTTTCATTGGTTGTCGGAACAAGCCATTTTGAGATAGCAAAAAGACGTGAACATTTTCTCTCCACACAGGGGGAGGGCAGAGCCGAGGTTCTCGCTATGCGAGAAAGTTGGACACAAGGTTATCTACCCAAGGGAAGAAGGTGGAGGAAGTTGGACGCAAGGTTATCTACCCAAGGGAGGAAGGTGGAGGAAGTTGGACGCAAGGTTATCTCCCAAAGGGAGGAAGGTGGAACCAAGGTTCTCTCCATGGTAGAGGAGGTTGGACGCAAGGTTCTATCCATAACGGATGAGGGCGGAGCCGAGGTTTTCTCCATGGCGATCATACATTATTATGTGATTCAACATTGATTAGTATATTATGTAATATAGAAACACATTAAGCCAACTATTTTACTTTCACTTTGGCATAGTTACTATCACAAATACATCAGAAAATTTAACATTAGTTACTATCAAAAGATTTTGTTACGTTAGAAAAATGTTTTTACTTTCATTGGTTGTCGGAGTAAGCTATTTTGATATAGCAAAAGGACGTGAACATGTTCTCTCTACATATGAAGAGGGCAGAGCCGAGTTTCTCTTTATGGTGAAGAAGGTTGGACACAAGGTTATCTCCCCAATGGAGGAAGGCAGAGCCAAGGTTCTCTCCATGGTGGAGGAAGTTGGACGCAAGGTTCTCTCCATCTGAGATGAGGGCGGAGCCGAGGTTTTCATTATGGTGATCATACATTATTGTGATGATACATCAATGATTAGTATATTATGTAATATGTTTTTTATTCAAAAATGTTTTTTGAACCAACAATTTTAGTAATAAAAAAACTATGCATAAGTGAAAGTAAAATAGTTGGCTTAATGTGTTTATATAGACATTTTCTAGGTGGTGATAAATAATATATTTGTAACATAGAGTATATTTAGGTGTAAAAAATATACTTTTAATAGTAACATACATAAAAGATTTGTAAATGGATATAAATCAGTCTGTTATAACAAAAATAAAATTTACAAATAACATACAACAAATTTTAATACATTTTTGTTAAATTTAATTTAATTTATATAACTTTAAACCCGCGCATCGGGCGAGTCCATCTAGTAAAATATAAATTTACATCATTTAGATAAGTGATGTATAGTCTATTCATTTTAGTAAAATCATTTTTTAAATAATACAATATTTACATCAATCAAAACTGACTGATGTTAAAATAAATTATATTAATATCATTAATCAATTATGTATATATATATATATATATATATATATATATTTTGAAAAAGTCTAACGTAATTTAGAAGATAATATATAGATATAAAATAAATCCTAATTATTATATAAAAAATTACATGTCTAATAAAATTAAAAATATATATATAATATATATATATATATATATATTGTATTTGATTCTTTATCTTGAGATTATCACAAATCTCCGTTAACCTTATACAGTAAAACCTCTATAAATTAATACTCTATAAATTAATAAACACTATAAATTAATAAATTTTGCTAGTCCCAAGTCGGGACAGTGTAAAAATTAACAAAATTCGATAAGATAATAAGATAATATTTTTTTTGAAATCCCCATGTAAAATATGGTTCCGATAATATCATAAATTAATAATCATGTAAATTTACATATATATATATATATTTAGATGCTGATATAGTAAATTATGTTTCTCTTAAACCTCATATATATAAAACAATTGTTATGTTGTATCTTCAAACTATAATGATATAAAATATTCTATAACATTTCATAAAACAGCTAAAATTTTTTAAAATTTTCAATTTCTAAATATGCATCATTTACATTTTCATAGTTTGATAGACTATTAAAATACGAGAATAGATATTCTTATTCATAAATTTGAATATTTATGTCATATGTATAAGTGAATTTGTCTATAATATTTGTAATTCATTGTCAATAATATTTTTTAATTATTTCACATTCAATTCCAATACCATAAAATTTACAACATCCAAAATTCTTATCTTATTTTGCAAAAATTGTCTCAATTCATTATTTTTATTAAACTAAACAATTAAAAATATATCTATAAATTAATATCATTATAAATTAATAAAATATCTTGGTCCCAACATTATTAATTTATAGAGGTTTTAGTGTAATTGGGTTTCTCATCTACAATCGTAGATTGTTTTAGATACTGACTTTTAAATATAATAAATTTATAACTGTTAACACTAATTATATGATTTTTCTGATTTGTTTCTTTTCTCACCCACGATCTTTGTTTTTTGCCGACAACCTTCTTTAAAGCTACTATATTATCTTTTTTGACCAAAAAAAAAAAAACAAAAAGCTACTATATTATCTCCAAACAAAATTCTTGTAACAAATCTTTGTCAATTCTTTCAGCCTTTGTAAACATATATTCTCTCTGGCCTCTTCTTTATTTTATTGTTTTTAAGTTTTCTGTTTCATAACTATGGTTAATTGCTCATTATGTTATCATTTTTGTTCATTAATCAACAAATCCATCATGAACATTGTTTCGCAGCAATGCACATAGGCGATAAAGAAATTTTGGAGTTGTGGATCTGCCATCACGGTTTGTCAAGAAAAAAGTAAGGTAATCTAACATTTTCTGTTGAATACACATACAATTATTATTTTAACTGATTAAAATATTCTAAAGTTTAGATTTATTTTTTTCATTTTAATCTAAATTTGCAGATAAAAAGGACTTCAACTACAATGATAATTCAAAGGCTCATCATAATCATGACTACCAGTAGACACAAAACAGAAGAAAAAAATGCAAGTTTTCAAGATTGATGAAGAAAAAATGCAAGTTTTCAAGATTGATGAAGAAACAATGTGATGCTGCTTGTGATTGATTACATCTATTATTTTTAGTGATGTATTGGAAAAATCTTTCAAAGATTTTATGACATTTGAAAAGGAGTGATTTTAGGAGAAAATTTTGAATGGTTAGTGATATAAAAAACTGAAAACAACAATTAATGGTGTCTAGAAAAATAGCAATTTCCGCAAATACTTCGTCTCTTTCATTAATATAAAAAAACACATCTCAACCTCACTCTCTGTAAATCAATCAAACACAGTTTCTCTCTGACTCTCTCAGCAATCAAAAACCATTAAAGCTTCAATTTCCTCGCAACAAAAGCGGCGAGGAAATCAGCTCCGGCCACCGGAGGAGTGAAGAAGCCACACAGATTCCGTCCCAGAACAGTGGCATTGAGAGAGATAAGGAAGTACCAGAAAAGCACCGAGCTTTTGATCCGCAAGCTTCCGTTCCAGAGACTGATTCGTGAGATCGCTCAAGATTTTCAAAACGGATCTGAGGTTTCAGAGCAGTGCTATCGCGGCTCTCCAGGAAGCAGCTGAGGCTTACTTGGTTGGTTTGTGCTTGAGGGGTGGCATCCCGTAGTGTAGATATCATTTAAACATAGGACGTGTTGTGTGGGATATGTGCTACGTACTTCCATATGTCATCCCTTGTAAAGTTTTTTCAGGACGTCTTTTTTGTTTATGACACTGTTCATAATTTTAGTTTGGAAAAAAGATGGTTAACTACACGGAGTATAAGAGAATACATGGTCACACATACCAAATATACTATTGTATCCTCAACTACACGAAATATATGTATTATATGGTCACATGCATGAACTATATGACGTTATGTGGTCAACACCATAGACATACAATCCGGTACACCGCTCGATTGACTCTGGCGCAGACCGACGTTGACTCCGGCGTTGACTAAAAAAATTGTATTCTAAATTTTTTAAAAAAAAATATATTAAATCATGAATAGTTTTTCATGATTAAAAAACATATTCAATTCAATATATTAATATTTTTATATATCTCAAATGTATTCATTCTTATAATTAGTTAATTTTTATTTTTAAAACATAAACTAATAGTTAAATCACTACAAGAAAAATGTGATATTACCAGAAAATTGCCAGAAGCTGTTTGTGGCAAAAAACATTTACCACCATTTTGACACAATATCGCCACACCTAAATATTACTTCATTTTTTGTGGTAAATCGTGTCAAATTTGCCACGACCAAAAACTTTGTGGCAATTTCTGGCAATATTTGCCATGAATTAACAGAAAATGTCGTGTCAATAAATGCCACATATTAGTAAGATACTTTTTCTGGCAAATTTACCAAAATAGACTAACGTGGCATTTTGTGGCTAATTGTAACAACAAACGTCTCTGGCAATTTTCGTGACAATAGTTTGCCACGAAGTAATTCTGATAATGTTGTGGCAAATAACTAAGTGACAAAACTCAGTTTCGACAAGTCCAATCTAATAATGCATATGAAAATATTTTAACTCTGCATCGAATAATCTGTGCTATTTGTTACTCTTTTTTTAAAGTCTTTGTGTTATCATGTCATGGCAGTAGTGGTGAATATATTATTTTGTTTATTCATGATAATGTTATGGCAAAATAAAACCACTATATTATCTTCCACCGATTCGATCAGAAAACAAACAAAACTAAACACAAAAAAATGTCTGATTTTTTTAATTCAAGAGAATGGATGTATAGAAGGTTAGATGAAGAGCGAGGAGGTGTATCAAATGAATTCGTAGATGGGATACATGCATTTTTATCTTTTGCTCGTAATCAACCATCTTATCGACAACGAGGGAATTTATTATGTCCGTGTTCCAAGTGTAAAAACCAAAAGCGTCGCCACACCGATATCGTTGAGAAGCACATATACTTGAAGGGATTTACAGAGAATTATTATGTTTGGACGCATCATGGAGAAAGTTGCAAAGCATCAACAAGTCATTGCCCAGTTGAACAAGAAACTTGGAGTGATCACCAGAATAGTCCAGTGGCTGTTGATCATTCTTATGATCCAAATGAAGATGTTCACATGTTATTTGACGATGCAACAATTCAAGAAAATATGGTGGAGCCAAATTTTGAAGAGAGATACCATGATAGCGGCTTTCATGCGTTTGAAGCAGTGAATCAACCCCTTTACGAAGGGTGTCATGATGGAATTTCTCCATTGTATCTCGCCTCAAAAATACTGAATTGGAAGACCACTTACAATCTAGCTGAGGCATGCTTGGATGAAATATCTGAAACATTTAAAACAGTCCTTCCGTCACCCAATAAAGCTCCTGAGTCATACTACGAGACAAAGAAGTTGAGTCGATCACTTGGATTGCCTTGTCATAAGATTGACGTGTGCGAAGATAATTGTATGCTTTTTTGGAAGGGAGGAGATAAAGAGTTATTGCAATGTCGGTTCTGCAAAAAAGATCGGTTTCTTCCGTATAGTGGAAAAGGTAAAAGAATACCCAAGCAGAGGATGTTTTATTTGCCTATTGGAGATCGGTTGAAGCGATTGTACCAATCAGAGACAACATCATCACATATGAGATGGCACGCAGAACATGTATCCCCGGAAGGAGAGATGCATCACCCCTCTGATGGAAAAGCATGGAAGCATTTTCAGAAGGTATATCCACAATTTGCTTATGAGAGTCGTAATGTTTATCTAGGCTTATCAACAGATGGATTTAATCCAATTGGTATGAACGGTCAGACACACTCGGTTTGGCCAGTTATATTAACACCATACAATTTACCTCCCGGGATGTGTATGAAAATGGAATATTTTTTTCTAGCGATATTAGTTCCAGGGCCGAAACATCCGAAGAAGAGCCTAGATGTCTTTTTGCAGCCATTAATTGAAGAACTACAGTTTTTGTGGAGCGACGGTGTGGATGCTTACGATGTGTCAAGAAATCAAAATTTCAAGATGCGTGTTGCATTGATGTGGACAATTAGTGATTTTCCCGCATACAGTATGCTCTCGGGTTGGACTACACATGGTAGATTGGCTTGTCCGTATTGTCTAGAAGAAACAAAGTCATTTTGGTTGCCAAATGGAAGAAAACACAGTTGGTTTGATTGTCATAGAGTATTCTTGCCTAAAGATCATCCTTACCGGCGGAATTTAAGAGCATTTCGAAAGGGAAAATCAATGCACGATGATCCTCCAACATGGTTATCTGGGGAGGAAATTCTTTATGAGAGGATAAGAAGCATTGAAGGGGTGTTCAGAACTGTCGATTGTGGAGGAAAAGGTCATGATAACCCTGCTCGTACTATCACAGGATATGGTGATTATCATAACTGGGTGAAGCAAAGTATATTCTGGGATTTGCCGTATTGGGCAGACCTACTTCTTCGACACAATCTCGATTTCATGCACATCGAAAAAAATTTCTTCGACAATCTCATTAAGACATTGCTGAATGTTCCAGGGAAGACAAAAGATAACGTTAAATCTAGGATGGATCTTCCTTCCATTTGCCGAAGACCGGATTTAGAGGTTACTCCTGATGGAAAAGCACCTGTTCCAAAATTCAGATTATCAAAGGATGGTAAACAGAAATTTTTAACATGGATGAAAAACGAGATAAAATTTCCAGACGGATATGCTTCAAAGTTTTCACGTTGTGTTGACTTAAATAATTGGTCACTATCAGGCCTTAAAAGTCATGATTGTCATGTGATCATGCAACGACTTCTGCCTATTGCATTTTTAGAGCTACTGCCCGAAGCTATCCACACAGCTATTTCAGGTATTAAATTAATTCTATAATAATTTTAAGAATTAAACATAGTATGTGCTGCAATTAGTAAATTAAATAAATATAATTAATTATAAAAAAAACTTTTTTTTGTAGATATTTCACTTTTCTTTCGAGATATATCTGCAAAGATGTTGAGGACTGAAGATGTTGCGGTATTAAAAGAAAATATTTCTGTGAAGCTTTGCAATCTTGAGAAAATTTTCCCCCCGTCATTCTTTGATGTCATGGAACATTTACCTGTGCATCTTCCTGATGAAGCTGCTTTAGGTGGTCCAGTCCAATATAGGTGGATGTACCCGTTCGAGCGATACATGTATCATTTAAAAAAAAAGGTAAAAAATAAGGCACGCATTGGAGGTTCGATAGTTGCTCAATGTGTGAACGAAGAGATTTCCAATGTGATGGCCAATTATTTGCCTCGTAAACCTTTAGATACATCTGAAGTTTCTGGTGAAGTAAAATTCACCTACTCATATCCCAATGTACCGAGCATCTTCCAGCAAGAAGGACGAGTAAGTGGAAAACCAAAACGTAAATGGTTTACTGATGTAGATTATAACGTGCTTCAAACATTTTTACTACTCAATTGTGAAGAATTTACACCGTATGAGAGGTATTCTTTGTTTCTTTAATTTTCAGTTATACATATTATTAGATAATAAAAAATTTGCCACTAATTTCTAAATGTACACAGGATGTTCGAGGAGTATATGACGCTGAGCATACCAAATATTACTTCAAAAGAAATGGATAAAGCAAAAGAAAAACATTTTGCGGAATGGTGTAGAGACTATGTAAGTGTTGTAGTTAATAATATATATATATATATATATATATATAGATGAGTTTATATAAATATATTAATTTTCAGTTAATCTAATCATATATATATATATATATATATATAATTTTGGTACAGATGAACGATGCTAGTGCGTCATATGTATTCCCGTTTTGGATGCTTGAGTTTGTACAAGGTCCAAACCATCAATTCACTACTTGGCCAATGTATTACTCACGCGGATACCACTACCATACCCACAACCATGGACATACTAAAAAAACGCATAATTATGGTGTATGTGTCCGTGGAACAACGGAGACCGAGTATCTTGGACTTATTGAGGAGATACTTATGATTGAGTATCATGGTGTTGTTGGGCTCAAAGCTATGGTTTTTAAATGCACATGGTTTGACAACAGACTTGGTCATGGAATGCGCAGACATCCGTCAGGTATTGTTGATGTTTTGCCCCTTAAACAATATGAGAAATATGATCCTTATATTTTACCGGAGCAATGTGATCAAGTCTGTTTTATTCCGTATCCTCGGTTGCGTGATAACGTAAGAGACAATTGGTGGACATCTACAAAAGTTGTTCCGAGAAACTTTTTAGAATCTACAGAAGTTATTCAAACCGCTTTACAAGATGAAAATTATAATCATGTTGTGGCAACAAGTGGTATTTTGCAAGTTGATACACTTGCAGTCGAGGATGAAGATGAGTACGAGTCTTTATTGGTTGATCATGCCGACGATGAATATGATTCTGAAGATGGTTTGGATGACACTGATTCAGATTCTGATTCTGATTCAAGTGAAGATGATGATGATGGTGAAGACTGAAGATCACGATGAATGATATATATATATATATATATATATTTGTGGTCAACTCATATTGTAATATATATGAATTACATATCTAAATTAGTTCTTCTATGTATCTGCATGTTCTTTTGATCTTAATTAAAAGACAAACTTTACTAATTTATTTTCTAATTTTTATAGATTGCCACGAGTATCACATATGTGGCAGTGAAATTTTCCCTTCCCGGGTTATATTCCCGCAATTCTTTTCCCTCTTAATTATTTTACTTTCTTCTACTTAACCTAAGGAGAAAACCCTCGCCGAATTCTAAACACCATCTTTGGCTCTCTTAGCACTGATCGTCCGTCTCATCTCTTTTCATCCTCTCACCGTCTCTCCTCCTTGTCGTCGCCGTCTCTTCTCGTTCCTGTCTCTATTATCTCCTTGTTGCATCTCTGTTTCTCCTCCTGGCCTCTGCGCTACTCCAGTACCACCGTCTCTTTGTTGTCTCAGTATCTGTAACTCTCTCTCTCTCTCTCTCTTAATTGTTGTTTGTCGTTGAACAGAGAAAGGATGAAAATTTTAGTTCTTCAAATCTGGAAAATTAAAGCTTTGTATTTTGTTAATTCCACCTAGAAAACAATTTGTTGAATATTGATGTGGGGGCGAATGTTTATTTCTTCGTACTACCAGGTCCCAATTTTAAAAGATCAATTTTTTTCATGTGTGCAAGAGACCATAACCAATAGAGATGATTAATGTTCTTATCTCTATCATTTTGGCTATTAGAGTAAATAGAAACTCAATTTTAATGTTCATATTTTCTTTTCTGAACAAAGCTGCGAATATGAATCATTCTCGTCGTGGTGGCTACTCCTTCCAAAGAGCTTCTCGGACTTCTGATGATATCCTGCCTCCTGGAGCAATTGGGTCAGTTAGTTCCACTACTGCAGCTTATACCACTGCAAGTCTCGCTGAATTGAAGAATGCACCAGCTAGACGTAACATGCCACATTTGCACCCAGAAAAGCTCAACGGAACTTTATGGTAAACACAGTTCCTTTATACATTATGTTATTAGTTTAACTTATGTGTAACCAATATACTTTCTATGTGTTATATAGGTTTGATATTCACCCTCAAGTCACCAAAGACATCCGTAAAACTTGGAAAGCAAATTTTTGGGGACCATGGTGGAATTTTCGTATGGTTCCCCAAGAAAAAAAAAACATGTGGTGGTCGAGTTTCGTGGTATGTTTTCTTATTGTTTGTTTTAGATGGATTTAATAATGAATACTACTATCACATTAGTCCCTGTACTTTTGCAGCAACAATACTGCTGGGATGATGTACATGAGGCTGCTGTGTTTAGTGCTTGGGAGGAACACTGCAAGGGATCTATATCAAGTCGCGTGAGCCAAAGAAAGTTAGCAGGAAATAAGCCGGAATACATTAGCGACAATGACTGGGACCACATGCTGCAAATTTGGGAGACTGAACAAAGCATCAAGAAGTGCAAAAAAAACTCACTGAACCGAAAAGCTAACCCACATTTCCACACTGCTGGGGCTAAAAAAATTGTTAGAATCGAACATGAGATGGTATGTGACTGTATAGTTTAAATTTTGTTTTAAGATTACTAGTTTTGACTCTTATTTTTTCTTCATTAGACAGTTGCAGCTGGTGGTGTACGGCCATCAATTACGGCATTAGTAAAGGAAACGCACACGAAAAAAGATGGGACATTTGTTGATAAGCGTGCAGAGAAGTTCGTCAAAACGGCGATGTCTTTGGCTATGGAGCGATGTACAAATGAAACAAATGTTGGTGAAACTGGATCAACCTTAGTTGTACCTTCCTCGCATCAGCTCACTGCTGCATACTTGGAGGTAAATAATACTTGGATAAATTCCCATATATGTTAATTTTTTTAAACTTTCTTAAGTACTTAATAAAAAATTGTTTCTCACTACTAGAATGAAATTTATTGACGTTTGTTTGGTTAGTAATCATTGATCTTCTTACGCTTTGGAATATTTTTGTTGCATAAGGCTCAAACTTTATCTTTCTCATTTCAGACGGCTACGAATAGCAAAGGTCGTATCTATGGTCTTGGATCTTTGCAATACTTCAACGCTGATCCAGGGGTTCCCCCAGCCACTTCTTTTGCACGAAATTTAGCCGTGGATGAGAGGATTACTATGATGGAAGAGACCGTGAGTTCCATGAAAAAGTCCATGGAGGAGAACAATGAGACTTTCAGGCGAGCGACAAACATGTTGTTACGTGTTAACGGCATAGATCCAGTTACACTCATGCCGATAACTACACCTCCTGCAACTCGATCTAACGGATCTTCATCAACTGGAGCTCAAAGTGACTCACATATCCCAGTCAACCTTGCGGATCTACCAAACCAAAACCTTCCAAGCATCTTTGAAGAAGTGAATGAGTAATTAAGATGTGTTTTATTAGGCCTAATTTATGGAATATTAGTACTTTTAACAACTTTTTCAATGTAATATATAACGCTTCTTGGGAAATTAGGTACTCTAACAACTTTTTGTTGTAATATATATATCATGTTTAAGATTATTTATGTTATTAATTTGTTTACTAATAATAAAATTAAAACGAACAATAATTCATTAAATAATTTTACCAAAAATAATCAATTAGTAATTCGTGGTAAAATTTTTACGTAATGTTTTGTGGCAGTCTTTGGCAATATTACCACACTAAAATCATGGCTGCTTTGTGACTAATTACCACAAAAGCTGTTTGTGTGTCATTTGTGGCAATTTTACCAGAAATCATTTTCTAACACTTTCATAACAATTTACCCGAAAAGTAATGTGACAATTCGTTGCAAAATTTGCCAGAATGTGTGGCAGGTAAACTTGTGGTAAATTAACCAGAACTTATTGTCTGGTATATTCATGACAAGTTACCACAAAAATATTGTGACAATTCGTGGCAAAGTTGCCAGAACCGGTTCTTGGTTAGATCGTGACAAATTTACCGCAAAATAACGTTGTGGCATTTCGTGGTAAAATTGCCAGATATTGCCACAGTTTATTTTTTGTAACGACCCTATAGCCACACTATTTATTTGTGGCAATCTCTGGTAAATGTTCCTATTGCCACAAATTCAGAGCATTTGCCAGAAAAATTTCTTTGGCATTGGACTCATTTTCTTGTAGTGAATAAAAATCATTGATAATTATTTCCAAGATGTAATGTAAAGATATTTGCAAAAATATTCTTATTTTATACCTTTTTGCAAACATACCCTCTATATTGTTTAGCTAAAATCAATTTTTTTGTATATTTATCTTTTATATGTTAGAAGTAAATATTGTGAATTTATTTTGTTGTTGTATACATGTTATTAAGAGTATGCAAATTTTATAGTAAAAATATCTAAAATTTTATACAACATTTACTATGCAAACTATAAAGTAAAGAGTCATATACTCAACCTTTTGCATATTATTTTTTATAATGAAAGTAGTTGACTTTGATTTTATGATTTTGTAGTATTTAAATAATCTTATTATCAAAGATTTATAACTAATAATTATTTTAGCTTTAAAAATAAAAATAAACTAATTTTAAGAATGAATAAGTTAGAGATATATAAAAATATTTAGATATTGAACTGAATATATTTTTTAATCATGAAAAAACAAAAATGTTTACATAATATTTCTTATTTTTGAGTTTTAATAGAAAAAAATTAATACATTTTTTTGGTCAACACCGAAGTCAACGTCGGACTTCGCCGGAGTCAACGTAGGACTTCGCCGGAGTCAGTTAAGGATACAATAGTATACTTGGTATGTGTGACCATGTATTCTTCTATACTTTGTGTAGTTATCCTTCTTTTTTCTTTTTAGTTTTGTCAAGGTAAACAACATTAAGTAACAATTATAAGGACGATTTTATCAAATCATCTTTCATCTTCTTCTTTTGTAATTTACTCACTAATGTTCCATTGTTACAATAACATTGTTATAGCTGTTTATGGAATTCTAAAAAAAATAAAAAAAAAAAGTTCCTTTTTATCAACATCGTCTGAACAAATTGAACTTTTGGCTCTTCGGCTCCCAGCCTCCCACATTTCCGAAGACATAAACTGAAAAGTGATCAAGAACTGCACAACGTGCTCGTTATCTCTTTAGAAACGGGACGCAGTCTTCTAGTCCTCCTCTTTTTCTCCATTAGGTGAAAACATCCTACCAAATAAAGCCACGTGTATTACACTTTTCGAGACGAGCACGCGCCTTTGAAAATATCCAGTCGTGTGTTGGCCACGATTAACTTAAGTCGGTATCAATAATGAACGGTCAGAATCTTTCGAAACGTTACTTATTCAAAAGATCTACGGCTCTTCTACGTAGATGAACCTAAAGCCTCACAACTACAATATGCACACGTAGCTAATCCTCTGTGTCTCTATATATATATATATTTTATATCTCTCTAAATCGTCAATTCTAGCTAATTTCGGGTTATTAAAAATTAATTATCTCCTGAAAATATAAATACTTGAATAATTTTTTTAGTCATTTTCAGATTTCTCCGAGGAAAAAAAAAAAAATGGCGTCTGGTTTGATCGGAAGATTGGTTGGAACGAAGCCGTCGAGATTAACCACGGCGGCGAGGTTAATCCCGGCGAGATGGACTTCTTCAGGAGCGGAGGCGGAAACGAAAGCTTCGTCTGGCGGCGGAAGAGAGTCGAAATTGAAGAATTTTCAGATCTATCGATGGAATCCAGATAACCCAGGGAAGCCAGAGCTTCAAAACTACCAGATCGATCTCAAGGATTGTGGTCCAATGGTGTTAGATGCGTTGATTAAGATCAAAAACGAGATGGATCCATCTCTCACGTTTCGTAGATCGTGCCGTGAAGGTATCTGTGGTTCTTGTGCTATGAACATTGATGGATGTAACGGACTTGCTTGTTTAACGAAGATTCAAGATGGAGCATCGGAGACGACGATTACACCGTTGCCTCATATGTTTGTGATTAAGGATTTGGTTGTGGATATGACCAATTTTTATAATCAGTATAAGAGTATTGAGCCGTGGTTGAAGAGGAAGACTCCTCCGTCTGTTCCTGGGAAGGAGATTTTGCAGAGTAAGAAGGATAGAGCTAAGCTTGATGGGATGTATGAGTGTATTCTCTGTGCTTGTTGTAGCACTTCTTGTCCTAGTTACTGGTGGAACCCTGAGTCTTACCTTGGCCCTGCTGCTTTGCTACATGCTAATAGGTAAGTGAAAGAATGATAGAATTGTTTTAATTGTTTGGTATATAAGTTTGGTTTTGTATGACTTAGAAACTTTAATCTTGGAATTTGCTTTGGAAAGATTCGTATATCTTGTTGTTAGCTGCATTGATTTCACTTATGGTGCTTCATTCAAGTCTGTTTTGCTGTCTTGGTGTTAGAATCTGATTTTAGAATTTGCATGGATGGTTTGGTGAAGATTTGTATATCTTAGTGTTAGCTGCATTGATTTCATTTATGATGGTTCATTCAAGTCGTTTTTGCTATCTTAGGTGAAATCACATTTTCAATGTTTTGGTTTAGGAAGCTGATTGATTCTAACCGGGTCATGTAGATAAAAATTTGATCTTTCGATGTGTTTTTGACAAGAGAGACTTGTTGATATGTGTGCAGGTGGATAAGCGACAGTCGTGATGAGTACACTAAGGAAAGACTTGAGGCTATTGATGACGAGTTCAAGCTTTACCGTTGCCATACGATCTTGAACTGTGCCCGTGCCTGTCCAAAGGGTTTGAACCCAGGCAAACAGATCACACACATCAAGCAACTTCAGCGTTGAAACAGCTAAGTTTGTGTGCGGTACTCAGTTGGGAAACTCATCACCCTTTAACGTTTGAAGCTAATAATCTTCACAAAACCTTCAGATTTTTCAATTCATTATTGTATTTCTGTTGCCAAATATTAGCGTTTCTAAAATCTCTTGAGCAAGTCATCCCAAGTAGATGGGGTTTTGTGGCTGTATCTTGCTGAAAAAACCTCCTTTTTAAGTAATAAAACTCAAGGAAACTTAAACCTCATCTACTTATCATCTACTCTTTTGTGTTCCATCTGTATTGGCTTTGTATAAAAACATTCATCTACTTGTGTCCCTTCCTTGTCAACACATGAACACAACGTGATATATTATCATAGTGCCTTACTCTTAGTAAAGATCACAATAATCAATTTGGTTGTTCAACTTCCTTGACTGCATTAGTATAACTGCAAGTACTGAGTAGTGGCAGAAAGAAAGATGACACCGACAACACTAGCTCTGTTCTTTGTTTCTTTGGTCATTATTGGTAGAGCAACTCTTGTTATTGCTCTAGCAACCAAACAGTTTCAGTTCTTCCCGAGTTCTCAGGAACATGAGGAGTCTCTGTTTATCACTGTGAAAGGTACATAGCTCCAGCTCTAGAAACAAAGCAAGTAGAAACTTGAAAGAAAGCTCTTGTAGAAACAAAAAAAGTTTTACATGTTTTGTTGTTGTTCTTCATGTGCAGGCTGCAACAACGATTGCGAAACATCTTGCTGTGACTGCAACATAGAAAAACAGCCTCCGGTCTGTGTTCAGTGTTGCCGAGTTTGAGAGCCTTTGAACTCATTCATGTACATGTGACAAAAGAAATGCATAAAGATTTAAAACATCAGTATATATAATTGTGCTTCTATTAGTGAAAGAGATCTCAATCTCTGGATTGTTTAAACCAACAAAGTTTTGCAATCTGTTCATCAAATAAAAATTATGAACACATCCTAAAATATCAAAGAATGAAACCGATCAAAAAATATGCTAGCTAAAATCTAAATTTACTTGCAAACGAAACGACGACGTAAGATGAAACGCCTCTGTGTCACTCGGAGTCTTTGAAATCAGTACACATCATTACAACACGTCATCATTGACACGTATCAAAATTATCCACTTGTGCAATCCCCTCAACGCTAAGAGAATCCTTCTGATTGGTTACTCAGCATACGACGGGGATCGCAAAGACACAAACAATCGTAGCCGTTGATATGCAAAATAATCTAACGGACGAGAACAAAACACTTCGTCTCTTCCATTAGTATAAAAATCACATCTCAACCTCACTCTCTGTAAATCAATCAATCAAACACAAGTCTCTCAAAAATCATTAAAGCTCTCAAGAACTCGCAAATGGCTAGAACCAAGCAAACAGCTAGAAAATCCACCGGAGGAAAAGCTCCAAGGAAGCAACTCGCGACGAAGGCGGCGAGGAAATCAGCTCCTGCCACCGGAGGAGTGAAGAAGCCACACAGATTCCGTCCCGGAACAGTAGCGCTGAGAGAAATCAGGAAATACCAGAAAAGCACAGAGCTTTTGATCCGCAAGCTTCCGTTCCAGAGACTCGTTCGTGAGATCGCTCAAGATTTCAAGACGGATCTGAGGTTTCAGAGCAGTGCAGTCGCGGCTCTCCAAGAAGCAGCTGAGGCTTACTTGGTTGGTTTGTTTGAGGATACTAACCTTTGTGCCATTCATGCTAAGAGGGTTACGATTATGCCTAAAGATATCCAACTCGCAAGGAGGATTAGGGGTGAGAGGGCTTAAGAAGAAGATTAGTTTTTTTTTATATTTTCTCTGTGTTCGTAGTCTTTTGTTCAGAAGTGTCTTCCATGTGTTCGATGAAATGCCCAAATGGAATATTTAATCTTAGTTTCCTTTTTGTCTGTTGCTATTTTTTGAGAACAAATCTTCAATTCGATTTGGTAACTCTAATCTAATGAGAAATTTGCAAATAAAAAAAGTTGTTTTTCATTGAAACGTAAGCCCCGTTCAGTTAATCCGATAAGGACCAGGTGAATAACTGTCGTTTTACAAACGGCCATGATATCATCGGCGGAGAGAAGCTCCTCACACGCGTCTCAGCTTTTAAATCTCTCCAACGTATGACTCTCTCGTTACCGAGGCCGCATCTCTGCGGATAAGTGGCCCGGGGACTTTCCTGGGTCGGAACTTAGACAAGCCCATTAGACCCATTCACTTCGTCCAATAACATTTGTTACTCTTCCTCATTTGTACAACTATATATACTGACTTGGTATAGTTCAACTAACCGATGTGGGATATTAAGCGAGTTCTAATAAATTAAATAATTAATATCACAAGAGTCGATGACTCTCGTATCAGATACTACACTTGATCTTAGCCAAAAGGCCGAGAAAGGTATGATTTGGACTTTGGCTCGACATCTTTTATATACTTGAAGATAAAACGACTTAAAGTAAGCTAGCTAAACGATGTGGGACAAATATACAAAAGTAATAATGTCAAAATCTCAAATTCTACATTCATGTTCTGTCATTGCAAGATAAAGAGAAGTTGAATTATTTAATAACTTGCACGTTATCTACAACAACAACTCATTGACTTGATCCACAAACTACTCTTGTTGTTGGATGTTACGTTTTTGACTCCATTAAAGAGCTCTTTTTCTTCTTGGCTTATATATCATTCAAGCTAACTTCCAATTCCAAAAACTCTTTTCTCTCTTTTTCTTTAAAATATCAACGGTTGAGATGAGACGACAAGGTCGGCAACATGGTCTAGTCAGAGGTTACCGGATTCTTCCACCACCGCTTAACACAAGACCGGTCAACTCTTTGACTTCACCTCAAACCTCTGAGTTATTTACCGAATCGCCATCTAAACCGACCAAAGCTCACCGGAAAGTGTGGCCTGGCCAGGTGCATTGGGTGAGATCAAACGACATTGCTTCATCAAGCTACAAACTGCTGACGTGGAGGGTCAAGACTGTCCCCGGATCCGATCCTGTTTTGAATCTCCCTGGTTTCTTGGATCCTCATAACTGTGAAGACAATGTAGTAAAAGGAGAAGAAGCTGGAGTACTTGAAACGGTGAAGACAGAGAGTAATGGAGATAATAGTGATAAAGAAGAAGATGGTGGGTCTCTTGATTATGGTCAAAGTATGAGTTTTTACGATGTGGGGATGATGATGACGGAACATGTGTTAGAAGATGACGATGAAGAAGAAGATGGTTGGTGTTTGGTCTAATGATGTCTCCCTCACGTGGATCAGCTTTTTTCCTTTTTCTTTTGTGAATGTTCATTTGATTACTTTACATTATCTTTTAAGTAAAGCTGGTAGCTTTACCAATTTCAAGATTAAGATCACATCAAATCAAGAAACTCGAGTTGTGTTCCTTCATTACATAGTAATAAGACAGATATCAAAGATTCAAAGAGAACAAAACAAAGGAAGCTATTTCCAGTTTTTTTTTTTCTTCTTCCTATTTGCACTCTAAGACTCTTTTCCAAACTGGTGAGAAAAGAACATAATCGGTGCCATCTACGTAACGAAAATGTTGCGGTTTTATCACTAAAAGCTTGATCGAACCATCGAGTATGTGACTCGAAAATCGATCTTTTTTATTCCTCCCATCAGCCCTTCAGACTGTGTACACGTTTTCCAAAGCTGTGTGTTCTTTAAGCTTTCTTTCACCTTTCTTATGATTATTCATTCTCTTACAGTCTTTGCCTTCAAACAAAGACACATAAACTGTTTCTTCTTCTCCGTCTTTCTCTGCGCGAAAAGAAAACAACCGAGAAATGAGAAACATCTTCTTTTGATATGTCCACATAAGATTTGAATAGACAACAACAAAAAGTAGCGTTACCTTATTACTGCTTTGATTCTGATCTTGAGTTTTAGCATTACCCTTAAAACAGCTGTTGGTATAACAAAGAAACAACATATAATCAAAACCAGGATAAACAAATCAACATAATACAAGAAAGAAAGAAAACACACAGAGTCTGACTTACCTTAAGAGACTAAATCTCTGGCGGTGAACCGGCTTTTCTTGAATCTGAGTTATCGGTCTTTCACTGCATTTTGTGAACAATCAGATAAAAAGACTGTTATATCTCCAGACCAAATATGTGAAATCACAAAACTGTTACCTTCTTTTCTCTGTTAAAGAGATCTCATCTAAAGATTTGTGAGGGATAGTTTTCTCTAGAGACAATCTAAACACAGGTCTGTTCTTTGTAATCGATTTCCTCTGCTTCTCCTTTTCACCAACAGACCAATCCTCTTTCAACAACTCTTCCTCTTGCTTCTTAACCTCCTTATCATCATCATCACCATCAACAACCACGGGCTTGCTATCCGAAACAACACCATCATCAATCTGAAAACTGTTTCTTTTGGGTCCTTCTTCATCATCATCATTAACCTCATCTAGCTGATACTTGATCACCGGTGGAGGAGGAGGAGGAGGCTGTGTTTCCAAAGTATGAAGCAAAACCTCAGCAGGTGTGACCGTCGGCTGTTCTTCAGTTGCAGCTTTCTTGGCTTCGGCTATTCTCTTGTAATGAGCTTCAAAGAAAGCTTTCTTCTGTGCAACGGATCCAGGACGAGAGTATTTCTCAGCTTCTTCAACATACTTCTTATGTGAAAAGCTTGACCATTTCCCCCACTCAAGATTCTCCGTCATAAACTTCCCAAATGAAATCGATTGGCTTAACGCATGTAGCGTATTGTCCTGCAAACAAATCCAATACACACAAACACACAACAACAAACAAATCAGTGAAAAAGCAACCGAGAATTTCAAATCCAAATTTAACAAATCCAAAAACGTTTTCTTTATGCATCAATCGTTCGATTACTGTATTTATTAGAAAAAAATACACATTTAACAAATCCAAAATCGTTTCTTTGTTTCATCAATCGTAATTAAAAGGGAAAAAAAAAACCAAAAAAAACGAAACTTTATGTTCAATTTTCCGGCAAAATCCGAGAAAATTTCCATTAAGAGGAAAAATATCCCAAAAGCGAAATATAACAAAAAGGTCAAATTTTTCTTCGTGGGTATTCATAAAAAAACGTATAAACAGCCCAGTATCCGTCAAATTTTCCCGGAAAATTATCGTTACGAGTCACAAAAAGTTTCCCAGAACAACGAAAAAAAAAAGCGTAAGAACAAAGGAAAGAAAAAAAAAAACGAACCTCATGAGAATCGTTACGGGTAATAGGAGCAGCAAACGAATAAGAATGAACCAAAACTGCAGATTCACCCATTTCTTCAACCCTCAATACCAAAAATAATTTGAAAAAAAAAAAAAAAAGCTTTTTTCTAACTCAGCTCGGAGAATATAATTTTAATTTTCTTTCTTTTTTTTTTTTCTCGGGAGAGTATATTTCTCGTCAACCTAACGTCTATTGAAATTCAAAAATTTGAAAGAAAAATAGTTTCTGTGTTGTGTCGCCGTTGAAAGAAACTGAGATTTTTTTTCTCTCTCTCTCTCTCTCTCTGAAAGAAGAAGAAGAAGAAAGCTTAAAGACAGACACAAGTATATGTATATGTGGTGGGGAAAGGTCCTGAAGAATATATTTTAGATCTGGGTCCCATGAACTAGGAGATGGGAAGAAGAAGAAGATAAAATCAAACACATTTATTTATTATATTTGAGGATGGGAATGAAAATTCTACTACTAAAACTGCAGAATAGAAATGGATATGATTTTTTATGATGTTGGTATTGTAGTTTGTTGAGAATTGAAGCGAAAGGGAAAATAAAAGTTTTGAATTTTTTTTTCTTGTGGGGAAGAAAAAATACTGAGAAATTCTGTAAACTTATGAAACGTTTGTTTTATTTTAAGCTATTTTTGGGATGCTATTTAATTTAAAGAATAATTAAAGGGATTAAATTAAATTACTTGCTTTTTTATGTTTAGGAAAAGAATTTAAATCTAGATTTTCTTGTGAATTATGAATGAAAACGTTACTTGTGTAGTAGTATGTTTTGTACTTTGTAATGGATGACATAGTATTAGAAGAAATGTCATTAAGACAATTTATACCTTTACAGATTTATTTTCGTCAGCCGATTTTTTTATAAAAAATATATAGTAGTATATAGAAAGTAAATACAGTGATAAAGTGGTCTATCCAAACGTAATGAAAATGAAGAGATTTTATTACATCATCAATTTTTTTTTGTTATCATATATTTTAATTACCTGACCAAATCAACGTTGGACGTTTTTTTTTATTGTATTTATATCAATATCAAACACCAAATTTCTAGTCAATTTTTATTACATCATTAAAAAAATGCTGTAAGAGATTTTATTACATCATCAAATTTTTATTTTGTTATCATATATTTTAATTACCTGACCACATTAACGTTGGACGTTTTTTTTTCTTTATATATATATCAATATCAAACACCAAATTTCTAGTCAATTTTTGT
Source organism: Camelina sativa (assembly GCF_030686135.1). Taxonomy (NCBI): domain Eukaryota; kingdom Viridiplantae; phylum Streptophyta; class Magnoliopsida; order Brassicales; family Brassicaceae; genus Camelina; species Camelina sativa. The sequence goes on along the minus strand of NC_141885.1, from coordinate 4,333,522 downwards.
ATTACTAGAAATGGAAAATTAGGACAAATTTATGGTTATCTATTTCTTTCTTGGTATTAAAAAATGCTTTGGACAAAGTGATTTAAAATGGTTGTTTCCAAGATTTTTTACTTTTCAACGATTTTTGTATTTCGTCGAGGAAAAATGAAGACTTCACATTCACAAGTATTTTAGTTATTTCATATTGTATTAAAAAATTTAGAAGAAAAAAATCGCTAATTAACCTAAAACAATAACAATACTGTATTTACAAGGGGAAAAAGTGAATTTTCATTTGCTTTTCCGAAAACTGCTGTAACAAAATTGTTATGATTACGAAAATCTATACTAATAAAAAATAGGAGCTATAAGTTTTTAAAGGTTCTCCTAAAGTCGTCCACATAGGATTTTAAACTTCCAATTGTGATTATATATTTCACTAATTAACATTTTCTAAAATCTCCAGAATTTTTTATATTAAAAATTATTTTAAACAACCAATTAGGATTTGACATGTAATTCATTAACATTTTTTAAATTTCCAGAATTTTTTAGAAAATAGAAAAATTTAAATTTATGGAAATAAAAGAACTATGCACAATATCTCACATCGGCTATAAAATTTTTAAACAATAGTTCAGAACCAGTATAAATGAGATTAATATGCTTCCAACAACGAATGAGCAGAAAAACTTGATTTATCAGGCGTCCAAATTTAAAAGTATATTCGGTTTGATCCGGTTTTTTATTTGATCAAATTAAACTTTAAAAAGTTTCAAAAAAATAAATTATAATATTTAAAATTTTTTAAAGTTTTAATATTATAAATATTGAAACTTTTAAAAGTTCTTAGCTTTTAAAAAGTTTTTAAATATTATAATTTTTAAATTTTTAAAGTTTAAAATATTATAAATATTGAAACTTTTTAAAAGTTTAAATATTATAAATATTGAAACTTTTAAAAGTTCTTAGTTTTTAAATATTATAATTTTTAAATTTTAAATGTTTAAAATATTATAAATATTGAAACTTTTTAAAAGGTTCAAAATTTATATTTCGAAACTTTTTAAAAGTTTAAAATATTATAATTATTTATGTAAAACATAAATTATCTTATTTATTACGTTTGTGCTTTTTATTTCTTATGAGCTGTAAAACATATTTTTGTGTATGATTTTATAGACAAGTTGATTTTTTTTCATTAATTTTTTATTTTTTATCTTATTTTTTATTTTTTATGAGAAAAGAAATGATTTTGTTATTGGAGTTTGATGGATTAACAAGTTGTGTGCTAGTCTTAAAAAAATGTTTTTAGTGGAAGGAACTGAAGAAGTTGACGAGGATGAAGAAGAAAAATATTATAGCGAAAAACCAGACGGTAAAAGTAATGATGACGATTACCACAAAATTTGACAATAGAAATGACAAGAAAAAATATGAAAAAAAAAGAAAACATTGAATAAAAAACACGAAAACATAGGTGATAGCGATCAATTAAATATGAAAACGAGTTAAATTCATGATGATAAAATTGTTTTGTTTTTCTGGTGGTCAAAGAAATGGTTTAGGATATGTGAGATCATCAGCTTAATTCGCCTCGCCTGGATGGCGAGTTAAATTCATGATTTTTTTTATCATATTTGATTTTACAACACAACTGATTTTTATATTTCAAAAAAATGTGTATATGAAATTTAACTTTTTCCTTAATACTAATTTAAATGTTTTATAAGTATTTTATTACCATCATCAATCATATATAGTTTTCATCAAAATATATCAAATATACCCACGCATAGCGTATGTTCAGAACCTAGTTTTATTCAATAAATCGATGCATACGCAAAAACAATTAAAATTGTAATTATTTCATTTTTTTTTTCATTGGTGAGTTTGGTGGTAATAAGTAGATGGAGTATGAGGTATCAACGTTGGTGTGCATAACCGATTATTAGAGTATTTTGTAACATACACAATAAAACAGATTTAAATTGTAAGTAGTCTGTCTCTTCGGAGTAGTTAGTAGTACCATACATTACAATTCAACCATCACAGAAAGCTACGCTATTCCTTCCGAGTTCTTACTTGTTAAAAATATAACAGAAATACATTAAATATTATGCGTTGACAAAAAAAAGTAATTATATGCAAATTATGTATTATCTTAAGGTTATGTATGTAGAAAATGTCTGATAGCTCAAATATTATAATCTTTCACATACGAAAACGATTTGATGAGATGACAATGAAACTTTTGAGTTTTGAAATCGAAAGCAAAATATATACTATTACATTACCGTTTGATGCACACTTTAATATTAATATTAATATTATTAGGATATTTGTTTTACTTTAATAAAATACTTATATACTAAGGAGACTTCAAGATTAAACAAAGTTCATTATTGCTAGTTAATTTAGTTTATTAGTAGTCGTTTTTGCAGAATATTCGTGGTTTTGTAATCACGCCTAGTAGTGAGTGTGGCTTTTACGGTCCGAATGTGTCGCACGTGCAACGGACCAGGAACACATGTGATGTGTGATGCTAAAACTCCATTTGTTATTTTCATGCATGATGCATGTACCAATGTTTTTTATTTTTTTTTCTTCCACTATTTGTTTGTTAATTTCTTTTACATTGGTTATTACTAAAAACAGTTGACATACTTCAAATTTTATACTCATAAATAACGGTGATAATTATAATTTTTTTTTGTATGTTCAAACATTTTTTATTTATATTTATTTTAATGAAAACTGTAGAAGCAAAAGTTATTTTGATCAAAAATTACAAGGGTATACAGAAGAGTTTACAACTAATGTTAATGATACTGGTAGTAATATTTTCTTTACAAGTGTAACTTTTGATTAGTATTTTGTTCTCTAAAGACAAATTATAGTCAATCAACACTAATACCATCAACAAAAGCAACTGAAGAAATTAAAGGCAAACAACAACAACCGTAACTTTGAAACAAGACAAGAAAATTCTTCGTTTTTCCAGAAAAAGAATCTATCAAAACAGTTTGATCGTTAGAATCATCTCTTTCCCGAAGGAGGAGGGAGGTTCACGGCTGAGATTATGTTTTTTAAGAGTCTTGTTATTCTTAAAAGACTCATTGCGCAAAAGGGTAATTAAAGAGAAAAACTTAAAGAAAAGCCAATATTATTAACCAACTTTTAATTTTGGAAATTAATTACATTCTTTCTTTTTCATTAGTTAACTTTAATAAAATTGCTCAGTTATGTTAAACTTCTTTTACAAAATGTAGCAATATTCTCTAAGCCATCATCAAATTTATGAACTTGTCGTTTCTTCGTAAAGCAATTTAGAGACCTTTTTTGTTTACCTAAGAAAGAAGAAGAAAAATCTTTAAAGTATGTGCGACACGGAGGAAGGCACTCTAGCAGCACGAGAAGAAGATGGCCTAAAACCGTCAGTCTTCGACTTCAAACCTGACTACAATCTTTACTTCAAGGGTTTAGTAAGCAAGGACTCAGTGGCAGGATTTGGGATCGCAATTTGCTGGCAAGATAATATCTCAGATGAAGGGGTCCATCCATGACTCTGCCATTACAGTTTTGGAGGCTGAGCTTAGGGTATTGAAACGAGGACTAACCGAAGCCGTGAGTTTGGGGGTGACTCATATCTCAATGTGCTGTAACTCTGATCAATATCAGATTTTTTATAATTTGGTAAAAGAATTAATTCCTTGGTTGACAAGTCTTTATAATTTGCTTCAATGTTGCATGTAACTGATGTGTTTGCGTTAATTAGGTCATGGGGAGATGTGCGCCTGAGCAAGAGAGGATCGCGTTGGTAATGGATGATGATGCATAAGACAACAATTGACATATAGCATCCCTGTTCTGATGACTGGAAATCAAGCTAGCTTTGCTTATAAACTTGCAATGGAAACAATAGTTTCTGAAATCAGCATAAGTATGCCGCCGCCCTCTGCTCAGAAAAAAACTTGCGGTACCATCTGTTTGGATTTCAAAGGAGGTGAAGTCTCCAAATCTACCGAAAAAGATGAAACTATGAGATACCGCTTCAGCATCAACTTGTCATGCAATAATGATGACGAGAGGTTGGAAGTTGGAACCAACTCCAAATTCTACAGCGACGTGGCGTCAATGTAAAAAGTGCCAACACATGATCGAACCATCATCGAAAGAACACAACATGGCTGTAATAACTTGCAGGTGCCATCTTAAATCACATTCTTTAGCTATAACAATTAAATCCTTTGATTGGAATTCGACCAATTATGTTTACACCTACCCTACTAAAATTGTAATGTTTATGTTTGATTAATAGATGTGGATACACGTTTTGCTACGAATGTGGAATCGAGTGGAAGTCTGGAGGTTGCTATCATCGTTCTGAAAGTCTTCATTCGGATGTCTTTTTTACCATTTTGTTTTTGTTAGTCGTAATTGGTTGTGTTCTAGGACTATTATAAAAGAAAAAGTTAATTTAAAGGGTGATTTACTCAAATGTTATCCAAATTAGGTAATATTACCATAATTTACAAAAAAAATTTTGATTACTAGAATATTTTGGGTATTTTCAAAATACCCAGCGTGCTCTTATTTTATGTTACCGGAAAAAACGTTATTATAAAATGTCATTGTCACGTCAGATACCACATCAGAAATCGTTGACGTGTAACTATAACTCAGCCGTAACGCGTTACAGATGAATGTTGCGGTTGAGTTATAAGTATATTGCGGATGAGTTATGAAAAAAAAACATTTGAGTAAGAGCTGAGATTATGCTTTTGAAGAGTCTTGATGTAGCTTCTCATAAGACCAAACTTGTTGCTCCCAAGCTCCTGGAAATAATCCCATGGATATATCCCCGTTCTATGCAAGTCATCAAACACTAACCTGAACCCTCAAAAAGATTTAGTCCCAAACCGCGTGAAGTTATAAGCGAACCAAAAAACATAGGTTGGTTTCAAGTATCTTTATGATGACCTTACGGGTTTTGAAAGTACCTTACCCCGTACTTTCCAACCGGTTCTGCAGACATGATTCCTACATACCGCCTTCCAGATATCACCTGATTGAGTAAACAAAATAGTTAGGCCAAATCTAAACACAGTAAGACTCATTGCGCAAAGAGTAAAGAGTGAAACTTAATAATTGCAACTTGGTCCCAAACATTCTACACGTTGATTAGTCATGCAATCAATGGACAAGTAACCATAGGAGAGAAGTACAATAGCAGGACTCATAGCTAGGATACTTAAAAGATTGCATTTTCAACAAAACCTTACAGAAGCTAGTCAGTCAGATCAGAAAGGTAGTAGCCAAACGCAAAGAAACAACACCACAACTCATTGCTACACCATTTCTCCATCCAGTGAAACTATATTATTGAAGTGGTTATACTTAACACTTAAAGATTTCATCTTTGTTAAAACCCCCCAAAAATCTACAAATGATCAGCCAATAGAACAGCAAACTAGTAGTCATAAGGTAGAGAAACAACAGCACCACGTATTAGTTAAACCGTAGCCTCATCTACAAGTATAACGAACTAGTTGTCAATAACTGTACAGGGGTTATGCAAAAGCCAAAGAGCCGCCAAACTAGACTCTTCTTTTAACTAGAACCAGAATCCATCTAGAACCAAGTCTAAGTTGGGAGTAAGAACAAAGCTAAGCTAGTGGCCATAATTATTTAGCTGGACCGAAAACAATAAGCCAAAATGAACCAAAGCAGCATCCAATGCTTACTCATAGGTAGTTATCAAATTATTGAAATTAGATTTGTCTAAAAGATGAGCTAAGAAAAGATGTCAAAAGTCTATAAACCTCCCAAAAAAAAGAACCAATCTTTACAAATTACCTTTTCACCACCGATAGATCTGACTTTCCCATCAGCAGCTGGACTATGAATCCTCAAAAACTCTGATGAAAACTTGAACTTGGTTCCATCTGCATACTCTACCTCAACCTTCAGTAAAAGGGTATTTAACAAATCAGATCCTAAAACAAAAGATTGAATCCACGGGTGCCTATAAAAGAGTTAACTTTTCCAAAAAAAAAACAAACTTAGAATTCAAATTCCAAAAATTTCTGATCGCCATGGAAACCATAAGAAGAAGCAGCGAAGCTTACGTGTTTGGGAGATACAATAGAGAATCCTGAGAGTTTTGGAGAAACAGTAACATCGCTTGTTCTGTGAAGTCGCCGGCTTATCACTCTCGTTATCGCCAACATTTATTTTCCCGGCGATATTGCCGGAGAAGATGATCCTAGCTCTAAACGTACTTTATCGGGCCTAACTGTTAGGCCCGTTGGGTTTAGTTTATATCAATTTTATAACGAAAATTTCAAAACGACGCCGTAAAAGATAGAACTTAGTGCTGATTTAGGACCCACTTCTGCGGCAATATAAATACTGTTTTCAACTTTAGTCAAAGGCAAAGCAAAATCACGCCTCAAACGGCAAAATCAAAAAAACAAAAATAATTTAAAGTGGCTTCTAAATTCATAAAAGCTGTAAAAGAAATTACGACATGAAAAATAGCACGCAACGTATCCGAATCTTTTTTTTTTTTTTGCATTACGAAGTGAAGTAAAAGTTGAAAAAAAAACCGTCAGGGAGAGTAATTCATGTTCTTAAAAAAGCAAATAAATTCATGATCAGAGAAAACCAATGGTTTTGTTAGAGTGAGCCGTCTTTTTTTCTCCTTCTCCAAGTTCGTGACTTTTCTTTTTTTTTTTTCTCATATTCTTCTTCTTCTTCATAGGTCAGGAATAAATAAATAAAAGGAAAGTAAAATTCCTTATTTTTTACCTTTTCTTTTAATTCTTCTTTCTTAATTGAGATAACAACAAAATTAAAGAATTACACAATTCATAACTCTAAATCATCAAAACAAAATCAGAAACTTTGACCGGTGAAGAAGCAGAGGAAGAACTAATAAAAGATTAAAAACCTTACCTTTATTTTTTTATTTTTGTTACGGGAGAAAGCTTAAAACAACGGCAAGCGCCGGCGATTATCGGCGGCGTAAGAGATGAAAGTTCGTAGGAAACTAGGTGGTGGTTGCGGTGGAGACATCGTTGTTTCGTGGCGGATGTTCTTCTGGTTCGTGATTCTGTTTGTCATCTCCTTTGTTCTCTTCTCCACCATATTCATCTTTAAAGGTAAATTAATGCACCCGTACGGTTTCTTTTTGTTTTTCCTTTCAAATGATCAGAAACTGATATTTAATACTAACAGGGAGGTTTCGTCCGGTGGTTCGTTCGACGATAAGCTTCTCAACGGCTGTAACGACGAGGGAAGTTCTTGGCGACTCTGTAACATCGTCTTCTTCTTCTTCTTCTTCTCCGGCGGTTACGATTCGTGAAGCGGTGAAGTTACCTGAGCAAACTCTGGTTTTCCTAAAATACCCTCATTCTCGTCGGTTATTTACGAAAGACGATCTCGTCTGCGTTTTCTCCGATTCGTCGAAGCTACGGAAAACGTATCCGACGGCTGTGGATAGAGACAAATTCGGAGGTCAGATCGTACGGTGTCCCGAGACGCCACGTGGCTATGGCGTATCGCTTGCTGTTTCGAGATGGACGTCGGATGAGCATCTACCCGCTGGACCAACTCACCGGTGGGATTGGCTTGTTTACGACGCCGTGATCGACTACGATAACTCTACGGTGGTTTTTGTTAAGGGGCTTAATCTACGGCCAGGACGAGTTGCTGACGTGTCGAGATATGAGTGCGTTTACGGCTGGGATTTCACGAAGCATAATCGGTTAATAAGATCAGATGTTATCTCCGCGGCTCAGGAGATTGTACGTTGTAGAACACCGTTGGCTGTTTTGGACCCCCCGAAAACGGCCCATGGGCCTGTTAAAGTCTCGGTTAGAATCAAAGGAGGAACTGGTATGCTTCCTTCGATCGCTCAACCGGGTCGGATCATTAAACCTCCGCGGAAGAAACCGTTTCAGATGTGCGTTTGCACCATGACGCGAAACGCAGCCGCGGTTTTGAGAGAGTGGGTGATGTACCACGCCGGGATCGGCGTTCAACGGTGGTTCATCTACGATAACAACAGCGACGACGACATAATCGCCGAGATCGAGAATCTCGTTAGCCGCGGTTACAACATCTCTAGACATTTCTGGCCGTGGATCAAAACTCAAGAAGCCGGATTCTCCAATTGCGCGATCCGTGCAAAGAGAGATTGCGATTGGGTTGCGTTTATCGACGTCGACGAGTTCTACTACATCCCTTCCGGTGAATCCTTACCTTCTGTCATCAGAAATTACACAGCCTCTGACTCGATCGGCGAAATTCGAACGCCGTGCCACAGTTTCGGACCGTCGGGTTTGAGATCTCGGCCTAGGGAAGGAGTCACGACGGGTTACACTTGCCGTGTTTTTTTACCGGAGAGACACAAGAGCATAATCCGACCGGAAGCGATGAACGCGACGCTGATCAACGTCGTTCACCATTTTCATCTTAGGGATGAGTTCAACTTTACCGACGTGGATAAGGTCATAATGGTAATTAATCATTACAAGTATCAGGTCTGGGAGGTTTTCAAGGAGAAGTTTTACCGGAGAGTCGCGACTTACGTGGCGGATTGGCAAAACGAAGAGAACGTCGGGTCGAGAGATCGAGCACCCGGTTTAGGAACCCGACCCGTTGAACCACCCGATTGGTCTGAGAGATTCTGTGAGGTGAATGATACGGGGCTTAGAGATCAGGTCTTTGAGATGTTCAAGAACACTAAAACGCAGCGTTTTATTTGGGAGAAAAATGATGACGATGAAGTTAGCTATAAAATAGGTTCGTCAGCCCAGAATAGAATAGCTCGAAAGATTAGAAAACAGTTTCATAAAGCCCAATAGCCAAAACTAAACCTCTTCTTTTTCTGAATTTCTACAGTGGAATCTTTATTTCCTTGCTGTAATTTTTGGTCGAGTAGTGAAGTTAAAAGTAAATAAGGAAAATCAAATCTTGACAGTAAATGATCAAATTGATATCTTACCAAAAAAAATGATTAAAATGATAATTTCAAGAAAAGGTCAACAGGGCCCATCAAAGGCCCAGTTAAGATTTAACCGTTTAGAAGAATTCAAGATTTTTAAAAAGATAATCTGACCGTTGGGGAAATATTATCTTTCCCAATTTCTTTTTGTTTTCTCCTCTTCTCGGGAGCGTTCTCGGGAAATCTCAAATCCTAGATCGAGAGGAATGGTGAATGAAACACCAACGGGAGTTGCTACTAACCGATCCGGAGATGGATCGAAGGAGGCACCGACCGCGAGGGATAAGAACGGTGAGAACGGAGAGATTTTCATCAGTCCGAGATTCAAATCGGCGGCGGCTATGGCGGGTTGGGACGAAGAGGATTTGATCGCTGGCTTTGTGGTCGAGGATACACCTGAAAGAAGTTCTTCTAAGCGAAGGAGACGTTCTGATTTGTTGTTTAAATCAACCCCTCCTTCAGGTTCTTCAAGAAGGTAAACCAAATTTTTGATTTTTAGGGTTCTTCAGATTTTTGAGAAATTGAGAAATCTGGAAATGGGTGTTTTCAGTTTTTGAGAAATTGAGAAATCTGAAAAATGGGATTTTTGAAATTCGTTCGATTTTGTGAATCTCAGGAAGCAGCGAGTTAAGCAAAGTCTTGTTCCGTTACCTGTTATTGATCTTGATAAAGTAATCAGGCATGAAGGTACTTTGAAATTATGTTTATTTTGGAAAGATTAGGGATTCATGAAATTAGTGACAGAGATCAAGTTTTATTGAATCTTTTTGCGGTTGGTAGAAGAAAGATCTGCAGAAAAGAAGAAGAAGAAGAAAGAGATAGAAGCAATTAAACAAGAAGAGAAGAAGAAGATAGTTAAAGATGACAAGATTCCCTCAGAGCAGAACTCAACTTCTCTTCTGCTTCCTTGCATAGATAAGCTTCGAGATGAATTGTCTTGCGCGGTATGAATCTGAATCTTGAGGCTCCTGAGACTGTTCTGTTTTAGTGCTTTTTTTTCGCAATTCATTGATTTTGGTTCGTGATTCTACAGATTTGTCTTGAGATTTGCTTTGAACCCAGTACTACAACTTGTGGACACAGGTAGGTTAACTACAATAACAGAGTTATATTATCTTTTATATGGTGAATTTGGTACTGATTTGTTTCAGTTTTGGGTTTCTTCTGTAGCTTCTGCAAAAAGTGTTTGCGATCTGCCGCCGACAAGTGTGGAAGGAAATGTCCTAAATGCAGGCAACTAATAGGGTAAATAGAATCAAATGTTATATGAGTTTCGGATTGAAAGCTTCAAAATTCTATCTTACGATGTTGTTTTTATCTATGCAGAAATGGAAGATATTGTACGATTAATACGGTTCTTTGGAACACGATCCAGCTTCTGTTCCCTAAAGAAGTCGAAGCACAAAGAGCTGCTTCTGCTGCTAACTCGAGAGGCATGGAGACGCCGAGTCCTAAAGATCCTAATCAAAGGCTAAGAAGCAGGAACAGAGAAACTGCGTCGTTTCAAGAGAGGTTTCAGAGGGAGGATCTTTCGAGATTGCTTGTATCTGAAGAGAGAAGCGAGAGGAGCGAGAGAAGGAGTAGAAACGCAAGTATGAGGTTGGACCAAGATAGGGATGCCGCATTAGCCTTGCGGTTGCAGCGGCAGGAGTTCGCGTCTGCGTTTGGCGTAACAACGACGCCTGAAACTTCTTCTTCAGCGGTTTCTAACCTGTCGCTAGCAAGAGCTAACCTGCGAGCTATGGCGTCAAGAGCTGTTCGCAGACAAGGCTGATATGAGATCATCATCTTCAATGACATTCATCACCATCTTTAGCCTGAACCTTCCTCGGATCTAGGCAGTTCTATAACAATGCATATGACAACAGAATCATTTGCTTCAACACATTGTAAAACTACATTATCATTCAGTTCCTTGTTCCTAAAGTTTCGAAAATCTCTTCAAATATCCATAGGCTGCTTTATCGATAATATATAATATTATGGACATCGTAAACAAATGGTTTGAGAAGATGAGATTTATTTAAAGAAAGAAGCTCGTTCGCATATTAAGAACCCAATTAATATGTATAAGATCTCAAGCCATTTGTATACGATGTTCATAATCTTTGTTTACAAATTGCTTGAGATCAAATTTTCAAAACGTAGAAAGCTTGATCATGGAACATTGGTTGGTGATGAGTGATGACAAAGACGAAAACAGAATGTGAAGGTTTAAATATCGTGAGATAAATTAAATTAGTTTAACTTGTGCTCACCCTTCTTTCGATCTCTTTAAACCATCACGATATATTAAGCACCATCAGCTTTTCTATCTCCACACCGTTTGACAATAAGATAGTCTGTTCTACCTGTTGTAAACTAGAGAAACTCGAACGAGGTTTTCTCTTGTCTTATTATTATTATGCCAATCGAATGTTACATATATATAGTCAAGGGCAAAGCCCAATTACATTAGGAAGTCTAAACCGACCTAGACTAAAGGAGGTGGCCGATGGGCCTTATTGTCTTGGACGTACATGGGCCGAGTACGGGCCGAGTATGGGCCGGTTATGGTAATCCACCATCCGTGTTTTACAAAACTCCCCCTTGGATGACATAATCGTGCAAATGCTAAGTAGGATCTCTGTAATGCGCTTGGGGGTGCTGCCTCATTAAAACCTTACCAGGAAAACCCATCGGGAAAAAACCATAGTGAAGGAAAAAGAGTACATCACGCATTACTCCCCCTGTTCCAAGCATCCCTAGAAGTCCTTAAGTCTCCGCATTCCAATCTGGTGCGTGAGCTTCCTGAATGTTGACGTCGGTAAAGATTTGGTGAAGAGATCGGCTGAATTGTCGTTAGACTGAACTTGTACCACTTGAACTTCTCCGGCCTTTTGTAGTTCATGTGTGAAGAAGAACTTGGGTAGAATATGCTTTGTCCGATCTCCCTTGATGTATCCTTCGTTGAGCTGTGCGATGCAGGCCGTATTGTCTTCATTGATAACCGTAGCTTCCTTATCGTCGGCCATGCCACAATCTGTCCTGATATGTTGAGTCATCGACCTCAACCATACACTCACGGCTGGCTTCATGCATTGCTAAGATTTCGGCATGATTAGATGATGTGGCTGCAATGGTTTGCTTCATAGAACGCCATGAAATAGCTGTACCACCGTGTGTGAACACATAGCCGGTTTGAGACCTAGCATTGTGCGGATCCGATAGATAACCTGCATCAGCAAAACCAACTAAACCTTCTTTGTTATAGTTAGTATAACATAAACTCAAATCAAGCGTTCCTTGTAGGTAACGCAACACATGTTTGATACCATTCCAGTGCCTTTGGGTTGGAAAAGAGCTAAATCTTGCTAGGAGGTTTACGGCAAAACATATGTCTGGTCTAGTGTGGCTAGCCAAGAACATTAACGCTCCTATTTTACTGAGGTATGGCACTTCTGGTCCGAGAATTTCTTCATCGTCCTTCTTTGGACCAAATGGATCTTTATCTAAATCAAGGCTCCTCACAACCATCAGGCTATTCAATGGGTGAGCTTGGTCCATATTAAATCCCTTGAGTACCTTTTCTGTATATGCCATTTGATGCACAAGGATTCCATCATTTATGTACTCAAGCTGCAATCCTAAACAGAATTTTGTCTTGCATAGGTCTTTCATCTTGTATTTTTTCTTTAGATATTTGACTGTTTGGGCGATTTCCCCAGAGGTTCCTAGGATGTTTAAATCATCCACATATACTGCTATTATGAAAAACCCTTTGTTTGCAAACTTCTTTATAAATATACATGGACTGATGGGGTCATTCTTATAGCCCTCTTTGGCTAGGTACTCACTTAGTCTATTTTACCACATTCACCCACTTTGTTTCAGTCCATAAAGTGATTTGTTTAGCCTTATGCAGTATTGTTCTCGAGAACCTCTCTTATCTTTGAGCTCAATACCCTCTGGTAATCTCATGTATATTTCATTATCCAGTAGACCATATAAGTATGTGGTTACAACATCCATTAACCGCAAATCCAGTTTTTCTCTTATAGCCAGACTTATTAGAAATCTAAAAGTCGTTGCATCCATCACAGGGGAGTATGTCTCCTCATAGTCTATTTCGGGTCTTTGAGAGAATCCTTGTGCTACAAGCCGTGCTTTATATCTCACGATTTCATTATTCTCATTTCTCTTTCTTACAAAGACCCACTTATGTCCAACTGGTTTTATATCGAATGGTGTCCTTAAGATCGGACCAAACACATTCCTTTTCTTTAATGAACTTAATTCCACGTCGATAGCTTCTTTCCATTTTAACCATTCTGGTCTTTGAGTGCACTCTAAAATGGACGTGGATTCATGATCCTCATTTATTTCAAGTGCTACCTTGTATGCAAATATTTCATCGATGTCGACATCTTTTCTGTTCCATTGTATTCCAGACATGATATAATTGATTGAGATCTCATTATTATCAATACCTTCCGGACATTGAGGTTCAGCGTCCCAAACCTCATTCGGTACCTTAGGATTTGCCGCGGCCATGTCTATTATCTCTTTAACCTCGGTTTCATTTGCACCTTTCTTAGATTTCCGAGGGTTCTTATCTTTGGAACCTATTGGTCTACCTCTTTTCAAACGGGTCTTAGACGTTGTAGCAACTTGATTATTGTGTTCCTTTTGAACATCAATACGTACTGGTGCATTACAAGCTGGTATGTACGATTTTGTTACTCTCTTAGGGTCAGCAAAGGAATCTGGCAATTGTATAGCTAGCTTTTGCAAATGTATAATCTTTAGGACCTCTGCATCACAGACTAGAGTCCGAGGATATTGCCAATTTAAGGATGTTTGATTCCATGAAATATCTTTGACCAGCTTGCTTGTCTCTCCACCTAATTTGGGAAAGTCGGTTTCATCAAACTGACAGTCCGCGTATCTGGCTTTAGATAAATCACCTGTAGTTGGCTCAAGATACTTAATAATGGTGGGAGAATCATATCCAACATATATTCCCATCCTCCTTTGTGGTCCCATCTTAGTTCTCTGTGGTGGAGCAATCGGTACATAAACGGCACACCCGAATGTTTTGAGATGGGATATGTCTGGCTCATGGCCCGTTAATAACTGGGATGGTGAATACTTATGTTCACTAGATGGTCTGATGCCTATAAGCTCTGCTGCATGTAATACTGCGTGTCCCCAAGCCGACACAGGAAGCTGCGACCTCATTAGTAATGGTCGAGCAATCAATTGGATCAGTTTAATGAAGGATTCAGCTAATCCATTTTGTGTATGGACATGTGCCACAAGATGGTCCACACTCACCCCCATGGACATACAATATTCATTAAACGCTTGGGATGTAAATTCACCAGCATTATCTAGACGTATAGTCTTAAGTGGAAAATCTGGAAAATGGGCTCTTAGCCGTATAATCTGGGCCAGCAATCTAGCAAACGCAAGGTTTCTAGTTGACAATAGACAAACATGCGACCATCTGGTCGATGCGTCGATTAGAACCATAAAGTATCTAAACGTCCCACATGGTGGGTGTATTGGTCCACATATATCTCCTTGTATTCTTTCCAGAAAATTTAAAGTCTCTTTAGTGACTTTCACTGGTGATGGCCTCACAATGAGTTTTCCTTGTGCACATGCTACACATGTGAGATTTTTAGGAATAACTCTTCTCTCTCTTAGAGTGTGCCCTTTAGAGTTTATTATTAGCTTACGCATCATGTTAGAACCCGGATGGCCAAGCCGGTCATGCCATAAAGTGAATTGTTCTTTGAACATTTTATTCATTGCCAAATTAGCCTCTATCATATTAATCTTAGCATGGTATAAACCAGTGGCTAGTGCGGGTATAGTCTCTAGGATTTTCTTAGATCCTTGGGTGATTTCAGTAATTTGTAAGAACACTTGGTTTCCTTCACCCTTAGTTTCAACATGTAGACCATTCAAACGAATGTCTCTAAAGCTCAATAAGTTTCTCTTAGAGCTGGGTGAATATAAGGCATTACTTATTTCAAGATGTGTGTCATTAGGCAAAAGTATGTGTGTTTGGCCGTAGCCTTCAATTAAACTTGCTATACCCGCAATTGTACTAATATTGTCATTTTTCATTATGAGATTAATGAAATATCTCTTATCCTTCAAAATCGTGTGGCTGGATCCACTATTTACCACAAGTATGCCCTCAACCATTTCTAAAATGGACAAGAATTTATGTTTTAACATAAACAAATAATTTTATAATGAAGGAAATAAAATTATTGAATTTAAACCAAAAAAATATAATCCAATGTCATAATTAAATAAAATTCAAATCATAAAACATAAATTAAACCAAGACAATTTTTTTTTAATTATCCTCTCCTAGACAATCCGAAGTTTCATAGTCCAATAGATCATCATTCTCATGGTCGAAATCTCCTTCACCATCGAGATGGACCATATTGGCTTTTGGATTTTTCTTCAAACTCTCTTGATAAAGATCAATGAGATACTTAGATGATCTGCACGTCTTAGCCCAATGATTCCCCATACCACATTGGTTACAAACCGATTTAGGCTTATGTTGCGGTTTGTGAATTCCGCGGCCTCTACCACGGCCACGACCGAAGTCGGACCGGTTCCCACAGCCGTAACCATCGTAGTAGTTCCCTTGGTAATTACCACGACCACCACGTCCTTTACCATCACGGCCAAGACCATGGTACTTGCTCTTATGGACATAGTTAGTCTCTTTGGGCCCGGTGGGTTCTTTGGGCTCTTTCTTGGTCAAATCGGCTTTGTGTGCTTCAGGTAATGGGGCTGAACCAGGAGGTCTCATTGCACTGTTCATGAGTAGCAACTCATTGTTTTGCTCAGCAAGCAGCAAACAAGAGATAAGATCTGCATAAGTTTTGAAACCCTTTTCACGATACTGTTGTTGAAGCAGTATATTGTTGGTGTGAAAGGTTGAGAATGTCTTCTCTAGCAGATCTTCCTCAGTGATCTCCTTACCACATAACTTAAGGATTGAGACTATCTTAAATAGCTCTGAGTTATACTCATCCACGGATTTGAAGTCCTGGATCCTTAAGTTTTTCCAATCGAATTGAGCTTTTGGTAGGAGCACCGTCTTTTGGTGTCCATATCTATTTTTCAACTCTGTCCAAAGCTCAAGAGGATTCTCTATTGTAAGGTATTGATCCTTGAGGTTTTCAGCAAGATGGTGGCGGATTAACAAAATCGCCTTATACCTACTCTTTTCAGTGCAATCGTTACCATCCTCAATGCATTCGCATAGGTCCTTTGATTTCAAATTTATCTTGGTGTCCAAAGCCCATTTGAGGTAGTTGTCTCCGGACGCGTTAAGTGCAGCATAGTTGAGATTGTTGATCTTTGCCATTCTACAAAATAGAAACATGCATACGATTAGTACCATGCGGTATACATGAGACCGAAACATGTAATCGTTCTATCTTTGGGCTATGCGGTATATATGAGACCGAACCATGCCGAATATTATGCTCTTGGGTCATGTGGTTTTCAAAACCGAACCATGCCGATTTATAGTCTAGGCCATGCGGTAAAAACCGGACCATGGATTTATTTTCTTTTGGGCTATGCGGTATATATGAGACCGAAACATGCCGATTATATTATTGGATAGTGTCTTGTTTATTTATGTAATTTCGTGGCCTATTATGTGCATGAGAACAATCCTACATAAATATAAAATCTAGCATGCAAGAATTTCCTTTTCCTATACAAGTTTTTCCTTTTTCTAGTTTTAGGGTTAGGACAAAGGTTTAAGAAATAATTTCTAGTCTTTTAGGATATTGTCTAATATATTTAAATTTCTTAAATATACTAGATAATGACCAACAAATTAAATTAGAAATTTTCCTAATCGATTTTAGGGTTCTATGTGAAACATATAATTAATCCGATTTTAATGTCTTAGATTTTAGGGTTTTAATTTTACTAAACCAATACTCATAATCAGATTTGAACCTAGATCAAACAGTTTAATATTTTCAAATTTTAGGTTTTAGATCTAGGTATTCATGCCATCGATTTTAAACAAACAATCAAACTGTATTTTAAATATGGCATAATAGATTTAATTGCAAACAATCTAAAACAACCCTATAACAATCCGATTTTAAGTTTTAGGGTTATAGGGTTTTGGTTTGTTGATTGTGTAATTGCAAGTTTTAATGTCCCATTAGATTTAGGAGAACATGTTCGATTTATATGTTCTAAGGGGGTTTAGATTTATTTACCTTCCACCGTTTGGAGGTTGACTGGATATGAACCGGGAGCTAAAGACCTCGGTTTTACACTTAGCTTGATCACGAACCTCAGCTTAGATAGGAGGAAGAACCGATCACGAACACAGCTGCTTCACGAACAAGAACAGATCTCCGAACAGTACTCACCCCGGACGAGAACTGATCGCCGAACACGGACGGACTCGGACGGATTACGGACAGGAACCGATTGCCGAGTATGGACAAAGAAGGGACTTTGTGTGCGGCGGCGGCTTAGGGTTTTAAGGTTTTTCTCAGTTGGAGGTTAGGGCAAACTCGTGCTGATAACGTGTTGTAAACTAGAGAAACTCGAAAGAGGTTTTCTCTTGTCTTATTATTATTATCCCAATCGAATGTTACATATATATAGTCAAGGGCAAAGCCCAATTACATTAGGAAGTCTAAACCGACCTAGACTAATGGTGGTGGCCGATGGGCCTTACTGTCTTGGACGTACATGGGCCGAATACGGGCCGAGTGTGGATCGGTTATGGTAATCCACCATCCGTGTTTTACAACACTACCATATATATCAGATAATTAAAGAGACCGAAAAAAAGATTCAAGAACCATCCTGTGAAGAGAAGTATGAGCGCAGTCTCAATAGTCAATACCAATTGACAACTTTTGTTTTCCAACGAAAACTAGATTTTAACATTTTTTAACTTTATTTGTTTCTCTTTTTGTGTTTAATATTGTATATTTATATTTTGAATATTAATTCTAGGATTGCACCCGTATTTCACACAAGATGATTTGTTTTTTATAGTAGTAATTAAATCAGCTTAAAAATAGATATATTTATTATTTTAATATTGATTATACGCCGTCAAAATTTCTTTTTTATAGTTTAAAGGTTAGATTTTTACAGCTTTTTCAGTATTAAATTACTGTTTTTAGATTCAACCCGTTATACATATACAATAAAATATGAATATATTTACAGGAAAAAAATTCTAAAGTATCATATAAATTACATGATTGTCATGCTGACATATTACTCTACTAAATCATTACAAAGTACATAGAACATTTAATAGCCACTTTGGAATCAATTAAACAATCATCATTCAACAAAAACGATGAACAACAGTTAGCAAAACAAAAAAACATGAGCAACTCCACCAAACTCATCTCTGTCTTCTCTCTTCCTACTATATATTTTCCTCCTCTATGGTCTCAACATCGGCCCCTTTAATCTACTCCCAATCGTTTGAAAAGATATACAAATGGATCAAAGCAAAAACCTAGGGTGTACCAAAAACTGAAAAGCTTGATAAGTCAAGAGGATAGTATATATTCAATAATAAATGTAAAGAGGATACTTCGAAATGTGAGCAGTTCACCTTGAGCTAAACTCAGAACTGGTTTCTTTCTCAACATGTATTTGTGACATAACTACATGAAGTCAAAAACAAATTAGTGTAGATATGAAATAAATCAAACAAAAAAATTTAGATTATTCACTAACCGGAAGGTTGCATGTTCACGTATCGTGAAACCAATTTTTTATTCTCAAATAAATGGATTTTAAACCACCTAAGATAAGAAAAGAATATATATTAGAGATGAAATAAAGAAAGCATAAACATTTTGTACCAATAAACTAATAAAGGAATAAGTGTGCATGTGTTTATAGCCAACACACCAAATCAAGTGTCTCAACTGGGAAGATTACTTCGCTAGTTGAAATACGAAGTTGTATATGAATTGATGCATTTTTGTATTGTTATTGAGACGTTATTTATATAGTTTTTTGAAGATGGTAAAATTAGATGTGATATGAGATCGAGAAAATATTGGTGAGCAAGAAAAAAAACTAAAATATATATGACAATTTTGAATTAATGCAAAAGATTTATGATTAAGACAACAACTATTTCACTAAGTTGTTTCATATGTGTATAGTAATTAATTTCCATTTTCTATACTACTAGATTAGGACCCGCACAATGTGCAGGTTTTAAAATTATTTAATAATTTTTTTTTTAAATATAGAAATAATATGTTGTAAGTGAAATATATTTTCCGGAAATATAAAGATAAATATTTTTATTTAGAAAGAAGTTTTATCTATTTTTACTTTAATAGATAAATTATTATTTCAATTCTTACAATAAACTAAAGCTAAATTATCGACCACCAAAATGTTTTTTAAACATTATCCATTACGAATATTATTATTGTCAAATTTCAAAAACAATCAACAACTTATTCACAAATTTTTTTACATGCAATTAACCCGTCAAAGTGTCATCTTATTAGCATCTACGTATAATTTTACTCTATGTTTTACCACTAATAATGTGTTCTTATGCGCTCAAATATGTTATTGTTAAAATACACTCTTTATCACTATCTATAAAATGTATATGTGAACAAATTAAACTAATTTTTGTCTCTTTACTTTCATTTTGACGTAGTTTCTTTTCACCACTAAAATTTGTAGTGACAGTTTGTTTAACCTCTAAAACTGTTTATTGAAAAAATATTTTGGATGAAAAACCGAGGAAAATATATCTATACGAGTGCAATGAGTTTATGACCAACCCAATAAATTTTGAGAAATTAAAAGACAGTTAAAAAAATAAAAAATTATACACGATGATATAGGAGTCTGTTACTTAATATACATCTATATTAATAATAGTGTCGTGCTCACACTTATGGAGGCCTAGGGCAAATTGTTTTTTTTTGACTTTTGTATATTTATTAGTAAATTATTTTAATGTTAAACAAAAATGAAATGTTAATAACAAAACCAATAATATGAAAATAAAACTAAAATCATCTTTTTAACTCACAATGTTTTATAGTAATTATCCACATCTACTACTTTTAGTTATTCTTTGTTTAGATACTTTTTTTTTACTTATGTTGTTATATATTAGTAAGGAATTTATTTTCAAGATAAGAAAATCTCAATAAAACTTAAAGTATTTTAAAATATACAATTTCTAATGAAAAGTTTCCATTATTAAAAGGATAAAACACAATATATTAAGTTAACTAAATATAAGCTTAAATACTTTTTATATAAAATGTGGCCTAAAATTTTAGTATTTTTTTGGTGGCTTTGGGCATTTGCCCTTTTTGCCCAAGGGTAAGCACGGCTTAATAAGACATATGCTCTATTTCGTTATGGTGATAGGTAAATATTTCTTTTTTGCTTTTATATTAGTTTTTTTTGTTTGGTAAATATTTTTTAACTTTTTTTTCTAGCGATTAACTTAACATGTGTCAAAATCTAAGATTGTTAATTTAACACATGTCGCGATCGTGTTAATCAGTAGTCTGGACACGTGTCAAGATCTCGTTAATGAGTAATTTTGACATCAAGCTTTATATAATAAGATATCGAGTTAATGTATAATAAGAATAGGAAATGTAGATTTGATTTCAGTTTTTTATTAATTAGTTTCCATTGGCTATATTGTCTAGAGTTTATTAGTTTCTGTTTGCTATATTCAAATGATTGTGGAAATAATCTTTATTAGGAAATAATCTTTATTAGGTATGTAAATATCACACTAAGGTCTAAAGTTGTAAATAAAAAAAATAAATAACCATAGCTAAAAGGATATAACACAAAATATACTTAAAAAATGTATATATAGATATTTAATTTCATTTGTACTTTAATTAATTTGTCCACCAAATTCTATTGAATAATAATTTTAATTTTTTTATTAACGAAATCTGGACTAAAAATAGTACTATAAATTTGCTGAACAGTCCCCGGACGTACCAGTGTACACCAAGGTGGTACGACCTTTAACGCTAGTACAAAATAATTTGAATCCACGTCCTTCGTTTCCTAGTGTATCTCTGTACATTAAATATTTAAATGTCATCATAATGGCAAGACAAATTTTTATACTAATACATATTATTATCAAGGGTAAGCCAGCTTGTTCATAACTTCATACGTGCACAAATGATTTCACCTACGGTCTGAAACTATATAAACCCACTTGATATATTTGAGTCATATTATACAAACTATATGTGTCACCTACGGTCTGAAAATATATTTAACTAAACAAATATTTGGTTAATTTATACACAGTTATCTGATGTTAAAAGTACGGGGTTTTTTTAACTTTTTGTGTTTAATGTATGATTTCGCATAAAGCAAAAATTTAGCTATCAAATTTGATATATTTTTTAGTACTTATAATATATGTTTGCATCGTGATATAATTTTGTGTATGAATCGAATTAGGAAATATTGAGTCGCAATTATGAACACATCTTCCAAAAAAAATACAGTATTATGTTTGAGCCTTCCTCATGTCTTAGTGAATGTCAACTATCAAATACTATTAAGAATTGCAAGCGGGGAAGGACAATAGATAAGATTGTTTAACATATAAATAAAAAACCACACACAGCAATATGATTTGTTGAATCCTCTATATAAACCCACTTTTATTAATCAGTCTCATAACACAACCACATCCAAATCTTATCTTACATTCATCGAAACTCAACTGAAACGCAGCGTCTTCGAAAAGAAGTCCAACTGAAAATGATGAAGAAGATCTTTGTTCAGATCAGTGTAGTTTGTCTACTGTTGGCGTTCATGATTGCGATGGTCTCGGCTCAGGGACACGACGATCACAAGGGTCACGATGATCACGAAGGTCACGATGACCATGCACCAGCTAAATCACCACCAAACGCAGCTGTCATTGTTGCCGCCGATATGTTCACCGGCTTGGCTGCAGCCACCGTGGCTCTTTTGGCTGGCTATATCTACTGAGTTCAACATAATTCGTTATTGCGGTTTTTATCGACGCTTGTGGATTGTGATTCTTTTCTTTATTGTTGCCACATTCGTTTCTCTCTTACTTTTAATTTTTCAAATTTTCTTTTATGTGTGTTTCAGAATGTTTATATAAACAAGAAATTAATGTCTTGTGACTTGTTTGCTTATATGTTCGTACTAACAACAAATAATGATGTTGGAAACTTGGAACGTTAAAGATAAAAATATATTTATAAAAGTATAAGAACACTTATTTTAGGGTTTGTTATAAATAGTATCCTAAAGAACCTCAACTCTCCCTCTAGCCAAAAACTCTCACTGAAAAAATTGGTTTTTTTTTTGGCCAAACTAATTTTTCATTAGATAAAACAATTAGGGTTCGACACAAAGAGACCTTAGAGATTCTTTTGAAAAAGCATATGCTTGGCAAATTAGATATTTAGGAGTGTAAACAAAAGAGCAGATAAAAAAAGTAGAAGATAGGATAAAGATATTGTGTAGAATCCCATGAAGTTTCTTTAATTAGAGTTTTCCATTGAGAGTTTTGACTAGCAGCTGTGAGTTTAATGCGAAATGTAGATGGGTAAAACCTGATTCAATGGCAACTCCTACAGCTGTGAGTGTTGCTAATGCTGCGGCCATCAGCAGAGACCGGACGTGGTTTGTGGCTGAGGATCCATGGAGAAGAGATAGGTTAACTTGGTCTTTGAAGATCCAGCCGCATCCTGTCTTCTTATTCTCTTTCCAAGCCGCATCAGTGAAGCAAGTCACTCGAACTAGTGAATTGGGTGGAGGTATCGGTGGTGGTGGAGTAGATCTGGTATGGGATTGCTTCGGTTGGGCTATCTTCCACTCCTTTACCAGGATAATGGCAAGATTCAGTGCCTCTTCTGGTTGGATCTGTTCCTTTCTGAAAACCAATCGAGAGATGTCCAAATTGTCCAGATGATCCAAGGGGATAGATGACTTTCCCCAAGTCCAATCGGAGGAAGGCAGGTTAGTTTGGGGACCAAACTGATATATTCTGTTTTTGTCAGATTTAAGACTTCATTTCTCTTCGTTTTCATCAATTTGCATTCATGATTAGGTCTATAGGTGCATATTTGCATTGTTTTTGTCCTTTATAGGTTCATGGAGTGGATCATTGCGTTTTGGAGTCATATGGATCAAAAAGGAGCTAATATAAGGAGAATGGAGCAATGGAGATAGAAAAGAGATGTAGGAGAGTTCAAAGAATCAGCAAAAGAATGACCAAAGAAAGATGAAGGGAAAGAAGAGAAAAGAAGAATCAGAACTTATTAAAATCGTCTCAAATATCGACTCAGATGAAGATCTTACATTGTGATTTAGCTTCGAATCTCTTCACGAAAGTTATAGACAAGTGAGTTAGCTTTCCAACGGAGGTGATTTAAAGATAATCGGATCTGCAATGGAAGAGTTATGACGGGTTTACTGGATATATGTCACTCTATCGCGGAAATGAGCAAAGAGTGAAAGAGTGAGATTCCAGAAGCACCTTTGGGCAGAGTCTTCGGCCTCAGCTCAACCGAAGGTCACCTTCAGCCTTCTCCAACGGGCAACTACCAACCAAAGGGGCGGCGACAGATGATTGAAGATTTCGATAGAGAACCCTTCGGTTATGTCCTTCGGCCATGAGCAGACCGAAGGGTCCCTAATCTACTATTTCTAATTATGATCTCACAAATATCAACCTTCTAGCTTTGTGTGATCATAACCATGAATGAGTAGACCTTTTGGAACTTTGGGCTAGGTAGATTAATGAAACAATCCGTCCCTGTTTTTATGATAACATAATTATATAAGCATCCTATAATACTTAATTAAACCAACAAACCCACAAATCATCATTTAATCCAACAAAAACCAATACGCAAAACGGAAACATACCAACAATTTAACCACCTCCAACATCACCAATATATAAATATTTCTAATCATTCTATCCAACAACCTAGCATATCTCTATACAATATTCCAACATTAATAACATAACCATCATCACACAATCGAGACCCTCGATCATCCTCCTCCTTATCACCATGATTCCACGATCACACTTTGCCTTCACCTACACCACAAACAACAATTGAGATGCGTGATTAGTATCATAAATATTATGTGAGGCGATCCTTCCATCTATTGGGCTTTACACACAAGCGGAAAGACAAACACAAACAATACACAAACAATACACAAACAAGCAAACCGGAAAATTCTGAACATATGCGTAACTCTGCAACCTTGCGTCAACCGAAGCACTCCTTGCATCGACCGACGCACTCCTTGCATCGATCGATGCAATCTCCAAATCCCTAGCTGCGTCTACCGATGCACTCCTTACATTGATCGATGCAACCTCGCGTATCCACCAAATCCCTAGCTGCATCGACCAATGCACTCCTTGCACCAATCGATGCATTCGCGCGGATCATCGACGAACACAATCTCTCACGACTTCTCCCAACTCCAATCGTCCCCACAGCGTCCGTGACGCCAAATCCGACCACCACGAAAACCAATCACAAACAAGCACACAAGCAATCAATCATTCAAAATCACACAAAACACACATCAAATCACTTAGATAAGCCATGATCACGCACTCATCTCTAAATCAAGCGGATCTGACTCTGAAACGACGAGAAAAACACCACAACAAGCCCACAACACGTCCTCAATCTCAGATCCCAAATCCCAAGACAGAATCTCTCAAGAAACGGCCACAAAAAGCTCACATAACGGTTTCTCCAAAAATTCTACTTCTCTTCTCTTCTAGAAACGACAAAACAACTAAAACTTCACCCTAGGCGTGGTTCCTTTTAGACACGAGCTTAGGGTTTCCGTCAACCAAACCATGACAAACTTGAGAGAAGTAGAATTAACCCGAGCACAAACCGCACATTTGGACAATATTAACTAATGCAACAATCATTTACAATTCTAAAACAAAGTACTTAACAACCATTAAAACCATAAAGCTAAACTCTCGGATGAGTGCCCGACCCTTTCTTCGACTGCACTACTGCCACTGTCATCTGCTGTAACTACGGACACTAAGGCCTGAATAACCCCACCTCCCTGGAGTAGAAGCACACTTGAATGTCTCCTTGCATCCCACTCCTCTTGGGACAACTCGCCAACCTATGATCCATGCTCCTGCACCCTTAGCATCCATGAAAACCTTGTCTTGTCACCGACGTGTCCTCTCGCTTCCTCTTATCTCCTTGCACAGACTTGCTGCCCTTGCTCGAAATGCTATTATCCAGCGTCTCCTCAGACTGAACGGTTGGCCTAACCACCACGGCCTGCTCCCTCAAGTCCTCCTCGATCTCAGCCGCGGTCTCCACAAGCTATACCCTCATGGCGTAGTTCCTCCCTCTACAATGGATCCTTAAGTTCTCACGAAGCGCCCTCATGAACCTCCTCAACCGAGCCGCCTTGGACGCCATCTCTTGGTCCTTTTTGTTATAAAACCTATAAAACCTTCTTGAAACCTACAATTATTGGTATTAGACATTAAAGATTTTAAATCATATGAAAGTCTTTCGAAATGCATATAAAAATATAACAAAAATGGGTAAAATAATGATGTTATCACTTGCGCCTACTCATTTACTTTCATTTGTTACTTACTTGGTTTGCTAACAAGATAATCTATGGTTAGCACGACAAGCTATGGAAAACAAACCTCTTCCCACTGCTGGTCACAATGGAAATGACCAGCACCATGTTGAACAAGCTTCTAGCCATCCTCCAAGACAACCAAGAGTCACTGGAACCTTCGACGAACCGAACATCCATGGGAACCGAATGGGCATTAGA
The DNA here is from genome assembly GCF_030686135.1 of Camelina sativa. NCBI lineage: Eukaryota > Viridiplantae > Streptophyta > Magnoliopsida > Brassicales > Brassicaceae > Camelina > Camelina sativa. The sequence continues at coordinate 4,307,622 of NC_141885.1, read as the reverse complement.
GCACTGCCCGTTGAGAACAATAACTATGAGATCAAGTCAAGCCTTATCAACATGGTGCAAAGCTTCAAATTCCATGGCTTACCTATGGAAGACCCTCTTCATCACTTGGATTAGTTTGATATTATGTGTGGCACAATTAAGATAAATGGTATCTCAAAAGATGCATTCAAACTTTGCCTCTTTCCGTTTTATCTTGGAGACCGAGCTAGCATCTTCTTCTTGTGTAAAGTTTGTATGATCATTGTTGCATCTCTATATTAGTGGACATTAATATTATCTTAAATTATCTTGCATATGGACTATGAATCCTAGCTCATGGAACTTTGACTTGGGTTGACAATCTCTATTTGCCACTCTATTCATTTATCCAATCTATTCCCTTGCCTTTCAACCCCAAAATTTTCTTTAAAGCTTGTATTGATTTGTTGAGTGAGGTCTCTCTGTTGATAATGCTATAGGTTGTGAAATCTTGAGAGTATTGAGAACGACAAAGAACTGGCTCTTGTTTTAGCTAGGTTTAGAATCATTAGAACTAGCTAATAAGATTGTTTTGAAGAAAAAAAATAGGTGGTTAGAATGTTGATATTGGATCAGGTTTGGGAACAAGAGAGAATAAGAAGAAAAAGAAATGTTTCCTTGGTCAAAAAAAAAGAAAAGAAAACTCTCTAAGGTTAAGTTTGGTTAAAACCTCTAAGTCTGTAAGTAAAAAAAAAAGGAAAAAAGAAAGAAAATCTTGTTATAGTCTCCTAGAAAAGCTATAAAGAAATAAAAAGAAGAGTTATAGCAAAATCAAGTAAAAATGAGAGTATAACAAATAAAGTTTAAGAAAAAAAAAGCTAGTGTTTAAAGTAAAGTAAAGCCTTAGAAATATACAAAAGAATAAGACCATAAGTAAAGAATAAAAGAGGTTTAAGAAGAATCAAATTGACTTTTTGGGTTGGAAAGAAAGAGAAGAAGGATGGAAAAATGGAAGAAATTTTTTTAGGTGTGTAGAACATCAAGACCTAAGCTATGTATGCACAAATTGTTTTTAATCTTAGATTGGTTTCACAAATATCTAGTATTCCTTCCGTTTGAGAGTTAACCACCTAAAAACATCATTGATAATCCACCTTAAAAAGTCTTACCCTTAAACCGATTGACCTTGATTTGTTTTCTATTTGCAAGATCACACCAAACACTTTAAAAATGTCAAAGAGATGTTGAATAGAACTACAAGTCTTTACTAATAGATAGAAGTTGAACTAGAGTGGAGCATTGTGATAAGCTTAGAATAATATTTGTAAACACTTCTACTGATTTTAACATGATTGAATTGTATTTAAGCACTGCGATTTGAATCTTTTGTTTGATATTATTAAGTTCTAAATCCCACTTTAAACCTCTATCTTTTATTTACTTACTTTTATTTTTTTGTTGAGCACTAGCAAAAAATAAGTTTTGGGAAGTACCAATTAATGCCCCCTTGCATGCTCCGAATTATCTCCGGCTACACGAGTTCTTTAAACAAAGTCACTGACAAAATGGTCTAAGACCCGTTTTACAATCTCTCTTCTCTTCTACAGTGCCTCATAAACAATATATATGTTATCTCCTCTAACTAGTATTATTTCTTTTAATAGACATCATCATAAAATATCTTTTTTTTTGTCAACAAATATGCCTTATCATCTTCACTAGGTCACGAAAAAGTTTTTTTTCCGTGAATCATTTTGGTTATAACTTCTCATATGACTTTGCGTGACCTAATTAATTACTTACGGACGTCGGGTCGTGGGCACACTTATTAGTTACTATAGTCATATCCTGAGAGCCAGTTATTCAATAATTAGGACTCCCTTATTCACTCTTACGATTATGTTTGTTTAAGGTAAAATGTGATGAAAATCCACTTTGAGTGTGAGTTCTGTCACAAAAACCCATTTTCCACTCATGGTATACTTTTCCAAGTTTTTGCTTATGTGTCCACTTTCCTTTTACATTTTTGTCCTTACTAACAACTTACTTCTCTTTCTCTCATTCTTTTCTCTCTTTTTCTCTTTTTTTTTGTTGTTAACACTTTAACAAAGTAAAATATATTTATTTGTTATCATAAAACAAATTTTCTATTTATTTATATAAAATATGTTATGATTATATATTTTCTACATTTTAAGATACATATTGCTATATTTTTTATGAATTTTTAGATTATACAGTATCCATCAGTCGTTGAACATTTGTTCAATTATAAGTGGATAATCAATTGCAGTATTGTTAATAGATAGTTACTTGTGTTTATTCATAGAAAATATACATACATAAATTTGGTTAGATCTTTATCCATAGCATATTATCCATAACACAATATAGACCAAATAAGTACAAAACCCTTTAATTCTAAATTTTAAATCCTAGCACATAAACCCTTGAACCTAAAACCAAAACTATTCACTTTAAAAAAAAAACAAAGTTTAGTGGATAGAAAAACTGTGGATAGGTCTCCATGGATTTACAAAGCATATCTAGACATTAAGCTGAAGAATAGCAGTTGAATGGTGGCTATGGATGTGATCATGTGGATATTTTTTTGTGGATACCAATGTAGACAGACCAAAGAATCATCATACAACATCCACACAATTAAATCCATAGACACCATGAGCTCCTTGCTTCATATTTTGTGTTGGTCCAGAAACATATACACTCATAAGTGGTTAATAAACAAAATAAAAATTAACAACATTGATTTATTTAGAACATTGAATATCAATCATGTGGATTAGTAGTTATGGATACTTATCTTATAATATCTTGCTCATTCTTTACATGAGCAGAAATTTGTCCAAGATAAATTAGCCACATAGATTTCTTTTAGCTAAATGTTTTTGTACTATTTTTCAGCTAGAAGTGGTATATTAGAACTTAGAAGTGTCACTAGAAGCATACTACACAATAAACATGGTCATTATTAATCTCAAAGCCTATCCACCAAATTCTGACCACGTGGACAAGCAATCCAGATGAAATTTATTGACAAGTTTGTTGCATGTTCAAACATCACTATAGTTTAGCCACTTAGATGTCTTTTAGCCAAATGTTTTTGTACTATTTTTAAGCTAGAATTAGAGATATTAGAACTTAGAAGTGTCACTAGAAGCATACTACACAACAAACATGGTCATTATTAATCTCTAAGCCTATCCACCAAACTCTGACCACGTGGACAAGCAATCCAGATGAAATTTATTGACAAGTTTGTTGCATGTTCAAACATCACCATAGTTTAGGGTTTGGACTTTAGATGGTATATAGATTCAATGTCTATGTTTTGAGTTCAAGTTGTGTTGTCTAAGGTTCAAGGTGTAGGATTTAGGGGTTAAGGTTAAAGGTTTTGGTTTAGGTATGTGGATGATGTGTTTATATTTTTAATTCATGGTTTAGGATTTAGGGTTCAAGATGTATGGTTTAGGGTTTAGGATTTAAGATTTAGGGTATAAGGTTTACGTTTTTGGGCTTATATGGATTTAGTGTCTATGTGGTGTTAGGATTTAATATTTAGGGTATAAGGTTAACTTTTTTTTGTTTGTCAACAACTAAAGTTACTAAACTTAAAATTTAGTATGTTTATCACCAACTAAAGTTACTAAATTTTCATTACTAAACTCTAAACCCTAAACCCTAAATCTAGGATTTAAAATTTAGAATTAAAGGGATTTGTACTTATTTGGTCTATGTTGTGTTATGGATAATATGCTATGGATAAAGATCTAACCAAATTTATGTATGTATATTTTGTATGAATAAACACAAGTAACTATCTATTAACAATACTGCAATTGATTATCCACTTATAATTGAACAAATGTTCAACGACTGATGGATACTGTATAATCTAAAAATTTATAAAAAATATAGCAATATGTATCTTAAAATGTAGAAAATATATAATCATAATATATTTTATATAAATAAATAGAAAATTTGTTTTATGATAACAAATAAATATATTTTACTTTGTTAAAGTGTTAACAACAAAAAAGAAGAGAAAAAAAGAGAAAAGAAGGAGAGAAAGAGAGGTAAGTTGTTAGTAAGGGTAAAAATGTAAAAGAAAAGTGGACACATAAGCAAAAAACTTGGGAAAGTATACCATGAGTGGAAAGTGGATTTTTGTGACAATACTTTAGGAGAAAGTGGGTGTGGATATCATTTTCCCTTTGTTTAATTGACAAAAAAAAAAAGATTATGTTTGTTTAAATGTATTCCTATAAAAAAAAGAAGTGTATTTCTAATTTATATAAAAGGTATTCAATTTAAAAGTCGTAGTCTTCTATTTATTACTATACTTTTAAATTGAATACCCTTTATATAAATAAATCTGCAAAACAGTGCCCCTAGTAGAAAATAATTTGAATCCACGTACTTTCTAAAGCACATTTTTGTTTGTTAAATAAAATTGACTTATTGAAAATATATTTGGACAAACATTACGTGTCGTCACTGGCCTATCTGTACAATAAATGTCATCATAATGGCAAGACAAATTTCATACTAATGAATAAATTTTGGCAATGAGAGTTTTGGGTCGTTTGTATTATTATTATCAGTCATATGTGCACAAATGAAAATATTACGGTATGAAAATATATTCCAAACTAAACAAAATTTTGATTTAATATATTCAGTTAACGTACGATTTCTTTAACGCTGTAACGTTTAATGTATGATTTAGCATAAGCAAAAGTTTAAATATCAAATTTTGATTTTTAATTGACATATATTTACACCGTGATATAATTTGTATATGAATCAAATTAGGAAATATTAAGTTGCAATGATGACCACATCCGCCAAAAAGATATATCATGTTCGAGCCTTCCACATGTCTTAGTAGTGAATGTCAACGATCAAAAACTATAAAGAATTGTTGGCTCGAGCAAGCGGGGAAGGACAATAGATAAGATTTTTAACATATTAAAAAAAAACCACACACAACAATATGGTTGTATAATCCTCTATATAAACCCACTATTAACAATCTCATTCTCATAACAAAAACACATCCAAATCTTATCATACATTCATCGAAAAGAAGTCCAACTGAAAATGACGAAGAAGATCTATGTTCAGATCAGTGTAGTTTGTCTACTGTTGGCGTTCATGATTGCGATGGTCTCGGCTCAGGGACACGACGATCACAAGGGTCACGATGATCACGAAGGTCACGATGACCATGCACCAGCTAAATCACCACCAAACGCAGCTGTCATTGTTGCTGCCGATATGTTCACCGGCTTGGCTGCAGCCACCGTGGCTCTTGTGGCTGGCTACATCTACTGAGTTCATCACAACTCGTTATTTCGGTTTTTGTTTACTTTTGTGGATTGCGATTCTTTTCTTTTCATTTTCTTTTATTAATGCCACATTCGTTTCTCTCTTACTCTTTTCTTTTCAATCTTTCTTTTGTGTGTGTTTCAGAATGTTATGTAAACAAGAAATGTCTTGTGACTTGTTTGTTTATATGTTCGTACTGAAAACAAAATAATGATGTTGAAACGTTAAATATATATATTTTTTTTTATTACAAATCACAAGAACACTTTAGGGTTTGTTATAGATATTCTAAAGAACCTATAAACTGTCCTCTAGCCAAAAACTCTCACATACAAAATAATCCAAGACCCGTTTTACAGCCTCTCTCCTCTTCTACTGTACCTCTTACATAGTATATGCTATCTTCTCTAACGAGTATTCTTTCTATCCATGGGACATCATCATAAGCTTTTATCCTCTTCTCCTCTTGCCACTTGATGCCTAATCATCTTCTTCTATTATTTTTTTTTGTGAAAATATGCCTTATCATCTTCACTAGGTTACAACATTTTGTTCGTGAATCATTTTGGTTATCAGTAATAATATTTGCAATGCTTTCATAATTTTCTCGAATATACTATCCATGTTTGTAAGTAAAGAACACATATTTGTAAGTCTACATCTTCTAGTACGTATTTGTTGAGTGCGACTATCTATGAGCATAAAGTAAAACAACACGGTTTGTTAACGTGTTCGAATTTCCTTCATCCCCAGGATCTAGCCCAAAACAAATCCACTAGAACAAGAATACAATTACAGTTACATAATTTTATATCATATCAAGCAATAGTGGGGCGACGCCACACATTTTGTGTGCATCTCTCGAGAATACCCACTAAAAGAAAACAATCAATTTGCGACGAGCGACGCCACACATTTTGTGTGCATCTCTCGAGAATACCCACTAAAAGAAAACAATCAATTTGCGACGAAAATCTACGACGACATTACGCCCTCGCAAATTTGCGACGACTTTGCGAGTAATTTGCTAGACACACGAGGAAACTTGCAATTCCCTCGCAAAATTTGCGACGGTAAAATCCCTCGCAAAATTTGCGACGGTAAAATCCCTCGCAAATTTGCGAGAGAGTTAATTCAGTTTTGCGAGTCCGCGAATATTCCTCGCAAAAACCTCGCAACTCCCTCGCAATATTGCGACGGATTAGCGATGACGTATTCCGTAGCAAATTTGCGAGGGAGTTGCAAGGGCCGATGATGTCGACAACCACGTTTTCCCCAAGTGTAACTGTTTTGTCGGCAAAACAGTAAAAGCCTCGCAAATCTCTTGTAAGAAATTAAAGTTATTATATGTCCCTCGCAAATCCCTTGCAAATTTCCCTAGCAAATCCATAGCAGTCATTTTTAGTAAGCCTCTAAATAGCAAGTTCATGATCCATGGAAACCACAACACAAAACACTTCCAACAAAAACTCTTACTAGCCAAAAAAATCTTGTGAAAGAAAAAAAGGCTACAAAAAAATGCCTAAAAACTTTTAAATTCCATAATAATGTTTGGAGAGGGGCAGCATGAGATATACACATTGAGACAGTGGATGTACAATCATAGAGATCTGGAGACCGGTGATGTGACGAAAGAGTTTTGTGATGGGTTGCGCGCTTTCATGTACCAGGCGACAAACCAAGAATTTGCTCGTCAAAACGGTACCATATTTTGTCCATGTCCTAAGTGCTTCAACAATAATTATTTGGAATTTAATTTAGTGAAGAAGCATCTTTATAATAGAGGATTTATGCCAAATTACTATGTATGGTTTCGTCATGGAGAGGGTTGTAATAGTAATGTTGGAAGTAGTAGTATGAATTATGCTGTTGATCAACCTAGTAATTATGGGCATCAAGAATCTGATCAATTTGGTTTTCATGGGTATAATGAGGAAAATAGATTTCATGATATGGTTAATGATGCATTTCATGAAACTACTGCTGCATTTTCTGAGAATAATACAGAAGAACCCAACGTAGATGCACAACTTTTTTATGCTATGTTAGATGCTGCAAATCAACCTATCTACGATGGATATAGAGAAGGGCATTCTAAGTTATCATTGGCATCTAGGATGATGACAATTAAAGCTGATAATAACTTAAGTGATAATTGCATCGATTCTTAGGCTGAACTCATTAAAGAGTATTTGCCAGCTGATAATGTCTCGGCTGAGAACTACTATGAAATACAGAAGTTGATTGTTGGATTACCATCTAAAATGATTGATGTGTGCGTTGACTATTGCATGATTTTTTGGAAAGATGATGCTAAGTTGCATAAAATGTCGGTTTTGCGGGAAGCCGAGATATCAGCCTACTCAAGGAAGGACGCGAGTACCATATAAACGTATGTGGTACTTGCCTGTTGCTGATAGATTGAAACGCCTATACCAATCAAAACGGACTGCAGCGGCAATGAGATGGCATGCAGAACATTCTACTCAAGAAGGAGAAATTACACACCCATCTGATGCAAAGGCGTGGAAACATTTTCAATCGGTATATCCTGACTTTGCTCAAGAGTGTAGGAATGTTTATCTTGGGTTATGTACAGATGGTTTTAGTCCATTTGGTATGACAGGGAGGCAATATACATTATGGCATGTTATATTGATGCCATACAATCTTCCTCCCGATATGTGTATCCAAAGCGAATTTCTGTTCTTGAGTATTTTGGTACCAGGTCCAAAGCATCCGAAGCGAGCTCTAGATATCTTCTTGCAACTTCTGATTCATGAGCTAAAGCAATTATGGTATGAAGGTGTTCAGACGTTCGATTCGTCGAGAAAACATAATTTCAATATGCGGAAAGTGCTAATGTGGACGATTAGTGACTTCCCTGCGTACGGAATGTTATCAGGGTGGACAACACACAGAAGATTATCATGTCCTTATTGTATGGATATTCTTTAATCGCATTCTGAAAGGTATAAACCCTAATCTCGTTTTGTTTTCGTTTTTGATTTCGTTTTTAATAAAACCTAATCTCGTTTTGTTTTCGTTTCGTATTTGATTTTGATTTCGTTTTGTATAAACCCTAATTTAATTTTCGTTTTTAAAAGCTTTTGATTTCGTTATGTATAAACCCTAATTTGGTTTTAATTTCGATTTTGATTTCGATTTTGATCTATGCATGTTACTAATTACTAATTGGGATTTTGATTTTCTTTTCTTATAGATGTTTGGAGGCAACTATTACACAAGATTTCTTTCGTATCAAGGTTTAGCCTCTCCCAGTACTTCTAATCGTCGCGGTCCCTCCGGTTCTAACAACTCAAACCCCAGTTCTCACAATAACCACCGTGCAACCTCGCAACCCCTGCCTGTGACGCCTTCTTCTAATAATACGCCTTCACCATCTCTTTCGCATGGTGGCACTGAGCCAAACCATGACATTCCTGCATCTGAACCCGCACATTCCTCCTCTACAGTCATGTCCCAACGTCTCAACAACCTGACATTGGAGGAGTTACTCGATAGTCCTGGACGATCTGGTTTAACTAAACTAGATCCTTGCCGACCTCCAGGAACTTTGTGGTAAGTTTGTTTTATGTTTTTAATTTGTACTATTAAAAATTTGTATTTCCATGGATTCTAAAATATGTATTTCTTTTGAAGGTTTGACCAAGACTCCTGTGTTGCGGCTACTGTTCGAAGCATATTTGAAAGAGATTTCAAAGAGCCCCATGCCAATTGGACACAGACGCCAAATGCGGTGGTAGACCGTTGGTATGAAACGTTTGCGGTAAGGTTAGTCTTGTAACGCCCATGTCCCAAAGTAAAAATATGAATGATTTGAGTTTATGTCGGAAATTAAAGTTGAATCGGTTTAGTCTGGTTGGGTTAGGAGGAGTTGTTAATTAAATCAAGCTCAATTATATATGTGATCATATGGTTTAATTGAGTTTTGTTTATTAAACCGAAACTAAACCAGGCTAAACAAAAAACCCTAATTTACTATTTTAAAAAGAGAGCGACAAGCTAGTGGGCCGGCACGTACGGAGGAGAGGCTACCCTAGTGGAAAGAGGGAGATGTGGTGAAGGTGTTGTGGTGATTCCATGTAGAGTTGCGGTGTCGTTGTTGGGTGTAAGTGTGCGACTTCGGATCTGGGACAAAGAGAGAGAGAGTTTGGTGGTGGTGTGAGAGAAGAAACGGCTGGTTGTGGTCGAGGTGGTGTAAGGAGGAGAGGAGTGAGCCATGTAGATGTATACATGGAGAGTGAGGCATCGTTGTATGGGTTGAGTGATGTCATAATTGTGTTCGAGTCTTAGAGCCAGCATTTCTGTATCGTGGTCGGGTCTGTTCTTATCGGCAAGGGATACGATGAAGGGAAACGCGCAATCCGTGAGGAGAGGTGATGTGAGAGAACAAGATGTGCGGAGATGAGAGAGAGACACGCGATAGAGGTGGGGAAGCCTCTTACGGATCTGGTTGGTCATTTTGTGGCTGTGGGAAGCTTCATTAGTGGTGAAAGAACAAAACCGGAGTGGACAGAGGTGAAGAGGAGAAGGAAAGTGGAAGAAGTTTGGAGATAAATGCAGTGTGGAGAAGCCGACTTTGGAGCCTTTCCGGTGCCGTATCCGACATTGCTCCGGTACGATCATGATACTGTGGTAATCTACAGCAAGCCAAGATTCCAAAGAAACAGAGATAACTTCATTTGGAGTTAACCACGAAGAGTTATGTGCGTTGCTTCCTGGCCAAGTAATTGCTGGAAACTGTGAAATCTGGGTTAAGTATAAACCCTAGAAACTATTTCAAGATGGTCCTTTCTATGCGACGTTTGGAGGTCCAAAACTAGCCTGATCGGGACGAGATTTGGTGGAGAAGCTTTTGATAGTTCTGGCTCCATATCTAACGGTAGGACTGCGTATTGAACGGTTAGTTTGTGTTTATTCGAACGACAATATGAAGGGTTTGTATGGTTTATATTGTTGTAAATTGTATTCTTGGGTCAGCCAAGAAGCTCGGTATGAGCTGGAACCTTGCAGGAGCTTTTATGGCTTATGGTATTAGGTCATGGTGGTTGGAGAACCAAGTTATAGCTCAGCAGTGTGGGGTTCAAGCTAAGCTGGTGAATCGAAGGGTTCATCGAAAAAGGGTTTCCGTGGCTGGACGGAATAAAGTATTCCAGCCCACCTCTCTTGTTACTCGGTCGCTAGGGGTGGTTGGTTGTGCGACTCAGTAATTAGATGAGGTGGTGTTTGGGATACATGTTGAAGTGGCTTGTTCAAGTGGTTCACAAAGTGGTCAGTTGGACGAGATATCAGAGTCTACGAATGTAAGATGCTTGTGAGCGGATGTATGTTTTATGATTGCTATTCGTAGTTGCAAAGTAGGAGTTAGTTGGATCTAGGTAGTATTTGTGGAAGTTTTTCTAAGGAGCGATTGACGCCAGTTGTCTCGTCGGAATTATGGGGTTCCGGTGAGATTGTTTCCTGTGTGTCTTGTGTGAGGATTGGGAATCCTGGTGCGGTCGTTTCAGTTTTGTATCAGAGCGTATACGGTTCTAGGACAGGTTCTTGAATGGAAATAGAATTTTCTAGATCGTTTAACACGCGGTAAGTGCTAAAGAAAACACGAAGTGTTGGTGAAATACTTGATCCGTTAGTGGTCGAAAATGAAGTTGATATTAAATGTTTTTGGCAATGAATGCTTGGATAAGAATTGTTTTGTGGAGAATGTCGTGAGTGTTTGGATAGAAGTCTAACATTCAGACGAATGTGTTTTGAAGTTCGAGGAACTTGCGTTATCAGAAAAGATCTTGTAAGAATGGTCAGTTGAAATACTAACATTCTATAGTCAAAATCTACAAGTGTGTCCGGGTAAGGAAACCGTAAACTCAAAGAGAATTTGACAGAAAATCTAGACGGCGGTCTAGTTATTCAAGAATTTACTAAGGACAAGTTTTTGTGGAATCTAAGACTGAGAGTTTTACGAGAGGAAGTAAAATTTCTTAAATGAATTGGTAAAGGCAAATGAGATGTCATAACGCGAAGTGGGGGAGACCACACAGGAGATATGTGGACCTATAGTTGTGGATCTTACATCGTCGAATTGTCTAGGTCGGTGTAGCCAGGAGGAGAAATTCATATTTGGGTAAGGGATTAGTTGGAAAATGAGAATGGGTTAACTAGATTAATTAGTGTAAGTACAGTTTCTGAGTTGAGATCTAAGAGGGCAAGAGATTGGGTGTGAGGTTTTCTCGCTTAAGACTTGTGGGGGATCAAGAGACTTTCTCGAAGTACTTGCGACTATGAGAACTAGTTGAAACCTTTTGAGTATGCTCTGGGAAAGAAAGGGACCGTGAGTAAGTCAAGTGTTGAAGGTTTTGAGTAATGGAACCTAAGAGGGATTTTCAGGGTGTTGATATGAGTTTGAGGAAGGTTCGGTTAACGTCCTTATGAACGGTGTGTGTTTGTAAAGGCGGGCTTTGTGAGTGTTCTTGGTGACTAGTGGAGCTTACCAAGAGACTAGTGTTAAGTTGTTCGGTGACTTCAGAGTCTCCAGGGCGGAACTGCTGGGCCAATAATAACTTATCTGGGTTACAACCATAATGCACCAAAAGCTTGATATGGATGTTATTTTTATCTTTGGGAACTAGGCTGTTTGCCAAAGTATATATATAAATATGTGTCCTTGGAAGATAAGTGTGAGGTCTAACAAGACGTGCGTAATGTTAAGACCTTGTAAGTTATCAAGGCACGAGTGCGGTGGATTTTTCTTGATAATTGATCTATTTTATTCGAGAGTTCAGATAAGGCAACAAGATTAGGGGTTGGGTACCCGCCAAAGTTTTTTGTTGGTAGCTAGGAGAACTGCTTGGAAGCTTTGGATAATCTTGACGGGATCACGTTGGTGGGATTTAAGTGAGTTCGTCGAGATGTTTCAGTTGTGTTAGTTGCAGGAACTAGGGGGTTCTTCGTGGAGTTTTAGTTGTGTCATCTATGGGAACTTGGAGAGTTCTCCAAGATGTGGTTGTTGTCTGCGGGGACTTGAGAAGTTTGCCGAGGCGGTCTGTTATAGACGGTTGTTACGCTACGAGTGAGAATATGACATGGTGATGTTATGCATGAGACTCATGAGGGTGATCGTGTTAATATCAGTTTTGGTTATGCAGTTATAAAAATGGAAAGTTTTATGAGTAGTTAAAACTTGTCAATTTTTGGAAAGTGCATATGTAAACAACTTTAGAGAGGGATGTTTACGGTGTGGCCTGGTGTTGGTCATGTTGATATTCCGAGAAGGGAATATGGTGGTTGGTATGTCATTGCGATGTTGTATGCGAACCATGAGAGGTAGATCTGGTCAGGAGATATGCTTGAGGCGTTCATACTTGTTTTGCTCTAGGGATGTGTGTTCCTGAACAACTCATACGATACCGATAGCTCGATGGACATTGTGTCCGGAGAGTGGGAGTGGTATGGTGGCTTCGGATGACGATCCGAGAGCACGCTTAAGGGTGACGACCCAAAAGCGAGTTTTGAGACTCCTTGGATACCGTAGTTGTAGGCTGTGGCCTGGCAGTGAGCTGATATGACTCGAAGGTTGCGACATGAGAGCGGGGGAGCGTGTGAGACTCCCTGGATACCGTAGCTGTAGGCTATGCCCCGGCAGTGAGCCGGTATGACTCGAAGGTTGCGACCTGAGATCGGGGGGAGTGTGTGTGACTTCCTGGATGTTGTAGCTGAAGGTAGTGAGCTTGTCAGCGAGCCGGCATGTCTCATGGGTAGCGACCTGCGGGCGGGGGAAGTGATGAGTTGAGAGCAAATAATGTCTTGGGCGCGAGTATATTGACTAGAGGGAGACCTCATAGGATCAGTTGGAGGATGTGCGGACCGTGGTGACGGTTGCACAGGTGTCCTATGCTGATGGTGGCCGGTTTGGTCGGATGATGTGTGGGCCGTAGTGACGGTTGCACGGAGGTCCTTGGCCGAAGGAAGGTGGTGCGAGATTTTAGGAGTTGGTAGATTTGCCTAGGGGAGATGAGTCAAGTGGTTTGAGATGGCGGCTCGCAAAGCGTTTGACATGGTGAATCAGAATATGCAGATGTATGGTACTTGTTTGTTTAATTACGCTCGTATGGATGATTTGCTGTGAAGAATTGTTGAGCGGAAGGCTACCTTATGTTAAGCTGTCTTGATGAAATCTTCATTAAAAAGAAAGTTTCCATTTGCTTCCGTTATTTGGGTTTTGTCGTGGATCTGTGTTCCATTAGAGATGAGTGTGTGGTTGGAGTACCACAATTGAGTAGGTCAAGAATTTGTATACGAATCAGGAGGGGGTCCGAGGGTGAGGCTGGTATAGCTGGTGTGGCTGGAGTCCCAATAGACGATGGGAGTTTGGCAGCAAGTTTTAGCTCAGACCCGAGATGATCGTATTGCAATCTCTTGACCAGACTATTGGAATAGTTGTTAGAGAGGACGTTTGTTGTGAAAGTCCAGCCGAGGATTGCAGTTGTAGAGGTTTAGCACGAGATGGTTCTCAAGTGGTGCCAATCTTGAGGAGGTAGATAAGTGGTGAATGCAGTTGATGCACATCTCTGGCAGATATTGGGATGTTTTTGCGGTCCACTATCTAGAAGTTGATGCACATCTCTGGTGGTGGAGTGCTGCAGCTTGCAGATATTGGCAGCTTTGGCCTAGAAAGGACTTTTGTTGTGGAGTATAAGTCTGAATGTTTGTGGTAGGCTTGTAAGATGGACGGTTTTAAAGTTGTCTTTAGGGAACTGTACTTTCTAAGGTACGAGGCAGAATAAAAACCGTTTTCGTTTATGCATCGGTCTAGTCGGAAAATGTGAAAAACCAAGTTGGAGAGGTTTACGAGAAACCTTCAGAGTGGGTAAAACAATTTGTTTCAGCGATAATGGCTGTAGTTCATTGTCTTTGCGCTGCGGTGCTGGATTCGAGGATGAATCCTTATTAGTGGGGGAGAATTGTAACACCCGTGTCCCGAAAATTAAAAATATGAATGATTTGAGTTTATGTCGGAAATTAAAGTTGAATCGGTTTAATCTGGTTGGGTTAGGAGGAGTTGTTAATTAAATCAAGATCAATTATATATGTGATCATATGGTTTAATTGATTTTTGTTTGTTAAACCGAAACTAAACCAGCCTAAACCAAAAGCCCTAACTTACTCTTTTAAAAAGAGAGCGACGAGCTAGTGGGCCGGCACGTACGGAGGAGAGGCTACCCTTGTGGAAAGAGGGAGATGTGGTGAAGGTGTTGTGGTGATTCCGTGTAGAGTTGCGGTGTCGTTGTTGGGTGTACGTGTGCGACTTCGGATCTGGGACAAGGAGAGAGAGAGTTTGGTGGTGGTGTGAGAGAAGAAACGGCTGGTTGTGGTCGAGGTGGTGTAAGGAGGAGAGGAGTGAGCCATGTATATGTATACATGGAGAGTGAGTGATGTGACCCCGGACTACGGACGTGAACCACGGACGTACAGACGGAGCAAACCCAGCGGAACGATTCGGAAGTTCGACTCGGTTGGGACGTGAACGAATGGAATCGGCAGATGGAGCGATGTACGGAAGGAAACAGCACCAAGGAACGACAAGAACGGACGGAGAGAGATTCGCGAGGAGATGCTCGACTCGTTTGTCTCTCGGATAGATGGGGATAGACGTGGAATGAGGTAGCGATACACAAGGGATGGATCTCCTTGCGATACGGCCAAACTAGTAGCTAACGAACCCGTTTCGTGCAGCTTCTAGGGTTTCGTTTCAATCACTGAAAACGAGAGAGAAGGATAACTTCTTGTTCTTTATTCTTGATAGTCTACCTTACATGATAGGGTCTAGGCCCTTTATTAAGGGCTGCTTACATAAGGGAACTCCCAAAACCCTAAACACGTGGGTGGAGATAAAACGCAGTGTACAGGACATAGTCTTAAAAGAGAAATAAAACTAAGGATAGAATGGCCACGCGGCCGAAGTGGTCCATGGCCATGCACTAGGGTCCATAGCCTCGTTAAAACCCCCCTTGGTAAACCACGTAGGGACAAGCCCAAGGTGGGAAAAAGAGTACTACTTTCCCTAATGACTTGGAGGTCTTCACCCTTGTGAGATGGTGAAGACCATTAGAAGAGCCTTGGTTGGCTGCTCGTCGGGTCGGTTGGGGCCGCGGTCGAGTTCCGCTTGTTCCTGGATGAAAGCTTGGACAAAAATGAGACACTTCTTCCTTGCGGTCCTGGCTGCTGTTCGGCTTCTGGTTGTGGCTCCAGGCATTAAATTCGGTGCTTCAATTGATGGCCGTACAATTCCGGAAGTGGCCGCATCCTTGGTTCCTGTTACGCTGGCCATCGTCCCGGGTTCCATCATTCCCTCCCCCTTGGAAAGGTTTTGCCCTCAAAACATCTTCCTCGGTACCTACATCAAACGGGGCCAAGTCAGAAACGTTGAATGAGGTCGAAGTTAAATACTCACCGGGCAGTTCAAGGCGGTAGGAGTTGTCGTTGATCCTCTTGACGACTCGGAACAGTCCATCTCCGCGGGGGCTCAGCTTATCCTTCCTCTTCTGTGGGAACCGCTCTGGCCGTAGGTGCAACCAAACCCAGTCGCCTTCCTTGAACACCATGGTCTTTCGGCCCTTGTTTGCTGTCCGCACATAGTGTTCGGTACGCCGCTCTATGTTGGCCTTCACTTCCGCATGTAACTGTTTGATAAGCTCGGCCTTGCTCGCGCCATCCTGGTTCACTACTTCTCCGGGTGGCAAGGGTAACACGTCCATAGGAGTCAGCGGTTTAAACCCATAAGCGATCTCGAACGGCGATTTCTGGGTGGCCGAGTGCGTGGCAAGGTTGTAGGCAAACTCCACAAATGGGAGGCATTCGACCCAAGTCTTCCTGTTACTGCCGATGGTGGTCCATAGTAGTGCTCCGAGGGTGCGGTTAACCACCTCAGTTTCGCCGTCCGTCTGCGGATGACACGCGGTCGAGTACAACAGCCGTGTACCGAGCTTTCTCCATATTGTCCTCCAGAAATGGCCGAGGAACTTGGGCTCGCGATCGGACACAATGGTGCGGGGGAGGCCGTGTAGCCGCACTACTTCTCGGAAGAACAGGTTGGCGATATGCATGGCATCGTTGGTCTTGTTGCATGGTATAAAATGGGCCATTTTGGAGAAACGGTCCACTACCACGAAAATAGCGTCCTTTTTGTCGCATGGGGGTAGACCAAGGACAAAGTCCATAGATAGGTAAACCCACGGACTTGATGCGATCATAAGGGGCGTATATAGGCCATAGGGGACGCGTGGTGGACTTGGCCGTCCGGCACATAATGCTGCTACCACATAATTTCTCCACCATGCGCATCATCTTAGGCCAATAGAAGTGCTCCTTCAGGATGGCCATCGTTTTGGCTACGCCAAAGTGTCCCGTAATCCCTCCTCCGTGTGCTTCCCTCATTAATAACTCCCGCATCGATCCAGCCGGGATGCACAGGCGCCTCTCCTTGAATAGGAACCCGTCATGTACGAAGAACTTGGTATAGCTCCCTTTACCATGCTCCCGGTAGCACTCAGCAAAGTCCGGGTCCAAACCATACGCGTCCTTGATGTGCTCAAACTCGAGGATCCGTGCGTCCATGGTGGTGATCAGCGTATGGCGCCGTGAAAGTGCGTCGGCCACAACATTCTCCTTGCCCTTCTTGTACTTGATGACGTAAGGAAAGGTTTCGATAAACTCCAACCACTTGGCGTGCCTCCTCTTAAGGTTGGTCTGGCCGCGCAAGTGCTTCAACGTCTCATGGTCGGTATGAATGACACACTCCTTGGCCAGTAGGTAATGTTGCCAAGTCTCCATGGCGCGGACTAGGGCGTACAGTTCCTTGTTGTAGGTTGGGTAATTGAGCGTCGGTCCGCTGAGCTTCTCACTGAAATAGGCAATAGGTTTGCCTCCTTGTGTCAATACGGCTCCAATGCCTACCCCGGACGCGTCGCACTCTACTTCAAAGGTTTTACTGAAATCCGGCAAGGCCAATAGAGGCGCGTGTGTCACCCGGTGCTTGAGCTCGCGAAAGGCTGCTTCTTGGGCCGGTCCCCACTTGAACTCAACGCTCTTCTTTATGGTGGCGGTAAGTGGTGCAGTTACCGAACTGAAATCCCGCACGAACCGCCTATAGAAACTGGCCAGGCCGTGAAAGCTCTGGACTTAACTGATATTGGTCGGGGTCGGCCACTCCTCAATGGCCTTGATCTTGTCATTGTCCACCTTAAGCCCCTGCGCACTCAGAACAAAGCCTAGGAAAACTAGCTCGTTAGCTCCAAACACGCATTTCTTAAGGTTAGCATACAGTTTGTTCTCCCTAAGAGTGTCCAAGACCAAGGACAGATGTTCTAAATGTTCCTCAAGGCATTTACTATAAACAAGGATGTCATCAAAGTAAACAACCACAAACTTGTTGATATAAACCCTAAGGACATTGTTCATCAGTCTCATAAAGGTGTAAGGAGCATTAGATAGACCGAATGGCATTACCAACCATTCGTACAAACCTTGCTTGGTTTTGAACGCGGTTTTCCACCCATCTCCCTCTTTCATCCTCACTTGATGATAGCCACTTTTAAGGTCTATCTTGGAGAAGATGGTGGAACCGCTGAATTCATCAAGCATGTCGTCTAGGCGCGGAATGGGATGGCGGTACTTGATGGTGATGTTGTTCACTGCCCGACAATCCACGCACATACGCCATGTCCCATCCTTCTTGGGTACCAGCAAGACTTGCACCGCGCATAGACTAAGGGTCTCTCGGACGTATCCTTGCTTCATGAGTTCGGATACTTGGCGTTCAAGCTCCTTGGCCTCCTCGGGATTCATGCGGTAGGCAGGACGGTTTGGGAGCTGGGCTCCGGGTAAGAGGTCGATCTGATGCTCAATGCCGCGAAGTGGTGGTAGACCGTGCGGTAATTCATCCGGAAACACACCCTGGAACTGTCGTAGGAGCGGTCTGATCATGGCCGGGACGACGTCCTGCTCCGTACCTATACTCACAACATCCTTAAAGACCATCAATAAGACTTGACAAGTGGAGTCACTAAGTTATCTCCTAACCGTACTAGCATTAATCAAGAAGTTCATTTTAGTACTCGGTTCCTTAGACAGTTTTGATTGTAGTTCACAAACTTGTGTGGGACTCAATGGTTTTAGGCAAATACGCTTGTTGTCATGCACAAAGGAGTATTGGTTGGTGTGGCCACAGTGAGAGATCCGCTTATCAAACTGCCAAGGACGCCCCAGAAGGAGGTGGCTAGCTTGCATCGGAACCACGTCACACAAGACTTGGTCTTTATAGGGGCCTACACTAAACGGGACCGTGACATGTTCGGTGACTTGGACCACGGCCTTGTCATTCAACCATTTGAGTTTGTAGGGTTTAGGATGGTTTGTGGTACCAAGAGAAAGTTTCTTGACAATGTAGGAACTTGCCACATTGGTGCAAGATCCACCATCAATGATCAAGCCACAAACCTTCCCACTTACAGTGCATCGCGTGTGGAATATATTGTCCCGCTGGTGCGTATCGTCCGGACACTGGCTAGTATTAAGGACCCGCCGGATCATAAGCAGCTCTCCCTCGTCAGGCTTGGCGACGGCATCCTTGACCTCCTTAGCGTCGTTCGGCTCGTCAGGTTCGTCGTCATCCTCGGATTCAAGTTCCCCCGACGCGATAATGGTCATGGTACGTGGATTGGGACAATCTCGGGTGTAGTGGCCCCGACCTTGGCACTTGAAGCATATTATGTCTCGGCTACATCCTTCGGTCGGTTGCGGCCTAGGGTCGGTACGAGAGTCCTTGTTCTGGTCCCTTGGTTTGAACCGTGAGTCAATGGTGACGACCTTGGACTTCTCTTGCCCGTGGTGTCCTCCTGGTCCTGGGGACGAATTGGGCGACCAACTAGGCGTTCCTTGAGCGCGAGAGCGGTGGATGGTGTTGGCCTTTCTCTTGATCTTCTGTTCGACTTGCATTGCTAGGTGCAAGAGTTCATCGAACGAGTTGTACGTTAAATGTTCCACCTTCCGCGCGATGCGGTCATGTAGTCCGTCCAAGAACTGGGCCATCAATCCTTCTTCGGTATCTTCGACCTCCAGCCGGTTGCGAAGATGTTCGAACTCTTCATAGTAGTCCTCAACGCTCTTGGCTCCTTGGGACAACTTGCGGAACCTTCGCTGGAGCTCGCACTGGTACAGCGGTGGCACGTACCGGCGTCTCATCTCGTTCTTCATGGCCTCCCAATGCGGTAAGGCGCGTTCCCCGTTCCTCCTTCGGTCAGCTTCGGAACGGTACCACCATGTAAGGGCATGGTCCGTGAACTGGGCAGCTGCATAGGCGATCTTCTTGGGTTCGGGGTAGTTGTAGCAGGCGAATATATGATCCATCCTTCCCTCCCAGTCGAGATAAGCCTCCGGATCAACTTTTCCGGCAAACGTAGGGGCCGTGAGTTTGTGACCCGGTTCGACCGGACGGTAGGGTTGATCGTCCTCATGCTCGTCCCTACGCCGAGGGCGTCTCCCTTGTTAGGGTGGGCCATCATCTTCTTCGGACGTTTCTCCTGGATCCGGGTCATATCGTCGTTGGCAATCTTGGACAGGCGGTCCACGAGCCGCGGGCTGTCGTTGTTCGTCCTCTATCCGTTGTAGCCGTTTCCCTAGCTGGGCTAGTTGAGTCTGGATCTCGGCTAAGACTGTCCCGATTTCCAGGGGTGGAAGCGGCTCTCCAGGTTGTGCGGCCATATCAGCTGTACGGACGGTGGCCGCGGTACGGACGGCAGTTATTGTACGGACGGTGGCCACGGTACGGACGGCAGCTAGGTACTGTTCGGGCGGTGGTCTACGCAGTGGCTGGTTGGAGAAGTGATACCACCGGCGGTCAGTACTGGGTACTGCGGCGGTTGATAAGTCCTCCGGCGTACGGTCGTGTCGGAAGGTGGCAGTCGGTACTGTCGGTCGATCCGTGACGCGTGTCCGTTTAGAAAAGATCCTACACAAAGAATAAACGAGTGGATTCTCTATTTGATAGGTTCAACAAATCGGACAAACCTTGGACAGCTAATGATTGGAAAAAGGTAAAGTAAAAAGCAAAAGTAAAAGCACTACACGACAACCTAAGACTAAAACAAAAACGGACCTCACGCGCTGGGACTCTAATCGCTACACGTGGCTTTTAGGCCACCACTAACAACGACCAAGCAAAAGAATACAACTTTATGGATCTAAACTACCAAAGCGAAGAACAGCTCAAGAATACTAAAGATCTAACAAGAACAAAACCTTAGACAAAACGGACTAGACTCAAACTTTGACCGTACAAGAACGAATAGGGAGGAAAGACACAACCTTGTGAGGAACTTCGGCTCTGATACCAACTGATGTGACCCCGGACTACGGACGTGAACCACAGACGTACGGACGGAGCAAACCCAGTGGAACGATTCGGAAGTACAACTCGGTTGGGCCATGAACGAATGGAATCGGCGGATGGAGCGATGTACGGAAGGAAACGGCACCAAGGAACGACAAGAACGGACGGAGAGAGATTCGCGAGGAGATGCTCGACTCGTTTGTCTCTCGGATAGATGGGGATAGACGTGGAATGAGGTAGCAACACACAAGGGATGGATCTCCTTGCGATACGGCCAAACTAGTAGCTAACGAACCCGGTTCGTGCAGCTTCTAGGGTTTCATTTCAATCACTGAAAACGAGAGAGAAGGATAACTTCTTGTTCTTTATTCTTGATAGTCTACCTTACATGATAGGGTCTAGGCCCTTTATATAGGGCTGCTTACATAAGGGAACTCCCAAAACCCTAAACACATGGGTGGAGATAAAACGCAGCGTTCAGGACATAGTCTTAAAAGAAAAATAAAACTAAGGATAGAATGGCCACGCGGCCGAAGTGGTCCATGGCCATGCACTAGAGTCCATAGCCTCGTTAAAACCCCCCTTGGTAAACCACGTAGGGACAAACCCAAGGTGGGAAAAAGAGTACTACTTTCCCTAATGACTTGGAGGTCTTCACCCTTGTGAGATGGTGAAGACCGTTAGAAGAGCCTCGGTTGGCTGCTCGTTGGGTCGGTTAGGGCCGCGGTCGAGTTCCGCTTGTTCCTGGACGAAAGCTTGGACAAAAATGAGACACTTCTTCCTTGCGGTCCTGGCTGCTGTCCGGCTTCTGGTTGTGGCTCCAGGCATTAAATTCGGTGCTTCAATCGATGGCCGTACAATTCCGGAAGTGGCCGCATCCTTGGTTCCTGGTGCGCTTTGGTCCTCGTCCGTGCCCGTACGCTGGCCATCGTCCCGGGTTCCATCAGTGAGGCATCGTTGTATGGGTTGAGTGATGTCGTAATTGTGTTCGAGTCATAGAGCCAGCGTTTCTGTATCGTGGTTAGGTCTGTTTTTATCGGCAAGGGATAGGAGGAAGGGAAACGCGCAACCCGTGAGGAGAGGTGATGTAAGAGAACGAGATGTGTGGAGATGAGAGAGAGACACGCGATAGAGGTGGGAAGCCTCTTACGGATCTGGTTGGTCATTTTGTGGCTGTGGGAAGCTTCATTAGTGGTGAAAGAACAAAACCGGAGTGGACAGAGGTGAAGAGGAGAAGGAAAGTGGAAGAAGTTAGGAGATAAATGCAGTGTGGAGAAGCCGACTTTGGAGGCTTTCCGGCGCCGTATCCGACATTTTTCCGGTACGATCATGATACTGTGGTAATCTACAGCACGCCAAGATTCCAAAGAAACAGAGATAACTTCATTTGGAGTTAACCACGAAGAGTTATGTGCGTTGCTTCCTGGCCAAGTAATTGCTGGAAACTGTGAAATTTGGGTTAAGTATAAACCCTAGAAACTATTCCAAGATGGTCCTTTCTATGCGATGTCTGGAGGTCCAAAACTAGCCTGATCGGGACGAGATTTGGTGGAGAAACTCTTGATAGTTCTGGCTCCATATCTAACAGTGGGACTGCGTATTGAACGGTTAGTTTGTGTTTTATTTAAACGACAGTATGAAGGTTTTGTATGGTTTATATTGTTGTAAATTGTATTGTTGGGTGAGCCAACAAGCTCGGTATGAGCTGGAACCTCGCAGGAGCTTTTATGGCTTATGGTATTAGGTCATGGTGGTTGGAGAACCAAGTTATAGCTCAGCAGTGTGGGGTTCAAGCTAAGATGGTGAATCGAAGGGTTCATCGAAAAAGGGTTTCCGTGGCTGGACGGAATAAAGTATTCCAGCCCACCTCTCTTGTTACTCGGTCGCTAGGGGTGGTTGGTTGTGCGACTCAGTAATTAGATGAGGTGGTGTTTGGGATACATGTTGAAGTGGCTTGTTCAAGTGGTTCACAAAGTGGTCAGTTGGAGGAGGAATCAGAGTCTATGAATGTAAGATGCTTGTGAGCAGATGTACGTTGTATGATTGCTATTCGTAGTTGCAGAGTAGGAGTTAGTTGGATCTAGGTAGTATTTGTGGAAGTTTTTCTAAGGAGCGATTGACACTGGTTGTCTCGTCGGAATTATGGGGTTCCGGTGAGATTGTCTCGTCGAAATTATGTGTCTTGTGTGAGGATTGGGAATCCGGGTGCGGTCGTTTCAAGGCTCTTTGTTTGCTATTTACAGTTTGTTTTCTATGCCTTTATTAAATATAGAGTTAGCCTTTTTTTTTTGCAAGCAAATATACAATTGGGATCGTAGCATAAACGATAGAGTGAGGCAAGAGTTTGAGGTCAACTTGAAGGACAGGATGTGTGATCAAGTGTCACGTTGGAAGTCAAAGTGGAAGCTTAAAGGTCATGAGGCAAAGCCACGATGTATTGATCCTCAGGTATGGGCTGGTCTTGTTCGGTATTGGCTTGATCCAAAATCAGAAATCAAGAGCAACAAGAGTCGGAATGCTGCTATCATGATCCGGAGGGTACCGGAATATACAAGCACCGTTCAGGCCAAACGTCGTTTAAAGCCCGTGCTCGAAAGCATGTAAGTTCTTTAAGTTTTTTTTTCTTTTCTTATAATTATGCCTTCTAAACTCTTTTATTTGATAACTAATCAATGTTTTTTTTTTCAAGTCTGAGATCACTGGTGAGCTAACTCCGGATTTCCTACGAATCCTAGAAGACACTCATCGAAAACCGGATGGCTCATTTACTGATGGCAAGTCCGAGTCCTTGTTCAATGAAGTGTCGTCCAAGATTCAAGAGTTGGAATCTGAGATGTGTACAGGGGATAATGGAGAGAGTTTTGCTTCTGGTGGGATGCCCATGCATATCAAAAACAAAATTTACAATGAGGTAAGTTACAAATTTGTAGTTCTGTTGGTTTTAAATACTAATGATTGTATTTCTAATGATTTTGTGATATCTTGCGATTGTTTTGTTTGAAATGTTGAACTGTTATCATTGTTTTGACTGTTGGTTGAATTGTTGCCATTGTTTTGGTTGTGATAATTTGTGAATCTCGTGTATGTGATATCGTTGATGGTTTTGTATGTTATAACTTGTGATTATTTTGTATATCATTCCCCCACCAATTGTTTTGTGTTATCTTGTTTTTTGATATCTTCCATTGTTTTGAATGTGATAACTTGCAATTTTGTTTGTTGTTCTGTCGTTAGGTTGCTCCGAAGAAGAAAAACAGGATTTTTGGAGTTGGTTCTCTGCAGTTTGAAGCGTCCTCTTCCAGTAGCGGTCCACCACATCCGTCTCCATCTAATGATCCGGTTATATTGGCTCAGAAACTTGCTGCAGCTGAGGAGTGTATCGAAACCCAGGACTCTCAAATCCAAGAAAGTGCTCAAAGAATGCATAGCTAAGATGCATATTTCGACTACCTCGCGGAAAAAGACTCTGAGTTTGCAGCCAAGTTCCGGAACCCGACCAACCAACAAGCGAGCAACCCAGCTTCCACCAACCCGGAGGGCACCAACCCAGATGGCAACACCGGTGAAATGGTAGCAGCTAGTAGCCAAACTGGGACCAGAAACGTGACATCTCTCTCTCAATCCTTTTGATCTATGTTCTTTTTGTAACTCCCCTGTGCGGGACAAACTAATACACAACTTCTTTTTGTAATATTTATGTTTTATATTCTTTAGAATTTTATTTATCGAATTTCAATTTTTTTTTTTAGAATTTAATTCTCGATTTTAAATTAACAACAAAATATCAAATTAATGATTTATATTGAATATCAATTCTGATCTTTTTTTTATTTATGCACAACAATTTGCGAGGGATGAACTATGACAATATTGCAACGTATTTGCTAGAGACAGAACCCCTTGCAAATTGTGTGACGTTTGCGAGATAAGTAATCCCTCACAATCTCCGTGACATCCGCGAGGAAGGTAGACCCTCGCAAATTGCGAGTTGTTTGCGAGGAAACATTCCCTCGCAATGTGCGTTAGATTTGCGAGGAAGAATATTCCTCGCAAAATTTGCGAGGGAATTGCAATGTTGACCAATTTGCGAGAAACTAGTGTGTCTCGCAAATCCCTTGCTAATGTCTATTTGCGAGGGAGGTGCGATGTATTCTTCCATCACAAATCGACTGTTTTCTTGTACTGACCCTAGACGCGCAAGCCTTCATGAAACACCCTCTTGGTATTTATAACAATTGTTCAACCCTAGAATTGACAAGTTTCCAATTCTGCACCAATAGGAATTTTTCTTCCTATTCTAAACCGGTAAACTAACATGTTTAGATAACTCCTAAATAGAACTAATCCTAATTCCATAACTCGTTAGAATTAGTATAGTCTGCACCTCAAGCTATCTTCAAGCTTATGCCAACATTCTCCCTCTTAAGCTTGAACTCTTTTTCTTCTAAATCTCTCATGCTAATGAGATCCCTCATTTTTTTAAAAACTCTTTACTCTAATTCCAAGACCAACTGTAAGCGCCCTTTGAGATCATCATCACAAGATTGCAAGTCACATTATAGCGCCAAGCTCTCTTTTGATTGCAATTTCACACTATAGCAACAATCTCCAGCCAAGAAAACAGTATTTAGCAATCCTGAAATTAACTGCACGGTAACCGCAGCAGATCTCTCAACTCTCATGGCCATTCCTCTCATACGCTCCACCGTGTGGTACAGAAGCGTACTTCATTCTATCATCCTCTCTGAAAACATACTTCACAGGTAACCAGTGAGGCTCACAATAATCATTATAACCCTTCTACTTGTCTCTGCCTCAAAGCTTCTTACCCTACAATAGAACCAGAAGTAACTTCAGTCATTGCCTCTGCATTTTTTTTTTTGGCTATGTCTCTTCACCAATTCTTTGAAAAACTTCTGCTAGGCCTATCAAACAGCATTGTAGCGCATTTTCAGACATTTTCAATGATTTAATTAAACACCAATATGCACCGGAAATACTTGTGTCTGTCATGATGACATAAACACATTCAAGACCCTTCTTCTCTGATCTTGAGCCGACTTCTCATACAGTTCCGAAGAAAATTCGCTTTTCACCAACAGTAGGCAGCCAGACATAAAGTAGAAAAACGATCAACAACTCCAAATTCCTGTGACTTCTCTTCGCAATCCAATTTGGGAGACATAGAACCAGAGCTTTTCTCAATCTAAACCCGAGCACATCCAGCAACAGTATTTGTACATTCATGTGACATCTTTGTCGATGTTCCTCTCTGCTGATCACTAAATACCACACCGAGCTCGCCAGAAGATTAATCATTTTCTCTGTCTGATCTTCGCAACCAGATTCACACTTGTGACACCCGAGCTTATCACCTTCTACATAGAACTACTAGAACCCTTTAGAGACTCCAAACACTCTCTCATTTCTTCTTCTCACAGTGGGCTTTTTCTAAGCCTGTTTTAAATTAAAAAAAAAATCCCAAAAGACCAATGACGAGAAAACACTCTTTTCTGTTCCAAATTTTTTTCTTTTTTTTTTCTCACGGGAAAAGGAACACAAAGTTTTGTGTGACGGCCTTGCAATTCCCAGCAAACTCGATACTCAACACTTATTCTTTCCTACTAGAACGAATCTCTATTCTTTTCTTCGATGGCTTCCTTCGGACGATATGATCACCAATTCGGTTTCTGTTCTGATGTCTGAACTTTAAATCACCCTTTTCTATGTTTCTTCAATTCCACAAACACTCAACACACGCCTTCATCCTCATTCGCTTCTATGTTCACACCACTACAAGAAAAATTGTCCAAAGCCACAATTTAGCTACAAAAATATTGTAGCCATCCTATGTTAGCCACAATTTAGATACAAAATATTGTCGTGTCTAGTTTGTAGCTATCTCGTAGCAAATTTGTGTCTATTTAGCTACAAATTTAATTCATAGCTAAGTACTGGCTAATAGCTACGAAAAACCACAAAATTATAGAAGCTATCTAATTTGATTTATATTAGTAAGGTAGCCACAAATGTTTCACATATATAAACATCTGTGGCTATAGGAAACTTAAAGCTACAAACACTAACTATAAAACCTTTAATTTTAAGAAACATATATAACTATTATTATATATATAAATCAATGATCTAACACTTGTAAAAAATCTAATTATTTTTAGTCAAATATTTTTCAAATTTTGAATCATAACCCTACATTAATTTATATACCACAAATTTTAAATTAATTATAAATTATTTTAAACTCTATTTAGCTTTAAAACTCTTAAAAATATAAATGAAATCATAAACCGTTAAACGAAAACAGGACTCACTATATAGTATATATACACAAAACCAATAATATTAAAGCAATTACATAAATCTACAAATCTTTTTAAAATACTAGTTACTTATAAATTTAAATCTTTAGACCAACAACTTAATTATAATATATATACATATATGCATATATATATCCAAAGCTAAAATCCCAATTCAATATTACTCAAACTTAATTTTTAAAACCCTTTATTAACATCTTAACCTTAAATTTAATATTCATAATAAAAAGTAAACAAAAAACTATAAAACCAAAAACAAAATAAACTAAAGCCTTTCATTGGCTAATACATAGAGACAAGGATTGAGCTTTGGCTTATTCTCCACCATTGATAGATTCAATCCAACGGATGAAATATTCTCCTTCTTTTTTTCTTTCTTTAGGTTAAAACTCTTCAATTATATTCTCCTTTCCTCTTCGTATCTGTCTCCTCTTTAATTTACTTCCTCTTTTACTTACGATCATCTCCTACATCCTTATACAAAGACCAATCTCATCATTCTTATGGAAAAATCAAACAGTTTGCTTCCCATTTCCTCACATCTCCGATCGCTGGAAGATGCAGAAGGTGGCGGTGGATGCCCTTAGGAACGTCCCCATGTTACTTCTATGGCCTGAAGCGAAGGTGGCTAGCGTTTCATGATATTTGGGTTTACGGCTCCGGTGATCTCTGTGACGGATACCTAGAGGTATATCTCGCAGCCGGCAAAACCAATTCTCCGAATTCATCGCTTAAGCTTATGGGATTAGATCCGGTTTCTTAGATCTGTTTTAGGCCGGATGTCGGATGATTCCAGGTGATTGGGTTAAATCCTTTCTGGCTGAGGATGGAGGTATGTTGTGCTTGTCTTCTCTTTCCCGGAGTTCCAATGGCAGCAGTTCATGTGATGTGTTTTGGTCCTGCGGCCGGTTGTTGGTGGTGGACAGGCGGCGATGGTTTATCAATTGATTTTTTTTTTAGTCAAATAAATAATATACTCACAAATTTGTGAGTAATCGTGTCTAAAATAACAATAAAAAGCCATAAAATTTCAAATAGCTACAAAGCTATAGATACAACAATTTGTGGTTAGTTCGTAGCAACGCTTCCTCAAATAGACACAATTATCAGATAGCTACGAGCTCAAAGACACAAAACAAATTTGTGGCTTTTTGTGGATATGGACATAATAGCCACAAAATTATGGGAATAGCTACAAAAAAATTTGTGTCTATAAGCTATTTTTCTTGTAGTGCACGTCCAATATCTACCCTGTTAGAGACTAAAGACTCAAGTTGGTTTCCCGTTCTGATACCAAATAAAGAACACATATTTGTAAGTCTACATCTTCTAGTACGTATTTGTTGAGTGCGACTATGTATGAGCATAAAGTAAAACAACACAGTTTGTTAACGGGGTTTGGATTTCCTTCGTCCCCGGGATCTAGTCCAGAACAAATCCACTAGAACAAGACTACAATTACAATTACAAAATTGTATATCATATTAAGCAATATTGGAGCGACGTCATACATTTTGTGTGCATTTCTCAAGAATACCCTAGACGCGTAAGTCTTCATGAAATATGTCTTGGTGTTTATAACAATTGTTCAACCCTAGAATTGACAAGTTTCCAATTCTGCACCAATAGAAATTTTCCTATTCTAAACCGGTAAACTAACATATTTAGATAACTCCTAAATAGAACTAATCCTAATTCCATAACTAGGTAGGATTAGTATAGCCTGCACCTCAAGCTATCTTTAAGCTTATGCCAATAGTAAGTAACTTGTTTAAAAGCCTATTCGAAATGAGTGTTGAAGCTGTAGTTAATTTGTATATTAATATGATAGAACATGAGCTAGTAGCCTAGTACATATACCTCCCTATCGTTTGTTTGCGTTTAATCATATGTCTGCCTTTACGTTTTTTTTTCTGTTTTTTTTTATGGTAACTATAATATAGAAATGCAAATCTAAATGTAAGTGCAAATAAACAATCGAAATCACG
Organism: Camelina sativa; assembly: GCF_030686135.1. Classification (NCBI taxonomy): domain Eukaryota; kingdom Viridiplantae; phylum Streptophyta; class Magnoliopsida; order Brassicales; family Brassicaceae; genus Camelina; species Camelina sativa. Next base: position 4,278,574 of record NC_141885.1, on the reverse strand, counting down.
AATGAGTCAGAGTAGTAAATAGAAACAAAGTGAGTGGGAATTTCTGATTTGTTTATTCACAATGCAAAATCCTGATTAAAACCCCCAACTTAGTTGTTACTACTTGCTTTTAACATTTTCTGGCAAGTATTTGAAAATATTGAAAGCTATGTAACAACAAACCTTCATATTATATATGAATTATCAGGTCCATATATATCAGAATTACGATACCAATTTTCGGGTACCATAGATCATATATTTGTTAACTTTCAGTTTTTAAAAAAGACTCGGCCACCGGCTTTCTCAATTCAAATAGTAAATAATAATGTTAACCGTAGTTTGATCTTAAATTGACTGCTATATATACAATAGTTTGGTTTGATCCCCACGCAAAATGTCGATACACTATATTGAATTGTGACATCAGAACACACACTAACATAACCATTATGCTATATTGTTATGATTGTTTTATTACTTAGTTACATGCATACCGATAAACTGAGATTTGGTAAAGATTAGTTGTATATCGAGAAACGGTCCAAATGCACGTAAGTAAAATGTCGTCATAATTGAAACACAAGTGAAAAGAAATTATAAAACTATCCCAAAGAGAGTTGGGTCATTGTATAACACAAGGAAAAACTGTTATTTGCTAACAAAACCATAAATGTTATTTGCTAAACACAAGTAAATAGGTAACAGACTGTTGAAACTTCGTTACCTTGAGGATGTGACTTTGATAGATCGCCAACACCATTGGATCTGATGAGGCAAAAAACGTTGTATCTTCAGGTCGCGTAAATACCATTACACATTGAACCAAATTAAATTGGAAAAGGATTTAAAAAGTATTCGCAGCTTTGAATATGGAAAACAAACCCATGCATCTTGAAGAGCGGAGAATGGTGAAATTGCTTGCTTAACGAAAGAAGAGGAAGGTGATATTGGTCTCTCTCAAAGGGAGGAGACTGAGACGTTTCTCCCCTTGGAGGAAGATGTTGAGGAACATAGACGAGCATCTCGAAGAAGAGTTTTTCAATAAAATATCCATCTTATTAATAAAGAAAAATATTGGGGAATGCCTAAAGGTCGTTTGTTCGTATTAGGATATACATTAATATATTTACTAAGATAGAATACTATCACAATAGAACTAGTATTTAATTAATTTATATACATACTATCAGTTGTCTATTAGTGATTTTTTGGGACAAGACCATATATATAATTTACTCTGATTTCGGGTTTAAGCTTGAGGGGATGTACGAGTTTCGGCTCAAATCCTCCTAGTTTCTAAAAGACAATACTGGGAAGTTGTTAGAAAAAATTGATGAGATAGAGTCTCGAGAGACTAATCTTCGAAATATAGAAAAAAGAAACAACTGCTTGAGATCAGTCATTGTTGCGGAAATTAGATTAAAAGTTCAAGTGAATAATCTTCTTTCTTTTGGCAAAGAGAAGAGTTCAAGCGAATAATCATTCATTCTTTTTCTCGTGAAAGAGAGAATCTCTAGAATTTGATTATAAAGAATAACTTTTTTACTTATGTTTGGAAAATCTCCTCTCAAAACTAAACACTTCTAAAGCTCTCTCTTAATCTTATATCAATGTCGCAACTCAACAATTTATATATATATATAGACTTTAATTCTTTTTCCTATTAAAAACTTAGATCTATATAACTCCTAATTCCATTTGTACTTATCTTGAATCTCTCTCTTATCCTTATCTCTCCATTGTAAAGATATCTTGGACTCTAAGATTCAAAGCTTATCCAACAATCTCCCTCTTAAGCTTTGAATTACCCTTTGCTAAGCAGGCCCAGCGATTGACCAGTGCAACAAGTGCATTTGCACAAGGACCAAAAAAATTAAAGGCCAATAAATTTAAGGCCCAATAAAATAACATTAAATCTAAAACTAACTTGCTTCATTTCTTCCTATTTTGAACCGACCTCACGCTGTCTCACTTGCTTCTCAGTTCTCAACAGACCCAAAATATGTTGTTGCTGCTTCCTTTTTTGTTATTTTGACATAATCTATTTTCTTTGTCCGATTATTTAGTAAAAAATAGGGCCTTTTTTTGTGATCGCATCGGGTCACTCTGTTGATTGAGCCAGCGCTGTTGCTAAGTCATGAACACCAAGCAAGCTTCTCATTTCCATAAACTGAATCCTCGCCAATTCTTTCGTCAATGCATCCGCCTTTTGATCAGCTCCAGGAATGTGATCGACATAAATAAGCTCCCGCTGAACACACTCACGGATAAAATGAAATCGTTTGTGAATGTGTTTGCTTCCCCCGTGAAAGACAGGGTTCCTTGCGAGTGCGATCGCTGCCTTGTTGTCAACATACAAGGTGATCTGCTTACTCTTCCAGCCTGTAACTTCACTTAACAGATCCTGAAGCCATATTGCTTGCTTAGCTCCTTCCGTCACTGCCATAAACTCGGCTTCACAAGATGAGAGTGCGACTGTGTCCTGTTTCTGTGAGCACCAAGTAATCGGTGTGTCACCAAAGAAAAACACATGACCAGTCGTACTCCTTCCACTATCTTGATCAACATTTTGACTATTGTCACTGAAACCTACGATCTCTTTTAAGCCTCCTCGCTTGTACTTCAATCCGTATGATGCTGTTCCACGTAGATACCTTAGTATTTGTTTCATAACTTCTCCGTGTGACTTGCGTGGACTCTGCATATATCTGCTTGTTATACCTACTGCAAACGCTAGATCAGGTTGCATATGCAACAGGTATATCAAGCAGCCAACATTTCTTCGATATCGAGTAGGATCTATCTCCGCTTCCTCAAGAGCTTTGGAAACCTGCAAACCAAACTCTATTGGAATTAAAGTTGGATTACAACTCTCTAATCCAGCTTCCATTAACATCCTACGTGCATAACCTTCCTGTTTGAAAGTGATTCCGTCTTCTTCTTGATTCACTTCAATGCCAAGATAATAAGTAAGATTCCCGAGATCAGTCATCTCAAACTTTGCAGACATTCCTTCCTTGAAATCTTTTATTGTCTTGAGATTGTTGCTTGTATAGTAGATCATCAACATACACAACAACTAAGAGCAAGTCACCTTCTTTTGATTTCCGATACACTGAAGTTTCTTTAACACACCTCTTGAAGCCCATCTCCTTCAAGATTTGGTCTAGCTTTGTGTTCCAAGCTCATGGAGCTTGTCTCAGACCATACAAAGCTTTCGACAACTTGTAAACTTTGTGTTCTTCACCCTTAACCTCGAAACCTTCAGGCTGATCAACATAAACTTCTTCTTTTAGTTCACCGTGCAAGAAGGCAGTTTTCACATCCAAGTGATGAATCTCCCATCCATCTGATGCAGCCAAGGCAATTAGCAATCATAAAGTCTCTATGCGAGCCACTAGAGCGAAAGCTTCTCTTAAGTCTATGCCACTCTCCTGTACATAGTGAAACGACCTGACCCGTTTTTTTTTTTAATAATAAATAATAATAATATAAATAACTATGACTAGTGGTCCCATACCCACTAGCCACCTAACCACAATCACAAACAACAGCGGAATAACAATACCAATTAAATAACCAATAATAATCCATAATAGAATAACCAATATCCAATCCTAACCATTTCAATGTCAAACAACAAGAAACACCAAACCGGCAATCCTAGCAATGTTTCTAATGACCCAACTCTAGCAACCTAGCAATGCCAGACAACATCCAATCGAGTCCCTAGAACATCTTCCTCTTCATTTCCTTGATTCCACAATCACACTTTGCCTTTACCTGCACCACAAACACAAATTGAGATGCATGAGTATTTGATAAATACTCATTGAGGCAATCCTCCCATCTACTGGGCTGTACACACAAGCAATAAGATCTCTCATGCCACAAACAACAGTAATAAAACAAACCAGGAACATGAACAAGTGACCCGACACGATCCGGTTACTGTCAGAATGGTGTCGACCGATACCAGAAGGTATCGACCGACACTGGACATCTGGTGTCGACCAACACCACTTGGGTGTCGACCAACACCTGCTCGACACCCTTGAAACCCTAACGGTGTCTACCGACACCTCCACATGGTGTCGACCGACACTCGTTAAGTTCCCGAGCCGTCCTCGCGTTAGTGTCGACCGACACCACTGTCGAGCAGTGATTTCCTTCGAACAGAACCTCCGAATCTCGCCTCCAAACTTCTCCTCTTTGTCCCACACAATCCCAGGAACGAATGCAAGCCTCAGGAGCTACAAAAAACTCACAAACAAACAACACACAATATCACAGAAACAGAGATCTTAGCTTAGATAAGCCATGGTCATGCACTCACCTTAGCCAACAAAGAGATCTAAGCCCAAAAGATGAAGCTACCACCACAGAAACCTTCCCACCACGTTCCTAACGTTGGATCTTCACTCTCACAGCAAGATCTCTCCAAAAACGCCTTCAAATCTCACAAACTCTCACAAGAACTCTTAGAAACTGTTTTCTCCTCTTTCTCTCTCAAAAACAACAAACGGCGACCAAGACAAAAATAAAACACGACCTAGGTCGTTTTCCCACTTAAATATCTCGGTTCAATGGTTTTTCCTAAACCAAACCGGTCTAAATCGATAATTAAATCAATCTGGTCGAACCAGAAATAAATGGTGTCGACCGACACCACATGAGTGTCGATCGACACCACATGAGTGTTGATCGACACCACATGAGTGTCGATCGACACCCACTCCCAAAACGCAGAGTTTTGGTTCGCGGACGTTACACATAGCCTTTTGCAACCAATCTTGCATGATGCTTACTTCTAGACCCATCTGCATTTCTCTTGATTTTAAAAACCCATTTAAGTCATATCAACTTCACATCTCTTGGATTATCAACTAGTGTCCACGTCTTGTTTTTGTTGATGGAGTCTATCTCTTCTTTGCAAGACAATATCCACACTTATTTTTCTTTAGCATCTTTGTACGAACACGGTTTATCATTGATCAAGAACAACAATATCTCACTTTCTATCGTCGATAGAAGGACATAGTCCTCAAGACATTTCGGTTTCTGGGTTTGACGAGTGGATCTGCGTAGAGGCTGCTGTTGTTGAGTTTCACGAGTGACAATTACCTCAGTGTCATCTCTGTTTTCCTGAGAGACTTTCATCTTCTTCTAGTACATCATTCTCATTATTGGACACAACTGGTACCTCTCCTGCATCCTCGGTGTCACCCCATCGCATATAGAACATTCCTGGTTCCCTATCTGATTCTACAGTTGGTAAGTTCCAAGTCCACTTACTCTTCTCATCAACAACTACATCACGACTTACAACAATTCTACGAGTAGATGGATTGAACAACCTATATGCTTTTGATCCAGGCTCTATTCCAAGATGGACCAATGACTGTGATCGATCATCTAACTTCTTAAGGTGTGCACCATCAATCTTAGCATAAGCGACACACCCAAATATTCTCAAATGATCAATGTTTGGTTTTCTCTCTCGCAGGCTTTCATATGGTGTGATGTTGTTAAGAGCCTTGGTAGGTACTTTATTGATCAGATAGGTAGCATGATGAACACCTTCCCCCCAAAGGTAATTCGACACCTCCATAGCCTTAAGTAGACTCCTTGTCATCTCCATTAATGTTCTGTTCCTTCTCTCCACCACACCATTTTGTTGTGGGGTGTAAGATGTTGTTAGATGTCTTGTGATCCCATCAGATTCACAAAAATCATTAAACTCCCTAGATGTAAATTCACCTCCTCTATCCATTCTTAGTGTTTAAATAGCTCTTCTAAGGTCCTTTTCTAAAACATTATTGAATCCTTTGAAACTTACAAAAGCTTCACTCTTCTCCTTTATCAAGATAGACCACATATATCTTAAAAATCATCAATTATCACAAATATGTACCTATTATTTGCGAGTGTTGCAGGTGATATGGGACCACACAGGTCCGCATGAAGTAGCTCCAACGGTTTAGAGGCTCTAAATAACACAGCTTTTGGGAACACATGTCGTGTCTGCTTACCAACTAAGCATGATTCACAGAGCAACTTTTCTTCTCTTACATCAGACAAACCGTGAACCATTTTATGCAGAAACATTGCCTTGATCGTCTTGAAACTGATGTGTCCGAGTCTGGCATGCCACTTCCAAGTGTTGTCTTCAATTTGTGATAGTAGTGATGTCGGTCTTCCTATCTTGACACTGATTTTGTAAAGTTGATTCGCAGATCGCATTACCTTCACCCAAAGCCTCTCACTTGGATCATGAACTGTAAGATAATCTCGTCTCATACGAACATCACAGCCTACCTCCGTTGCTTGTCCTAAGCTTAGTATGTTGCTCTTGAGGTCAGGGATATAATAGATGTTGCTCTCCATTCTTGCTCTCAAACAATATTGAACCTATCCCTTCAATCTCCACACATGATCCATCTCCAAACTTCACTTTTCCTTTTATGTTCATATTAAGCTCTGAAAATAAGTCTTGTTTCCTGTCATATGGTTACTTGCAATATTGTCTAGATACCACATGCCTTCTTCTCTGCTATAGTTCTTCGGTATGAGCTTATCTTCGTTTAAGAAGACGACTTCATGCATATACAGGGTCTGATCCGCTTTTTCTGTTTCAATCTTGTTTGCTTCTTGTACCTTTTGTAGTTTCTCGGGACATGAAAACGCATAGTGACCAATCTTGTCACATTTGAAACAAGTTATTGTTTTCTCCTTCTTCTCCTGAGTTTGATTCTGATTTGTGTGGTAATCAGTTCTCTCTTGACTATTATATCTTCCTCTGCCTCGTCCTCTGCCACGTCCTCTATATCCTCTTCCTCCTCGGCCACGACCTCTGCCACGAAAGTTGTTAAAACTAGGGTTGTATGTCGATTGTGATTGATAGTCAGAACTAGTAAACAATAATTTTCCTTGTGCGTCTTCTTGTTTATCTTTTCCTTGTATTCTCTCTTCGAAAGCTTTGAGTCTTCCAACTATCTCTTGGAAGCTAGTAGTATTTAGGTTTAATACTTGTTCTAGAGAGGCAACAAGATGAATAAACTTGTTCCTTGGCACACTGTTTAGCAATTTCTTCACCATCCTAAGCTCGTCAATCGTTTTTCCAAGTGATGTTGCTTGAGTTGCGATTTCTGATAGCTTTCCTGCAAAGCTATCAACCCTGTCTGAATCCGCCATCCTTAGCTTCTCGAAATCAGACATTAGAGTCTGCAAGTGTGCCTCCTTGACACGACCAGCTCCCATGTTTCTTGACTTAATCGAATCCCAAATATCTTTAGGTGAAGGGAGATCACCGACTTATAGTATAAGAGATTATGGGATTGATTGGAACAATAATGCTATTGCAACGTCATTCTTGTCTTCATCGGTTGAACCTGGTTCTATTCTCTCCCAAACCTTTTGAATACGCAATATGACCTTCATCTTCATAGACCATACCGTATAGTTTGTAGAGGTAAGTTGAGGACATTGGATCGATACTGATTTGTCCATATCCTTTGGACGTGATCCAGTTGTTAGTTCGCTCATTGTTTAAGAATCAAATCCGCTCCTTTGGATTGATTAAACCTAGAGCTCTGATACCAAATAAAAGATGTAAGAAGAACTTGATTATAAAGAATAACTCCTTTAATTATGTTTAGAAAATCTCCTCTCAAAACTAAACACTTCTAAAGCTCTCTCTTAATCTTATATCAATGTCACAACTCAACAATTGATATATATAGAGACTTTAATTCCTTTTCCTATTAAAAACTTAGATTTAGATAACTCTTAATTCCATTTAGACTTATCTTGAGTCTATCTTTATCTTTATCTCTCCATTGTAAGGATATCTTAGACTCTAAGATTCAAAGCTTATCCAACACGGCTATGATACCAGTAGCGCGAAGATTAAAAGATCAGATTGGTACAAAACACACGAGTGTTTTTCACCAACTTCTATTGTCTTATTTGCTAACTGGTCGACAAGATACTCCCAAAGCATATGAATAGATTTAGATATTATAAAGCTGATCATACTGTCGAAGATTCTTCGGCCAACGTAACTAATTATAAGTAAAAAATAAAAATAACTTTTTCACTTACGAATGGGACAATAGCTAACAGAATTAGTGTCTCTTTCCTGCAAGCAAAAAATTGGCTTGTTTATAATCGTAATGACGCTAAATTATTCGTCTAAAGTCTAAACTAAAGAGATGATATTTAGTCCAACAAATTTTAGTATTGCATTTTTATCCAACACATTTTGAATTATTTAGATAATTTGGCTCTACGCCATTCTTTCCTTATCACAAATTTTGAATTATTTAGAATATTTTTTCTTAACAAATATATTATATAATTGGGCTACAAACATTTTACATTTGAGAGAGATGACTAGTTCAAATGCAGCGTTTGCGGTTGCATTTGCGAGAGATTGCGAAAACAGACGGTTGTGATTTCAAGCGTTATTAAGCGTTTTGAATGACTCGTGTAACGCTTTATATGGGTGTGTTTGCGGGAGTTTTATGACTGGCTGACCATCGGGTTAAATAACGGTTAAAATATAATAAATGTAATATATAATTATATAAATATTTAAAAACCAAAATTTTTATGAAACTTAATTTATAATTAAAAATCATAATAGTACTAAAATAATTATTCAAAAAACAAATAAATTTCATATTGAAATATTTATTAATTTATGCATTTGAGTTTTTACCAAAAATTTCATCAAGTAATGTGATAAATGACAAAACATATACTTTATATCGTAGATCTTATCGGTTAGATCTCACACACTTAATAACTTCCTCACATTTAATCATAAGGCCAAGTTAATTAATGATGAAAGACCAATGTACTTGATGTTTGGAAGAGAAATACTTTTTGTTTTCTTGACTCTCACATAACGATTTTTGTAATGCAGTTCTATGGAGCTGTAGTTGCATCAGTAGGAATGATCAAGCGAGAGCTGAGAAGAGTTAATGGTGATTTGTTTTAATATTTTTCACAAGTAATCATATTTTCTAAATTTTTTGATGAAATTTTATATTTATTAAGATTTTTCTGAACATATGTGCAATGTGCCATTAACTTTACATATTTTTTTTCAAGTTTTTGTAATTAGAATTTTATTTTCTTGTAATTGTTTATTTTATAATTTTCTCAATCATATTCTTATTTCATTTTCTATCATCTTTAATGGGTACAATGGTTAGGTAGAAGATATAAGAAAAAAAAAATTCAGTATCATTGATTTTTATTTTATTTTATTCAATCCCAACTGCAATCGCCTGCAACCGCAAACGCTTATGAAAAGCAGCTTTTGGAATTCAGTGGTTTTGAGCGGTTGTAAACGATTGGAAATGGTTCGTATGGTTGTTACCAATCGCTAGCAACCGCTACTATCCGCAAACACAACTTTTGCAGGAAGTAGCGGGAGAATCAATCAACACCACAAGAAAAGAATCAAAAATATGATATTTCCTAAATGACACTCCTTTAAAATTAGAAAATTAATAGTTTCACGGCCTATTGTGACGGATAACTAAACCATAAACTTTAAATTTCTCAAATATAGAAAACTTCTTCAGAGTAGGGGCCATGGATTCTAGCTTATACTAATCAACTCCTTTGCCCTAAGATACGAACCCAAATAAGTAAATCCCATATGAAAATCCTATATGATAGACCTTGGTGGGACAAATTACTACACAATCGAAAATTCTTATTACATTTGTGATGCAAGAAAAGACGTGAAGGCTTCATATTTCCACCATACAATAATGAAGATAAACAGAATGACTTTGCCTGTCAGGCTTGTGGGCAATATACAATTGGTACAATCTATTAATATTGTAAAGGATGTACCCATGTTGACAACACCAAATCTTACTTCAACAAAGAGTGTGTCGAGTCACCCATTGTCTTCATATCCCCTTTTCACCCCAAATTTCCTCTCCAGCTTCTCTGATTCGATACAATGACGTTTATGACAAGGGAATACCAATATTGCCATTTTTGTGGCAAAATGATAATTAAAGGTTTAGTTTACTATTCTTTTATTTGTCATCTTATTTTCCATCTTTTTTGCACCTGAAAACGGGATATGAAGACAAATTTTGCGGAAGTGATGATAACAAATTTTGCTTCTACATATGTCACCAATGCAATTCTCTTATCCACAGAACTTGTGTAGACTGACCGCGCGTCATACAAATATCACGCCACAACCATCGTCTCCTTTTTACTTCTTCTCTTCCTTCTGGAGAATGGTCATGCGGAGTTTGTCGTCAGGTGCTTGACGGAGACTTTGGAGAATACTCTTGCTCAAAAGATTCTGCTTATGCAGTGCATTGTAGATGTGGAGTGCGAAGTGATGTATGGAATGGGAAAGAACTTGAAGACCAACAATAAAATGTATATGATAATATTATGAGGTATTTAATTATTATTGTTATTTTATTTTTTTAAAAATAGGTCGGATTGTTTCATATGTCACCAAAGTGCACTTATCTTTTCGGTCAAGGGTACTGAGAGAACTTCAGAGTTAACCGTGCTTGAGCTGGAGTAGTTTCAGGATGGGTGACCTTACGTGAAGTATTGTCGGAACTGTGCGAGTGAGGACAAAACACAAGGAAAGATCATGTGGTGATTTGTAGAGACGGTAAACAAGTCTTTAAAGCATCTCGGGCGTAGCAAATTGACCATCGGATATGGATAGGCTCACGGGCCTAGTGAGAGGATGTGAGGCCCATTAAGGATTGTGGGCCCATGGACTGGGAGTGGACATGGAACTCACTAAGAGGTGGTGGTCGGGGCGGTACAAATACAACCTAAACAACCTAAATGATAATAAATATGCATAAAAGAAGATATAATCAAGCTCTAAAAACACATTAAAGTACAAGATATCATAACAAGAAAAGGAAAACAAGAGGACCAACTAGAATGCGGAACATTGCAAAACACCATGACGACAAGGTATTAGTTGAATTTACATATATTTGTGAGCATGTAGATGATGGATCAATGACACTTTCATCTTTCCTTGGGACAATTTGGAGAGAACATGTACCTGTCCTACTTAATGATTGGAGGCACTTGCCTCATCAGACTAGAGACACACTATGGGAAGAGATTTAGACATTTTTTGAAATTACATATTACTTATAGTAATGCTTTTGTCTATATAAGACTATAACATTCAATTTTGTTATAGGGGAGGTTCAATTTGATCAAAGATTGGCAATGACACATCTCATTTCTATCTTTTATAAAAATTTCTCAAATAGAAAAATAAATTAAAATAACATTAATCACATCAACACATGTTCGCAATGCAATAAATATTGGTTCTATCGCCCAAAAACAAATCTACTTTATATCTTATATAAAAATAATTGCAGATCAAAAAATAAAATGAAAACAACATTAATCACATCAGAACGCGTGTTCGCAATGCAATAAACATTGGTTCTATCGTCCAACGACAAATCCACTTTCTATCTTAAATAAAAAAATTCAAAATTCAAGAAAACATTACTCAGATGTTATAGAAAAATATGAATATTGCTCATATATTATACATCTTCTAGAAATTATTCATTTATTGAGTGCTCTGGTGTTATTACAATTATCAACCTAGGTTCAATTTTCATTTTTTGTTTCGAAAATATTAAAAAATACACATCAGCAAACTATTTCACGTCATACGACGACTGAGTTATAATGTTTCATGGCTGACATATAACAAAAAGTAAACTGAAAGTAAACAGCTGAATTTTATTACTTGATGGTTGAGTTATAATACTGAAAGAAAAACAAAAGGTCTGGTAGATTCATATGACAGCTGAGTTATAATGCTTTGTGGCTGACTTATAACAAAAAATAAACTGAAAGTAAACAGCTGAATTTTAGTATTTGACGGCTGAGTTATAATACTCAAGGGAAAACGAAAGGTCTCGTAACAAGAAATAAACTGAAAGTACACGACTAATTTATATTATTTCACGGCTGAGTTATAGTACTTAAGAGAAAACGAGAGGTCTCTTAGATTCATATGACGACTGAGTTAAAATGTTTCGTGGCTGACTTATAACAAAAAAAAACTGGAAGTAAACAGCGTAATTTTATTACTTGACGGCAGAGTTATAATACATAAGAGAAAACGAAAGGTCTCGTAGATTCATATGACGGCTGAGTTATATTGCTACTCCATTGTATAAATAACTCAGCTGACACAAACCTTGTTCGAGAACATGTAGCTCAGCTTTAGCTGATGGCTCAACGCGTTCAATCCATAGTCATCGAGAACCAACTTCACAAGCTTGTCTTGCGTTGTTTCCGCATTTATTTATACAACTCTACACCCACTATCGTCGGTGTTAAATATATACTTGTGTTTCTTTACCCAATTACTGGAAACAACAATTACTGGAATTGGATCCATGAACGAAATTGAAGAAGAATGAGGAAAATAAAGTTATGGATATCTCTGTTGATGTGAAGAACAAGGTGAAGAACATGTAAATCCGTCACTTTTGAACCATGTGAAGAACAAGAGTCGAAAAAAGACGTTTCGTATTTCCTTAGAACATGATGACATGGAATAATGCATCCGAAGTGGCAAGTCAACCACCAAACGAACATATAAATCAGCCTAATTAGCTATCAAACAAAATTTTCACTCAGTCGCAATCATGAATGCTATTACAGTAATTAAAAAACAAAAAACGGCTGCCAAACTCAGTCGCTTAATGTCATAACTCAACTGAGAATCTGTAACTCAGCCGTAACATTTAATAAGTCGGTCGTAACTGGATGATATTCTAGTAATTAATCTTTTGCTACTAAGTCAGCCGTAAAATAGCCGATTTTTCCGATAAGTCAGCTCATGACAGTTGAGTTATAGTATTTAATCATAACTCAACCGTAACGACATCTCGTAAGTAAGCCGGTTTTAATAACTAATTCAGCCGTGTCGAAGTATTACTCAGCCAAGTTTTTGAAAATTCAACTATTGGATAAAAACTCAGCCGTACTTATGGCTTAGTTATGCTCGTAACTCAGCCATTTTCTCATAACTCGGACATATATCATTAAGTCAGCCATAACTATAGGCTGAGTTATGCTCGTGATTCAGTCAACCGCTCATACCTCAGCCAGCCGGAGAAAGTTAATTCAGCCGTGTTGAAGTATTAACTCAGCCAAGTTTTTGAAAACTCAACTATTGAATAAAAACTCAGCCGTACTTATGGCTGAGTTATGCTCGTAACTCAGCCATTTTCTCATAACTCGGACATATATCATTAAGTCAGCCATAACTATAGGCTGAGTTATGCTCGTGATTCAGTCAACCTCTCATAACTCAGCCATTTTCCATAAATCAGCTGCAATATACCATAAATCAGCCGTCATTACCGTTGTAGCGCTTTACGGTTGAGTTATTTAATACACGTCAGCGACTTCTTACGTGGCGACGTGATTTGTCTGACATGGCAATAACATTTTTGTAATTACGTTTTTTTATAATGTGCAACAAGGATATGTCGGGTATAGAAAATGGACTCGAAATATGATAGTAATAAAAAAGTTTTGTATAGTTCTGGTAATATTACGTAAAATATATGACACGTGAGTAAATCTTCTAAAATTCAAAGATAAAATAAAATAATATTAAAACAATATTAATCAAATCATAACACTTGTTCACAATGCAATAAACATCGATTATATTGTCCAACAAAAAATTCTACTTTCTATATCAAAAAGTAAAATTTTAAATATTAATCACATCATAACGCGTGTTTGCAATGCAATAAACATCGATTACATCATTAAACAACAAATATACTTTCTATCTTTTATAAAAAAAAAGTAGCATATTAGAAAACTTCTGGAAAAACGTTTCAAAAAAATTTCTTTTAAATCTTTCAAAAAAAGTCGAGATGAAAGTACCAAAAACTGGAAGAGAGGTAAAAAGAAATAAATTGTGTTTCTCGCTTATGACAAGAAATCAAGGAGCATAACTTACTCGATAGTAAACCAAGAAAGATCTAGAGATAGTAGACCAAGATGACTTCAGGTAATTTGAAAATCGTTAAGAATTTCGATAACTGTTGAGCTTCAGGTATTTTTTTTTTTTTTGAGAAAATGATCTCGTATAAATTTTTATTTGGAGAAATTTTCATGTAATGTTAGTCGAATAGATGATACACATAAAATTTCACATATATAATTAAACAAAAGTTTAGTCAAACTTTTCCAGTCACTTTCATAATTTCAAAATTATCTAGATTTCTAATTAAAGTTGAGTTTACTTGCATGCATGTGTCACTTTTTGTTTCTCTTCAAACATTTTTAACTTAATATTTTTGTTAACATCTAGAGTAAAGTTCTTAATTAAAAGCTCAACAATTTTCAAAAACTTAAATTTTTTTATATTTTCCATTTTCATATATTAAATTCTTTGAAATAAAATAAGCATATAATATTCACATGTTTCTCAGTTTCACCAGTTTCTCCACTACCAAGATCTAGAGATAGTAGACCAAGAAACTGAGAAACATGTGAATATTTTGAATTAAATGGTGAAGTTTAAATCACTTAACTGCCATTTTAAAGGAGTGGATTAGGAGGGCGCAACACATACAAATCCTTTTTCAGATAACCCAGAGGGAAATCTGAAGACTCAAACAAACTGTTTGGCCAATATATAATTTATTTTCTGATTTTGAAACGTTTACTATAAATATATTAATAAGCATTTCACAGAATCTGATACTTAAAACTTAATGTCTTACTTAATTAGGCATCTCTCTTAATTTGGGTAGTGGTTTGGACGGTTACAGTCTGCTACATTGGATACGGGGAATTTCTGTAAGTTGTTTCAAAGCATGGTTCTCTGAAGCCAATCCAAAAAACAATTTCCTGGTTTTGCTCTTCATTCTAACAATAGGATTATTAATGTATTGTTGTAACGTATTTAAAAGATTATTTTTAAAAAAAATCTTACTAACTACGTTAGAACAATTTTAACAATCTTTACTGATAAATTATTATTAGAATGAAGAGCAAAATATAGTGTGTTATGAATATACATGTTCCCCACGTTGACATGCACGAACGTTTTTTTTTTTAAAGGAGTTTTAGATTTAACATTTGAACAATGCATATATATATATTAACATTGCATAGATCCTTATTTTAACAATGCATATATATATATATATATATATATATATATTAACATTGCATAGATCTTTAACATTGCATAGATCCTTATTTTAGCACGGATAACACTTAACTTAAGAGTATTATAAATTATAATTTTTTCACTAAAACAAGCCACCGGACGGCTTTGCTGACTAAGCACAGCACCAATGCCCACCTTCGAAGCATTACAATGCAGTTCAAATGTTAGAGAAAAATCCAGTCAAACAAGGATTGGAGCAGAAGTCAGCTTTCTATGACCCTATAGTAGTTTGAGGGCCGAGACTTGGGATTCCGAAGACTATGGTGGTAGATGAGTTTGATCGATACTATAGGAGTTTGTTTGGGTACACTCTAAAGTATCGATCAAACTCTTCTACCCCTATAGTCTTCCGAACCCCAAGTCTCGGCTCTGAATATACTATAGGGTCATAGAAAGCTGCGAGCTGCTCGAAAAGTGATGCGGAGCGAAAGGTGGTGGCAGCGGTGAGAAACAGAGACGGAAGTGAGGCTCTGTTTTGTGAAGGTAAAACAGAGCAAACAGGAGAGGAGAGGCGAACAAGCGGATCGGAACAGTGAGTGAGAGTCCTCCTCTCAGGTCTCGTGCAAGACAAGATCTTATGGGCAATTTAGATTGCCTCTTTTTTGTTTTTTTCTTATTCAAATCAATGGTGTCATACATAGGTGATCACAAGCTCTATTTATAGAGTTGTGTAACGACTCACGAAACTTGATCCTAATCTAAGAAGATAAAGCCAAATAAAACCCAAAGTTTATCCTAGATAAAACCAAATCAAAAGAAATAAAAACCAACACCGACTCTTTCGTGATGGGTACGCAAACGACTACTAAGGCCCATCAGAAGAACAATGTCCGCTACATCAAAAAGTCCTGACTCGAGCATCTGGTCGACCCAGTTGCACATGTGCTGCAACACAGAACCGACTCCAAAGATGGAGCATTCGTAGAAAGACTCGAATTAGGAGCGAAAGGATCAGTTTCTGGGTCAATTCGTTGGGCAAGGAGAGCATGGTTAAAGGATTTGGATCCACCCACAATGATAGGGAGTTTCCCGTTGGAAACTTTAGATATGGACAGTGTCACAAAAGGATTAATTTTTGGGACAAAACATTGGGAAGGAGAGCATGGTGAAAGGAGTTAGATATATCCACCCACTATGATAGGGAGTTTCCCGATGGAAACAACTATAGATTCGGATATGGATGGACCTACGTGCCAAGAATGGTCATGGAATCCACTAAAAAAAATAGGCCCATAGACCAGAAGTGGACATGAGGCCCAACGAAAGAATTGACGATCGGACGTTACAAAATTGCAACTCATGTCACTACAAGAAAACATGCAAATAGCGACTGCACTATTAGTCACTGTCTAGTCGCAAAACGATGTGTTACGACTAAATAGCGACTAAAAGCAGTAATCGTAAATCGAGAGTCGCTAAAATAAATAGTCGTAAAATTAGTCGCCAAATAGCGACTACATTACGACTATTTTGCGTAGTCATAAATTTAGTCGTAATGTAGTCACTAAATTTAGCGACTACGGTACAACTATTTTATGACTATGCTAAAATAGTCACAATGTAGTCACCAAATTTAGTGACTAATTGATGACAAACTTACGATTATGTATTTAGACAATATTATATTTATACTGCATTAGATATATATATATATATATATATAATTTTAATAATAATATATTTTATTAATTATTTTTAAATATATACTCCATCCGTTTCAAAATATAAGATGTTTTAGAGAAGTTTTTTGTTTCATAATATAGGATGTTTTCAAATTTCTATGCAACTTTTAGATTAATTTAATATTTTATATTATGCAGTATTGTTTCTTATTGGTTGAACTTGTTAAAAGTAAAGACTTCTTAATCTGCATGCTTTAGTTAAAACATCCTATATTTTGAAACGGATGATGTATAAGTTATTGAATAACAGGTTGTCTTTGGAATGAATTGATATTAAAAAAAAAAATACTATATTTATTATTATGAAACCATGATATAAAAAAAACTGTATTACAAAATAAAACTAAAAAACATAATTAAAAACAAGAATACAAAAAATACATCATACTACTAAAAAAAAAAGAAAATAAATATTGGAAATGCAGAAACATCAAGGGTTAATGTTTGAAGCGAGGGAAAAGGAGGTTGCTTTGCTTTCCCATATGAGAAGTCTTTTGCTTTTGAGATGAATGCTAAAGATTTTGACCTGAAGCAAACTGCAGAGACCGAGACAAGGAGAAAGGAAGCCTAGCTGATGGAAGCATCTTTTAAGGAACTTAAAGCGAGGGAGAATGGGCTCAGATTGCTTAATGACACCATTAGAGAGAAATCAGCTGAACTGGAGAAGAAAGAAGTTTGCTTACATATACATAAACTGGATTTAACAAACATAAACGAGGGAGAATGAGCTCACGCTGCTTACATACCTTGAAGCGAGGGAGAATGAGCTCAGGTTGCCTATTCATGAAAAGGACGAGATTGAAATTTCTTATTCAGGTTACTGACTTCAATAGTATCCATGTCAATCTTTAACACCCACAATGGTGTCGAACGACACCAACCCAGAAATCCCTTCAAGCTCCTTCTCGCCGCAAATCCCTAATCCACTACAACCATCGATTTTTTGATCGATCTAACACTAAAACAATAACACTTACCTAGATTACAGCCATGAGAGAGCTTCCTTGTGTCTCCCAATCCACCACCAATCTCCCATCCATCCCCTCACACATGAAGAAGATGGATCTCCCTTCTTCTCCTTACTTCCCAGCCACAGCTCTCCCTTCCACATCCACAGATCTCCCCAAAAACACCAAGAAGATTCCTAAAAACTCTCAAGATCACTCTCAAACGCTTTCTCTCATTTTCCTCTTTTTTCTCACTAAACAGCGACCAAAAGCACCTCCCCCCCTTGACATAGGTCGCTTCTCCACTTATATACTCGGTTTGGACAACCAAATAAACCAAACCAACCCAAAATCGCGAAATAAAATAATCTGGTCGAACCAGAAAAGCTGGTGTCGACCGACACACCTCTGGTGTCGATCGCCACCCATCCCCAAATCACACTATTTGGTTCACGGATGTTACAATCAAAAACCAACGTGTGGCTTTATAAAGATGTTGCACAGTTTTTTTTTTCGTTGGACAAAAATATGCATAGTTTTATTTATTTATTTATTGTTCAAACCCCCAAACGTAGCAAACCGGCCGTCGGATATGGATGGGCTCACGGGCCTAGTGAGAGGACGTAAGGCCCATTACGGAAGGTGGGCCCATGGACTGGGATTGGACATGGGGCCCACTGAGAGGTGGCGGTTGGGGCGTTACAAAAACAGATAAGTCGACAGTCAAGGCCAAGAGGTGTTGAAGATTTGAGCAAGACATCAAATCGCAAGCTCACTCATGTTATAGCGACGCCACATTCACATACAAGGTGGAGATGTGGTAGATGGTCCGTATCAAACTGATATTGGGACGTTGAAAGGGTTTCCATAGCTGATAGACACAATGGCTTGATCGGCTTATTGAAAGGAGGAGGGTGTTTGAAGGGTTAAGGTTGGACATGGTTTTCTCGAGAAAGTTTGGGTAACCACACTTCTATGGTAACCATATTATAGTATCATCAAGTGATATTATACATTCATCATGGCAAACAAGTTTTTAAATCTTTCACAAACTAATTTTGTTTTCAAATTAATTGTGTCCATGACTAACCATTAAGACGGCTACATGGGATAAAACATTAGGCAATGGATTGATAACTTCAACTCTCTTCAGAGTTAAAGCCATCGAAAGTATAATTTCTGTGTATAAAAATAGTAATTATTAGGCAGTGGATTGATTCCTTCCGGAAATTACAATCTTGGCAAATGACTAATTGAAATTTGTTAGCTACTAATTAAAACTCTACAATTCAATACTACTCTCTCCTATATGATTCTTTAGAAGATGCTTTCGAACGTTTTTGTTTCATTTTTTCTGTTTTAAACCGAAACTTTTAATATAATTAAAACTTCTTGTGACTATTAATAGTTTGCAGAAGTAGTTTTGTTGATTTTTTTGTTAGATAACAAATGTCAAAAAAAAAAAGAGGATAGTTTAATCTCTAAATTCTTCTACTTTTGACTTAAACATATTATAAAAAACCATTATATTCAGTATAGAATCCTTAAAGCAAAGAATCGACAAATAAATAAAACCCATTCCTATAAAGCAGATTTATGGACGACAAAGCGGAAGAAGATCCGTGTAATTAACACTAAC
Organism: Camelina sativa; assembly: GCF_030686135.1. Lineage (NCBI taxonomy): Eukaryota > Viridiplantae > Streptophyta > Magnoliopsida > Brassicales > Brassicaceae > Camelina > Camelina sativa. Next base: position 4,259,065 of record NC_141885.1, on the reverse strand, counting down.
CATACCATTGTTCACATTTAAGAGTCACTCTTGTTTGTTCCCACACTACTTACTTACATAGAAGTTACTTAGTCAAATTATAAATGGACTAAAACAAGTAAGTTGTAATTGATTTATTTAACGTTTCTTTCGTAGATGGTAATTAAGAGTTAGATAGTTCCCCGAGAGCTTAGCTTTAAGCTTTATGTATATATATGCCTGCAAGAAACTCAACAAACAAAGAGTTGTTATACGAGATGCCTCATTAAATAAAGGGTCCCTTAAATAAAAGGCCACATCTTACATGGATTGATTCAGTGTAACAGTTTCCAAATAATAATCACGGTAACCCGTAAGACCTTCTTTTATGGACCGGAGAAAGAGCTCTGGTATGCATGTGTTGGTCTGATAACATATATTGCAAGAAGTGTAGAATTCGAAAGCTTTTGTCAAGAGTACCAAGCACAGATACTCGATCGTTTCTCAATACAGTAAACAGTAGCAAACTTTGCAAAATACTAGATTACATATTAATCTTTTTTTTTTCAAGATAAATTTTTTCTGTCCTCAAAAAAATCTGACAACGACGACGAGTAAATTATTTAAGTTATGCAGATAACATGTATATCATAGAACGAACACCAAAATAAATATAGAACAGAACCACGACGAGTATCATAAAAAGAAAACACTAACATCAAGACTTCGAGGAAATGACAAAGTAGCGTAAAATTACTAGAGAGACTAGGGTGGTGGTAAATAAAAATTTTGGGATCCGTAAAAATTTTGAAGATGGGTACTCCGAGGTCTTGGGAACATAAGGTGATGAAGATGGGAGTGAGACCAAATCTTCAATGAAAGGAGATAAAACACAAATCTCGGAAGAAAGGCAACAGAGGACGCGTGTCAGAGGATAATACTTGAACAACCTCTTCTTATTGTCATAAAAAAAGAGATGACCCTTCTTACAAACCGTCAATGGCCTGAACCAGACTTGCCATGGTTGAGAAGGTACAAAACTCCGAAGACTGATGGAGTAAGTGTGGCTCCAAGACATATCTTGTGGGTCCCAAGCACAATATTTCTAGTGTCCAACCAGAGCTATTATCGGTTTTGGCAATGGTTAAACGGTCATCAAGGTTGACTAGTTGGTCTGAGTCGCAGCAAATAGGGGGAGTTGGGATATGATGAAACTCTTTTGAAGATCCAAAGCCAGTATACTATGATAAAGGTAGATTGACCCATTGATAAAGGTAGACTTCCTTCTTGCTTCAACATTGTAAGGAGGAGGATTCAGTGATTTCCGCCATTCCCCAATATTGACATCAAGGATCTCGCAGAAAGGGTTAGGATCGAAAAACATCCTCACTACTTTATAACTCCCACTGACTACGTCCCTGCTGAATCCCATCACCCAATACGCAGGAAAAGTATTCCACCAATAATCTACCATACCAGTTGTAATTTCTAAGACACATATCTTATCACAAAAATAACATGTTGATCTGGTGAGAGAGAGAGAGAGAGAGCTTACACGTGGAAAGGGGGCGACCATATCGGGTATCCACTGGATCTGGCCCGGAAGGGAAACTAATGGATGCTCCGGTACAAGGAACCTGGTACGGGGATGCAAACCAAACCTTCACATGTCAGCGAGGGTCGTGTGGTGGCGTCATCGCAGTGTAAATAGACCACATCGATCTCTTCGAATCGCGGCGTCTCGGACCGGTGGTCTACGGCCGCCAGGATTTTCGGCATCTTCTGCCTCTGAATTTTCATACGCCTCTCCGCGAACCCCCTCGACCCTATAATATATCTCCATTGTTTCGATACCGTTTTGAATTCGAATACGGATTTCAAGGGCAGTCGGATGAGAATCTCTTCCACTAGATCGGCGGCGGCTTTGGTTTTTTTTCTTCTTCTCTCGTTCTTTTTTTCTTTCTTTTCCTTTTTTTTTTTTTTTCTCTGTTGTGAAAAAGGGAAAATAGTAAATCCTGCCATGAACACACAGTAGCATTCTTCCTCTCCAATGCCACAAACAGTTCAAACAAAGACCATTTTGTCCTCACTCATGGTTTCAGACTAGTAAGCGATTTTCCATTTAAACAATTAATAAACGATTAATTTTTTTCTTTTTCGAAGTGACATAAAGGTGGCAGAGGGATTATTACTTCATCGGGCATCGCAACAGTTTGGTTTCTGTAATCAAGAGATAACCAATCTCTTTCATCAATTCCCTTCTACGGTGTAATCAACCACCGTTGCTCCCAGCCGCCGTCAGAGGGGAAGCCTCGGCTGATAGTTCCCATGTTACCACCCCTGGCGATTGGTATGTTTTTTGTTGAGTTTTCCCTTCTTTGCGTTATATCATTGTTTAATTTTTGTTTACCCTAAGTTTAGTTTGTTTCAGTGGCGAGTTGGAGTTAGATGAGCCCGTTGTTTCGGAGGAATATCTTACCGCCGCCCCGGAGAAAGGTTAAACTCTCAAGTCTAAGAACTAGAACCCGTTTGGTTTGTGGGTCCTAAATAATATGGATTAGGGTAGACAACCGATCCGATAGACATGCCTTTCAACATTTTTTTGCAAATCTCATATGTATTTTTATATTTCCGTCTTTCGGTGGACATGTCCACCTTCTTTATATTTGGTTCATGACAAACAACATTACCAACTTCTACTCTTCTGCAGGTCGGGCGCCGATGCAGACGCTGGTAATATTGTCCGTCCACCGATAACATCATTATTTTACCCATATTAGCTATAGTTTTCATATGTATTTAAGACTAATTTAATGAGATTTCGGGTATAAAAGGTCTATTATCAAGTATTTCAGGTTTCAAGAAGGTTTTACAGGTTTTATAGCAAAAAGACCAAAAGACAAGGAAAATACGTTTTAGGAAAGTTTCATAGCTTTACAGTACGGGCCACTTTTGAAGACCTTCCACAACTCAAAATATATCATGCTTGGTATCTATGGAAAGCTGGAAGAATCATTCTTTCTCCTCAAAGTGGAATCAAGTCAATCCATTCATTCATCCGGAAATTATGCCATATTTACCGAGACGTGTTATAAATCGACGTGAAGAGAAGCAACCAGACGATGACCAGCGACCATCACCACGGCCCAGTCCAAGCCTCCTCCACGGTCCCGAAGCCTCCTTCGCCGCCCCTTGTCCTGCACTTAAGAAGAGAAGACGTTTCTACCCTTACAAAATCCTAATCCTAAAACAAAACCCTATAAATACTCTTAAGACCTAGGGTTTTCAAGAGTGCATCTTCTACAGCCCTTGGAGCCGCCCTAGCCACGACCAGAGAAACTCTTTCTCTCTCGCTCACCATCTCTCTTGAAGCTTGAAGATCTGCCATCAATCTTTCTTTCTACTCTTTCTAGTTCTTTCATACTATCATTGCTTTTGGGATCAAGTAACTTTTGTGACAAATAGAAAAGTTTCCTTTGAACCCCTTTTTGTTTATTGATTCACTTTTGATGCTATACTTTATAATATCAATGTTGTTTCTTTGCATCATGAGCGAGTAGTTTACTTTGTTGGGTTCTATGGGGTGATTCAAGGGGAATTCATAGGTTCGCTTCAATTAGGTTGTTAGATCTTATTTTCGGTTTTATATTAGAGTTCTTTTGGGACATCTTTATCTTAATGCTTATGCTTGGATTGATCACCAAGTACTGATCTAGAGAACGGGAGCGCTAACCGCGTTATCCTACTTCTCCGAACTAGTGTTATACCGAAACCTTGCTCGTAACCTGCGTAAGTTGAGTTACGAAGTTTGGTGAATGTATCGAACTTGTTTAACTAGCTGGTTGACATGCGTTGTTGCCTGCGAGAGTTGAGTAACGGAGTGTAAAGACTTTAGGCTTTCATTCTATGAGAATAACTTGTTAGTTCATTAGTGTTTCGTAGTTGAGAACCTACACCGAAAATTAGTATTTACTTGTTAGATCTTACACTTAATATTGCTTAGAACAATGAAAACCCTTAGATGACTCCCAGAACGCCGAACGCCTTAGTCTTATAGTTTTAAACCGTTTTTATTTATTTGCAATAGTTATTAGGAAAACCAAAACCCCAATCTCTTATTCAGTCCTAGCCATAGTTCTTTCTCTTATAATTCAATTTGTGTTTGCTATTACTCTCTGTGGGATCGATCCTAAAATACTACACTGATTAACTGTGCACTTTCAGTCGTTGTGTAGTTTTTTCAGGTAAAAGATTTGGAGTGAAATTCTACACACATCAGACAACTATCAGAAGCCAAGGTATAGGTCTTATCAATTTAGTTATTTTGTGTGGAAGTTTGCTGTTTTCATAAGTACAACATTGCAGGTCTGATCCCCGGTTTGTCTTCGGTGGACCAAATACAAAACCAAAGGTAGATGTCCACCCATTGCCAAATACAAAACCAAAGGTAAATCATCCTCTCCATTGTAGGTCCGATCACAGGTTGCCTCCGGTGGACCAAATCGAAAATCAAAGGTAAATGTCCACCATTTGTCTTTCATGTTGTGATGTTTTTTCTGCAATCCATTGTCAATCTTGGCTTCTTCATGGTGGTTTTGATCTAACAATCCTAAAATAAACAAAGAAAGCGAATATAAACAAGAACCACACAACCTAGGCACTCGATGCAAGCATTCGAGTACATGATCGGGTGGGGTGATCGAGTAAACAAGGGAAGCAAGAACAGCCCGAAAGTATACTCGAATCAGGTGATCGTGTACCTATTCGGGTAAGGGATAGAGTGATGAATAGAAATGTAAACAATCTAAATACGAAAGCTCCTAAGGATGGGGCACTCGACTCCTAAGTGTTCCTGACCAATATGGATATCCTACATGCCTCAAGCAAATATTCCCTAGACAATGAATCTCTAAAATCTTGTTAAAACACTCTCATGATAGAAACAATCAACCTTAAATCACTTCCCTACCCAACTCTCGTTGGAGAAACATGACCAAGCAGGCAATACAAACCGATCCATTATTGTCAATAAACCCCTTACTCATCTAATCTCTTAGGCTAAGTGAGTAAATCTCTAGCATTGATTGATTCAAGCATTTCATCTAAACCTCTCGGTGCCACCCGAGTAGAGACATGATCAGGCGCGTCGAGTACGGTGTCGGGTTGACCCTCGGGTTCTTCCCTTTTTTTTATAAATAAATAAATATGCAAAAATAGAAAATAAAAAAGAATAGATAGATAAAACTTAAAACAAATTAAATGATACCTTTGGGACTTCCTCCCAAGTGAGCTTGTTTAAAGTCACTAAGCTTGACTCTTCATGCTCCTTAAGCATGGGATCTAGGAGGGGGAAGATCTGGAATCCTCTCCACTGTAGTTGGCTGATTCAATTGATTTCCCAAGTCTTGTCCAGGTTCCACAGAAAATGTCTTGTTGACTTCTTCAAGATGTTTGACTTTTCTTTGCTTTGTCTTAGTGGAGAAAGCTTGACCATCAATAGTTGGCCTCTTAATTCCCTTTTTGACATCAAACTCCATCTTGAAGTGGTCCCCATGCTCAATTCTAATCTTGCCTTTCTTCACCTCAATCACTACACCTACTGTTGCCAAGAATGGTCTCCCCAGGATTAGTGGATCATCTGGTTCATTATCCATATCAAGGATCATGAAATCAGTAGGAACTTCCACTCTTCCAATCCTGAGAGGCAAATTTTCCAGGATCCCAATCGGATGTCTCATTGTTCTATCAGCTAGAACCAAATACAGACTACTTGGTTTGAAACTGCTGAACCTCATCTTATTAGCAACTGACAGTGGCATGATGCTGACTGAGGCTCCCAGATCGCACAAGCAATTTTTGAAAATCTGAAGTCCTATAGAGTATGGCAAAGTAAAAGATCCAGGATCTTCCAATTTCTCTTCGATTCGCAGCTAAGGATCTAAGCACACTCCACTCCTGAGAATCTCTTACCCAATCTCCTTGACAGCTTCCTTAACCTCAATCTCCAGCTGAGCTGCCTCCTTGGTGACAAAAGTTTAGGAGATGGAGCTTTACGCTTGGCCATACGCTATGCAAGCGCCTCTAATTGGATGTCAAGAGCAGCATTGAACCTTTCCTCTAGTTCCCCTACTGCTACTTCAAGCAATTGAGGTTGATCTGTCATCTGAACATCTACACGATGTATCATCCGATCACCAACATCGGGTAAGTCCTCGAGTTCAGCCTCGGGTAGTTCTTCAGACTGTGATTCTCAAACCAGTGCTCGATCATCAACTCGATCATTCTCCTCGGGTAAAGGCTCGGGTTCATACTCGGATATGTAGTACTTGGCCTCATTTATCCCATAGTGATCCATAGCCTCCCCATCTTGAACATCACTGTCCTCAGTGAGGTAGTCCTCATAATCATCATCAAGGAAAATGGCTTGGGCAGTGGCATAATCCTTCGGGTTCTGAACAGCTTTACCTGGAAGCTGGTTGATTTTTGGAGATGGTTGGTTGTTGTGGTGGCCCTCTAGGTATCTCAGCTTGGTGTTGAGAGAATCATATTTGGCAGTCAAGTCGTTGTATCCAGAATCGATCTTGTTGCTCATCTCGGCAAAACGTTTGGCATTGTCCATTGCAGCCGATGCTTGACTCTGGATCATTTATTGAATCAGTCCGCGTAGATCATCTTCTTGGGATTGGTTCTGCGGGCTTTGTTGTTGTTGGAATCCAGGTGGTGCAATTGGTTGGTAGTTACCCGAGTATTGCTACTTAGGAGCATAGCCTTGATTGTACTGAACAAAAGGCTTTTGCTGACCTTGCTTTCCTTTGACTCCGGATGGGTAGACTTGGTCTTGAGGATTAGCAACATTGGGGTTACGGTAGGACAGGTTTGGGTTTGTTTTGTAGTTGTTGTACCCCTTGTTGTAGCCTCCTTGGTTGTTGATGTAGTTCACATCCTCAAGCTGCGCATTCTCCCCATCTAGTTGCAGAAACTGCTCTTCCTCGGAGATGGCATGGACATGCTGCTGTTGGCTTAGGAGCTTATCCAACTTGTCATTGAGGGCCTTCATATCCCTCTTGTACTTGGCATCTTCCTCTCCTGTAGATCGCACATTGCGATCATATTCCTCATTATAATGCCTGTCAGATTGAGCCAAGTTCTCCACTAGGTCCCAACCTTCATCAACATCCTTGTTGAGGAAGTTACCATTGCTTGCGGTGTCCAGCAACATCCGTCTCCTGGGGAACACTCCTCTGTAAAGTGTACTCAGCAATGAAGCATTGTGGAAGCCATGATGAGGACATCTGGTAGTGTATCCCTTGCAACGTTCCCAAACTTCACTGAACGTCTCATTGCTCTTCTGAACAAAGCCGGAGATATCATTTCGCATCCTTGCAGTTCTGGAGTTGGAGAAGAATTTGGCTAGAAACGCCTTCTTGCATGCTTCCCATGTGATGATGGACTCCTTGGGAATTGATTTCTCCCATATATGTGCTTTATCTCCCAAAGAGAATGGGAAAAGCCTGAGCTTGAAACCATCTTCACTAACTCCATTTATCTTGGTTAGGCTACAGAGCCTATAAAACTCATCTAGATGATCCAACGGGTCCTCCATTGGCAATCCATGAAACTTGTTGCTTTGTATCATCTGGATGAGACTACTCTTGATCTCAAAATTGTTGTTCTGGATAGCAGGTGGCACAATGCTATTTCTTTGAGTGTAAGTAGATGGAGCATCTCCTGCTCCTATGTTGGTCCTCGCTGGAGGAATTGGTGGACCGTTCATCATTTCTTCCTCAATTGTTGTTGGTTGTGGTTGCTGAACTTGTTGTTGTCGTAGTAGCCTAGGTCTGTCGATGTTGTCGATGAAAGAACTCAAGTGTTGGCTACCTTTGGATCGTGTTTGCATGCACAAACAGTTGACCGAGTGAGTACATGAGGGTCAACTTGATCCAGGTGATCGAGTGACGGGTCGGGTTGGTACTCGGGTTGTACCTGAAATGCAAGACAAACAAATACGAAAGTAAACAAGTCAGTAACTAACCAAAGGAAATTATAGAACTTGATCTAGCAAGTGCTGAAATCCAAAACGTAGCAAATGAATATCAACCAAATGGCAACGGCGCCAAATTGATAACAGGATTTTCACCCAGGGTATCAATTCCCTATGCAGTTGTAGTACAAAGGGTTATCAATCCATATGGTTGTTATGCTAGCAGATAGGATGCAATCAGGCACAAGCAAGTCAAGCCAAGCAATAGTTGGGTTTGATCTAACAATCCTAAAATAAACAAAGAAAGCGAATATAAACAAGAACCACACGGCCTAGGCACTCGATGCAAGCATTCGAGTACATGATCGGGTGGGGTGATCGAGTAAACAAGGGAAGCAAGAACAGCTCGAATGTTTACTCGAAGCAGGTAATCGTGTACCTGTTCGGGTAAGGGATCGAGTGATGAATAAAAATGTAAACAATCTAAATACGAAAGCTCCTAAAGATGGGGTACTCGACTCCTAGGTGTTTCTGACCAATATGGATATCCTACATGCCTCAAGCAAATATTCCCTAGACAATGAATCTCTAAAATATTGTTAAAACACTCTCGTGATAGAAACAATCAACCTTAAATCACTTCCCTACCCAACTCTCGTTGGAGAAACATGACCAAACATGCAATACAAACCAATCCATTATTGTCAATAAACCCCTTACTTATCTAATCTCTTAGGCTAAGTGAGTAAATCTCTAGCATTGATTGATTCAAGCATTTCATCTACACCTCTCGGTGGTAAAACACCTTAGATCTAATCTCAACCTCTCGGTCTGTTGATATCATTAAGAACACCAATCTAGAAGGGAATTTATAAAACATAAATATAAAAGCTAAGACATCCTAACCGATCAAGAACACAAAATTGTCTATCCCATCTCTAGAAACCTTACTACACTACTCAGATCTCATTGCAGAAAGCATAAAAGCATAGATAAAAGAAAATTGCATTGTATTAAGAATAGAGTAGGGTAGAAGAGTATAGAATCGAAAATGCAAAAAGAAATGAAATAAAATCCTAACAAAAGTGTAGAAAGAGTTTTGAGTCGCTCAGTTCTCTCCCAGAAGCTCTCGCTCTCTGTTCTGAGGGTCTGCGGTGTGCTAGGGCGAGAGGAAGAAATGGGGGGTTTATATATGAAAACCCATTAACCCTAGCTTCCCAGTCCTACCCGAGGGTCTGCTCGATGGGGTGCACGAGGATGTGCTCGTGTTGCTCTTTGGGTATGCTCTTGGATTGTTCTTTCTATTCTTAGATCCTCCTCGATCGTGTTGGGGTTCGGACTGTTCTTCCAGCTCGATGGCTCCTTCGGGTACATGCTCGGATTTTTCCTTGTTTCACCCCTTTTTAGGCTCTAAAGCACTTGTTTTCATCCAAAGTATGCAAATGCAAGAATGCAACACCCTAAATGGCCTAAAAGTGAATTCCTACAGTTAATGACCTAAAACTGCTAAGGTTAGGGTATAAACAATGCAAAATATGGACAAAAAAAGATGCTAAAAACATGTAAATTAGAGAGTTATCAGAAAATCAAAGGTACATGTCCACCCCTTGTATTTCATGTTGTGATGTTTTTTATGCAATCCATTGTCAATCTTGTCTTCTTCATGGTGGTTTCATGATGGACAACTTTAATTCATCCCCTCCATTTCAGGTCCGATCCCGGATTGCCTTCGGTGGACCAAATTGAAAATCAAAGGTAGATGTCCACCCCTTGTCTTTCATGTTGTGATGTTTTTTATGCAATCCATTGTTAATCTTGTCTTCTTTCATGGTCGTTTCATGATGGACTAAATTACAACCTCCACTCCATTGCAGGTCCGAGCAAGACTCTAGGAATGTCATGCCTTTGGAGCAACCCATTCACGCTTTTCAGGCGTCCTTACTCCCTAATAGGTTATTTGCTACTAACCGGTATCCTGCAAAAGGCCGTTTAAACTCATACTCAAAGCCAGAGTATCTGCTGGACATCGTCGAAGTTCTCGATGGTACAGCGGAGTTTGAGTGGCTGAAAGCATTTGTCTTCGGTCCTCTATTTGAACTGCTGGTCCACAAAAGCTCCCTCTCTAGTAAGCTTGTCCACCAGCTTCTCTGTCGTACCATTGTAACTCGCAAGCTTCACGAGATGTGGTTTCTGTTTGGCGGTCATCCGATGTGGTTCTCAACTATAGTCCTTATCCTTCACAATTGCAGACCAAGATGTTGGAAACGCCAGCCGAAGGGGATGAAACTTACTGGTACACTCTACTTGGACCGAAAGAATCCTACTCCATTCAGGATATTGTTCTGATGTTGAAGCGGGACAAGTCATTGCCTCAAGCTGATAGAATGGATGGACAACGTCGGCTACGGCTTGCCCTCATTGTAATTGTTGAGGGTATACTTGTCTGCGACTCCTCAAAGGTTAGGGAAAGCAAGGAAGTAGCAGAGATCTTGAAGGACTTGAACGCATTTGTTAATTACCCTTGGGGGAGGAAATATTTTGAACGGACTATTGAGACGGTTAATGTTGGTATGTTTCACCGGACTCCTGGCGTTTTATGTAAAAAGTTGATGGGGTCCCATACAACAACACATGGATTTACCCTCGCTTTCCAACTGTTTCTCCTAAAGGCCATCCCCTTGCTGGAGACCTATCTTCCTGAAACTGACGCTGACCTCACTTTCAAAGACCGATCTGTTAAACATCTTACAAAACTGAAGTCATACCACAATGCCAACATTATACGAACAGAGAGTGACAAAAATGTAAGTTTACATGTCCCAATCATTTATCATCGTCCATATTTCTGTTATATCATCTCATTATCTATCTTGTCCAAAGCTCTGTGTCCACTGTATACTGCCCTCCGACGTTCCAATAGACCCTCTTTCCTGTGCTTGGGTTGACGAGGTCGATGATGAGCGCGTTGGTTACATGTGGAAGAAGCTTAAGTGAATCACACACAAAGATAAAGATTCAACTTGTTTTCTAAAGGAATCACACACAATCGAAAAGACAAGTAAAACAAAAGCCTAAGCTTCAAAGTGAAAAAACTCTCTCTTTTATTTTTTCAAAAAATATTATATCTTTACAATGAAGGGGAACATGAGCTTATATAGGCTCAATTTACAAATCAATAACATAAATACAAAATAAATCAAATTAATTACATAAATAAATCAAGAATAAATTTGAGAGATTTTATCAATCATCATTGATGGAGATTGGTTCTTTGTATTTAGACACTTTCTTGATGTAGCCATGAATTGATTGTCTTCTAGAAACTTCTTTATAATTTGATCTTGATTTTCCTTGAACCAATTCTTGATGAGTTGATATTTCTAGGATTGCATCACTCTCTCCTTCTTGAAAAGGTTTTATCCTCACAACAAAAACCAAAGTTTGTATTTTTTTTTTTTGAAAAATAGAATGAAAACAAAGATTTTTTTTTTTTATTTTTTTTTCAAATAAAACTGAAATTCAACAAATCAAAACAAAGTTATTTTGTATTTTTTTTATATGAATTAAATAAAATAAAAATATATATATTGTTTTTTCAAATAAAACTGAAATTCAGCAAAAAAAAAAGAATTTTTTTTTGTACTATTTTTTAAAAAACGATTTAAATAAAACAAAAATGAATTTTTTTTTAAATAAAGCTAAAATGAAACAATAAGAGATAGGAGTTTTTAGCTCTGATACCAAAATGATGAAAGCCAAAATAGGGGTGAGTCGATAGCTGGTCTAAAGGACCTCTCTAACTAACTCGGATAGGATGGAGATGAAAGATGGATCGAAGTTCGCCGCACAAAGTTGCAGAATGACTTTATGATAAGAACACAAATCAATATTTAAGTGAATCACACGCAAATATAAAGATTCAACTTGTTTTCTAAAGGAATCACACACAATAGAAAAGACAAGTAAAACAAAAGTCTAAGCTTCAAAGTGAGAAAACTCTCTCTTTTAATTTTCCAAAAAAATATTATATCTTTACAATGAAGGGAAACATGAGCTTATATAGGCTCAATTTACAAATCAACAATATAAATACAAAATAAATCAAATTAATTACATAAATAAATCAAGAATAAATTTGAGAGATTTTATCAATCACCATTGATGGAGATTGGTTCTTTGTATCTAGACACTTTCTTGATGTAGCCATGAATTGATTGTCTTCTAGAAACTTTTTTATAATTTGATCTTGATTTTCTTTGAACCAATTTTTGATGAGTTGATATTTCTAGGATTGCATCAGGTATGGAACCTACAAGTTGGTTATGTGAAACGTTTATCACTTCGAGAGAAGAAAGTTTCCCAAGTTCAAAAGGAATCTCACAAGAAATCTTGATTTGGGATAGGTCTAGTGACTCCAGATTCGTCAAGTTTTCCAAAGTAGATGGGATGTGGCCCGTAAAAGCATTGTTAGACATATTGAGAATACGAAGCTCCTTAAGCAAGCCAACAGAATCGGGAATTGGCCCATGGAGTTGATTTCCTGAAAAATCGATGGCTGTGTAGATTGTAAGGATACGTTCCATCTCCATTGACACTCCTTTAATCATCAACACAAGTGAAAAGTAGTAAAATCTCCCGAATTTTCTATATTAAGAATTATTTTAAACAACCAATCAGGATTTGACATGCCATTCATTAACATTTTTTAAATTTCCAGAATTTTTTAGAAAAAGAAAAATTTTAAATTTATGGAAATAAAAGAACTATACACAATATCCCACATCGGCTAGAAAATTTTTAGACAATGGTTTAGAACCAGTATAAATAAGATTAATATGCTTCCAACAACGAATGAGCAGGAAAGCTTGATTTATCAGGCGTCCAAGTTTAAAAGTATATTCGGTTTGAACCGGTTTTTTATTTGATCAAATTAAAACTTTAAAAAGTTTCAAAAAAAAAAATTATAATGTTTAAAAAATTTAAAAGTTTTAATATTATAAATATTGAAACTTTTAAAAGTTCTTAGCTTTTAAAAACTATAAATATTGATACTTTTAAAAGTTCTTAGCTTTTAAAAAGTTTTTAAATATTATAATTTTTAAATTTTAAAAGTTTAAAATATTATAAATATTGAAACTTTTTAAAAGGTTCAAAATTTATATTTCGAAACCTTTTAAAAGTTTAAAATATTATAAATATTTATGTAAAACATAAATTATCCTTATTTATCTACGTTTGTGCTTTTTATTTCTTATGAGCTGTAAAACATATTTTGTGTATGATTTTATAGATAAGTTGATATTTTTTCATTAATTTTTTATTTTTAAGAGAAAAAAATGATATTGTTCTTGGAGTTTGATGGATTAACAAGTTGAGTGGTAGTCTAAAAAGGGTTTTTTAGTGGAAGAAAGTGAAGAAGTTGACGAGGATGAAGAAGAAAAAGAGTATAGCGAAGAACCAGACGGTAAAAGTAATGATGACGATTACCAAAAAAATTGACAATAGAAATGACAAGAAAGAATATGAAGAATAAGTAAACATTGAATTAAAAAAAACGAAAACATAGGTGGTAGCGATCAGTTAAATTCATGTTGATAAAATTGTTTGTTTTCCTGGTGGTCAAATAAATGGTTTAGGATATGTGAGTTCATCAGTTTAATTCGCCTCGTCTGGATGTCGAGTTAAATTCATGATTTTATTTTATCAGATTTGATTTTATAACACAACTGATTTTTTATATTTCAAAAAATTATTTATCTGAAATTTAACCTTTTCTTTAATACTAATTTTAATTTTTTATAAGATAATATTTTACTACCGTCATCAATCATATATAGTTTTCATCAAAACACATCAAATATACCCACGCGTAGCGTGGGTTCAAAATCTAGTAATATAAAAAAGTAATATGAATTAGTGATATGGTAACTTAGTGTTGCAAGCCACTAAATATATATTAAAAAAAAAACAAAACGAAGATGCATCTATTGACATAGATGATGTACTAAAACAAAAGTAGTACAAGATGTGGATCACCAGGTTCAAGTTCAAAGAAGGAAATTTATTTAATGGTCAAGCAAAGACTCGAGAAGCGATAGGAAGGTTCTAGAAGACTAAAGACTTTCTTGACATAAAGATAAAAGGAAGTTTTATGAGGATTGTTAATTACCTAAATTGTAAAAAGGAAATTAACAATTCCTAGTTTGATTAGAATCGGGAATTAGCCTATTGTGTGGCTAAGTCCAATTAGTATAAATAGGGGAGGCTGGGTCTTGAGAAAGATCAACACTTCATAGATTGAGAGATCCTAGCATTGAATCTTAAGCTTTGAGAAAGAATAGCTTGGAGATTCAAAGGAGGCTAAGAGCTTAATAAGATTAGAAAATAGAGTTAAGGAAAAACCTTGTAAGAACTTATTTTCTAATAAAAAGATAGTTGTTTGAATTTCTGGTTGATACTCTGTGTTAAAGATCCTAACCGTTTAGCTCTTACGTTTTCAATTTAGATCACAGCTTACACTTGTAAGGATTTAATACGGGTGAGATCCTATGGAAAAGATGGAGAGCTACAATGATCTTCTCAACACCAACAAGGTCATTCTAGACGATGGAAATTATGGCTTTTGGAAATCAAGGATGAAATCTATAATTGGTGGGATAGATCGACTTGCCTGGAAAGTTGTTCTTCAGAAGTGGGAAGATCCAACAATCAAGGATGTAAAGCATTTTGGAATAGCTAAGCCAGAGGAGGATTGGACTGAAAAGGTCAAAATACAACTTACGGGCTCTAGCTATTCACTGCAGCGTAGGGAGAAAGCAATTTGAATTGATTCAAGGATGTGAAACAGCAAAAGAAGCATGGGACATTCTTCAAATCCAGTATGAGGGCACGACGAAGGTTCAGAGTTCTAGAAAAAACTTGTTGGCGTCTCGCTTTGAGAATTTAAGAATGGACGAGCACGAATCAATCTCTGATTTCAGTTCTAAAATCAGCACCTTGGCTCAGGAAGCAGTAACCTTGGGAAAGAAATATAAAGATCAGAAGTTGGTTAAAAGGTTTCTTCGATGTCTACCTACAAATTTCATGGCTTACAAGACTGCATTGTGTGTCTCGAACAACATTGAAGAATTAAGTTTTGCAGAATTAGTAGGAATGCTTCAAGCTCATGAGATGGAGTTAGGAGGAGTCAAAAATAATAAAGGTGTTGCTTTAACAGTCTATGAAACCTAAGACAAGATAGAATATGAAGATCCAGTTAGCTTGTCGGTTTGAGATTTGATCGTATACTCAAGAGAGTAGAACAATGTCAAGGTCAGAAGAAGTTCACACCATATAAAAAGACTGGGGAAGAGAGCAAATTCACAAGAAAAGCATAGATGCGGTGTCATGAATGCAAAGGTTATGGACACTTTATTAGGGAATGTCCTACAGTCAAAAGAAGAGAAAACAAATGTTCTGTATGCAAAGGTTTAGGACATTTTCAGGAAGAGTGTGTAAGTCGAAAGGAGAAGTCTCTGATAAGCATGGATGAAGACACTGAGGAAGACAGTGAAGAAGAAATTTTGAATTTTGTGGCTTATCTATGCATCACAGAGTTTATAGATTAGGAAGAAATTTCAGACTCTGAAGGAGAACACGAGGACGAACTTATAGAAAGCTACAATGAGGTTCGAAGTACTCTCATTAGCCTTGGAAAAGAGAATCAAGAATTAGTAAAGGAGAAGGAACGTCTTACTAATCTAGTTAAAACGCTCCGGGATGAATTAGAATCTGAGAAGAAGCTTAGCCAAGAAAGTGTTTTATTGATCAAATAAAAACTTAACCTTGCTAACCGGTGTGACGAGCTGAAGAGCAACTTAGATGCAGAAAAGGAAAAATCTGCAAAATTACAAATTGAGCTTCAGAATCAACATAAGAAAATTCACATGTTTGTTGGGACGAAGAAATTAGATGAAATCCTAAGCTATGGAAGGACAGAGAAGACTCATAGAGGCTTATGATTTAATGGTCGAACATCTGGTAATACAGGGCAAACCAAATTTGTGTCAGGAGGGCTAATTACTCCACCAACGGATACAGGAAAAAGTCAGCAAGATAGGACCAGTGGATGTTATTACTGTGGGAAGTATGGGCACATAAAAATTTTCTGCTATAAGTACTGGGAAAAAGTTCAGAGACTCAAAAATCAAGGCAAATTTTTCTGGAATGGATTTCGTAAACAGATTTGGATAAAAAAGTCTGACTTATATCAAACTGTAACAAAGGAAGTTACAAAGTATGCTTCGGGTATAAACTTCAGATGCAATATGGCATTGATTACAGAAGAATCATATGACGACAGCCCTTGGTACTTTGATAGTGGGTGTTCTCGTCATATGACAGGCACACAAAATTATCTACAAGATTTCCGAAGAATTAGAGGTGGTAAATTTACTTTTGGAGATGGAGGTCATGGAGATATTCAAGTAGAGGGAAAACTGATGACACTACTCTGCCTAAGCTAATGAATGTATATCTAGTTCAAGGGATTTAGTTCACATGGATTTAATGGGGCCTATGCAAACAGAGAGTTTGGCAGGGAAGAAATATGCTTTTGTCTTAGTTGATGATTATTCAAGATACACATGGATTCGGTTTATTCGTGAGAAATCAGATACCATGTAGAGCTTCAGAATTTGGGCGTTGCAACTCATAAATGAAAAGGGAGGTATCAAGGGAATACGAAGTGATCATGGTGGTGAATTCCAAAATGAAGCAATGAAAGTGTTTTGTGAGAATCATGGTATTTCACATCAGTTTTCTGCTCCCATGGCGCCTCAAAAAAATGGAGTATTTGAGAGGAAAAATAGAACATTGCAAGAAATGGCTCGACCAATGATTCATGGAAATCACGTGTCGCAAATATTCTTGGCAGAAGCATTAAACACATGTTGTTATATTAGAAACCGAGTATATGTGCGAAAGAACTCGACCAAGACACCTTATGAGCTTTGGAAAGGAAAAATTCCGAATCTGAGCTACTTTCATGTGTTTGGGTGCAAATGTTACATCTTGAATGACAAAGATTATCTTGGAAAATTTAATTCCAAAAATGATGAAGGAATTTTTCTGGGTTATTTAGAGAGTAGTACAGCTTTCAGAATCTACAACAAGAGGTTGGGCACCATAGTCGAATCAGTCAATATGGTATTTGATGATTACTCATTTAACCAATGGACATGATGTGAATCTGACAGTGAACCAGAGGAGCTGACTATAAATGAACCAGAAGAAGTAGAAGCTATCAAAATTGAAGAAAAGGCGAGAAACAGTCAAGAACCATTGTTGCAAGTTCATAAAAATCACTCAGCATCAGATGTTATAGGAGATCTCAAAGAATGTATGAAAACCAGAGGCATTAAGATTGATTTCAAGAAAATGGAGAGCAATTTTGTTAGCTAGGAAAAAGTCAATTTTGAGTGTTCGTCTCATTCTTTGAACCTAAGAATCATAATGAGGCTCTTGATGATAACTCATGGATTATAGCAATGGAAGAGGAGTTAGAGCAGTTTGAGCGAAATGAGGTATGGGAGCTAGTTCCTCGACCTAACAATGTAAATGTGATAGGAACAAAATGGATTTTCAAGAACAAAACTGATGAGAATGGGACAGTGGTTCGAAACAAGGCTAGATTGGTGGCTCAAGGATATACACAGATTGAAGGAATTGATTTTGAGGAAACATTTGCTCCAGTAGCAAGACTTGAATCAATAAGGTTCTTCTTAGGAATGACATGTATCATGAACTTCAAGGTGTTTCAAATGGATGTTAAAAGTGCCTTCTTAAATCGGATTCTACAAGAGGAAGTATATGTGGAACAGCCTAAAGGTTTTGAAGATCCAAGAAATCCAGATTATGTGTATAGTCTGAAGAAAGCTTTGTATGGTTTCAAACAAGCTCCAAGGGCATGGTATGAAATGCTGACAAACTTTCTGTTGCAGAAAGGTTATGAACGAGGGAATGTAGACAAGACCTTGTTTATATTAACCATAGACCAAAACATCATGGTGGTACAAATCTATGTGGATGAAATCATTTTTGGAAGCACATCGCAAGATTTGGTGAATAAGTTTGTGGAGAATATGTCTCAAGAGTTTGAAATGAGTCTTGTTGAAGAATTGAAGTATTTTCTGGGATTGCAGATCACTCAAACAGATGAAGGGATATTTGTGTTACAAAGTACCTATGCAAGGAAGCTACTGACAAAGTTTAAGCTGGAAAAGTGCAAAGAAGCAGTCATTCCAATGAGTACGTCAAAGAAGTTAACAAGGGATGAGAAAGGGCAAGATGTTGATGTGACTTTATACAGAGGAATGATCGGAAGTTTGTTATACTTGACAGCTAGCAAACCTGATTTATGCTACAGTGTAGGAGTTTGTGCAAGATATCAAGCAAAACCTAGGCAATCTCATCTAGAAGCTGTGAAAAGGATTATTAAGTATGTCAAGGGAACACTTGATCTCGGTCTTTGGATGTCAAAAGGGTCGAATTCAAGTTTAGTGGGATATTGTGATGCAGATTATGCTGGAAGTCTGGATGATCGAAAGAGTACAAGTGGAGGTTGTTTTCTTTTGGGAAATAACTTAATCTCTTGGTTAAGTAAGAAACAGAATTCTGCATCATTATCAACAACTGAGTCAGAATATATTGCTATGGGAAGTTGTTGTACTCAATTACTTTGGATGAAGCAAATGTCTGCTGATTATGGTATGGACTCAGGAATTCTTCAAGTTTTGTGTGACAACAAAAGTGCCATTGATCTCTCAAAAAATCATGTGCAGCATTCTAGAACAAAGCATATTGATGTAAGGCATCATTTTATTAGAGAGCTTGTGGAAAATAAGCAAGTCCAGATTGATCATTTATCCATTGAGATGCAGTTGGTTGATCTGTTCACTAAAGCTCTAGATTTTCAGAGATTTGTGATGTTGAGGAATATAATTGGTGTTTGTACAGTATGATTGTACCCTCGTGGTACAAGAACTGGTTCAGGAGTTGTTGAAAGTTATTTTGAGAGAATGGATCAGTTGTGTGTCTATGGTTTAAAAGGTTATGGGCTTGGGCTGAATAAAAGAAGGGTTTTTATTTTATAAAAAAAAAGGGAGAAGGAAAATTCGCGGTTAGAAGAAGAAGAGTCTCGAAAAAAAAAAATTAACCCTAAAGAGCAAAAGGAGAACAACGGAGATTTTGAGAGAAGAAGCTTCGAATCACAACAATGGTAACAGCAACTCGCTGAGGGCAGATTAACAGGAGTCTCCTGTCAGGAGAGGTAGATCTGAAAAGCGAACGGATGGTGATAAAAATAGACCACATTTGATTGATGAAGAAATTGAGGAAGTTGAGAATGAATGCACTGATTTTGGTTCCATATTCGGAGGACTCGTCTTCGGCGGAGAAGACCCAAGGCCAGAATGACGAATCGTTTGGAACTGCATGTGATGTCAATCTGGGTGAATCCGAAGAAACAGAGTCAGATGAACCGACGGTTGGGAGTTCGATTGATCAAGTTCTCAAATCTCAAAAAGGGAAAGAACCAGAACTTTCGGGTGACGAAATTGATCCTACTGGAATCTCGGTTCAAGAGCAATTTGAGCGATTGGCTAGGAAAAAACGAGTGCACAAAAATCTTGGTCCACCAAAGAAATCAAGAAAAACAGGGGGATCGAGTTCTACTCACACGAAATCGACATCAAAGTTTGATCCAAAGGTTTTTACTTCGATTTATGCTCAGACAAGGTATAAATCTTTTGCTTCTAGACAAATTACCAAGGAACGTTTAGTAGATCTTGCTGCTAAAGATGAATGGGGATATCTTGATTTGGTTAAGAGAATGGGAATTCCAGCTAGTGTTGAAGGATTGGTTTCTTATGTGAAGGAGGTTATTGCTGAGTTTTATGCTAATTTACCTGAAAAGGCTTCGGCTGATGGTATAAAAGTATTGGTTCGTGGTCATACTTATGAGTTTTCTCCAGCTGCCATTAACCAGGTTTTTGATCAGCCACCTTTGTCTAAAGCAGAAAAACAAGCTGTTGCAGATGTTGATTTACTTGTCTTGAAAAGATTGCTGTAACTTTGAGTGGAGAAGATAATATATCATGGGATGATATGAATCTGAGGGATTTACCAGCTGTGTTTGGGGCTTTGTTCAGCATCTCGAGTTATAACTGGATACCGTCTTCTCATAGGAATCATGTGTCTGAGCAGCGGGCTAGACTTGTCTACAAAATCTTCAAAGGGATTCGCTTTGATTTTGGGAAAATGGTATATGATCAGGTGGTTGAGTTGGCTAAAATTAAGAAACAGGATTCTCGTTGGGTTGTGTTTCCTAGGACTATTTTTAAGGTTCTTATGCATTAGAAGAAACTTGAGATAATTGAGTCAGAAGTTTTTGACAAACTTGTAGCATATCGGAAAGATGCTCGCACTGGAAAGGCATATGCTACTAAGTTTCCTGAGTGTCCCAGTTTTTATGTTCCACCGGTGTCATCTGAACCACCTTCTACTGCGGCTCCTGGTCAGAACTTTATTGATGTTGAGCTTGGAAGTATTCGTATGTCGTTGGTTGATCAGAATGATCCAGAGGTTGTTTATGGAGCTTTGATTGATACAGCTCGTGTTCTACAGACTTTATTCGGAATGATACATCGATTGACTCAGAATCATCCCATGTCAAAGATGCTCTGATTGATTTTTAACATGTATACTCTTCAAGAAGGGGGAGAAGAATCATCAAGCTAGTCTCGGTTTATAGGGGAGTAGGTCTCAATTTGCGGGGGAGCATCAAGCTAGTCTCAGTTTGCGGGGTAGCATCAAGCTAGTATTTTCTTTTGTTTGTTTTAAACACTGAACTTCTTTTGGGATGTTTTTAGTTCGTGTTAAACTTTGAAGGTTGGTCTTAAAGACTTTTGATAAGTTTGTGTGTGAAGTCTAGTATTGCTGCAAATTATAAATCATGGATGCTTGAAAGAGCATAAGGTTAAAAAGGGGGAGATTGAAGATGCATCTATTGACATAGATGATGTACTAAAACAAAAGTAGTACAAGATATGGATCAGCAGGTTCAAGTTCAAAGAAGGAAATTTATTTAATGGTCAAGCAAAGACTCGAGAAGCGAGAGGAAGGTTCTAGAAGACTAAAGACTTTCTTTATGAGGATTGTTAATTACCTAAATTATAAAAAGGAAATTAACAATTCCTAGTTTGATTAGAATTGGGAATTAGCCTATTGTGTGGCTAAGTCCAATTAGTATAAATAGGGGAGGCTGGGTCTTGAGAAAGATCAGCACTTCATAGATTGAGAGATCCTAGCATTGAATCTTAAGCTTTGAGAAAGAATAGCTTGGAGATTCAAAGGAGGCTAAGAGCTTAATAAGATTAGAAAATAGAGTTAAAGGAAAAAACCTGTAAAAATCTATTTTCTAATAAAAAGAGAGTTGTTTGAATTTCTGGTTGATACTCTGTGTTAAAGATCCAAACCGTTGAGCTCTTACATTTTAACAAAAACATGAAGGTCCATTCACCATTGACTTGATGATTTGAAGTCTTTTCGATGAAATTTCTTCCCCACTAAAAATCGTATGCGTCCTTCCAAATCCAATAGACTTGACTTGCAAGATTGCGACTACTAAACTTGTTCTTGACGTCAAAAGACCATAAAATGAGATATTTAGAAACTAGAAACAAAAATCATTCTCAGTGAGCAAAGTAGAAAAGTCTAAGTGCCGTGTGGCTTAAGCTAGCCCTTCAACTTCAGATGGCACCCCCCTGAGGCATTTCCTTATAAAATGCTTACCAAGTCATCCTCCGTCCTATTCCAACGTAAAAGAAACGTCAAATATTACATTTCTAAGGAAAAACCAAAAACACGCATGGTCATGTCATCAGCACTTAAAAGTCAATTAAATGAAACTTATAAACCCAAGTACAATCAATAACCAGGAGATACATAAACGATTTCAGTTCAGATTCGTACAAGGCTCCTTTAGCATATATTATAAACGGATCTGTATACTACTCAAGTAGTATACACGGATACACCATTCATCATGAAAAGCTAAGTGATGGGATCACATCCGCTTGAAGGCCTCCTTCGCAGGTGGTTTCAAGTGTGTGGGTAAGACTAAATTTTGTTGGCTCCTCTAATATGTTGTTTTAGTGTAGCTCTCTGTTTTTTTTCCAGCATTATTCTGTGTATCCGCTGAACTAAAAAGTATAAATATAGATGACGTCAAAGTTTAAAATTCTTTAGGAATTATGGAATTTTTTACCAATAAGATTTATCGTACACGATTCAAAAGAAAATGATTCACTTGCAGAATAATCAATTAAATTCCTTCATATTCAAACTAATAGAGTTAACCAATTAATGTATTTTGCAATATAAACACTAAACAGCCACAGTTGAGACATGTGACTGACTCTCGGAGTCTGAGTGAGCACTAAGATGAGTATAATGTTCCCAAAAGTACCACCTTTTACCATATAACACACTTGTAATACCCCCAAGAACATCTCATCCTAAAGCCACTCGGAAAGATTGGCACGACGTGTTCTTTCCTCATTGTCGAAACGCTTTCTCTGGTCTAACAATTCAAGTCGTCTAGTAACCCAATCCGGTAAATCTGAGCCAAGCCAGAGAGCTTCACCTGTATCTTTATGCTTAAAGTCAGGTTGCCTTGGGTTCTTCTTACTTCTTCTGTTGTCCCACCACCCGTTTGGATTCGAAAAGAAGACTTGCCACAAGTATATTTCATCATTCTTGGATTCTTCTATACCATCTTCTAAGGAAACAGGAATAAAAAACACACAACCTCATCTCAGCGGGAAAATTTATCATCTTTTCTCACAAATTGTATGCAACACTGAAAACTACTGAATATAACTATTTTCATAAACCCGAGAACTCGAAACCAGAAGATACTGTATACAACACCTTTCAATGTGGATTCCTATTCATTATTAATACAGGGGATGATGAGTAGAAGAGATAATAACCTGCTGCAGATATTGTTTTTTCGTACATCTGAGAATCTAAGGCGTGGCTTGGTGGTACCGCTGCAACATTCACCTCTGTCACATTAACCTGCAATCATTCACAATTCACAAACCTGGTGATTTTTAAGCAACAAAGAAGACATATTATTAACATTACAGTTACATGAAGTTAATAACATATATGTAAACGGATCTCAACTACACAAGACATCAGAAGAAGAAGCTGGTGGAAGTAGATTTGAGATAATATTTATGGTCAAGAAGAAACAAATACCTGGTAACCAAAATCTAAGCCGCAAGATTCATCGCTGGAGCTCTTGCTGTAAGAAGCAAGGCGGCCTGAAACAAGTATGTAATCATTTGGCTTCAAATGCGCTATACACATCCGTGCCACCGCGTCCCACATACTAAGATATATCCTGTCATTGAATTGCATCATCACATTAACAAAGTTTAATTCAAAAGGAAACTCTCATCAATCTTCAAATGAATCACAAGGCTTAGGAACAATTACAGATCATAATCAAACATCATTAAGGCTAACTAATCCAAAGAATACAGTTTCTAATCCCAAACTAAGGCCACCCTAATCTTCAATTAAGCAACAAACTTAGAGATTACATAATCGAAACGCGAATCGAACAAACCTTACCTAAAGCTCTGGTTAGGATAGAGCGGGTGTTTCAATCTAAGCATAGTGAAAACACCGAACCTATCGGGTCCGGTGTCGATGACTCGTACGGGTCGATCAACGAAACCCATAAGGCTCACGGAGTTGAAAAGATTGAAGTTGAGCTTGGTCGATAATGGTTTCTTGAACAAACGCGCGTGATGATAAACCGCACTTTCTCCATCGGAGAAGAAACGAGATTTAGGGAAAGACAACGAAGAGATTTGAGAAGCAGTGCGTTGAATCAAGCTTCCGAGTTTGAAGAAGGTGTTCATCTACTCGAGAAGGAGTGCGGGCATTTTTTTTTGTTTTTTGTTTCTCTAATCGCTCATTTGATCTTCCTCTTGTTTCCTGTTATTGGGCTTTAATTTTCATATTTTAATTTAGGCCCATTAAATGTTAAGCCCACTAGATTTGGATCTGCTAATATGCATTCTTAAAATCATTGATTTGGACTTTGTAAGGACTTATAATTTCTTATAGAAATTTCTGAATTTTAGAAATTATTTTTGAGGAGGAAAAGTTGTGATGAAAAAATATGGATCAAATATAGTGAAAATATATAACTCTACAATGTACAAATACAACTGTTTGAGTTTTATAAAAAAAACTATTTTTTTTACAAAAAAGTACTACGAAATGTCGGAAATGTTGTTTTCATTAATTCAGATTGTTATTATTATTTTTAAATATTAAATTATTTTTTGTAACAAAAATTTACGATAAATAGACACAATTGCAAATTCTATATTAAGATGTATTAAATTTCTCTACTGCTATAATCATTTTTAATTTTTTAGTTAGATTATAGAATAACGTTGAATATTTTAAATTAGTATTCAATTATTTAGATTCAACATAAAATAAAAAATTTGTTTCAACGAACTTGTTAGTTAGTGATAAAGAGAAAAATATATAAGAGAGTTCAAAAAGCATGACTATTTAAATAGACACACCTATTATAAATTCATAACGAAAAAAGTTGTGATAAAAAAATATGAATAAAATATATTGAAAAAAAATAACACTACGATGAACTGTTACAACCGTTTGAATTATATATATAAAAAAAAACAATTATTTTACGAAAATGCAAAAATCGCAACTTCTGCGTCTATACTACATCATTCATCTAACTGGGTCCTACGGATTCAAAGCATTTCTGAAATGCTATATGTGTCGATTGAATATAGAGATTATCTTTTTAATTCTTCATCTATGCTTGCCGATCAATAATGTATGAGTTATTTGTTATCTTGCATATTTTTTGGGTTGATTAACTCTCCAAAATCTTGTTAAATTGAATGAGCTAGTATAGAAAAGCGATACGTTATAACTTGGGGTATACAGTTGAGTTGCTTGAGCATAGTAGTTGGTGCCACAACAATGGGTCAATTATACATCAATGATTTGAGTTCATAAACGATGTTTATATATCCCTTGTTT
The DNA here is from genome assembly GCF_030686135.1 of Camelina sativa. Classification (NCBI taxonomy): domain Eukaryota; kingdom Viridiplantae; phylum Streptophyta; class Magnoliopsida; order Brassicales; family Brassicaceae; genus Camelina; species Camelina sativa. The sequence goes on along the minus strand of NC_141885.1, from coordinate 4,233,978 downwards.
ATGAATCTCATATATTTCCTATCGCCTAATGATATTAATTTACTGTTATTGATTTACATTTTTAGTACTTATACTTGCTTCAGTTTCATGACAACCAAACAACAATATCATATTCTTCGTCTTTCATTCATTGCTCACCACGAACTATGAGTCGCTTTTGAAAATTTCCAAAACTGATGAATATTTTGACTTTGAATGGGCGGTTTTTGAAATCAAAATTTTGCAAAAAAAAAAAAAAGATGAATATTGCCTAGTTGATGATGGGTCATCTCTTTCATTTCTGGAAGATACAATACAACTATTTTTTCCCCCGTTAAACTAATATGAAAGTAGTCAGAATCAAATATAATCAAGAATCACTTGATCAAGCCGGCACAAAAAAATAGTATAAAAATATCTTTGAAATAAACAATCACTTTCAATATCTAACATTCACATATCAATGGTCTCTATATAAGCAAATCACTTTCAGAAAATCACAATGAACTACCTACAACAAAAGACCTCAAAATGACGAACAAGATCTTCTTTCAGTTGACAGGAGCTTATCTGGTGCTGGCATTGATGATTGCCATGGTCTCGGCCCAATACGATAACGACAGCAATGACCACGCAACAACACCAAGCTCCGCCGTCATTGTTGCCGTCGATATCTTCATCGGCTTGGCCGTAGCCACTGTGGCTCTGGTGGCTGGCTTCATAATCTGAATTCCGTAAATTCCTTGTTTTTGGCTTTTCATGACAGTTGTTTCTGCTTTTAAAATTTTCATTGCTTTGTGGAAAAGATTTATGTCAACTCGTTTTAGTCAATTTGATATACAATTCAAAAAAAATTCGAATCCCAATAAACATAAGCAAATGACCGATCAAAAACATTGGATATAATCTCTCGACTGACCTATGACCAAAAAATCATACAATATTTATCATAGTAGTCAGGTTCAACCGTTCAAGTAATCGAGCTCCTAGTAATAACAATAACATACATAAAAGAGAGAAATACAAAACAACAACACAAGACAGGTACAACCCAATAAAACAAACCCTAATTAATGTTCTTGGAGAAGTTTGAAACGGCAACAAAACTCTCCTGACTTTATTTCTAAATTTCCTAATCAACCCACCTGACCGATTGAAAATAAAATCTTCGAGCGTTTAGGGTCGAGTCGCTATTTGTGGGTCACATAAATGTGCGCTATATCATGCGACTGTAAAACTCAGTTTCTGTGTATTCTGCTTTTGGTACGGAAACGAAGGTCGTTCTTGTTCACCTGCGAGATCTTAAGAGCCAAAGAGATATAGCCTAAAGCAGCTATCGCATAAAACACTTTGTATGGAGCCAACTCTAGCCCAGAGAAGAAGCAGTAGTAGCCGGCGAGAAGATAGATGTGATGGGGACCGAGTTGGTGTCCTGAGAGAAATGGGAAAGAGCGAAGGCTGCTAGACTCGGGTCTTGAGTTCAGTATTCCATGGAAAATTACACCAACGCAAAGAGCAGAGTCAGCAAACCAAGGGAAGCTTTGTCCTGTTCCGATCCGCTACAAGAAATTCCATTAAACATCAATCAAGCCTTTTTTTTTTTTAGGTTTTGGTCATAAGCTAAAAAGACATAAAACTCGAGTAGTAAACCGCAAAACAAAGCACTTTCACTAGTTCAATAGAGTCAATCAGATTTTTAAATCTAAGAATGCCTGATTATGGACACGGAAAACGTACCTGGAACCAAGCGGCAAGAGAGGGTACGAACATCAAAGCTGCTAGGAGATGCAATATTAGTAGGCCGTGCCTGTGATTGAAGATGTCTGCTTGCGTCTCAATGAATGACTTTTCAGACAAATCTCCTGATACGGGATCCTCTCTGCTTGAAGCATGTCGTGTTTTACGTTCGTCTTCATTTTTTTGGTTCACTGATTCCTTTCTCCTCGATGCCATCACGATACTTCCATAACAAAAAATGAAAATTACCATCAGCTTCAATTGCCTCTTACCGTTTTCTGATTGATGATTTTCTATGTAATTTTGAGGCATCTTCCTATCTCACATGACAATATTTGAAAAGATAGAACGCTTGCGTACCAGCACATGGCGTTATGGCAGCAAAGAACATGAGAGGCGAGGAGTACAAAAAGACCCAAAGCTGGATGTAGAAAGGACACCAAGGTAACTGCGACTAGTGTCATAACAATTGTTGTGTTGAGCTTCAGAATTCGGACTGCCTGCTTTAAGAAACAGAATCTCAGTACCTCATTTTGATGATAAACTAAAAGCCTATATTTCAATGCTAAGCAAGGACAGCATGCGGTTAATATTAGATGGCTTTAAGTAAAGGACAAAATCGAAAAGCAAACCTTTAAACAGACGAAACTGGAAGAAAGTATAGAAAACCAATGAAGGAAAGCAAGAGAATAGTTTCGTTCCAAAGCTTGGAACCTGCAACAAATTGACACTTATTCAGTTATTTCTGGACAGCGGTAAGAAGTTTTTGGATTGAACCAAAAAAAAGTGATGAAAGCAAAGCAATTACCTTGATTTAACACTGGTGTGGACAAGGGCCGACGCCTGAAACGCAAATCTGGAGACGATAATTAACACACTGATGAAGGCATTGGCCATCAAAAAACAGATCAACGAGACCACTGTGAAGCTTGTGAGGGGAGGGAATGGTTGAGCCATTAGGAAGGAGTAGAACAATGAAATTATAAGAGGTAAAGCAGCTAGAAGCAGAAATGGAGATGGCATTTCTAAATTGTACTCTACAGCAGAGAGCAATGGTGGCACAGATAGTTTGTTGTCCCATTGATTAGCTTGCCGCATAAGAGCGAAAACTGTGACAGCAAATGAGAAGCCAACTATCTGCAATATCAGACGCCACGTGAAGAAATGTTCAATCCCTTACGAAGAAAGCAATCTCGTATTTAAGAAACAAATGGTAATCAAGTTTGGAGAGGAAGTCTTGCGGTAAGTCTCATGCACTGTAATAATTTTATAGCACGTTACATGCATAATTAGTATCATGTGACTGTGTACATCTGATACTCAAGGGGTTAAGGATAAAGATACCTGAGGACCATACAGAAGTACAAATCTGCTGGACATGGCTGGAGCAGAGACATGAACACTTGCAGTGTATGAGCAATGAGGGTCAACCTGTAGAAGGGCGTGGAAACGGAAGAAACATTTGAGTTCTCTGTTTCAGTGAGAATAACAGACTAGCTTTTTCTAAAAAAAAAAATCTGACCAGAAGCATAACAGTAGTTTTCTCAGAACTCTGAGAACTCCAAAGAGCTGGTGATGAATCAATAACTATTGTCTCACTGTAGATATTTGCAAAAACGTGAAGTCCAGAAGCAGAATCCCAGGCAAGAGCAACAGGTGGGAAACAACGCAATTTGCAGAGCTCTGAAAATGGAACAAAAATGAGATTTACAACTCAGATAGGGGAATGCAAATTTTTAAATTTACAAACCGAAGACTAATATATTATTCCACGAGAACTGGAAATCTAGGCAGATGCTGACTAGAAGATTAAATGACAAAACTATGAGATAAAAGCTATAGAAAGAAAAATCTCTACGATTGAAGAGAGGTTTGGAATACTCACTATCCTTTTCCAAGTCTCCTGTCTCGCCATCTGGTAAACCAAAAGTGTTAATGCCACAGCCAGCAGTTTTCAGGGACAGCGTTGTGGGCAATAGACCTAAGCTGGTAGCAAACGATAAGTTGTAAGCTAGAGGATGGTCCTCCTTCAAAAATATTTCCTGCAGAAAATTAATCCAAAACTGAATAATCAGTTAACCAATGATTTCACTTAGCTTAATTTAAAAGCATTGGAGATACAAGGGGAGAGTGTTGTCTCTTTTCAGAATGATAACCTTTGCCCAGTACGTGGATAAGAGCATTGATTGAGATGAGACCTCCACGGCCCCTTCTTCAGGATTAAAGAACTGCCCTACTGCCATGGAAACTGCTACAGGAGGTTTACCAGAAATGGCCTGTGCAAGAGAAGGTCTTATTCCAGTTACACGTTTTTTTCATTCAAAAACTGCTGAATTTGAAAAAAGGCAAATGTATCAAGGTGAGAAAATACTTCGCGAGGCGCAACTGAGATAGTCAAGAATCTGAATCCGCGCATTTCTTCAGGCCCCAGCTTCAGCACTGCAGATGGGGGAGCTTGTTCGGTCTGACTCCCTGGTTCTGACTAGTAAACATATACACAGAGAAATCTAGTAAATGAAAATGCTTAATTGATCTTCTTTCCTTTGGAAAATGTGAAGAGAACATGCACAGAGAAAATAAGCGTGGAGACAAATCTCACAATGTTGTAACTGATATCCTAAATTACTTTAGCAGACAGTGTATATATTAACCTGTTTTGGTGCAGGGCCTGCAGGGATGAGAACCATCTTTGATGTAACTTCTACGACCCTTTCACAAACCGGTAAATTTGAATTTGATTTCTCCTTCTCAGGCCATAGATGGAGTCTTACTCCAGAACACGGCGCCAGATTTGTAACAAAGATAAAGTGGTTCTTTCCATTTGACCCCTATTGTACAGAAAATGTGTCATGCGAGATCGATATTGACATTGAAGTGATATATAGGTCTAAAATCACATCCCCAAGGGAGTACTATCAGCACAGACCAATAACTCTATGTCCAACCAGCGCCTTCTCCCGTCCATTGCCAAAATCGTAACAGTACTCGTTTGTATGTATAGATCCCTATCGAGAGCATCATCCTTCCAATCCAGGGAACACGTAGAGAGTTGTGATTCAGAGCCTGGAAAGGTTAAAAACAGACTATTAAGAGAATACATGAACCCACAGTAATAAGGACACCTAATGACATTGTTTCATAATTAGCCATTGCCTAGAAAACTGTTTGACAGATAAAAGATACCTCCACCTATATTTTCACTACTTGACAACATATACTGATAGATGTTAATCACCCTCAAGATCAGACAAGCTTGTAACTTAACTATAAGAAAATACTATCTCCTTTCGTTGAAGTCTTATACTCTGAAAAAAACAAGATATACATATGTTCAGGGTAGAGTATTCATACCTTTTGAGGCCACCATGGCTAATTCATGAGAGACTTTCATGGGTGTCATTCCATTGAAACTTTGAGCTAATGCACTTTGAAGCATTCGGGTTAAAACCCAAAGTCTCTTTTCAGTATCAAAAAATGGCTGACTAGTTTTCGAGTCCACCAAACTAAGAAGCGTATGTGAAACCTGCATGGCATGCGAAATTTCAAAATTCATTGAACATGGCATTTTCCAGATTACAAATTAGGGAATTTTTACCTACTTGAACAACCAATTGATTACACCACAAAATAGCTTGATGCTCCATTGACAGCCACACGTTTTTCATGCTTGTACTACTTATCATAAAGCCATGACTTGAAGGGACAATGCCATCAAGTGACTCTAACTTTGATCGAACCTGAGGGAAACGGGAAAATCTTAAGCGTTAAGAAAAGTTCAAATCTCATCCACTGGAACTAACATACAATCAAAGAAAGCATCACGACATAAAGAATGAACCAAACATCAAAATAAACCAAAATACTGGTGGATATTTTTCAGACCTGATAGTCATTGTAGCCACCGGCAATGGATACAACAACAACTCCGGATAGTAACGGGTCAGACACATAACTTCCCCCAGGAGATGTTTGAACTTCATACCCTTTTTTCCATTCTTGATTCACTTGAGCAAAGTAATGCCCCAAGGATGGCTGCAATGCCAGAGGAGGTGATCTGGATGAAATTAGACACATAAAAACCTAAACCATGTTTTTTGGCGTTAACACTTGTTAAGCATTGAGAGAACTTACTGGTGTGGACTTGAGAGAGTTAGGATGGTTTGCACAGCTGATTTCCGCAATCGAGGATGGACTGCAGCAGCTCTGGCAACAAAACCACCCATAGAATGGCCAACCAGTATCACATTATCTGGTAAGTTACTAGACACAGCAGCACCTTCTCTTTCTCTGGTATCATGAGATTCCTTATATTGATCTAGAATCTGAAGAAAATAAGTGGATAGAATAAGGGATCAATAGAGATAAACTTAATTGGAAACAAGATTCCAAGCTATATGTTCTGTTATCTTAGAGAACTTTGTTTGATGAAACTTGGGAAAAGAAGTTCCCACGCACAAGAGCATCTATACACCCAGCAATTAACAATTTAAATAATATTGTTCTGTACTTTTAGTTAAGAATTTCGTGAAGGGAATGAAGCTAAGCTATCAAAAATTCCCACCCTATGAATGGCATATACGACATATTCAGTGTGCTCCTCAAGAATGCGACCATCCATTGCAGAATGTTCACCTTCAAGATCCACAGCAAACCAATCTAGTCTGTTGCTGTATTGACTAGGCAAATCATAGTCTACAGACTCTGTATCTGCACCGCCCCCACGGAAGAGAGAAGCTTCCTGATAAAATGTGCGCTCAAATGGACCCCCCTGATATGCTCTATCAGACTCTGCTGCCACAGACCTGACCTGCATGAACAATATATATTACAGGGGATATAAGGAGGCTGGTATATGTAATCTAGAGACAAGCTCCCAACAGAATCGGGATATACTACATTATTCTGGAGTAAAAGAAAACAACTGGATCCACAATAACATTGAAAAATGCTAGTTAAGGAATTCCCAACTTCAGCTATTATAGTGATCCTTACCTGCTTGTAGCTACCAGCATTGCCTGGAATGAAAAGAACTGGAACTCCACTAAGTTTCTCAAGGTGCTCCTTAAAGTCAATCTTCCTCCAACCTTCATGGTAAAGATAGAGTCCATATCTTCCTCCGGGAGTTGCATCGTCCGTCACAGAGATAGGAATGTAAGTGGGATACATGTAAGTCATAATACAACCATTATTTATAGGTTTAAGCAAACCAAACAAAGCCGTAAGCCCAATCCATGCCGCTAAAATCACAACGCCAACTATCCTCAGCCTTGGTTTAAAGCATTGGCTGCTCATAGCAAATCTTACATCACGCATCTCAATCGTATATATCTCTGCATAAAAACATGCCAAATGTGATCATACTCACTCATAATAATGTAAAAAAAAAAAAAAAAACACAGAGAATCAAACAAAGTATAGAGAGCTCCTAAAACAAGAATAAATCGATTTTTTTTTTTTTTTGAAGTATCAAACTGAATCACACAAGTGACGAACCATAAACAGTAAAGTTCAAAACCAAATAAAATATCAGCTGTACATTAATCAGCTTTAGATCTCAAATCAGTAGGGTTTTTCACTGTTGTCTCTCCCCGTCGATTCCTGTGAAAACTTCCTAAATCTACAATTTATAAGCTTTGGAGAGTACCAGGGGGAAAGTAAAAATCCGATTAGAGTGAAAGTGCTCTTGTTTCCTTGATCTCTGTAGTTGTTGTATAACTGAGGATAGATCTGTGTGTGTGTGAGAGAGAGAGAGAGAGCTTTCGTGTGAGATTATACTAGCTTGAGTTTTGTTTTTGTTTTTAAACATAGAATTTAACTTATAACTTTTTTGGTAAACATAGGCTTAAGAAAAAAAAATGATAAATCAAGCGAATAAACTAGCATAAGAGGTGTCAGACCAATTCATTAAACAGACCAATGTGACCATCATAATCACTTATCATAAAAATAAAATAAAAACAGAGAATCAAACAAAGCATATAGCTCCTAAAACAAGAATGCATCTTTAAGTATCCAATAGATTCACACAAGTGAAGAACAGTGAGAATATCCCAAATTTTATTAACAACCAAAAAAAATTCCACTATACTGTACTAGCATTAGATCTCAAATCAGTTTATGCACCAAATTACACAGAACAAAAACTGAAACTATACAAATCAGGAAACTTAATAATATAGTGGACAAAAAAAAGTGAGATCCAAAATGGAAGAAGCTTAATATAGTAATTAGTAACAGTAGTTTAGCATAAGGGATGAGTAAAAAGGAAACATTTTATAGTTTGGATCTCGCCATCAATGCTAAGCTAAGAGCTTAATTTGGTAATATCGACGAGTTTTTAAATCATTTGGGGCGTGTGATTTCAGAATACGAGTGAGTAAGAAACTAACCGGTTAAGAAGATGGTGAGAAGACACTACGCGATGTCCAGGGACATTAGAACCGGCGGTTTAAGAAGGTATGGGAGCACGGTGCGACGGAGGTCAGGCTCCTCACTGAAATTGAGGAGGGAGGAGATCCTGCGTTAATCGGATCCAGGTTCGGGTGCAGTTGAGTTTAATTTAGCTAAATGGGCTGTATTTGGACTATATGGGTCTAAAGTTACCAGTGATGAAACGTCGTTTTAGAAGAGCGGATATACACGAATGAGAACTAGAATTTTAAATTTTTAGTGTACACAAATGTCAGGAGATTTGTTGTATAACTGAGGGGGATATTATTTGTTACCTAACTAAATATTTTTAATAATTGGATTTTTTTATAAACGACTCAATATTTAAGAAAATTTGAAAAAAATACTTAGATTTCAGGAAAAAACGTTTAACAGAGGGAAAAAACAAAAGACAGCTGATATAAATTAGGTGGGAAGAGGAGAATAAATAATACACGTGTAAAAGTAAAAGTGTAAAACAATCTCACTGTCTCAACTCTTCTTTTCGATAATAGTCACCAAGTGTCTCGGCATTATCTCTTCCGGTAAAGTTAATAAGTGTAGATCGAGTAATCTACAAAAGTGATGTATAAAACAAAGGAAAGAAATAAGTTCATATGCTTCTTAAATGAACTTATAAATGTGATTTTGTTTATAAGTCGTGGGAATGGGAAATTGGTGTATTCAAGGCAAAAGGTATGACATCATCAAATGGCTTGATTTCTTCAAAAACTTAAACAATCAATAATAGACCACTTGATCAAATATGTGATCATGGATAAGTGACCCAAAGGAAAATTAAATGACAGTTACCTTGAGTTGGTCACGATCTAACAATTTAGTAACCACGATTAGCTCCATTGAAATGGTTCATTAATATTAGAGCAAGCCACAAAACCCAATAGTATGATCCATTACTAGTCTTAAAGCCCATGTAACTAGTATCATACTATTGGGCTTTGTGACTTGCTCTAATACATAATATATTTTTCAACCGAAAATGTTTCTCACCAAACCATGTATTACAACATGATCCATACTACAAAATTAGAAAATTCACAACTTATAAATCAAAATGATATTAAAATTAAGACCCAGAACAGTATATGCAACAAGCGTTTGATTGCAAAAAAACCAAAAACACTTTTGTGCATGTGTTTCATCATGGCGGTGCGCAATCCACTCTGTTAAGTTCACATGTTTTTAGAATCACTATGTTTTCTATCTCTTCTCACCCGTAATTGATGAAGAATATTGATTTGAAAAGAGAAAGAGGATAAAAAGTAGTAGAATGGTACATAGAATAAAGTTGGTCGTCGAGAAAGTAACCGGCCGGAGGTGAAGAATTTTAAAAACTAATTCGCAAAGATGTTGAATCCCTTATAAATAAGGCGATCATCAATTGCAAAAACTAAACAGTTTCATATTTATTGCACACTAATTCGCAATTGTAGTCATGGGATCGTTGAGGAAAAGGGAAATATTTGTAGGGTTGTAACAATAATTATTGGGATAATTATTTGTGTTGTTGCTAAATAAAAGTTAAAAAAAATTGCGAGTAATATAATTTGTTATCACATTAACTATATATATATATATATTTTTTTTTTGCTAAAGATGTAAATATCATTAGTAATGAATAAAGGTTTTACAAAAGGTAATACCTACACAATAACAGCTCAGGCAAAAAAAAAATAAAACAAAGCTGCTATAGAGTTACAAAAGATTTGGGTTGTTAACGGATCCAGAGAAGCATTAGATTTCACCAATGCTTCCTCAGTCTTCTTGCGGTGATGATGTTGCGGACCTCCCGATCGAGTATCTTGAAAATAATAGAAAGGGCGAGCCTGCAAGAGTTATGGAGAAGGTTCTTCCTTTGCCTCCAAATATTGTAGATAGCTGCCTGGGCGACCACTTTTCGTAGCAAAGCAGGCGCGGAGGTGGTGGATTGTGTGGTCCAAGAGAGGAGCTCATTGCAGGAACAGAAGAGTCGTTGAAGAGGGCACAGTCTGTTGAAAATCATCCTCCAAAGTTGGGCTGAAAACTCGCAAGCGAGCATTAAATGGTCCCTTGACTCCGTCTCGATCGTACACAAACAACACTCGGAGGATCTTAATTGTCCCCATGCTGCAAGACGTTGGTGGGTGGGGAGTCTGTCAAGGGTGGCGATCCACATTTGGAAAGCAAACCGGGGTATTGCACCCTTGAACCAGACAGAGGGGACCCAATCCTTCGACGAATCCCTTGGCCTGATTGCTTCCCAGGTCCTTGCTAAGGAAAAACCCTGACAAACCACATCATTAACAGACCAAACGTATGATTCATCTGGTGAATCAGGGGACGGGGCAGGGAGGGAGGAGATGTGATCATGAATGGCACTTGCAGCTGGTGATCTAGATAAGGGGATTATCCAGTCACCATCTCTATGCCCCTCTGCAACTCGTGCATCTAGCGGGATTCGTAAATGTCGAGAGCCAAAATCTCCAAGATTCTTTAATAAGGGACCAAGGGAAGTCCAGCTATCGAACCAGTAAGATGTTTTTAAACCGTTACCCACCTGTGCTTTGATAAATTGCTCCGCTAGTGGCCTTAAGCCTAATAACATCTTCCAGGAGTGAGTGTCAGTGGAAGTAGCGGTGATTTCCCAGTAAGAACTGTTCTCGATATGGTGATGATGGTGCCAAGATGCCCAAATCGAACCGTTATTCTCAAACAACCTCCAAATGAGCCTAAGTAGAAGGGTCTTGTTCCAATCTGAGAGGCTTCTAAACCCAAGTCCACCCTCGTCCTTGGGCAAACATAACGTTAACTATATTTCAGTTTTTGTTTTTTCCTTCTTTTTTTTTCTGGACAGATTTTTTTTTTCCTGCCAATGACTTTATTAAGGACCAAAGTTAAGATCAGTGTCTACAGCAGAGTATAGAAAGGATGGACAACTGTGATACAAAACATATGTTTGAGGACTAGTATTCGCTGATTTTGCTAATATATCAGCACAATAATTTTGTTCTCGTCGTTGGAAAGAGAATTTGATATCATCAAACTTTTTTTCTGGACAAATATTTCGGTTTTACATATATAATCGTTTTTTTTTCTCCACGATCATTTTTTATTTCTATATTTTAAGAAAATTAATTTGCATGGTTTTGCTGTCAAAATTTTATTGATACAGTAACTTGTGTTTTATAAGATATCTATAATCTACATACGGTTAAATCACGAGTCACTTGGAGTTAATAATTAAAGAACTAATTATATATCAATTTGCTTAATGAATTAATAATTAACATAAATCATTTATCTTATAAATCACCAATCACTTGGCCAATCAAAATTAAACACATGGCAAATCTTCTAAACAACTTCCTAGATTTTAGATTTTTTACAACCTTTGTCATACCTCCACGATCACCATATATGAGCAATCTCTTGATAACTACCTCAAGCTGTTCTATCATTTATATCTGTGTGTTGCATGTCAATTGATCCACACACACACAAAAAAAAAAACACACAAGTACAAATCTAAAAATCCAATGTAGGCATGAAACGTTTCTTCTCCGAAGTAAATTGCTAATTCATACAATTCCTTTATTTTTCTAATTCTCTATTCTTCTAAATGTCACTATATTCTACTTCTTCTATTATGACCTCTATTTAACAAGTCTTGCTAACATTCAAAAGTTTTCTTGGATTAGAAGAATTTAGGGTTTACCTATCTCGAAGTCGAGAGACAAAAGGAGTCATAATGAAATATATCAAAGTTTTTTTTGTCATGTTAGCATTTAAAATCTCTTTTTTTTTTCTTTTTCATATAGCTTTTATATGCTTGAACAAATCGTTTATAGCTAACAAATGATTAGCAGTTATTAATTGATGCAGGATTCAAAATTGTCTGTATGGCTGTGATTAGACGACAAGAAAACTAACACTTAACCGAGGATGTGTCATCAAAAAAATTGCATCTAGAAATCAGACACGAAGGAGAACAAAACACAAGAATGCATCATTGATGGAATTATATGTAAATATGGTATTCTATTATTTAATTAGATTAGTTTACTTTCTTGGTCATGTATTAACATTTTTTTTATTTTGTATGGTTTTTTTCGGTTAATGTTTGTTTAAGTTTTCAAGTAAAAAAAAAAGCTTTAACAATTTTTTTCCCGTATCTAGTACGGGTTAGAATACCAGTAATAAGGTCGTCTATCAATTACTAAAGTCGGTTTAATTATTATTAGTACGTAAGTCGGTCGTCTATCAATTTCTAAAGGGAATAAGGTCGGTTTCTTTCTACACGTCTAACCTGAGGTTATCTGTCTGGAAACCAGTATTATTTTTGTCTTCGGTTATCTTCTTATCAAATAGCATATAAACAACACTAAGTTATTGATGCAAAACTTGTCGTTGGACAAAATTCCTTTGACGTGTTATTTAAATGTTACTTCTATAGTTCTATTGATTTTCTTCTTATTCTAAATAAATTGATAGTCTCATTCAATTGCTTTTAAATATATATTGATGAATTCATGCTATGTTTTTTACTAGGTGATCTATGGAAACATATTTTTCAAAAAAACCAACAAGTACATCTCACGATAATTTGGAGAATTTACCCGTGGATTCTGCACTTAGGAAACGAATTGTGTAATATCACCTTAACCAAAGAGATGAGGTAAGACGCAAATATTTAGTTAAGGGTCCTTATCAACCTCGTGGTCACAAATTTCCTAAAACACTAACTGGAGATAAATTGAGACGATTCAATCCAACTTGGTTTGATCTTTATGGTGATTGGCTAGAATATAGTGTAAAGACAGATAAGGGTTTTTGTTTGGTTTGTTACTTGTTTAGAGATTACACAGAAAATAAAGGTGGAAGTGATGAATTTGTAACAAGGGGATTTGATACATGGAAAAATCCAAAGAGATTGAGTGGTCATGTGGGAGAAGTGAATAGTTTTCACAATAATGCATTGTAAATGGCTGATAATTTGATGAGACAAGGTCAATCAATTGTTCATGCTTTTTATAAGCAGGATGATGCAGCAAAAAATGAATACAGAATCAGATTGAATGCTTCAATTAATGTTTGTAGATATTTATTACGGCAAGGATTACCTTTTCAAGGTCATGATGAGTCAGTAGAATCAGCTAATAGGGAAAACTTGACAGAGCTTGTGAAATATACTGCAGATCAAAATGAGCTTGTAAGTAAGGTTGTGTTGGAGAATGCTCCAAAAAATAATCAGATGGTGTCTCACAAAATTCAGACTGATCTAGTGCATTGCTTTGCAGAGGAAGTTATTGAATCTATTATTCAAGAAGTTAATCACGATGTATTTTGCTTGTTGGTGGATGAGTCTGCAGATGTTTCTACTAAGGAGCAAGTGGCAGTAGTTTTTCGCTTCGTTGATAAAGATGGGATATTAAAAGAAAGATTTATTGGTCTTATTCATGTTCAAGATACATCTTCTGCAACTCTGAAATCTGATGTTGATTCATTGTTTGCAAAGCAGGGGTTGAGTATAAAAAAATTAAGAGGACAAGGTTACGATGGAGCAAGTAACATGAAAGGTGAATTTAATGGGTTGAGATCTCTGATTTTAAGAGAAAATAGTACTGCATATTATGTACACTGTTTTGCTCACCATCTTCAATTGGTCGTAATGGCAGTTGCAAAAAAACATTTTGAAGTTGGTGATTTTTTTGATATGATTTCGGTCTTGTTAAATGTGGTTGGAGCATCTTGTAAGAGGAAAGATATGGTTCGAGAAGACCAACGAAGGATCATCGAAGAAAGAATTAGTCAAGGTGAAATTAAGACAGGAAAGGGATTGAATCAGGAGCTTTCATTTCATAGACCTGGTAATACTCGATGGGGTTCTCACTACAATACCTTAGTACGATTAGTTTATTTGTTCCCTTCTATTGTGAAAGTATTGGAGTATGTCCAGAGCGAAGGGAGTGATGGTATCAAAAGACGTCAAGCTAATGGTCTCATCAAATATTTGCACACCTTTGATTTTGTGTTCTACTTACACTTGATGTTACTTCTTCTCGGGATCACAAATACTTTATCAGTGGCACTTGATGTTCATATATTTTACCTTGTTTTCCCTTAGTTTATTCACAACTTTTGCATCTTTTGCTATCTATTTAGGCCATTATTGTGTAGCTTTAGGACTAATCATGCATTAGAGTATAGTTGCATTGCATTTGCATCTTTTCATGCATAAACAGGTGATTTTGGAGCTTAAGGAGCATGGAAGCAATGCTGAGGAGAAGTGAAGCAATCCTGAGGAGAAAACAAGAGAGTTAAGGCTGTAGAATCAAGGTCCGGAGTCCAGCTCGACCGCACCACTCGACCACCACTCGACCGTGTGCTGAGAAGGACTCGACCGAGTGGAGAATGCACGAGAGAAGCCAGCTCGACCAACCACTCGACCGAGCACTGGTCGAGTTGACCGAGCCGTTGACTGCTTTGACTTTTTGTATTTTTAGGGCTTCCACCTCACCTCCTACATAAGGCCCTTGTGCCTGCAGCCACCAAAGAGTCCAGCTTTTTAGAGAGTCTAAAACCTAGTTTTTACCTTTTTTAGATTTTATTCCTTTTGCACTTTCTCTTATTTTAGATTTTGTACTTGTTTAAGAAAGAAAGACTAGATTCTTGTATTTTGTTTGTTTCATAACTTTCAAAATATTAAGATTTCGAGTTTTATTTCTTCATCAACATTGTAGATCTCTGTTTCATATTTCTAATGATGCAAGTTTCATTATTTTCTGGGTTTTTGACATATTTCACCATGTGTTCTTGTGAGTAGTTTGCTTAGGACCTTGAGGATGGGTTAGGCTGGGTTGATCTTGTGGTTTGTTTGATTTGGTCAAGCTTGATTGTTGTAGATCTCTTCTAGGCTAGATGATCTTAATGCTGATCCTATATCTGAGAAGGTAGGGTTTGATTTCAAGCATCTTAGCATCACACCAATGTCTAAGGAGCATAGATAAGGCTAGATCTAGAACTTACCATTAGGCTTGCTAAGAGATTAGAAATCTTGTTTGGTTTGAGATGTATTGCTTAATGCCTGCTTTTGTAGATTCTTTACTTTGTGAGAACAAGTCTAGAAATGCATAGGTTTGATTGTTTCTTGCCATGAGAGTGGATTAAACATGTCTTAGAATAGTATGTCTAGAGATCAGCTCAAAGTTTGCTTGAGATTTGTTGACCAAGTTAGATAACCACAATGATTAGCTCAGCCCATGAATCCCTCCTCAAGGTCTTCTTTGTTTATTGAAATCTTAGTCTAAATATCATTGCTTGCTTGTTGTTTGATTAGTTTTAGCATTGCTCTGTTTTTCTTGTGTTGCTCTGTTTTCACGTTTAAGTCTAGCTCGACCACGTACTCGACCTACACTCGGTCGAGTGCTGCTCGAGTTCATCCCCAGAACTTGTGTTTTTGATTTGTGATTGTCTTGTTTCATTCCTGTTTCATTTCCATTGCATTCACTTAGTTTCCTGTTCATTACTTGTCATGCATTAGTTCATTAGCATAGTATCTATCTCTGTTCTAGTTTCATTATAGCTTTAATTTGTCTGTTCTGTTTGCATTTAGTATCTTGTTCTAGTTGTTTTTACTTTCTGCATTTCATATCTCATTTTAGGATTGTTAGTGACAAACAATCTTTACAATTGGCTTGACTTAGACTCATATGCACATCTTAATTGTTCACAATCACTCAGATAGGATTGACACCTCTTATACTGCAACTGCATAAGGGGAATTGAAACACCCTGACTTCTATTCATTCCATACATCATCATTCCATACATCATTCATTCACACACCACAAAGAAAGTTTCAGTTTCAGCACTGCAAAGGAAAGATCAAAAAATTTTAAATGTTATGTCTTTGGTGAAATCTACCAAGCAACAATTGTACAATCTCATGGATAATGGATGGGATTCTTTGGTTGTATAAGTTAATTCTTTTTGTGAGAGTCATAAAACTGAGTTGATCATCATGGAAGATGAATTTGTTGATCCAAAGAAGCCAAGACGGAGAACCAACATAACAAATTTGCATCATTATCAGGTGCAATGTTTTTACACTGTCTTGGATATGCAAATTCAAGAGTTTAATGATCGTTTTGACGAGGTAAACACTGAATTGCTTAGTTGCACTGCGTCTTTGAGCCCTTTTGGTTCATTCCACGAGTTTGACCAGTCGAAACTTGTGAGATTATCTGAGTTTTATCCATAAGATTTTAGTTCTATGGAGCGGATATCTTTTGAGCATCAATTTGGTATTTACATCGATAATATCCGTGAAGATAAAAGGTTTGCTAATTTGGAGAGTCTTGGAGATCTTTCGCATCCTCTTGTTTATCGACTTTTGAAGTTGGTTTTAACTTTACATGTTGCCACTGCTACCGTGGAGAGATGCTTTTGTGCGATGAAAATTATGAAAACTACCTTACGAAACTGAATGGGTGATCAAGTTTTAAATGGTTTGTTTTATTGAAAAAGAGCACTTAGATAAAGTGACAAATAAGGTAATGATAAAAAGATTTCAAGATATGAAAGATCGTAGAATAGTTTTATAGGACTTCTTAATATGTTTTTGTTATGACTATTTTTTAAATTTTATTTTTGGTTTTGGATTTTTTAATAACCATATTATTATTATATTTTATTTAATTATTTTATTAATTATTTTGTGCCCCATGTTAAATAAGTTTCTGCATCCGCCACTGCCAACCTCTATATAAAAACACTTGCACACACAATACTTCAAATCACAAAACCATTCATTCTCTCGAGATCTTCTTCTACGCAGAAGACCTAGCCTAACCTCTTTGTTTTCTCTTTCCAAATCTTACCATACCTACGTTCAAACCCTAACCATTCCCTGACACTATCTCTTTTTTGATATTTCCCATCGATGGCAAAAGCTTCTACAATAATCAGCCTCATTATCCTCTTGCTCTTGATCAATTGCTCTGCTATGTCTTGTGCGGCACGTATTCTTCATGATCACACGAGTGATACTTTGGACGTTGACAAGAAGCAACAAGACCTAATCTCAAGCTTTGATGATCATGATGATGAAGATAGATTCATGCCTTCCACCCTACTTCGACACAGTTGAAGATGATGTCCTAAACTATGAATCTGATGAGTTCCCGTATAGTACTAGGATGATCCATAATGTCGATTTTTCTGTCTTGAGGAGGCGATATCTTTAGATCGTTGATGAAGCCAATACCAATGAATATACATCTCTTTGTTCTCTCTCTATTTTTCTTCGATTTCATATTAACTAGTATTTTTTTTTCAAATTTAAATGTATCCTAAGAGGAATAAATATATTTTTTTAGTAAATATTGTCAATTAGTTATGTTTGGGTTAAACATAAAATTCCGTATACTTTTTTTTTCCTTATAGATTGTAGATGAAGTTATATAACAACATCCGCAATTGTATAACATGCATGCAGATCGTCGTCTACCTAGCTTGCTAGCTGTTAACTTCCAGAATTAACCGATTATGCTGTTTTCCATACGTTATAATTATAAAGATAGATATATGTAACGAAATTGCTGCGAAAAAAAGAAAGAAAGAGATATGTGTAACAAAAGAAGAATGTTTTATTATATCACTATCAATATTTTGGAGCATATGTCAATTTCATTGAGCCTTATGAGCCCTTCATATGATGATCTGTAATATTTTTTTTCACCCTCTTTTAGGGGCTTAAGGATTGGGATAGTAAATGTTTTGTATTATCTGAAAATATTTTGTATTTACAATATTTATGTGTGGAAAATATATAATGCAACCAAAAAAAAAAAAGGCTCAAAAACAACAAAGAATTTATCAGTCAATGACCCCAACCAAACTCCTTGAATATACATACTTTTACGTGATGATGCACATATTACATCGTTGTTGCTTCGACTTCTCAACATCTCTTCTTGCGCCGATACACAGGAGAGATGTGTTGTACGTAACGTAGTTCAGGATAGACGAAAAGTCATCTGTACGGAAGGGTGAAACAATTAAAATGTTTTCTGTTGCAAAACATTAAATCAATCAAATTAAACATGTTTTGATTTATAGTAATTTTTTTAGGTTTTTTAATGTGGATATAGGAGAAAACAAAATAATAAATTAAAGTCTGTCTCCTAATTACCAAAGGAAATAAAGGTCGGTTTCTATACGTCCAACCTCTATATAAAACACACGACATATATTTCAAATCACAAAACTATTCTCTCGAGATCTTTTTCTACATCATAGCCCTTATCTACAACAACAATTAATGTCAACTAGATTGGGAGTAAGCAACTTTTTTTTCATTGTCTTCGTCGTCTTGCTTTTTGTGGGTGCTTCAGAGGCTCTCCGTCCTTGGAAAGTCCCGGTCATCATTCGTGATGGAGTCCAAATAAATTATTATCAAACTGAGGAATATGACCCAATCATGGAGAAGGCCGACTCGGCATCTTTTGGTGACCAAATCAACGAGATTGACACCAACTCGGCATACGATGCTTACTTGCATACCAAGCGTCTAAACATCTACGGCGAGGATTGGCTATGGAGGATTTATTTCCTTGTAATTCTTTTTTTTTTCTCTCTATTGTTGACCCATTTATCTTTTATAGCTTTCTTTTGTATCACAAGCATATGTTCTGCTAGGGTTTCAAAATCTTGATGAAACTCAGATCTTATAGTAATGACTTATTTTTTCTTCTGGATTATTCAAATCATTGTTGCTTTAATATATATATTTTTATCAATTTCCATTCTTCGAAACAATCAACATGTCCAAGAGTTGTCATTCTTGTGTAAAAACACTTATTTTGTGTATTAAATCAATAATTAACCGTAAGTGAAAAATAATAGGAAAACTCTTTTTCCTATAATGAAAGAGATCTTTTCTCCTCTCTGTTATATATATATATATACTGTAAAGTCGTAACATCAATATATTGAATCTTTACGACATGCATCATAGATATTTTTCCTATCCCAAAACAAAAGATGTTGTATACTTTTACTATCCCAAAATGGGTGTTGTAGGGATTTCAAGTACTCATGACGATGAAAAAGTTTGGATGAAGAGTAGATTTTAGTGATAGTTGATTTTAGTGAGATACGAAATAGTACAGCAGCTACAGCTTCATGCACAAACAATTTATTCTAGAAACCCTTTAGCTCCCAAGTTCTGGTTCCAAATAGGGATGTCAATTGGGTTGTTCATGTTCAAATAGACACATACATTTTATGAATATTCATGATCAAAATCCAAATAGAACCATGTCCAAATAAGTCCAAACCAAATAAGACCATGACTAATTGGACTATCCCTGAGGTCTAGATAATACATGAACTCAATTATGCTAAAAAATTATAAATTCATCATAACACTCATATATTCTTACATAACACTCGTAAGTTCATACTAAATTCATACATAACTCATAAATTTATAATTATAAATCCATACATAACTTATAAAATCTTTCTTCTTGACTTTATACATAACTTATAACATTTGCTCATGGTATTATTCATGGAATGATGGAAGTTGTACATGGTCTCTAGTCTTGATTCAAGACTCTTGAATGATGATATTCCTGCAGACAGTGAGACAACCAACACATGAAATTAAAAAATACCGTCGATAGTTTGCTCAAAGTTATAAAGATTAGTATACTTACTAATTCATAACCTTAAGTAACTCGGATCTTCTTTCTTACACCTTCTCCTTCCTCCCCTTCTTCTTCTCCTTCTTCTTCTTTATTTTCCTCAAAAAACTCGGATCCACATATCAAAATGAAAACATAACAAGACTATCACTGAACCATCACTACATTTATAAATAACAAAACAAAATCAAGTTATAAGAGTTAGTATATTTACTAATTTTTTCTAAACCTCTTAACCAGTTTCTTGCACAGATTTAGAAGAAGATGAAGAGAAGCAAAGGAAATCGACGAAATCGGCGGAGAAAGAAAGAGAGGAGAGATAGAAGTGACAAAATGAAGAAATAAAATTTTCCCCAAATTTTGAATCCCTAGTTTTGAAGGATTATTGGACAGTCCATGTCCAGATGAGTTTGGACCATTTATTAGCGGACTAAATTGGTTTCGGGTCCATTTGACTGTTTCGAATTTGGTCATGACCATAACCGATCCAATATAATTTGGAAATTGTCAACCCATGGTCATTAAGCCCGATTGACATCCCTAGTTCTAAATCTCATGGCACAACGTAACCTGCCACATGAGATCAATTCCATATATTAAAGTCGTCATGATGTTTTTTAAACGGCAACTTTTGTACTTACATAGTTTTTTTTCAATTTTTTTTGTTTGTTCTATTTTAATAGATTTTATGAAGTTCCTTTGCTTTTATCAAGTTTGCTTGCTTAATAGTATAGATATCTATTTGAATTAGGCAGTACTTGTTGAATTTTTATAAATGATAAAATATTTCTTATTTATTAAATTTTGCCAAAAAGTCTATTAAAATGGGACAGAGGGAGTAATTTTTATGAAGAGTTTTTTTTCTGTGATTTTGATGAAGAAAATAACTATTTTAAGATCTTAAAAAACATGTTACAAAAGGAATGGAGGGACCATTGTTTAGTAACATGCTCTCAACCAGTTGAAGGTAAGTTAGATCTGAATTTACCAGCAATGTACAGAAACCCGTTTAATGTTTGGGGTCAAAAAAATCCAAATTATTTAAACTTTTAAAAATTATCAATACTTACCAAAAAAAAACTCCAAAATTACCAAAATACCATATACTGTGAAAACTGAATTCCACATATTTCTGGTTTTTAAGAGTTGGACTTGGAGGAGTAACCGAGTAATAATTTTACCAATCTAATATAATCAGATGAGAATTATAATAGAACCAAAATGTACATGACTAGTTGAGAATTCATAAGTGTTACTAAATATAAAGTTATAAACTTTGATCCAAACTTCATATTGAACATACCGTTGAAAAGAGGAATGCAATAATCACACTTTTGGGACTATAATTTTTTTTTAAAAAACCTTATGAATCAAATAATTCAAAATAACATATGGTACACAGATCAAACTTTTTGGTCTGCATTTGGTTTGGTTCGGATAACCAAAATGGACGATCGTTACGATAATATACAAAACAAAAGCATGATCTCTTAATAAACGAGAAGAAGAAGAACGGATGTATATAGTTTTTACTAATATACGGGAAATACCCCGAGACAACAGAGTCTCCACTCGACCCATCTCACAAAGTAACACCTCTCTAAAGTCTAAACTACTCTACTCAGAGAGAGAGAACCTCTCGCTTGGCTTTTTTTTTTGGCTTCCTGATAGAAACAACAAAACCCGAAAAGTCCCGGTTTACTTTCGGCTCACCTTTTTTAGCTTCTTGAAGAAACCAAAACCCGTTAAAACACGGTTTACTTTCGGTTCACCTCTTTTTGCCACATAGAGTTTCCGGTGAACAACTAGTATGAGAACTCGTGGCCACGGAGTGAGATGTATTTCTTGACCCAGATTGCAATATCTTCTGCACAAGCTTGAGCTTGCGGAGTCCTAAGAAGCATGTCGAGGGTTGCAAACTCGTGAACCGCATCTTTGTACTCTAGCACGGGAGCATCTACATTTACTTTCCTTAACTCTTCTGAGTAAGCAATGGCCCGGTCTCTCATCCAGTCATGCTCTGCTACAATAGTTAGTGTTGGTGGCATAAATTTGAGAGGTGGACCTCGGCCTGGAACGAGCGGGTTTGCTGCCGGGTGGTCCAAGCTGAATTCTTCTTCTGACAAGAAAAGCTTCCATGCGAGAATGCACATGGCTTTGTCGTAGAAGTATGAGTTTGCTTGTTTGATCTCAGACTGTGTGGGAACACTACCGATAAAGAACGGGTACATTAGGACTTGAGCCACAACCTTGACAGGGTCTAGATTTTGACCAACTTCAATGGCTTTGCGTGCTACGTAGTCTGCTATGTTGGCACCACAGCTCACACCAAGAAGCACACATCTGAAGTTTCAAATTTTGAGATGTCACAGAACTCAGTAAGATTTTGTTTCACCTGAATCACATGAAAGCAACGATCTACAAAAATTCATCTCTGAATACTCAGCTGGGATCTAAGTTCATTATCCTTAGGAGTTCTTAAGTACCAAGAAGAGAACATTAATGGAAGCAAACTCCTTAAGTTACGTGAAACCAAGGATCACTAAAACATGGAATTAAGATTTTTGGTGTCACATACGATATGAATAACAATTGACACCCAAACGCATGTTCAAGAAACTAACTGTTTTTCCATCAAAAAACAAGCGTGCTAATTCAATTCCAAGAACGTTCACGAAATTAAAAGGCATCTAACATGCTCAGCCCAAGAGAGATCAATGAAGATCAAACAAATCATCATTTCAGGGGCCAATGGATAACTGGAGAAGCAGCAACAGAAGTGTCGTAGATCACTACCAAGAAACAACACTATAATTAATTGAACTCTACCACAAGTAGACCACAGATCAAAGATCAACATTAAAGCTTAGATGTTCAGGCAGGCAGGAACACTACATTCATTACCTAAACAAGAATAAACATTTCCCTAAAATTCATAGACAATGCAAATGGAAAGTCATTGTTTTTACCTCGAGGGATCAGCATGAGTTGCGAGCCAAGGCTCAACCAATGATGCACCAAAAGCATCAACGATATGCTTATTAACTTCTGATTTCTTCACCTCCCCTCCGGGTCGCCGCGAATTCCCCATGGACTTATTACATTCCGCCAAATTCGCCTGCTTCCCCAGCCATTTCAACACCTTGAACCCGTCCTCATACGCCGCTGGATACCGGTTCTCAGGTGCAAGCCTGTACCCGACGGCCAAGACAATGATATCACAATGCTTGGCCATTCTTCTACAAAAGAAATCATTAGCCACTGAGTCGTTACTTCCACTCACCCATCCACCACCGTGAAACTGCAACATCACAGGAAGTTTTCTAGAGTTTCCACCCGACGACGACGGTGAGTATCCTCTGTACACGTCTGAGGAGGATCCTGCTTCAGGGGAGGACGAACCAGTGGTGGTGCAACCGTAACTGTTCCTCCTAGATTCTACCTTGTGAGACAACAACGAATTAGACGAACCTAAGCTGTTTCTCCTAATAAGAAGATCCGATCCGGCGAGGTTGTTGAGATTTCGAGCCTTACCGGAATGCACACCAGCGGCAGAGGTGCTCGGTTCGAGCGGCGTAAGAGCAGTTTCAGGTAGAAAAATCCGTACGGATAAAGAAGTTAACGGATCGATATGAATGTCTTTGGTCGCAACACCGTCGGTGAATAACGGATTCGGAGCAGCGACGGATTCTTCGGGTCGGGTCGTGACACCGAACGGATCCGAGGAGGATTCGTCACCGGAAGATTGAATCCGGTTCTGTAAACGGTGTTTCAAAAGGAACTTGAAGAAGACACTGTAGAGCTTCACACCAACGCTCGGCATTTTTTTTTTCCTGTTCGAATTTGAAACACCTATTTGTGAGTTTTACAGAGATTTTACGGATCCATGGATGGTTAAGGTGGAGATTGCAGCAATTGCATCGAATTAGGGTTTGTAGGAGAGTGAAGAAGATTGCTTCGATTTGGAGCTTTGGATTGAGGTGAAAGATGAGCGTTAATAGAGACAACAAGGATAGAACCAAAAAATTAAATTACAAAAAAAAAAAAAAAACAAAAGAGAGCAAAGAAGCTTAGGTGGGAAGAGAGACTATCTGATTAATAAATTTGTTTTGCTAAATGTTTTTATATTTCCTTTTAATGGGATTTACTTTATTAATTTCAGGGGATTTTTTTTTTTTTTTCTTTTTTTTTTTAGAACCTAGAAACCAGAACATGGGAAGAGTTTATCTTTGCTTTACCGGTGTATTTTGGGGTTAAGCTTCTAGAAAGTTACGTTCATGGTTGCATACTTGATGATAGGTATGTGACGTCTAATATCGATTTTATCTTCAAAACAAAATTTCTTTTATGTATTGAGAAGAGCTTCATATTTGTATTTGGTTTGTTTGGCCTACAACGATGGGAAAATTTTCATGGAGAAGACTTTTCTTACTCGAGAATAACTGACAGTGAGATTCATTGATCATATACCCCTGGAGAAGTTGTTGTTGATCTGGATTTCAGTGAACAGACTACTATTTATATTACTTGTATGATTGTATCATAGTCAAAAGTGAGAATTATAATTATAGATGACCTTCGTTTCTTTAAAAGAGTAAGATTTCAGTCAAGAGAAAGGATTATGATTGGTTAGAATATGAAAGACTAAAAAGGATTTGCGGTAATTGTTGTTGGATCAATCATCACACTAGTCACTGCCCTTATCTTACTCCTCCGATTGTACATGATCATGTCAGTATCAGTTTATTGGTCTATTATATAAAGGAAAAACATCTGTGTGATATTTGGTATCAGAACAAGCATTTCAACAAGTCAAGAATTCTTTTTTGGGTTAAGGAAACCAAGTAAAATTATACTACTATCCGACATGTCAGTATCAGTTTATTGGTCTTTTATATAAAGGAAAATAAAAACAAATTATGAGATTTTGGATTTTGGTAGATCTTTTTTATTCGAATGCTACACGAATAATCATAAGACGTCTTTGTGAATTTCGGCCCATGAATCTATCCACACTAAAGGCCATATGCTCCATCTACCACCGTCCATTTTTTCTATATATATACTGTATTAGTTTTTTTACTTATGCTTTCCAGTTTTCATAATTGTTTAGTAGGGTAGTGATCTTTTCGACACTTGTAAGACCACACTCTCTATGTTTGGTTTTTTTTTTGTAGTAAATATTAAATATCTATACTATTTAATGGAGTATTTTGTTATGGACATTTCAATTTTGGTTTTGTTCCATTAGAAACTTTATGAGTTATCACAACGATAACAATTATGGTTGGGTAAATCAAATTAATGTTTGTTCCAAAATAAAAAGTATTTGAATAAAAATTATGTTTAGCAAATCGTGTGAATTAAGGTTTTATTATGTTAATAGATTAACACTTTTAAAAATTTAAGTTAATATATTCGGTTTATTGTTGAAGAAAGAGTAAACAATCGAATAATTTTTTTTGCTTAATCTTTTGTTTCACCTTTAATATCTAATTTAATCTGTTCATTAGTATTTTTTAAGGTCACATTGCTTTCACTTTTTTTTTGGAATATACAGAAACCACAACAATACTTTTTTTTGGAATATACCGAAACCATAACCTTTTGCTTTTCCAAACTACCGATAGCAATTAGTGTTCTAAAACAAAGGTAAGATCTCTTTTTAAAATCTTGAATGTTTGTTTATTGGAATGATAACATAGACGACATCCTACATGATTAGTATATATAAAAAGTACAACCAATTGTATATTCAGAAGAAAAACAATTAGAAACGTTTGTCATATGATGTTTCCTTCAATAATCTCTATTTTAGTGGTAATCTCTATTTTAGTGGTATTTATGACAATTACCTTGAAAAATATATGAACGAAGAACACTAATTAAGACTACTCACATTATAAAACTCCGTTCAAAGTTAGAAATCGATCATATCCAGACCTCTATTCTCCAAACCTCAAATCAATCCTTGAATACTTTTGTTAGATAAGTAACAACAACACTTATCAAGAAATAATATTTTATTTAAAATAAGTTTATAACCTGAATTTTATTTTAATAAAATGTTCCTATGCTTAGTGCCCTCGAATTTGTTTGATCCGGGAACCATAGTAAATTTCACGTATGATTAGATGAAGTGCACTCTAATCATACTAAAACAAGCACCCCATTATTGGCATGGCCTAAACAAAAACAATCGGCATGGTTTGGTCTTACATGATAGTTTTGTCTTTTATTACATAGTTTTGTCTTTTAATACATAGTTAATATATGCATGGAACAATCCTAGACAAAAATATAATCTAGTATAAACAAGAAAATATGTAAATAATTTTAGGTTTTCAAGTTTTCCTTTTCTCTAGATAGAATTTCATTTTCTAGTTAGAATTAAGACAAAAGTTTTAGGGAAATATTTTCTCTAGATTTCCGATTTTTCTAGGGTTTTAATTTTAGGGTTTCATGCAAGACATAGAACAATTTCGATTTTAAGCTTTCAATTTATGCAAGACAAATCACAATCAATCAATAACAATTAATCTATCCTAAGCAATTCTTAAACCTCAAAACAATCGGATTTTAATGTTTTATAATATAGGGTTTAAAGCTTTAGGGTTTTCTAGGATTTAGAACTTTAAGGTTTTGATTTGTTGATTGTGTAATTGTAGATTTAGGGTTCTAATAGAATTAGGAATCAGATTCGATATAGGTGCCCGATGATTTTGATTGGTTACCTTACACCGTTTGGGGTTGACTGGAATTGTTCCGGGAGCTAAAGACCTCAGATATACTTTGAGATTGATCACGAACCTCGAACTAGTCACGAACAAGCAACGATCACGAACATGAGCTGACCACGAACAATGATAGATCATGAACTAGAACCGATCGCCGAGTTTGAACAATCATGAACTTATGTGCGGCGGCGGTTTAGAGTTTTAGGGATTTTCTCAGTTGGAGTTTAGGGCAAACTCGTGCTGATAAGGTATTGTGAAAGTAGAGATACTCGAAGGATGTATTCTCTTGTGCTCAGCAATGATTCAATCGAATAATACATATATATAATAAAGGATAAAGCCATATATAGTAAAGGATAAAGCCCTAAGTACAATGAGATTCCTAAACTGACTTAGACTAAGAGAACAAGGCTGATGGGTCTTGTGGACTTGGACATGTGTATGAACCGGTTATAGAAATCCATCCTAAGCGATTTACAACCGTCACTACAATATTTATACTAAAAGAAGTCAGCTGATTTATAGATAGTTATTACTTATTAATAAGAAGTAATCTTTATACAATCTCATTAATCACGTAATATTTAATTTGGAAATAGGAATATGCTCCTAACAATCCGAATATGGTATTAAGAAAATATCTAAATTATATATATATGTATATACTTAATAGTGTGTTAGAAAATAAGTATAGATTTCCTAATGGTTGGTTGATGTTTTCGTTTATTTATGGTAGTTACTAAAAGACAGAAATGTCAATTTAAAATGATTATCTAACGATGTGTTTACTGATTTTTTCCCGCAAATTTTGGCTTTTGAAACGAGACATGTAATATTTGAAGTATAATTTGGATAATGATTAATATTTGATTGCATATTTGGTAATATTTTGAAAAATTCGGGATGTTATTTTAGTAATTCATATTAAATATAAAATCGGTTCTAAATATGGTAATTAATGTTTGGTGGTAATTTTATGGTAGTTACTAATTATTAGGGATACTGTTTTTCTTTTGATTTCCTTTAAATGCTAATATTAATTTTCGGTTATAATTGTTGTGCAGATTGACAGCTATTGATTCTGTTTGGATACACGTATGGCAATTCTAGATCCGAAAAATTAAACACGATCCAAATGATTATATACCGGATAACAATGGGATCCGTGTCTTTTCCTTTAGAAAACGACAGTATTGCCCTTTTTATTTTTTTCATTGTTCATCCTGTTGATTTGGTAAGGGTAGTATATGGAATTCTTGTTTTTTTTTTGTTTTTTTTAATCTCTAAGTGTGCTTTCCAATTAATAGTTTAAATTTTAAGATTAATAAAATATCTTGTGTCACCCATCTTGCCATATTTTTTTAACACAAGGTTTAGTTTTAAGAAAATCTGATATAAAGTAATGTATGTAGTACATTTACTTTGAACTAATTGATGATTAATGAATCCTATGTTCTTGTATATTACTTTAAATCTATCTCGTAAGATTAATTATTTTTATACAAGTTTAAGTTTTGAATATGAAATACAGTACATGTACTTTGAACTAATTGATGATTAATGAAATATTTTGTGTTCTTTGTATGTTACTTTAAATCCATCTTTTTAATTTTTTAAAATACAATTTTTAGTTTTTAATCAGAAATAAGGTATGCAGGACATTTAATTTCAAATAATTAGTGATTAATGAAATATCTTGTGCTATTTGTATATAATTACTTTTAACCGATCTCGCAAGTTTTTTTTTTCAATACAAGTTTTAGTTTTGAATTTGAAATAAATATATAGTATATTTACTTAAAACAAAGTGTAAAATGATGATTAATTTAATATGAGGCTGTGGTTTGGAATTGACCTCAATGGATGCATTTGTGGTGGCTTTATAATAGTGTTTTGCAGATTCTCCCATAGTTCCATCTCCAAACCCAACAATAACAATATCTCCGGGGGGTATAGAGCCATTTTTCATATATACAATTTGGAAAGTGCATTTTCAATGCAAAAATTTGATAATTCAAATAGTTTATTTTAAAAGATATTTAGTTTGGGTATAAATCGGTACTGTATCAAACTGAGATAGAAAAATACACTTTTGAAATTATACATGTTAAAAGTAGCTATTTACCCTATCTCCTCCAACTTTGAGAGACATCATAGCATTTGAAAGAGCTTTTATTCCTCATCCAATGGTAATTTTCATTTATTAATTTTAAATGAAATTACTTTTATTATTATATAAAGTTGAATATTAATTTTTATAACTTGTTGTTTAGGTAGTTTGGGATGTCATGACTATTAGGTTTTTGATAGCGGTTGAACCTGAATATTTTTTCACAAATATCCAAAGTGCACTATTACAAAAAGGTTATGAAATTTATGATAGAAACGCATACATGTAATATTAAAATATTAAATTTTCCTCCTCAAAAAGTTATATTATTTGTTATTATTATTTGTTATTAAGTTCTTCCGTTTTATAAAATCACCTAGACAGAAAAGTTATATTATTTGTTATTATTATATTTTATTTATCATATTATTTTTTAATGTTACTTATTTTTTTTATCTTGAAGTAACATTAAACAAAAATTTTTTTTTTCATAACAAGAAGTTAAATACAACATACAGTTACAACGAGTCACCTACCAAAATTTTCCACGACTGATTTCAAAACCGATGTTATTAGTGATGGAGATGAACATTTAACATCAAATTAGTCGTTGAAATTTTTTAACTTAAAAAGAAAAAATAGAAAGGGGGATTATCTGGTGAGTAACAAAAATATATGTTTATTGGTTTAAAATGTTTAATTGGGGGAAAAAAACATACAAGAAAGTAAGAAAGAGGGCTGATCTGTAAGAAACAAATAATATCGGGGATAAATTGAAATCTCCTAAAAGAATGCTCCAATTAAATAAAAACAAAAACAAAAAAATACTTATAGACGGAGAATAACTTGAACCGGGTCTGATGTTTGTTGATGAGTACGCTTCTCTTCAACACACCTTGAAACGGAGACGACTCGAGATAATCGATTCCATGGAAGCTTCTTCTTCATCTCAGGTCTGACTTCATTCTTCTTCTTCTTCTCTTCTCCCTCACTGATCTACCATCTGATTCCTAGTTCCATTTCGATTCTGCTATTTCCTGTTTGCGTTTCAAGCTAATCCGTTTGTTTCTTTCTTCTTCTTCTTCTTCTTCTTCCTCTACCTATGGGTTTCACGCGAACTTCTCTAGGGTTTATCCTTTTCTTGTGTCGAATTTGATGTTTATTTGGTTTGATTTCGTGAAATCAGGCTAAACTTGCTGATATGCGAGAAAAATTAGGGCGAGAGGTTCGTGTGTTCGAGACTTCGAGTAACTCACAGAGGCCAACCCAAACTTCTTCTAGTGCTGGTATAGTTAGCAGATTCCTGATTCTTGCTAGTGTTGATCTGAATTTTTGAACAAGTCTTGTGATGGATTTGGTTTGTAAAAATTCCCACAGAAGATGAATCTGATGATTTCTACGAGTTCACACCTCAGGATTATTACCGACTCTTGGCTACTAAGAAAGAAGGTAAGATATTCTCAAGAATCTGATGTATTTGTGATGGTTTTGGGCTGCGTTTAGACATTTTCCATGGAATTTTACACCTATGAAAGATAAATCATTGAAGACAAGAAAACTCCGGGAAGCAGAAGAAGCTGCTCGTCGATCGAAGCTTACTAAGGTTCTTGTTATTATTATTCTGAAGTTTTTTTGTATTGTTTCATGCTTTGAATTATCCCACTGACTGTTTGTAGATTGATACTATCTAGGCTGTAATCCGTGTTCGTTTCCCTGATAATCACACATTCGAGGCAACGTTTCATCCCTCAGAAAAGATCCAATGCTTGATTGATCTTGTCAGGAGAGTAGTTGCCCACCCAGATATTGCTTTCTACTTGTGTGCGTTTCCATTACTCAGGTTTCTGATTTTATGTTTCCTTTCTCAAGGTAAAGAAACCTGACATCGTGCTTTTCTGTTTTTGGCAGACACAACTCCTCCCAAGAAACAGATAAAAGATTTCTCACAAGACTTCTACTCTGCTGGGTTTGTTCCTGGAGCAATTGTCTACTTTTCAAACGATCAACCAAAAGGTTAGTTTGTGACATTACCTTCACACGCTACTGTAGACTTCCTCTTTCTCTGAGATACTTTTATTGCATTGCAATATTTAGTAAGTGAGGTCACT
This sequence comes from Camelina sativa, assembly GCF_030686135.1. NCBI lineage: Eukaryota > Viridiplantae > Streptophyta > Magnoliopsida > Brassicales > Brassicaceae > Camelina > Camelina sativa. Next base: position 4,203,167 of record NC_141885.1, on the reverse strand, counting down.
TAGAGGAACTGAGAACTATGCCTGTTAAATCGTCCAAGTCCAAAAAACTTCCAAACTTAGGATTGATACAGCTCGAGAAGTAGTTTAGCATCATGTGAAAACATAGGGAACAATAATCATAGAAGGCTGGTTAAGTCGGGTTTGTCAAATAGATTCGCTGTTGAACTATGAGCTTTTTTTACATACTACTTAGAAGAGTCTCTTAACTTATCTCTTAAAACCCCAAATGTTTTTGTTGCAGATGGTGGTGCTAGTTCAACTCCTTATCTTAATGAAGAGATCTTGTCACTGAAAGATTTAGAGGTCATGACCAAAACAGAGGAAACGGTTGAGCCATCGTCAGAGGAAGCCACGGTTGACTCTGGTCATGTACCGGTTGAACACGAGCCTAAACCCACAGAGAAGAAGAGTACAAAGCCTAAGTGGTTTAAAATGTGATTTTCACTTACGTTACCCACATAACAAGAACTAGCAGGATGGTTGGTTGGAGTGTGTCAGCATCACAGTAGCAAATCTTTTTGTGTCGGTATGGGCTTCTTACTGTTTTGGCTCATTTGGATTTTGTCGGCGTAAAAGTTACTTCCATTATAGCATTTATTCTCTCTGTTTTTTTCTTTTCTTTTTATAAATCTGTTTAGTGCCGAAGTAGAATCTAGAAAGTAAATTGATGCGTTGGGCTACGCCATATAATCTTTGGATGAACTGGTTACGTATACAACAATTTGGAAGATAATAAGTAAGTGATGATTAATTTCTATAGTATCAAAGAGTGTGAATTAGTCTGAAAATATAGTGAAAAATGGTATCTTTATAAAGTGCTAATAGTATTAAGAGAGCATGATTTTGTGGTGGCTGATCAAAGACGTATGATTTGTTTGGGTAGATGAAATTCAACGGTCAAAATGTATATCAAACTCGTACTTTATTGAAAACCCCAAATAAAACGTCACATTTATTCTTTTTGACTTTTTTCTTCTCAAACAAAAACAATAATATATCTTCAAAAATATCTAAAGATAATGGGATGATCGAGCTCAACCATCACTAGTCTCGTATTCCCTCAAATTATCAATTATCATTACCACTTTCCATTTAATTAACTTGTAATTATTCCCTTAGTGATTTCACGTAATTGTTATGTTTTTCTTCCTTTGACAACAACGATCCATCGCCTCCCTCTATTATATATTCACAGTCCCTTCTTTTTCTAATTTATCTATAAAGTATTCGAAGTATCAAAACTCAGACAAAACAAATTCTCCAACCTACTGTGTTTTGTCGCCAGCCACCGTCGACGGTTAAAGATCTCTTCTCGCTTTGTTCTTTATTTCTGTGTTTTCGTTTTTCTTTTCTAGAGGAAACCTGATCCATACAAATTCCTTGTAATCCAATCTTCGTATTGATTCTGTTGTGTTAAGCTAATTAAAAAACTCCTCTTGGAAATTTCGAAATTGTTGAATCTTTAGTGTTTTTTATTTTATTGATTTTTAATCAATCAATCAATCAATCGTAACCAGAATGATTACAATTCCACTTGACTTCATATATTCGTTTACAGGTTTGTTGTTGTGTGTTCTTCCTCTATTCTGTGGTATCGTTTTGTGTAAGATGGGTTCTGGGCAATGGCATGTTGAGAAGAGGTCTACTTTGAAGAACGATTCGTTTGTGAAAGAATACAATCCAGTCTCTGAAACTGGGAGCCTCTCCATCATTGTTCTTGGTGCTTCTGGTGATCTTGCCAAGAAGAAGACTTTTCCTGCACTTTTCAATCTATTCCACCAGGTTATTTATTGTTACTCTTAAAAGTTTTGCATCATTATGTATTGTTTCAGTGTCTAATTGTTTTTTTTTCCTATTTGGATTTATATGAGTAGGGATTTCTTAGTCCTGATGAAGTTCATATCTTTGGATATGCAAGGAGTAAGATTACTGATGAGGAACTGAGAGATAAAATCCGCGGGTTAGATGATCGATGATCCCGCCTTTTGGTTTTTGTTTGCATCTGAGACGATGAGATGCTTATATTTATCTGATTGTTATGTAGATATCTTGTTGATGAGAAGAATGCATCTGTGAAGTATGAAGCTTTGTCCATGTTTCTTAAGCTGGTTAGTCCATTGTGATTACGAGATTGCAGTCCTGTTTTATCTTGGTTACTGAAAGAAAATTCTAAATTGTAATTAGATTAAGTATGTGAGTGGACCTTATGATTCTGAGGAAGGGTTTAAGAGATTAGACAAGGCGATTTCTGAGCACGAGATCTCTAAAAAGACTTCTGAAGGATCTTCCAGGAGATTGTTTTATCTTGCACTTCCTCCGTCTGTATACCCTCCCGTAAGCAAGATGATCAAGGCATGGTGCACTAACAAATGTGAGTTTATACTGTTAAATTATTGTCCAACATTATAAATTAGATACAAAATATTAGGCAACTCTTCATTTGAATGTATAATCTTTACAGCTGATCTTGGTGGATGGACTAGGATCGTTGTTGAGAAACCATTTGGAAAGGACTTGGAATCTGCAGAGCAACTGAGTTCCCAGATTGGAGCGCTGTTTGAGGAACCACAGATTTATCGTATTGATCACTATCTGGGAAAAGAATTAGTGCAAAACATGGTAACACTTATTTGCTTCTAGTCAATGGTTTATTTATTTGGACTGATGATAAAAGATCATCTAACCGATGTATCATTAGTGCAGTTGGTTCTCCGGTTTGCCAATCGCTTGTTTTTGCCACTATGGAACCGCGACAATATTGCAAACGTACAGGTGAGAGCTTGATCGCTTAGCATAAATGTTGCTGAACCTGAGTTTAGAGTTGAATCCATCCACATGAATCTGTAATTTCCTTTTGCAGATCGTTTTCAGAGAAGATTTTGGAACTGAAGGTCGCGGGGGATATTTTGATGAATACGGGTAAGCTTTTCTAAGTGTTTCCTTTGAATATGATGTACATGAGACAATAATATCATAGCATTCTGATGACTTGTATAATCTTCCATTTCAGAATCATTCGTGATATTATTCAAAACCACTTGCTCCAGGCAAGTCGTTGTACATTCGAAATATGACATTTTATCTTGAAGTTTCCTTCCCTGTAACTGCAGATGCTTTCATATGTTGTTGTTAACCAAGTTTAGTGTACTACAGGTTCTTTGCCTTGTCGCCATGGAGAAACCAGTTTCTCTTAAGCCCGAGCATATCCGGGATGAGAAAGTGAAGGTGATTACAGTTTTCTTGATCACATCTTTTTGTGCCACATCTTCATTTCCAAACTTCTGTAGGAGATTACCTTTCATCCTTGGATCAAGTGATGTCTTCATGTGAATTTTCAGCCAGTTAATACAAATTGACTGATTTCTTAAGTGAACTTCAGGTTCTTCAATCTGTGATCCCCATAAAAGATGAAGAGGTGGTTCTTGGACAGTATGAAGGATATAGAGATGATCCAACTGTTCCAAATGACTCAAACACTCCAACGTTTGCCACAACAATTCTTCGCATAGACAATGAAAGATGGGAAGGTACCATGTCCCCCTCTTCACTCTTCATCTTTCATTTTCTACGAAGAGTTTGGAAGATCAACTAAAAAGTCAAAATCATCTACCGGCATTAGTTCAATTCATATTGTCCATATATTACCGCATTATTCTACTACAGTATCCTATGGAACTCTTCAGTTTTTGCATAAATGATTAAACCCTCCTGAAGCTAAAATGACGTAACTCTTTATAATGGAAGAGACATAAATGATTAAGCACTCTCATTTGGTGTTACCTATATGCCAAAATTCTTATCTATTAGTAGTGATTAGTGACTTGTGGATTGATGTATCTTTCAGGTGTTCCTTTTATACTGAAGGCCGGAAAGGCAATGAGTTCAAAGAAGGCAGATATTCGCATTCAGTTTAAGGATGTTCCTGGCGACATATTTAAATGTTTGCATTGAGACCAAATCAAACTTTCACAGATTTCAAGTGTATTTACTGATACTTGAAATTTTTGTTTGGTCTAATCTCTCATGCAATGCAACAGGTCAAAACCAAGGGAGGAACGAGTTTGTTATACGCTTACAGCCTTCAGAGGCCATGTACATGAAGCTAACTGTAAGTGCCTGATGAAACCAACCACGAATTACTAAAATTACACACACAAAAAAAGAGAAGAGATTCACTTTTGTTCATTCAATCATCTGAAGTTTTTGACGTTGCTGCGCAGGTGAAGCAACCGGGTCTGGAGATGCAAACTGTGCAGAGTGAACTAGACCTATCATACATGCAACGTTACCAAGGTGTCTCGATTCCAGAGGCGTACGAGCGCCTAATTCTTGACACGTATGAATCTAAGTTACATAATAACATTAACTCTGTACATTAGAACCTTTATTCTAACCATTAATTTTTCATATTCTATGTCTCTCTGCAGAATCAGAGGTGACCAACAACACTTTGTTCGCAGAGACGAATTGAAGGTACTTTAGTTTTACCTTTCTCCTTCACCACTTAGAACCCTGAATACTTGAAATCATTTCAAGAATCCCAACTTTGTATCAAACTTCCATAATCTGATTCCCAAAAATTTGTTGTCAAATCTTTGATATTTTTTCCCGTTGAGAATATCTCTAAACACACTTCTGTGATCAATCATAAAAACAGGCAGCTTGGGAAATCTTCACTCCACTGCTTCACAGGATCGACAAGGGAGAGGTGAAATCGATCCCATACAAACAAGGAAGCCGTGGTCCAGCCGAAGCAGATCAGCTACTGAAGAAAGCTGGTTATATGCAGACCCATGGCTACATTTGGATCCCTCCTACATTGTAAATGGTATAAACACAACACAAATATGATGATGATGAGTACACACAAAATAAGAGCTTCTTTTTGTTTCCTTGCTGAATAAAAACCCTTCACTAGTTTGGTGTGTGTTAATGAATCTGATGTATACTAGTGATCTTCACTAGGACATTATTGTTTATGTCTTGTAGTTTTTGTTGTACTAGTCTTTTGTTTTCTTTACATAATGCATAGCAAGCCTTGTGCAAAAACTATTTCCTGCTTAGTAGAGGATTTCAGCTATTAGATTTTTTCAACAAAAGAAATATATATACAAAATATAAGAATCGGAGAAAAATGAATTGTCAACACCATGAATTGGACGTATACACACAGAAACATGTTACTATAGATAATAATAATAATAATTGATAAAATCAATAATCAGTAAATTGGCACGAATACATTAGAAAATTTAACATTAGTTTGTGACGTTTGAAAAGTATTTTTAGTTTCATTGGTTGTCGGAGCAAACTATTTTGAGATAACTAAAAGATGTGAACATGTTCTCTCCACACATGAGGAGGGCAGAACCAAAGTTCTCTCTATGGTGGAGGAGGTTGGACGCAAGGTTATAACCCCAAGGGAGAAGGTGGAGGAGGTTGGATGCAAAGTTATCTCTTAAGGAAAGAAGGTGGAGCCAAGGTTCTCTTCATGGTGGAGGAGGTTGGACGCAAGGTTCTCACCATAGGGAGGAGGGTGGAACCGAGGTTCTCTCTATGGTTGGTTATACATTATTGTAATAATACATCATTGATTAGTATACTATATATAATATATTTTTTAATTCGAAATATTTTTTGAGCCAATAATTTTAGTAATTAAAATACTATGCAAAAATGAAAGTAAAAATACATATAAAATTTGGCTTAATGTGTTCATATAAACATTTTCTAATATACAATATATTTAGATGTAAAAATTATGTTTTTAATGGTAACATACATAAAAAATTTGTAAATAGATATATATCTGTATATTATAGCAAAAATAAAACAATATAAATAAAATACGACATATTTTAATATATTTTTGTACAATTTAATTTAATTTACAAAAATTTAAATCCTCACCACGGGTGATGATTTTTGTTTTTTTAATATAGATTATTTCGTTGTTTGTTTCTTTTATTAGAAAAAGGTTGTACTGTGGACCTTGTACAGTGTGAGAAATACCATGAATAAGGGTTTGACATTTTATCACTTGAGCTAATTTATTTCAACAAAAAATTTAATACATATTTGACAAGGCCTTAAACATGACATATGACAATTTTTTCCATGATACTTGTTTCCATACAAAACGCCAAAAGTACATGTACGTAAAATAAACTTAAGACTTTTGTTCCAAGATAATATAAAGTCTTAAAACAGTATTAAACCACACAATTATAAACGAAACAAGTAGATACAATTTATTTCTAAACTATAGAAAAATATCGAATTAAAAACTAAATTCGCAGCTGATAACTATGGGGTTTCTTGGTTGTTGTTGTTGTTGTTGTATATACATTTAACTACTTGGTTATTCGATATATGATATATATATTTTGGTTACTTAAAATAACTGGACCAATCATTTTGGTTTGGTGGAAAACGATAGTAGGATGATGAATAAATAAATTAAAGTATGAAATATATAACGGAAACGACTTGCACAAAGTTAGGTAGGCTACAAGATTATACAGTATAACCAAGTTGGGGATTATGGGGTCTGATGACTCCCTTAAATTTGAGAAAATCATTAATGCTACGATAAGTGTTAGCTCATTTGTTCATTTGTTTAGAATTATCGTAGCCCTAACTAATTTTATTGCACTCATTGTTTCCTGTGGCCAACACTTCTGTCATTTTCCACAATATTGACTTTACGAAATGGCTAAAATATCTGATTACTTACAAATTCCGATGTTAATTTCAGATTGGCTATTAACAATATTTTTTTATTTTAAAAGGCTCTACTAAATAAAACGCAAGTAGCAAAGGATGATTCACAGGCTAGAAATAATGTTGAATTTTCTAACATTATACATATATATGATCTAGATAATAAATAAGAAAATCTAGAATTGGGTCAATCACGTTTCATAGAAGTGGACAATAGAGTGGGTGTACCAAAGTACTGTATTTTGAGTTTACGAATTTTGAAGTAATACTCGTAAATCAACAAAGGTTAAAATACAATTTGGTTTTAATTTTGAAACTCAAAAAAATATTAAAAATCTAAAAGAAATTTATGTAACACTTTGTCAAACTATTATAAATTATACAATGTTTTTTGTTTGACCATTGTCTATATCAAGATTTCTCCTAATCCTCTGTGAAAGATCCCAACTATATTGTGTATATAAAGTACTGATCATACCTCAATAAAAAACTACAATTCACAATATCTTTAGAGAGATGATGAGCTTACAGCGTTACCACTTGTGTTTTATTTTGACTTGGCTACCTCTTCTTGTATTCTCGACGGCGTTGGATAATACTTTGTCATCCAACGACTTCCTCTCACCGTCGAACAGCCGAACCATTGTGTCTCCAGGTCAAGTTTTCGAGCTTGGTTTCTTCAAGCTCTCCCCAGATTCCGGGGATGGTGCTCGTTGGTATCTCGACATCTGGTACAGAGACTTTCCTACAAGGGATTATGTCTGGGTTGCCAATAGAAACAATCCTTTGTCCAACCCCGTTGGAACCTTGAAAATATCAGACGCCAACCTCGACATCCAAGATCCATCTAATAATCTTGTCTGGTCGACAAATCTTGTCAGAAGAAAGACCAAAGCTCCAGTTGTGGCAGAGCTCCTCGATAACGGGAGTTATATATATAACTAGAAGTTATCCCGTGCTACGCACAGATTTAACTTACATTGTTGTTCAATTTTAATAATTTGGAGATTATTAGTTTTTATTTGTTTACTCAGTAATGGTTATTTTTGTGATTTTAAAAATATACTGATCAGATTAATTTTTTTTGGGTTCATTTGTTTGATGCTATTTGAGTTTTCATTTTATATATAGTATTAGAGTATTTCAACACATGGAGATATTTTTGATTACATAGTAGAGTGTTTTATGGTTTTTTCCCTCTAGTTTTTTCATACATATTAGAGCATGTGTATTAGTGAGAAACTCATTTCTCATGATATAATATTATTTTTTTAATGTCGAGAAATTTTGGAACATCTTTCTAATATGAAAATTTGTTAGAATTATCATTTTTGAGATACTTTTTTCAAAAATAATATTTTCGAATATTTTCATTTTTTCCCTCTTTTACACAAATTACAGTATGTGAAATTAATTTGAAAATTTTTTTTTAAGTTCTGGGTTCTCTATTTTACATTTAGAATATATTTTTTACGGTAGGGTTTGGTATTTGGAGTTTAAAATTTAGAATTTAGTCATTTTATACACAGAAAATGAGTATTTTTGAAAATGAACAACATCAAAAGGTATTATTGAAAAGTGACATAGGATAAAGGGTATTTTTGAAAATGCGTTATTTGATACTAAGATTCCTAAAATATATGATACCTATATACAATCAACATATATTACTCACTATAGAAGTCAAATTAATCAGATATAGTATAGAAATTTGTAACTCATATCGTACCATGAGATAAAAAGACATTACAAGCTTAACAACGTAGTTTTTTAAGCATATGATAGTAACATACAATATTCCTTTTTATAATAGTTTAAAATACGTTTTTTTCTCTTAAAAGATGAAGAATAATAAGAAACTAAATTTACAATGGAAAGACTCATATGCATCATCCAATAAGAAGAAGTTGCTTTACCACATGAATGCCCAAAAGAAAAAAAAAATAGAGATTCTAAAATATAAAAAAGGAACAAAACCTAACATGTTCAACTTATTAAATCGTGATAGTTCATTTTTTTCATGATGTAGTAATATTAACACAACCAACAAACAAGACAACCTGAAGTAAAAATTAAAAATGGTTCAAGGACCGACCCAAAAACCAAGCAAGTGAAGCCAAGGATTATGGCATCAATTTTTCAGGGGCATATTTTAGACCATGAGATAAAAAGACATTACAAGCTTAACAACGTAGTTTTTTAAGCATATGATAGTAACATACAATATTCCTTTTTATAATAGTTTAAAATATGTTTTTTTCTCTTAAAAGATGAAGAATAATAAGAAACTAAATTTACAATGGAAAGACTCATATGCATCATCCAATAAGAAGAAGTTGCTTTACCACATGAATGCCCAAAAGAAAAAAAAAATAGAGATTCTAAAATATAAGAAAGGAACAAAACCTAACATGTTCAACTTATTAAATCGTGATAGTTCATTTTTTTCATGATGTAGTAATATTAACACAACCAACAAACAAGACAACCTGAAGTAAAAATTAAAAATGGTTCAAGGCCCGACCCAAAAACCAAGCAAGTGAAGCCAAGGATTATGGCATCAATTTTTCAGGGGCATATTTTAGACCATGAGATAAAAAGACATTACAAGCTTAACAACATAGTTTTTAAGCATATGATAGTAACATACAATATTCCATTTTTATAATAGTTTAAAATACGTTTTTTTTTCTTAAAAGATGAAGAATAATAAGAAACTAAATTTCAATGGAAAGACTCATATGCATCGTCCGATAAGAAGAAGTTGCTTTACCACATGAATGCCCAAAAGGGAAAAAAATAGAGATTCTAAAATATAAGAAATGAACAAAACCTAACATGTTCAACTTATTAAATCATGATAGTTCATTTTTTTCATGATGTAGTAATATTAACACAACCAACAAACACGACAACCTGAAGTAAAAATAAAACATGGTTCAAGGCCCGACCCAAAGGCCAAACAAGTGAAGCAAATGATTAGGGCATAAATTTTTCTGGGGCATATTTTAGACCAAAAATTTTAGGTCTTTTATGTCGGGAAAAAAATTATAAGTTCAGTTATTATTAGATTTTTTTATAAGTTTGAAAAAATTTAGAGGTTTTATATAAGAAAACAGTATATTAATCATATAGATATATCCAATTTACGGATGAAATTTTATTAGGTTTATGTAAAAACCTATTTCATCTTTTGAATTGTTGGTGAATGAGCATTAGATTAATGTTAATTAAATTTGTTGTTACTGATATTTAAAGTAAACTTCAATTTCGGAAAACAAATATGTAAGTCTAATAAAAAAATTCCATATTCGAGAAGTTCTAAAACAATAATGAGTTATTAGGCAATATGATATTTATTTTCGTATAAATGTTTAAATGAACATAAAAACAAAGAAAAAACGAAGAAAAATGTGAGCAAACAAAGCGAACTACAATATGAAAATAATTTTTTATATTACTATTTTTATAATTTTATTTACAAAGGGTTTTAAAAAAGCATTGCGTATGACATTCAAAATTGTCGGACCGGTCCATGGAGAGTAGGAAAGACATAAATAAACACTCTAATGAATAAATAAATTTGTCAAACATTTTTACATAATTTTTTTCTTCATAGTATAAATGCGAACAACAAACATGATAACATAGAAAAAAAGAAATATTGAATTTTTTTTTTATGGCCAGTAGTTACTTAGGTCCAAAGTACAAATGAATTTAGTTAATTAAGTCCAAATAACAAATAAGACAGGTGTTAGATAAATAACATGCCAAGTGTCACATCTTTAGCAAAAATTGAGAAAAACTTTCTCATATTATATATAATATAAGATATATATACATCACTGATCCATGTGTGTTTCTATCTAACTAAGCGATGTCAAAATTTTAGTAACTTATGAAATGCGTGATAACAGGGGAGATTACTTGACGGAACACTTGTAGCTATAAAAAGATTATCAGATATGTCAGTTCAGGGGACCAAGGAGTTCGAGACAGAGGTGAGGTTGATCGCAAAGCTTCAACATATAAACCTAGTACGCCTTGTCGGATTTTGCGACGACATGGGCGAGAAAATCTTGGTCTATGAATACTTAGAAAATCGAAGCCTTGATGTCTACATATTCGGTTAGTATATATTGTCACTAGCTTTTTTAATTAATTCAAGTTTAGTTCTTACAGTTTGCATTTTCATATATCTTTAATTAGGAGAAGTAAGCTAATTGGCCAATCTCAATTTCTAGGAAAAAATGAGAGCTCTACGCTAAACTGGCAAAACTTGATTAATTTATTGATTTAATACTTCATAATTATATGAGAAATTTTCTAGGCTTAATCTTTTGATTTCCTGAATTCACAACAAGTTTAGTTTAATATTTTGTATTGCTTTTATTGATTTAAACCATTCTGTTTAGCTTAATAACAAAACTCTATAATTTATTGTGTTTGATCTTGAGTCTCGGTGGATTCGACCCCTAAGTACTACTTTGATCTCTTGTTTGAGAGAGTAGCTCCAGGGATTAATTTGAGCATATCAAATTTTGGCGCCGTTGCCGGAGACTTTTTGATCTACCATTAGATTTGAGTTTTGTATTTCGTCTAAATTTTTCTTTTTTATTTTCTACTTACATGTTTTTGTTTTTCTTCTCTTTGGTGTTTCAGGTGCATGCCTCCAAGACCTCACAACAAGACTGCTCCTACTGTGAAGCTTTCAAATCAAGAGTTGGGAAAACTTGAGAGTGAGAACAGAAAAGCAGCCAAATCCTTGAAGATGGTTAACCCAATAATTTTGGTTCGTGATGAGGATGGTGCTTTGAGGGATCAAGAGGGCCACTTGCGCAAAGAGCAGGGCCAAAAGCTTGATGCAGAAGGGAATGTTATTGCTGAAGCTGTTGTTGTCAATGAGCAGGCTGCTGTCGGAAACAAGCAAATTCTTGTAGTTGACGAACAAGCCGATGGTGTCGACCGACGCCAACATGGCATCGATCGACACCCCCTTCCTGCAGACAGACGTGGAGCTGCAAACCACGTTAATAATCCAGTTCGAAGACAGGAGAACAACCGAGACTTGATCAGGACCATTGCTGACTACAACCGGGCTAATCTTGTGTATGAAAACCGGTCTGCTATTGTCCCTCCTCCATTCCAGAGGAATGATTTTGAGTTAAAACCTGCTTACTTTCAACTAGTTGGGCAGAGACCTTTCTCTAACCTACCCAATGAGAAGCCTTTGGACCATATTGAGCATTTTGAGGATCTGGTGACTAGTATCAAGGCTAATGGAGTGACTGAGGATTACATCTACTGCAAACTTTTTTCTTACTCACTTGCAGGAGAGGCATCTCAGTGGTTGAAGCAGTTGCCAGCTGGATCACTGACAAATTGGCGTGACGTCAAGGTGGCCTTCCTCAACTACTTCTATGATGATGCAATGTCAGATGAGTTGAGAGTCAAGCTGTCCTCTTTCAAGAAAAGACCAAATGAACCTTTCAAGGCCGCTTGGGTGAGATTCAAAGCTTATCAAAGGGACTGTCCACACCATGGTTTCTCAAGGGTTCAATTGCTGAGTATCTTCTTCAGAAGGTGTGACTGGGAGTATCAGTTGGCTTTAGATGCTGCAAGTCATGGGAATTTTAAGATAAGATTTCCAGAAGATGCTGAAGCTTTTATTGAAAATTTGGCTTCTAGCAATAGTACTAAGAGAGCAGATGCTGAAAGGAAGAGATTACATGGAGGATTTGATTCCAACCAATTAGCTTCTGTTAATGCTAAGCTGGATTCAGTGCACAATCTCCTTGTGGGTAAGAAATATGTTCACTTTGCTGCTGAAGTTGAGACACATGAGCCAGAGCCTGATCAAGAAAATCATGAGGAAGAGGATGTGAACTATGTCAGTCGTCCCGACTGGTCCGGACTGTGTAGGATGGTTCGTAGAGGCTAATTTGTCAGTACAACAATGGTGTACGACTGGAAATACGGGCGAAGCTTCCTTGTCAAGGTGATGACCGCCATGGCGACTTTTTCGACCGTCGGGTAGCGTGTCTCGGCATCGTCGAGCGATTTGCTGATATAAAAGATAGGTCGCTATTCTCCTCGATCGTCTTTAACTAGTACTCCGCTGAAAACAGATGTTGATACGACGATATAGAGGAACAAGGTCTCGACGTGCTCTGGTTTAGCCAGGAGTGGTGGGGTCGAGAGGTACGCTTTGAGCTTGGCGAACGCGTCGTGACAAGCCTTACTCGAACGGGAGACACTTATCGGTCAATCTTGAAATGAAGCGATTCAGGGCGGCTATCCGACCGGTTAGTCATTGTACTTCCTTGGCGTTCTTTGGTGCAGGTAAATTGATTATTGCTTTGATCTGCTTCGGATTTGCCTTGATGCCTCGCCGAGTTACCAAGTAGCCAAGGAATTCGCCGGACTTAACTGCGAAGGTGCAATTCGCCGGGTTCAGTTTCATGACATACTTGTTCAGGGTGTCGAAACACTGTCGGAGATGTGTGATATGCTCCCTGGCTTTCCTTGACTTGACGAGCATGTTATCAATGTATACCTCCATGGTTCTGCCGAGCTGTTCTGCGAACATCTTATTAACCAATTGTTGGTAAGTTGACATCAAGAAATTTAGAGAGTCGTAGATGACAGAGGCAATTAATTGCAGTCTGCCTGCGAAAGAGAGAGACTTTGTTGCCCACGATCTGAACTTACTGGAGATTTTTTTCCACCAGAGGTTCGTATTCCGCGATTTGCAGCTTTCGTTCATTAGGGGCAGTCCCAAATACCTGATCGGGAGGTTTCCAGTTGGGAAGCCATAAGCTGAGAGTTGGTTACATTCGTTGTTGTCTAGCCCATCATGGAACAACTGGCTTTTATCTTTGTTGACTTTCAGACCCGACCAGGAAGCAAAATCATCTAAAGCCTCATAGATACCATGAAGCGATGAATGTCCCCCATCGAAGAAGATCATTACATCATCTGCAAACATCAGATGGGAAATAGAGAGTTCCGAGGCTTTTGGATGGTATAGGATGTAGCCAGCATCAAATCTTGATTTCAGGAGCTTAGAGAACACTTCCATGGCTAGAACAAACATGTAGGGGGAGAGGGAGTCTCCCTGGCGTAAACCTTTTGAACTTTTGAAGAAACCTCCAGTACATCTGTTGACTGACACAGTGAAGGAGGGGGTGCACATACATTGTTTGATCCAGCCTATAAATCTTTTCGGGGCTTGGATTGCTCTAAGAGCCGCTATAATGAACTCCCATCGTACTGAGTCAAAAGCTTTCCTTAAGTCTACTTTCAGCATTCCTCTTTGCGAGATATTTCTTCGGTTGTAGCCATGAACCATTTCCGTAGCCAGTAGGACGTTTTTGGCTAAGGATCTGCCCGGGAGGAAGGCAGATTGAGACGAGGAGATTACATTTGATAGGAGCTTCTGAAGTCTGTTAGTCAGCAGCTTAGCAATGACTTTGTACAGAGTGTTTAGACATGAGATTGGTCTGAAGTCAGCTGCGTTTGTCACATTCGGCTTCTTTGGGATAAGAATTATGTTGGTGGCGTTCCATTGTTTGAGCAAGGTTCCCGAAACAAAAAATTCTCTGATGGCTTCGGTTACCTCTATACCAATCACACTCCAAGATGTCTTAAAGAACTCAACTGGGTAGCCATCTGGTCCACTTGCCTTGTTGCAGGGCAGGGAGAGTAAGGCTTCTCTAATATCCTCGTTTGAGAAATCTTTTTCCAAGTCGGCTATCTGCACCTGCGAGCATCTATAAGCTAATAACAGGTTCATGTCATCTGAAATTTTTATTAATCAACTTGTTGTGAAACCAAAGATAAATACAAAGCTAAATCCGGCTGACGACACTAATGTTGAAACGACCACACTCGGATTCCCAATCCTCATACCGGACACACGGGAAACATTCTCAGTGGAACCCCATAATTCCGACGAGACAACTGGCATCAACCACTCCTTACACAAACTTCATAAATATTAGCTAGATGAAATTAACTCATACTCTGCAGCTAAGACCAAAAATCATGCAAACATACTTCAGCTCCACAAGCATTTTACATTTGTCGACTATAATTCCTCTTCAAACTGACCACTTCGTGATCCACCCGAACAAACCACGTAAACACGTATCCTAAACACCACTTCATCTAGTTACTGAGTCGCATAACCAACCACCCATAGCGACCGAGTAACAATCGACATGGTTTGAATCCATCGATTCATTGTCTTAGCTTTAACCCGACACTCCTAAGCTCTAACTTGATTCTACAACCACCCATGACCTTGTCCATAAGCTTAAAGAGGTTTCAGCTCAAACCGAGCTTGTTGGTTCAGCCAACAACACAACTCAACACAATTCAATCCATACAAAAGATTATATAAATATTCAAATAAAACACAAACTAACCGTTAGAAACGCAACCCACCATTCATTACCTAGCCAGTAGTTTCATTCAGCTCTGTACCAAATTTCGTGAAGATCGGACAAGTTTTGAACTCCCAAACGTTGCCTCAAAGAGGCCAACACGAACTGTTTCGAGGCTTCAAGATCTGCAATTACTGGACCAGAAAGAAACGTCCATAGCTTCCTGAATATAACCCCAAATCAAGGTCCGTCAGCAGCTATAGATTCTAGACAGAGAGATCTTTCCATAGAATCTTTAGTCGTGAGCTGATTCCATCTGGTTCGAAGGGAACCGTCCTCGCAAAACCGGAACTCGGAAACGCACATGTTCCATACTTGGCATAAATTGTACCATTTACCAGCAATTACCTTTCCAGCAATTACTTGTCTATGAAGTAACGAGCATAACTCCTTCAATTTAACTCCGAGTAATAATCCGCTAATTGCTATGCACTCTTGGCTTGTTGGAGATCACACCAATAACATCACCTTTCCAAACCAATGTCGGATCCGGCGTCGACGAGCCTCCAAAGTCGGCTCCTACACACTGCTTTTATCTCCAACCTTCTTCCACTTTCTTACTCTTCTTCAGTACTATTTACTCAGGCCTTGTTCTTCCACCACCAAAGAAGCTTCCCACAGCCATGGAAGGACTAACCAGATCCCTCAATGGTTTGCACCATCTCCGGAACGTAACTTTTCTCTCCTCTCATCATGGCTCTTTCTCTTCTCTTCCCCTTTGCCTCACTTTTCTATAACAAGAACATCTCACTTTAAACTTTACCACATCAACCACAAACACTCACGATAACCTAATCGGGTTTGGTTTAATAACAACTTCTAAACCAACCAACAAATCTCACGAACCACCTCGACTACACTACACGTGAACATCAACCACACAAGTCTACGACCCTCAATTTCACGACAATAAGCTTCCGGTTCTAGACTCTCATTATGCAGAGATTTCTAGTTCAGTTGGTTTATGCTCCTGATTCAATATTCAACACAACAAACCGCAACGACAACACAATCGAGCTAAGCCTTTTACCTTTCTCGGCATCACCAAGTTACTCTTCGGTGAAAACGTTACACACGACTGTAAGTTTTAAGAGGGACAAAGGTAACTGGTAGAGTATGGAGAGATTTGTGAAGTAGCGTGGTATCAAACAGAGATTAGACCAGAGATTAGAACAGAGCAAAACAAAAACAGAATAAAAACAGAGTAGTAAGAATATGAGAATTGTAGAGTGTAATGGAGAAAGAGATAATCTCTTTTCTTACTTCATTTAGTTCCTATACAAGATACTGTGCACAATTACTCATAATGAAAGTGACATCTCCTTAAGCTAACATGTGACCTAGGTTTGACTTAAGCTAACATGTGACCTAGGTTTGAGTCTTTTCGTTTGTTTCTAGGTTGTTTTTGAGTCTTTACAGGTTATCTAGGATTTTGGCACGGATGGAGCGAAGTGGAGCAATTTGGATGATTTTGGAGCATTTAAGCGAAGGAAAAGAACTTGGAGTCGGATCAGAGTGAGAGCATCGATCGACAACCCTGTTTATCCGACGAGAGAACAAGAAATTGGAATTTTTACAATTCTGCCCAAAGTTTTCTAAAATTGCAACACAAGTCCCTCACGTGTTTTAGGACATATATATATATATATTGTTTTTGGGTTTTAGAAAACCGCTAAGTTTTATTCTACCAAGTTATTTTCTAGCAGCTTTTTGAGAGAGATATTGAGAGCTTTTGGGAGAGAAAAGAGATCTGAACTACTTTGTAGAGAAGAATTCTTGAACTCCCTTCTTACTTTTTAATATCTATTGCTTATTATTCAGAATGATTTGTTCTTCATTAATTATGTCTGAGTAGTTTGCTTGTTAGGTTTAGGGTTTTTCACAGGGTTTTTATGATTTATTAGATCTGTGATTTTAGGGTTCTTAACCTTTATGATTTTCATCCTTGGTTGTTCTTCACAATAATTCTTGATTGATCACCTACAATTATTATCTTAGGGAAATTAATTGATATGAGAATATAATTATTTTTCTGATTAAAACCATTGATGAGCAAAATTACTTTTTACAAAGAGATTTGATTTAGTGATTTTGTGAACTTTTCTAAACCTATTCTTAAAGCTGATTTTTAACTTAGAATTTTACAAAGAGATTTGGATTTTCTGGTTTTAAATTTAGATAATAATTGCAATGACAACTGAATTATTTTACCAAAAAGTTTAGAGTTCTAGATCTGATTTTTATTGCATGAACCCTAATTAATTTATTGATTTAATACTTCATAATTACCTGAGAAATTCCATAGACTTAACCTTTTGATTTCCTGAATTCACAACAAGTTTAGTTTAATATTTTGCATTGCTTTTATTGATTTAAACCAATCTGTTTAGCTTAATAACGAAACTCTATAATTTATTGTGTTTGATCTTGACTCTCTGTGGATTTG
The DNA here is from genome assembly GCF_030686135.1 of Camelina sativa. Classification (NCBI taxonomy): domain Eukaryota; kingdom Viridiplantae; phylum Streptophyta; class Magnoliopsida; order Brassicales; family Brassicaceae; genus Camelina; species Camelina sativa. The sequence continues at coordinate 4,185,551 of NC_141885.1, read as the reverse complement.
ACCCCTAAGTACTACTTTGATCTCTTGTATGAGAGAGTAGCTCCAGGGATTAATTTGAGCATATCAAATTTTGGCGCCGTTGCCAGGGACTCTTTGATCTACCATTAGATTTAAGTTTTGTTTTTCGTCTAAATTTTTCTTTTTTTTATTTTCTACTTACACGTTTTTGTTTTTCTTCTCTTTGGTGTTTCAGGTGCATGCCTCCAAGACCTCACACAAGAAGCAACAAGACTACTCCTACTGTGAAGCTTTCAAACCAAGAGTTGGGAAAACTTGAGAGTGAGAACAGAAAAGCAGCCAAATCCTTGAAGATGGTTAACCCAATAATTTTGGTTCGTGATGAGGATGGTGCTTTGAGGGATCAAGATGGCCACTTGCGCAATGAGCATGGCCAAAAGCTTGATGCATAAGGGAATGTTATTGCTGAAGTTATTGTTGTCAATGAGCAGGCTGCTGTCGGAAACAAGCAAATTCTTGTAGAACAACCGAGACTTCCTGCAAATTCTTGTAGAACAAGCAAATTCTTGTAGCAAATTCTTGTAGAACAACCAACATGGCATCGATTGACACCCCCTTCCTGCAGACAGACGTGGAGCTGCAAACCACGTTAATAATCCAGTTCGAAGACAGGAGAACAACCGAGACTTGATCAGGACCATTGCTGACTACAACCGGGCTTATCTTGTGTATGAAAACCTGTCTGCTATTGTTCCTCCTCCATTCCAGAGGAATGATTTTGAGTTGAAACCTGCTTACTTTCAACTAGTTGGGCAAAGAACTTTCTCTAACCTACCCAATGAGAAGCCTTTGGACCACATTGGACCTTGACTATAAAGAATAAACATTGGCGGTCCTAAAGGTGGCCCCACAAGGCCTCAACAATGATCAAACCGTTGCGTCTAGTTAAACGCAGTTCGATTAATGTTTTACATACATGATACACCGAAGTAACCAAACTAATAGTTAAAGAGAAGAAAAACCGAGGACCCAAATCAAAACCAAATCCACCATTACGAGATCGTTTATGTGGCAGATATATTATTTGGAGATTCTCGAAATAGCACAAAAAAAGTTTTTTTTCCAAACTTATCACAACATCTCTAAAATTTCAAAAATAACACCAATTAATCTTTTAAAATTAAATCCTAAATTCAAAATACTAAACCCTACCCCTCAAAATTATACTCTAAATGTGAAATTGAGAACCCAAACATAAAAAACAAAATTTTAAAAATTAATTTTAAATATTTAAATATGTTAAATTATACTATTTTTGGAAATTTATGGAATGTATTATAATTGTCAATAAAACTTGTTTTAGTGTTATTTTAGGTATTTTTCTATATTAAATTGATTTTATTTGTAATAAAATCAAAACGGGCCTAGCCCATCCAGTTGTTTTTAGACCAAACAAGTTCCTCACTAATTTGCTTCGTGTCAAATTCTGAAAAAATACTGTTAATTGTTTGAGCTATATATTCCCATCATATTAATCTCCACAAATTTTTTCTCGGATTAATAATTTAGTATATTAAAACACTTGTCCTCCGAACAAGAAAATCAATAAACGGCACACTTCAGAAGAATACATGTCGGTTTTACGTTTCAACTACAGACTCCCATGTCGTTTTTCATTTAGCTAGTGAACTCACTCACCACACCAGTACGTCTTCTAGAAATATAACCAGTCAAACAAACACTACCAGTAATAAAAAGTCAATGATCACTGTCCAAATAACGTCACACGTTAATTTCCCCACCTGTTAAAAAATATTGCCACGTAGGACACGTAAAGGAAACGCACGTTAAGTAAAGTTGTTAAATCCGCGCAAGACAAGATCACATTAACCGTTAGATATGGATCTGGCGGCTAGTCCTTCAATCAGTATAAACCGTCTGATCTGAAAATTAGAGGTAGGCTTTTGTCGGTGAACTATATATTTTTAAACATAAAATTAATGTAAGAAACTTTTTTTTTCCTCTCTCTCTCTCTCTGAGTCTTCATCGACTTCGTTTTTGTCTCGCTTCTTCTTTTTTGTTTTGTTTTATCACGGGGAAGCTCTGATCTTTTAAGGGTTGTCTTCGATTTGGTGGTCACGAGAGATTCAGGTTTGGATTCGTAGTCAATTTCCAGATTCAAGGGTTTTTGGTTGTTCAATCTTCTACTTTGTGCCGTGTTTGTGGATATGGTTCACGGATCTTAGGAGATTCCGGAATTGGGGGGCGATTTTTATTCTAGGGTTTCGGTGAAATCTTCTGGGATAATTCTTCTCGAGATCATCGCTTCTTCTCTGGTGAGCTCGCGTCTGAGATTTAGATTTTCGAAGCTCCGTGTTGTCTGATTTGAAAGTTAATTTCTGTGGGAAGAGGAGGGTTTGTGAAAAATTTGTGAGGATTCAGCTGTAGGAGATGCAAATGGTAAAATTCGATCTTTTTTAATTTGTTGGGTTTTCTCAATTCGAATGATTAGGTTTCAATTGAATTTGGCATCAGGCTAGGGTTTCGAATTTTGGAATCCAAAAACTAGATAAACTGAAATTTGGAATGGCAAAGGTTTAATTTTTTACGGTTGTATTTCAGGCTTTTTAGAATCATGCGTTCTTTATTTCACTTTGATTAGATCTGGCTTGTTGTGTTATAACAAGCTTTTTTGCCCCTGTCGAAATTTTACGAAAATGTTGCAATTAAAAGGAACATTCTTTGTGGTTTAGAGCGGGGAAATATTAGTTTCTGTGGATTAAGTGAATAGATATGTATGATGCAGGTCTCTTGTAAATGAGCTGTAGAAGCTGGTGAGGATTTGATTGTATCTGTGTAATTTCTTTGACAAAACAATGGTTGAAAGTGCTGCGTTCCCGGGAGGGTATTATCGGAATACTTTTGAAGCGCCTAATGAATCAGAGGGCTCTGGGAGTTCTGCACAGATTGATACTGAGGTCACTGCATCTGAGAATTCTACTACTCCTGCACGGAAGTGTATTATGTTGAATTCTAATGATGAAGATCCTTATGGTGTCCAGAGACAAGTCATTTCCCTCTATAATATGACACAGTCTGAGAGGAGGGATTTGATATATAGGCTTAAACTTGAGCTGGAGCAGACAAAAATAGTTCTTAGAAATGCTGAGTTGCAGAGAATGAACCCAGTTGCTATGTCTTCTACTAGTGATAGGGTGGGTTTTAGCTCTGCTCATAAGCTATCGTCTCGAGTCAGCAATACGAAGAAGCCTTCTGATTTTGCAATGGGATCGGGAAAGAAAGTTCGGCATCAGACTGGGACTTCTCGTGGATGGAATCGTGGTACCTCTGGGAAGTTTGAGTCTTCGAAAGAGCCTATGACTAGCACTCCTAACATTACACTGATGAAGCAATGTGACACGCTGCTGAAAAAGCTGTGGTCCCATCCGCATTCTTGGGTTTTTCAGGCGCCAGTTGATGTAGTGAAACTGAACATACCTGACTATCTCACCATCATCAAACATCCCATGGACTTAGGGACAGTGAAGAAGAACTTAGCCTCTGGTGTATATTCAAGCCCACATGAGTTTGCTGCTGATGTGAGGCTTACATTTACCAATGCAATGACATATAATCCTCCAGGACATGATGTTCACATTATGGGGGATATCCTTAGTAAATTATTTGAAGCGCGGTGGAAAACTATCGAAAAAAAGTTACCAGCGTGTAGCATGCAAACGTTGCCTGCAGTATCATTGGAGCTCAATGACGAAGGGAAAACTGCTATATCTGTCCCTCCGAAGAAGAAGAGAAAGATGGCTTCACCTATTAGAGAGAGTGTTCCAGAACCCGCGAAGCCACTTATGACAGCAGAGGAGAGACATAGATTGGGCAGACAACTCGAATCACTACTCGACGAACTTCCTGCACATATAATTGACTTTTTGAAGAAGCACAGTTCTAATGGAGGAGAAATTGCAGAAGATGAAATTGAGATAGACATTGATGTCCTCAGTGATGAAGTGCTGGTCACTCTTCAAAACCTTCTAGATGAATATATACAAAATAAAGAAGCAAAACAGGCGAATGTTGAACCATGTGAAATAGAGGTAATCATCTCACCTGCTGGATTACATTTTAGTAGAACTTTTTACTGAGACGAAGCGGATTTCTTTTGTTGCAGCTTATTAATGGATCAGGACCGAGCACTTCATCTCTGCAACGAGGTGAAAATCAAATTCTGTTAGCAAATTGTGTTCCGGGATTATATTGGTCAGTGGTCTCTGTGTTCACCAATTGTCTTACTTTTTCTCTGCTTCTGTGTTCCTTTTCTAGGAAATGAATTGGCTGATGAGTATGTAGGTGGAAATGAACCTCCTATCTCAAGGAGCTCCAGTGGTTAGTTGCAACCCATATATATTCGTCAACTCCTTAAACATTTTCTTGTCGTAGATCTCTATGATTGTTATAATATGTCAATAACTCATGTATGTATCAGAAGCTTATATAGTTATATATTCCAGCCTATGTTCATATTATGATATTGGTATGGTTACCATATGATTATTTGTTTGCGCAAATATTTTTCCTGTCTGTTGAATTTCATAACTTAGTTAGATCTTATCAAATTCTATGGTGGTTGTGGAGTTCGTCAAAAATTTCATTTGTTGATGTAATCATTATTAAAAGTTTGTTAAATTTGATTCCGGCGATTACATCGAGGGAGCCTTGTTCTGAAGAACAGTAGGATAAAAGTCTACAGCCTAGCTTTCTATTTTATAATGATCAAATAATCTACAGCTTAGCTAACAAATCTATGCAGAATCGAGAATCTAATGTTTAGTAGGTTTATGTAGCATCACGTTATTGTATCAGATTCTGTGTGTTACTGAATAGAGTGTTGCTTTTCAGATTCGGAGTCTGGTAGCTCGGAAGATCTATCTGATGATGCTAAACCCATGGTTCAAGATGATTCTGCGAAGGTATAAATCTATAATCTCAGCTTTTTGAGGCATGTAATTTCCTATGAATCTAAAACATGCAGTTGGTAACTTTTCAGATGCCTGAAACTGCAAATTCTGAGGCGCAAATAGATGAAAATACAAGAATTGAGTTTGAAGGATGTCGTGAGTACTTATCTCCTTTAAATACTTATTATGGTCGTAACATTATTCATAAGATTGTAGTTTTACTTCTCCACCCTACTTCCTCTGCACTACCCTCTGTTTCCTGGAGAGGTTTATCCAAAATTTACTCTGTTGTAATATCTGTAGTTACTCACAATGGGGAAATGTAGATAGACATTTGTTATCGCTGGTGGATACAAAATTATGTTGAAATATTTTCTTAAAAATACATATTTACAGTTTGTTTCGCTGGTGTATTCATAACAGAATCTACTAGTGCGCTGGAGCAGATGGATATATGTTCTCAGCAGAAGCCTGGTACTGATGAATCAGATGGCCAACATGAGGGTGAGATGTAGAGAGAAGGAGTTTCCCTTTTTCTCAATTTGAGCCATGAAGTGAGTAATCTCACACTTTTGTCAACTTTTAATGCTTCAGGAAATATGTTAGAGACTCCAGTTTCATCTGAAAAGCGCTATAGAGCTGCGCTGTTGAAGAACCGTTTTGCAGATATCATTCTAAAAGCACGCGAGAAACCACTTCCACAGGTCTGTAATTATCCTCAATTTAGCCTATCTTTATTAGTCTTAAGTGGCGAGTGGATTATGCTTCTGGCGAGAACTCTTGGTAAAATTGTTTGGCGCACTGGTTTAACAACGATAGTTTAGGAAGAATAGAAATAACGTTTGGGTTTTATATTTTGTAGGTATTTGGATTTAGTATAAACAATCACAGAAACTTAGAGATGTATTAGAATTGTTTTATTTTGTTTGTTTGAAGCAAAAAGTATTAGAATTGTTTTACCTGAGTTTTACCTTTCTAAACTTCTATAAACTGAAAGAGCATAAGAGTAGTAGAACGGACCTAGATATTAAATTAGCGGACTAGTTTTCACACACAATAGTGACAACCGCATTTGCATTAGTTGATCCTGAGTTAAATGCGTGGATCAAATATTCTACAGTATCCTCAAAGCAGTCCTCTTGATCCTTTGGGAATTAATTTGGTTTGAATTTGATATTTCTTGAGAGCAGAATGGTATCAAGGGTGATCCAGAAAGGCTGCGCAAAGAAAGAGAAGAACTCGAACTGCAAAAGAAGAAAGGTTGTTTATATATTAACAACTCAATTTGTTAACTTTTGGTTGTTTCTATGGATCCTTTTAACACTAGAACATTTATTTTACTTATAATCTACTTTTGTTGTCAGAGAAAGCACGGCTACAAGCTGAAGCAAAGGCTGCTGAAGATGCTCGTCGCCAAGCTGAAGCAGAGGCCGCTGCAGAAGCTGCTGCTGAGGCTAAGCGCAAGAGAGAACTCGAAAGAGAAGCCGCTCGCCAAGCTCTATTGAAGGTAATTAGCAAACACATGACTTACATTAGAGGATCACGAACCCTAAAAAACACTCAAATAAGTATAATCATGTTTAAATATGAAGCACGTTTACTGATGAATGTGTTCCACCAATGTAAGTTACGATCCACATGATGGAAATTTCTTATATATTTTTTATATATGTCGTTGACTTCCCTGCAGATGGAAAAAACTGTAGAGATCAATGAGAACTCGCGGTTTCTCGAGGACCTAGAGATGCTGAGTTCGAGTGCACCTGAGCAATTAACAAGTTCAGCTGATGAAACAAGCCCAGAGAGACCTTTAGATGCACTTGGAAGTTTCAACCTCAGAGGAAGTAACCCACTTGAGCAACTCGGACTGTACATGAAACAAGATGATGATGAAGAAGAACCTGAGGCTCGCGCGACGGTTCCAAAACCAGATGAAACCAGTCCCGAGAGACCTTTAGACGCACTTGGAAGTTTCAACCTCAGAGGAAATAACCCTCTTCAGCAACTCGGACTGTACATGAAGCAAGACGATGATGAAGATGAACCCGAGGCTCCTGCGGTTCCAAAACCAGATGAAACCAGTCCCGAGAGACCTTTAGACGCACTTGGAAGTTTCAACCTCAGAGGAAATAACCCTCTTCAGCAACTCGGACTGTACATGAAGCAAGACGATGATGAAGATGAACCCGAGGCTCCTGCGGTTCCAAAACCAGATGAAACCAGTCCCGAGAGACCTTTAGACGCACTTGGAAGTTTCAACCTCAGAGGAAATAACCCTCTTCAGCAACTCGGACTGTACATGAAGCAAGACGATGATGAAGATGAACCCGAGGCTCCTGCGGTTCCAAAACCAGATGAAACCAGTCCCGAGAGACCTTTAGACGCACTTGGAAGTTTCAACCTGAAAGAAAGTAACCCCCTTGAGAAACTCGGACTGTACATGAAACAAGACGATAATGATGATGTAGAAGAACCCGAGGCTCAGGCTCCCGCTGTTCCAAAACTAGCCAACGACGTGGAAGAAGGTGAAATCTATTAACGAAAAGAAGAAGTGTATATAATATATACATGTATTATATATAAAAGTACAATAGCCAGGGCAGGTACACGTATGTGAACACACAGAGACAAAAAAATGAAGGTCTTAGCCCTCCATGGATAGCCTATCCAGGATAGGATCTTTCTTAACTCAGTGTGGTGTTTAAATTATGTAAAACGCTTAGAAGCTTTTTGCCACGAGACTTTTCTTAGAAGTCCTTAGTCAGTGTATGATTATAAAAAGGAAAAAAAAGGAGAAAAAAAACAAAAAAAAAAAGAGTCAAAGACCATTGTTTGTTTGTGTAAGAATCTAATCTTTTTCTTGACATTGATTCTCTGTACATTTTGTCATCTCTATCCGATTCGGACAACAATCTATCAATGGATATTTGAATGACATCATGTTTTTGTTATTTAATTACGACAAAATGAAAAATTAGGGTGACAGAACTGAGACAACCATACGGAACGAACATAATAAAAATAAGTGTGATTACTACTACAGAAAAATTTGAATATACTGATTTTTCATCAGCTGAGCTTGTTATCATCAGTTTAAAACTGATTTTTAAGCTGATGAGTTTGTTATCATCAGCTGAGCTTGTTATCATCAGTATATTCAAACTGATGAAAAATCAGTATATTCAAACTGATTTTTCAGTGGATATCACATTTTCAATGATTTTTTAAGCAGTTTGAATATACTGAAATCAATTTAAAAGTGAATCCACTTCTTAAAACCTGAAATAAAGAACACAAAACATAAGAAGTGGATTCACTTTTAAATATCTTTCATTTTCTTATGTTTTGTGTTCTTTATATATATTTGATATAGTCACACAGCTTTCTAAAGATTAAACATATCATTAAAAACGGCTTCGTTTTAGGTGTTCCTCTCACCAAACCCTTTTCCCCGATTATCTAAACAAACCTCAACCATCTCCATCGTGTCATCATCTTCATCTCTCTCTCTCTCTCTCTCTCTATATATATATAATATATATGTATCGACGTCTTCAAAAAGCTTCAACTTATTTTATCACTAATGGAACCAATCACGTTCACCAGAGATCTTCCATTGTTCTTCTCAATCTTCATCTTCGTTTATCTTCTCGGTTATTTATTCATTTTCAAAAACTGGACTCCAGAGTCTCGTCCTCTCGCTTCCAGCTGTTTAATCTCCCTCCTCCACGGCGTCTCCGCCGTATTCCTCGCCGGAAATGCCTTGTTATCCGATCCTAACCGCGGTTTCTCCTCCGCCAACACCGATTCTCAAAACTCCGTTCTCGATTTCAGCTCCGCTTATTTCTTCGCCGATCTCCTCCACCTCGCCGTGTTCCCGTCCCCAGCCGGCGGAGACACGCTCTTCGCCGCTCACCACGCCGCCGTGCTCTTCGTTTTCCTCACCTGCCGTTATTTGGTCGCCCACGGCGCGTGTGCTCTCCTAGCCCTACTCGTCGTCGCCGAGGCCACGAGCGCGTGCCAGAACACGTGGACGCTCGCGGATGCGCATGGTCCAGACGCGCCACTCGCGGTGCGTTTGCGCCGTTTCGTGACGCTGCCGTTTTACGCGTCGTATAGCGTCTGCAGGTGCGTCCTGGCGCCGCTGCTTATCGTTAAGATGACGTGGTTTTACGTCAGCGGAGGCGCTGATGACGTCATACCAAGATGGGTCTGGGTCTCGTGGACCGTCGTTATTGTCGTTGCCGCTACCGTTAGTATCCTTTGGATCTGGAATTTATGGGTAATCTTTTTTCAGGAAAGATATTCCAAATTTACCAAAAAAGTTGAATAAAAGTTCATAGAATTTTAGATTTGTTATCTAATTTGAGCGTAAAATAATATCACCGAATCAAATTGTGTTCAATCTTTTTATATTTATTACTTAATTTAAAGCGTGAATTTTAAAAGTTCGAAACAAATTTATTAAAAAATATATTCAAAATAATTAACGATAGTCAAAGCCTCAAAGGTTTATATCTATCTACTTAAGATTTTTCAAAGTAATACTTTGAATTATTATTGAGTTTGTCCTAAGTCGTTGAGACGAAAGTTTCTATAAGAAAGAATGTCACACACAACCACCAAGTCTAAAGCATAGAAAACTTGGGGATGACTATATCGAATATCTATAAATTTATATATGGTTAAACTATATAAGAAGATGTCCTAACTTTGTTTGAAGTGTGGGACTGTGGGTGGCTCAAGACAAGACATAATCATACAATTTTGCTTCTTTATTAATACAACAACTAATTAAGGTCTACTAAATTATTAACAGTTTTAATAACCTAAGAAATATATATAGTACTACAATTTACAATCCCGATCAATCAATATATATATATATTAATGATATAGAGATCATTGCCTCGGACAATCATAAAAAGTCTAAAGTACAAAGTGTCCATGACATCCACAACATATGTACGAACAAATCCATGGTCCACATTATTGGGTTTTGTAATATTGTAATGTATGCTTCAAATTAAGACTTGAATTGGAATTTATTCCCTCTGTAAGTTTATTAAAACCTCTCTTATGTTTATTTATGTTTTGCCTTTCTTCATTTGGATTGAAGAAATAGTTTAAAAGCAACCTAATTAAGTGTGGAAGAGATAAGGGTAAAATTTAAACAACCGCACAAGAGAAGCATGCTTAAAGATTACAGATCATCTAGATAAGATAATGGATAATTGAATGAAGCCAAAGAACAAACAAGTCTTCAATAACATTGTAGAAAACGTATATATAGATGTAGTTTTGACTTGTAAACAAACTTTAAGCTCTAACGGCTATAAATATATTTGAAACAATTACACACAAATGTTCTCCAAAAATTGGTTTATTACTCATATGTTATTAAACAAAAAAAATTACTCAAATGTTTAGTTCCCTGTGTATAATTACAATTTATCCCTTGGGTTTAGTTTTTCGATTTTGAGTAAAAAAATAAAAAAAAATACACATCAGATCGACACATCACTAAGCAGTTTTTTTTTAGATCGACAGTTGTTTTTTCTTGTTTATATCAAAGAGAGGGAAAGTGAATAGTTTTCATTGTTCACAAACCGCGAAAAAAAAACTCTCTCTCGTCGTCTCTTGTCGCCGGCGATACTCGCACTGTGTCCACTCTCTTGCTGTCAATCTCTCGCCGTCATCTCTCGCCGTCTTTGCTCACAAAAACCCTGATCTCTTTGTCGTCGCTCTCACTCTCTTCGTCGTCGTGTTCGTCTTCGTTTAAACTATCTAGTATGTGTCGAGTGTTTAGTTTCGAGTTTTCCGGCTGAATGTGGGTTTTTATCGATGATTTACGGCTGATTATCGCCGTAATTAATGCCGGCTGATTTTTTAGATATATTCGATTCGATGGTTGATTTACTTCTAGGGTTTACGGCTGATTTGTTAGATATATTCGATTCGATGGCTGATTTGTTTTATTTTGCGGCTGAGTTACGACTGAGTTTTGTATTGGTGACTGAGTTATTTTGTGCTTTGGATTTGATTTATGTATTTGTGGCTGAGTTATGTTATACTTTGTGTATGAGTTTGTTTTATGTTATGGCTGATTTATTTTATGCTTTACTGTTGAATTATATTATTTATCAGATGTCGATGGTGATTATTTCTGAAGAACAAGCAAGGGATTACCCCCCAAGACTATACGCTGAAGGAAACTCTAATCTAGAGTTAAGAGAAATTAATACCAATTTCAGGATGGAAGAATTCCCTGCGATTAGGGAAGCAATAGGACATGATGTGTGGGAAAAAACGAAGGATCTACCTATTGGAATAATCTCTAAGCTAGTTGATAGTCAATTCGTCTGGTCTGGTAAGCTAGTACATTTCCTACTATGTAACCAGTTAAGGGTATATAAGAAGGAGCTTTGGTTTGTCGTCGGCGGTCAACCTATCAGGTTTGGGTTGAATGAATTTGCTCATGTGACAGGGTTAAACATAGACCCAATGCCGACAGAACGGTTTGAACTTGAAGAGGAACACAAAAAGTTCTTCAGACTTTTGAAAGTGCCTGGTGGGGAAGGTCCATCATTAAATGAACTCAGGGAAGGACTGAAAGTGTGCCGGTCATGGATAAACCCTGATCACCGTAAATGGTTGGGGCTGCTGCTTCTTCAACACATTGGACTTTATGGTTTGCATCATAACTGTAGAATTCCATATGAAAGTGCCAAAAGAGTTTTTGATGATGAAGCAATGAAGACTTATCCGTGGGGTCGGTCAGCATTTGAAGCCCTTGTTGATGGCATAAAGTTGTTGAGGCCTACGGGGAAATCGTACACCCTTAGTGGGTTTACACCCGCGTTACAGGCTTGGGCGTATGAGTCCATCAAATGCTTTGGAGATCGTTTTGGGAATGCATCAGCTGAAGATGATGTCATACCGTTGCTTCGATGGCATGGAAACCGTACACGTTCAACGATGGAAACAGTTTTTGTTGAAGAGATCGGAGCGCTTGGTGAGGTAAGGTTTTGATTGTGTTATGATAGACTGATAGTTACTGGCTGAGTTATTGTTTTAAATGATGGCTAAGATATGGTTTATCAGTGGTGGTTGAGTTATTATTTAGTTGAGTGATTGCTGAGTTATGGTTTAGTGATTGCTGAGTTATGGTTTGGTGATTGCTGAGTCAAGGTTTAGTAATGGATGAGTTATGGTATGATGACTGATTTATGCTAATTTTATGGCTGATTTATGTTTCTGTTATGGCTGAGTTATGATTTAGTGATGGCTGAGTTAAAACTTACTGATGGGTTTCACAATCTCTTATGTTACAGCTGCATGTCTGTAAAATGGTTATGATGGAAAATGGTTGCGATCTATTTCATACGTGGCCATATCAAGTAGACGACCCAGCTGTGGATCGCCTGATCGAGGACATACATATGGATACCTTTGTTAAAGGTTTTTGGGAGGCTAAGGGTGGGAGTGATAAGAAGAAAAAGAAAAAGAAAGCTAAAGCAGCGGTTGAGCCTGAATCTCCTCCCGCAAAGAAGCGGAAAGTCCAGAAGGATGAAACTTCCACCTTTCAGGGTGGTGGATCTGGTGAAGGAGCAGGAGCTGCACAGGAGAGGAAGAAGAAAGGAAAAAAGGTAAGTTATGTAGTGTATAGTGAGTTTATATTTTATGTAACCTTTTGTGTATTTGTTTTAGTTGGTTAGTGAGGAGGAAGATGCGGGGGAAGATGTGTCGGTTAGAACTCTTGCTAACTTGGTGATGAAGTTAAACTCAAGGTTTGACACCCTTGATACAAACATTGCCAATATGCCTTCTGATCTGGAGAAGAAGATTGGAGATAGTTTGGAAAAGAAGATGAATGAAAGGATGGAAACCAGGTTTGGGTCTTTTGCGCGTGATATCGAACAGATGAAAGATCACGTGCTTTCCATGGGTGTTGGACAAATAGCCAAAACACGGGACCTGCGGAAAACACGGCATCTGAGGATTCAAATTTCAAAATAAAGACCCTGGTACCACCAAACCTTCAGGCGAAACTACTGTCACCGAAAGGTCCACCAGTCATTCCAGGAAAAATGCAAGAAAACTACTCTGTCAACAGTCCTCCGGTAATGTCTGATTTCTGTTAATTTTATGGCTGATTATCCAGAATGTTTAGGTTGAGTTATCATTATCTTTAATTGTCTTCGCTATGTTATACATGAAAAGAAATCTGTTGTTGGTAGTGGTTTGGATGGGATCAGTAAGAATCTGATGAATGATTATGATAATCCTCTTGATTTCATTCAGAGGTCTCCAAATGCTAAGGATTTTCCAGCTGCTAAAAAGTCTCCAGCTGCTAAGAAACCAGCTGATACGATAACACGGCCTTTCACGAGGAGAAATGCCAAAGATTTAGAGGCGGCTGCAAAGAAGGCCAAAGAAGTAGTTGCGGCAAAGAAGGCCGAAGAAATAGCTGCGGCTGGAGACATTCAGAAGCTGGTGCAGAAGCTGATGCAGAATGTCTATGTGATATGACAGCCGAGTATATTGCTGAAGCCAACAAACTTGAACCTGAATCTGAGGATGATGAGGAGGAAAAGATTAGGCTTGATAGAATTAAAGCTTTTAGGCTGGAGAGTGTTAAGTTGTCCACAAATGGAAGTGCATTGAATACACAACAAGCTACACAAGCGAGGATTTTTCCTTATATTGGAGACAACGGACTGACGTGCATGAGGAAGAACTGAGTACCTGGACCTGGAATATATGATCCTCTGGCACCTGTTGATCCGGTCAAGTTGCAGAAACTTTATGAGTTCCTAAAGAGCGCCGAGTATGACCCTTTAGACCCTTTTTCTTAACAAGTTAATCACAGCTTGTTAACATTATATTAACTTGTGTTTATTTGTTTGTTAGGAATAGTCCGTTAACAAAAGGCGTAATCGAAATTGAATTCCATAGGAAGCTAATCACCGAACGAAAGGAGTGGCCAGTGAGGCCAGAAAATTATGGTATATATGGGTGGCTTACTGATGAAGTAAGTTTATCTTAATGTCTTAGTTATTGTTGTCGATGTCTGAGTTATTTAAAACATAGTGGCTGAGTTGTTGTTTTTTACTCTGTTATCTTTTTTACAGCACCTGGCCGCGTTTATGAGACTCCTTAGGAAAAGGTACAACCGATATCCCTTCCCATATCACAACAAACGAATTGCGTTTATAGACCCTTGGTTCAGTAGTATGATGGTGTTTAACTATGCTCAGTTCGTGATTAAACCCAACCTGTTTAAATTAACTGGCAATAGTTTTGAAGATTTAGTGAAAGGTTTAGTACCTTCAGATGAAAAGACTAATTTGAGGTGGATTGAAGATGTGGATCACCTGTATATTACTACACAAACTGGAGGCGATCACTGGGTGGCGCTGCAAGTGGATCTCATCAGAAAGCATATTGATTGCTATGATAGCATCGTCGGACAAGTAACCAAAGAAAGTGAGGAAAAAATATTGACTGCTTGTAGGGCGTTTACGCGGATGATTCCAACAATGATGAATGAGAACGTTCCTCACAAATATCGTACACCTACGCACAAACAGTTTACCTTCAGGAGGAGGACTGTCTCCAAGGTCCCGCAAAACGTACAGGTTGGTGATTGTGGCGTGTACGCTTTAAATTTTATAGAATGTCTAGCGCTTGGTGTGTCTTTCGATGGCATCTGTGATCAAAATATCCATGCTCTACGTGTTAAAATGGCAGCAGAAATCTACGATGAAGCACCTGATTTTATGAATCAATTCAAGTAGAAAACATTTGTATTTCTTTTGGTAGGACTTGTACTTGGATATGTAAAAAAATTAGGATTTCTTTTGGTAGGACTTGTACTTGGATATTGAAAACATTTGGATTTCTTTTGGTAGGAATTGTACTTGGATAAGAAAGTCCTTTGTTTAGTATCTTTTCAATGTTACGGCTGAGTTATGTACTTCACATGGCTGAGTTATAATTAATTATTAAATAAACATATATGTTATGGCTGAGTTATGTAATTTTACAACTGAGTTATGTACTTCGTACGGCTGAGTTATGTATTTGGTACGACTTCGTTTAGTCTTTCGTGCCATGCCTCGAAATTACAAAAAGTGTTGTTGGGGAAACCCAAACAATAATTCTGTGTCTGCTCATATCCACAAGCGTAATAAATTTATAAAGTTAGCTTTTTCATAATATATTATACAAAATAATTAAAAAATTGAACTCCAAAATTCGAATAAAAAATAAAAAAATTCTGACAAAATGACAAAGTGATGGCTGAGTTATTGACTTACACGACTGACTTATGAAATATTTGTAATTTTACATTATTATAACTCAATATTTAAATATACAATTGAAATATGAATATTACAATTATTATAACCAATAAAAAGTAATAATTATAGAGAAAGATTAATTTTTACACATTCTCATCAGAATGTGTAAAACATACAACACATGCCGTTTAGGGGTTAGGGTTAGGGTTAGGGTTTAGGGTTTGAGGTGTAGGGTTCAGATGAGTAACATTTTTTTTTTTGGTTTTGGTTCTAATGTGTTTTAATGTGTTTGGTTTAAGGTGGTAATATGGAGAAGTCTTAACATTATTATCCTTTGAATATTTTTTTAAAAAAACAAAAGTTTTTTTTGGTTATTTCCGGTTATGGGTCGGTTAGATTAATATATAACCATAAATAACCCAAAATATATTGTAATTAAGTAGATTAGCCTGATATAACCGAAAGTAAGCCGGATATAACCGAAATTAACCAAACATACCAATACAAAAATACCAAATTGGAAGATATTATTTTTTCTGTTCAGTTCGGTATGGTCGGTTATTTAGTCATTTTAATTTGGGGGTTGGCTGAGATATCGTTTATGACGGCTGAGTTATGATTAATCATGACTAAGTTATTAAAATGGATTGATAAAACACCACAACATAGAAAGTTCATATCAATTCCAAATATAAAAAAAAACACCACAACGGAGCTTGACTAATATCACAGATACTTGTTCAAGCTCTCGAACTTCTTCTCCAGCGCGTCATATTTTTTTTCTATATTCAAGATCATTTCTTCTTGAATCTCGATGCGCTTCTTGGCTGCATCCAAGTCCTTCTTCATCTCATTCTTCTCCTCCTGAATAACCCTAAACTCTTCGCGCAATGCATCAGTCCACCACTTCCTGAAACCGCAGCCTTGACCGGGACCCTTACAAATAGTACATAATTCATATTACACTAAATAAAAAATCAGAAGCAGAACACAAAACTCAAAAATAAGAGTACAAAATCTTTACATCTGTGATGTCATACGGACAACTGAAATAACGTTCTCCTCTCGTGCTAGGATCATTGGAAGTGGCAACGAGAAGCACCGCACTGCAACTACACCCGATTCGAACGCCCTTGTCACTCCTCCGGATTTCGCCGTACCTCATTTTCATATTTATTTCATTACGATTCAGCTCCTACAGTTCCACAAACACAATATTAAGATACTGCTTTGAGATTTAAGATAGTCCTGAGATCTACCTCAACTAGAGCTTCAGAAGGAGTTTTCTCATCAGCCCTAGAGTTGCCGCCGTAAATATCTCTATGCGCCATCATTTTGACTCGATCTCGATTACTAAAGCAATAAATCACTTAAAATCCCATAATTTATACTAAAACAATATATCGGACGACGTCGTTTAACAGTAATATACGTGAAGGCTGAGTTGTGTTCTTTAAACGACTGACTTAGGATAGTCGGTTAAATTAACATTGATGTTACGGCTGAGTTATGCAACGGCCATATTAATGGTGTTACGTCTGAGTTATTCAATGGCCATATTAATTTATTATATATCCGCTCGGGAATACAAAAAAGTATTGTTGGGGAGACGCAAACAATAATTATGTTTCTTGTTATCATCGACACGCATAATAAATATATTTTAAACAATTTATTCAAATTTATTAAAAAGGAATTCAAAAATTTGAATTCAAATTTTTGGTTTTTTAAATGAAAAAAGGGCCTAGTAATTTGACAAAGTAATGGCTGAGTTACTGACCTAAACGGCTGAATTATGAGATATTTGTAAAATAAGATTATTATAACTCAAAATTTAAATTTAGAATGAAAAATGAATATTACTATTATTATAACCAATAAAAAATAATAATTATAGAGAAAGAGTGATTTATACATTCTGATCAAAATGTGTCAAACATACCAAAACATGACGTTTAGGGGTTAAGGTTAGGGTTATGGTTTAGGGTTTAGGGTTTGATATGTAGGGTTTAAATGAGTAACATTATTTGTTTTAAATTTAACAGTTTGGTTTTGTATCTAATGTGTTTTAATTTGTTTGGTTTAAGGTGGTAATATGGATATACTAATATGATTACCATTTGGATATTTTTTTAAAAAATAGAAATTAATTTTTGGTTATTTCCGGTTATGGGTCGGTTAGATTAATATATAACCATAAATGACCCAAAATATATTGTAATTAAGTAGATTAGCCTAATATAATCGGAAGTAAGCCGAATATAACTGAAAGTAAGCAAACATACCAATACAAAAATACCAAACTGGGAAAAATTATTTTTTCGGTTCGGTTCGGTTTAGTCGGTTATTTAGTCATTCTAATTTGAGGATTGCCTGAGATATCGTTTATGATGGCTGAGTTATCTTTCCAGAATCGACAGTTTCTTTGTTTATTTTAATGAGAGGGAAAGTGAACAGTTTTTAACTGTTCACAAACCGCGAAAAAAAAACTCTCTCTCGGCGAAATCTCTCTCTCTCGACGAACCCTAATCCCGCCGGCAATAATCTGTCTTTCTCTACTCTCTCGCCGTTACCTCTCGCCATCCTCGCTCGATATTCTCATTCGCTCTTTCTCTCTTCGTTCGTTTCCGTCTAAGCCGTCTCGTCTTCGAGTTTCGGTATGTGTCTTCCTCTCTATTTGTTAGATATATTCGATTCGATGGCTGAGTTTGTTTGTTGATGTGGCTGAGCTATGGTTAACAATGAATTTGGGACTGAGTTATGTATTTGTGGCGGAGTTATTATATGCATTGCGTCTGAGTTTGTCATATGTTATGGCTGATTTATTTTATGCTATACTGCTGAATTATATTTATCAGATGGCTAAGGATATTTCTGAAGAACAAGCAAGGGATTACCCCCCAAGACTTTGGCCAGAAATGAAGTTTATTCTATATAGTAAGCAAATTAATACCAATTTCAGGATGGGAGAATTCCCTGCGATCAGGGAATCAATAGGACATGATGCGTGGGATGAAACGAAGAAAGTACCTATTGGAATAATCTCTAAGCTAGTTGATAGCCAATTCGTTTGGTCTGGTAAGGTTGTACATTTCCTACTATGTAACCAGTTAAAGGGTACATAAGAAGGAGCTTTGGTTTGTCGTCGACGGTCAACCTATCAGGTTTGGGTTGAATGAATTTGCTAATGTCACGGGGTTAAACATAGACCCAATGCCGACAAAACGGTTTGAACTTGAAGAAGAACACAAAGAGTTCTTCAGACTTTTGAAAGTGCCTGGTGGGGAAGGTCCATCATTAAATAAACTCAGGGAAGGACTGAAAGTGTGTCAGTCATGGACAAACCCTGATCACCGTAAATGGTTGGGGCTGTTGTGTTTTCAAGCCATTGGACTTTATGCCATCCATCAGAACTCTAGAATACCATTTGAAAGTGCGAAAAGAGTTTTTGATGATGAAGCCGTGAAGACTTATACGTGGGGTCGGTCAACATTTGAAGCTCTTGTTGCTTCTATAAAGATTTTGAATCCTACGGGAAACTCGTACCCCCTTAGTGGTTTAACACCCGTTTTACAGGCTTGGGCGTATGAGTCAGTCCAAATCTTTGGAGAACGATTTGGGGCTGCACAAAAAGAAAAAAATGGTGACATACCGTTGCTTCGATGGGGTGGAAACCGTACACGTTCAAGACTGGAAACCGTAATTGCTGAAGAGATCAAAGGGCTTGGTGAGGTAAGGTTTATATCTGGTTGAGTTATAGTGTAGTGATGGATGAGTTATGATTTAGTGATGGCTGATTTATGGTGTAGTGATGGGTCTCATATTCTCTTATGTTACAGCTGCGTGTGACTAAAATGGTTATGAAGGATGATGTACGCGAGCTATTTCATACGTGGCCATATCAAAAAGACGACCCAGCAGTTGATCGCCTTATCCAAGACATACATGAGGATAAGTTTGTTAAAGGTTTTTGGGATGTTAAGGGGAGTGATAAGAAGAAAAATCTAAAAGATAAAGCAGCTGTTGATTCTGAATCTCCTCCCGCAAAGAAGCAGAAAGTCCAGAAGGTGGAAGTTTCCAACAGTCAGGGTGGTGAATCTGGTGAAGGAGCTGCACAAAAGACGAAGAAGAAGAAGAAGAAAGGAATAAAGGTAAGAGATATGGTGTATAATGAGTTTATAATATATGTAATCTTTCGTTAGTTTGTTTACGACGGTTTGTGTATTTGTTTAAGTGTGCTAGTGAGGAGGAAGATTCTGGAGAAGATGTGCCGGTTGGAACTCTCATTGAGTTGGTGTCTAATTTAACCTCAAGGTTTGACACCTTGGAAAAAAATATTGGAGATAGAATAGAAAAGAGGATGAATGAAAGGTTTGAAACCAGGTTTGGATCTGTTAAATTTAGAATTGATAAATGAATATTACAATCATTATAACCAACAAAAAGTAATAATTATAGACAAAATATGACTTTTACACATTCTGATCAAAATGTGTAAAACATTCAACACATGACATTTAGGGGTTAGGGGTTAGGAATAGGGTTAAGGTTTGGGGTTTAGGGTTCATATTTCCAACATTATGGGTTTTAATATAACAGTTTGGTTTAAGGTGGTAATGTGTTTGGTTTAAGGTGGTAATGTGTTTGGTTTAAGGTGGTAATTTGGTTAAGGTGGTATATTTTATAATTTTTGAAATTATTTTTCGGTTATGGTCCGGTTAGATAAATATATCCCCATAAATAACCCAAATGTTATCCAAATTTGGTATAACCGATAGCAATCCGAATATAACCATAATTAATCGAATAGGGGAAAATTAGTTTTTCGGTTCGGTTCGGTTTGGTCGGTTATTTAGTCTTATAACTGGAGGGTTGGCTGAGTTATAGTTTTTTACGACTGAGTTATCGTTTAGGGTCTTCTCATTAATATGAAAACGTATTCTTCTTTCTTTTCTGGATCTTTCGTTCTTCCAGACTCCTAATAAATATTAATATTTCTCTCGATGTCACTAATTCTGTGCCCAATATGTAATCAAAATAATTAATTAATTATTATTTGAATTTCGAATTTTATTTTTGTAAAACTATTTCTTCAACAATTGAATATTAAAATTATTATAACTCAAAATTTAAATTTAGAAAGGAAATATGAATATTACTATCATTAAAACCAATAAAAAGGTATATTTATAGATTTAGAGTGATTTTTACACATTCATATATATATATATAGAGGGTTGTCTGAGTTATCGTTATTCACGACTGAGTTATGTAAATTATTAAGATAAAGTGACGACTGAGTTATCAAATATTGTGGTTGAATTATCGAACTCTTTGGTTGAGTTATCATTCCGTATGACTGAGATGTCGAAATGACGACTGATTAATATTAATATGAAGGTAAAACATAAACGAAATAATAAAACCAAAAAAACACACAATCGTAGTGCTTAGTTCCTAGTTCATAGTTCATAGTTCATATAGAAGTCGACACGAAAGTACAATGGAAATCACTTTCTGAAACCGACGTCATCTGGGCCAAATTCTTCAAACATATGAACCAAATCATTCCAAACTATGCTACTCAGCATCTTGGGTTTATTGCCACCTTTCTCCCATATCCTCTTGAGTGCACACATCTGGGCTCCGTATAACGTACTAGCCACCAAATTAAACTGCGTCCAGACCGTTAAAGTATGCTTTGGATCCCACTTGTATTTACGCTACAATTAAAGAAAGAAACGATAAGAGTATAGAATAAACCCACACCAGGGTTTAGAACCGGAATATTCTCTCGATCAGTGGCGCAAATGATCACTTTGACGTCTCTAATAAACTGTCCATCGATATGAGGAAAAACTTCCATGTCGATAGGAAGATGTAACAAATAGAAAGATCTGTGATCTAGGAGAGTATAAAGAGAAACAATAGTAACGAGGAATGAGATGAAAGAGAGAGAGACATATGAATGAGGAGAATATAAAGAAAAAACAATAGGAAAACGAAAGGTTGCGTGTATTATTAGGTTAACTTATGGTTTCCCGCCAAAATATTGCTTATCGGCTGAGTTAAAGTTTTACGGGAAAACAAAAGGTCTCGTCGATTCATGTGATGGCTGAGTTATAGTAAAGTTTATGACTGAGTTATCCATAAATTTATAACTCAGCCGTCTAGTTATATATCAGCCTTAGTTCATTATAACCCAACTGTCACATTACCTTTCGCTTTCCCGTAAATATAAAAACTCAGCCGTAAAGCGATTTGGCTGGAAACCATAATTTAACCTATTAATTGACGAGACATTATCTGCCCAACCAAATAATATACTTTTATACTATCTTTGTATATATATACCTCTCAACTACAAATAGAGCCGTCAAGTGACTGAGTTATAATATTCCCGTTTCTTTAGACTATTACCTCTCAGCTACAAACTAGAATAAAAATTATTTTTTGCAACACTGTCCGCTCGAGCACCCTTATTGCCGGATCTCTCCGACGATGTTTTCATAAAAATCGTTTCCCTTGCTGCAGAAGATCAATTGTGGTCACTTGGTTCTATTTTAAGGGCTGGTCGTAGGGGAAAAATGCAGTATACAATAAAGAAGTTCTGAAGACAGCTGCCATCTATTGCCTTTGTACTGATCCATCACAAATCAACACATCCAATGCCCCTGATGGTGGCGTCCAGATTAAAGGGCGGTACAAGCCTTTCTTCGTCAAATGCTTTGACGCCGGCAACCCCAGTGCCATCTACTACGAAGGGCTAAGGGTTGTGGTTGAGGATAGAGATATCCTCCGTGGGATTGATATTCTCAGTCGTATTGTACCGGCCGATCGAGATGCCACCTTCGCATGTGGGGTACTAAGTATTTGTCTATGGAATGAGGTTCTGGCCATCCGTTACCTCCAGCTGTTTGATGCACATCATTAACATCTGAAGTCTTCGGGTGCTATGGCAACCGGTAATGGTTTTGTGTTTGAATTATCTTGTTATAAGACGGCCCGGAAAAACACATACACAGCCTCCTATCTCTATCCTGACAGCCCGTTACTCCTTTCACCCGCTTGTGCTGTGATATGTGCTTTGGATAACAGTCCCTATTGTATCTTTTTTGGAGACTATGAAATCATGTGCAATAACTGTTACCTTTGGTGGTTTTCCCTCAAAGTCTCTGAGATCCTTTAGGGTTTCTAGCAGTGATTTCCAGTTTTACCTCATTCGTGACTCTAAATTCTGTTTATTTTTAAATAATTATTTTCCATATCTTAGGTGAGTATCTTTTGGATGTATCAGGGAAGTGTAAATCTAAGATAGAGACTTTTGTTTTTGGTTTTATTCATTAAATGGGAATATTTTTATTGAGCATTTCCAATCCTTTCGTTATAGTAAAGTTATGGCTGAGTTTATCTGTAAATTTTATAACTCAGCCGTCTAGTCATATATCAGACATAGTTTAATATAACCCAGCCGTCATATGACCTTTCGCTTTTCCGTAAATATTATAACTCAGCCGTAAAACAATTATTTGGCGGGAAACCATAAGTTCACCTAATAATAGACGAGACCTTTGGTTTTCTTATAAATATTATAACTCAGTCGTGACATAGAAATAAATCAGCCATCTATTTTTATGTTATGGCTGAGTTATATTGATTTTTTTAGGTTAGAAACATTGAATGTTTATTACGGTCTTCTAGAGTGATTCTCGGGACGCAGCAAAATTACTGTCGCAATCTGATTGGTGGAAGGGGATCGCAGTTGCGTTCCAGGTTTTAGTATAAATAGGGGAAGGGTTGGAAAGTTCAGAGCATTCCAAACTCGAACGAAACTATCAAAGATGCCAGTGACTACTCGATCTGTAGCAAATGGTTTCGATCCAAATGCGTCGGATAATGCCCCTCCTCAAGAGGAGACGGAGACGTCAAGATCCCGTGAACTCGTTCCGAGTTTCAACGTCATTGAGCAGGAAGTGGATCCTTTGCGAAAGGAAATCCGGATGTACCAAGCTCGCCGCAAGAGACTAGGCGCGTATATCAATGCACTTCGTCTTCAACTCGAGCAAGTCTTTTGGCTCTGCCGATTGGAAGGGACTATCCTAGTCCTGGATGAGCTCATCGCCGAAGGTTTCTTTCTGGTGAAGTGGCCCATGACTCGTCTACTTGCTGAGCATGCCTCGTGCGAAGAACAGGTCTCCCGTATGGTGGTGCCCAACTTACCCGAAGGTGATTACAAACCTTTGGGAGAGTTTGAATTTCCGCGCATCACGGACGTCTGGGCCTATCGAGCCAGCATGGAGAGGCTGAGGCGGTACATCAACCACTTGGAGTCAACGGAAAATTTATTCCGCGAAAGCCATGCGATAGAAGGTCCATGTGCCTTCTTGGAGGAGATGGTGTCCAAGGGCTCCGAAGTGCCGATGGAAAGGCTTGAATCCTTAAGGCGGGATCGTTAG
The DNA here is from genome assembly GCF_030686135.1 of Camelina sativa. NCBI lineage: Eukaryota > Viridiplantae > Streptophyta > Magnoliopsida > Brassicales > Brassicaceae > Camelina > Camelina sativa. The sequence goes on along the minus strand of NC_141885.1, from coordinate 4,161,860 downwards.
ATCTTGCGATCTGAACTGAGCAAGCTGGTGGTGGAAGAACCGTTGGAGTCCGATCTATTCGGTCCGGCTCCCATTCTGAGACTTCAGGACCGTCCAGATTGCTAGAGAATGCTAGCCTTCCCATGGGAACTAGTTCGGTGATAGGACGCTTGTCTTTTTTTTTGTTTTTTTGGCGAATTGCCGAACTGAATGCAATCAATTCAAATGTAAGAGAATTTAATGGAAATTTAATGGCAATTTTTCAGCAAAGTCGATGTGTAATTATGGGAAAACGCAAGGTCATGTGACGGCTGATTTATAGTGAGTTATGGCTGAGTTGTTACAAGAAACAATCTGTAAGTAAATGGATGATATATGACTTTACGACTGAGTTAACATATTTACGGGAAAACGAAAGTTCATGTGATGCCTGAGTTATAGTGAGTTATGGTTGAGTTATCACAAACACAATCTGTAAGTAAATGGATGATATATATGACTTGACGGCTGAGTTAATATATTTACGAGAAAACGAAAGGTCATTTGACGGTTGACTTATAATGAGTTATCACAAAAAAAATCTGTAAGTAATTGAATGATATATATAACTTGACGGCTGAGTTATAATATTTACTTGAAAACGAATGGTAATGTGAAGACTGAGTTATAGTGATTTATAAAACCGTAATGGCTGAGATATCGTAATGCCGGTTATAATTAGTAATAAACATTACAAAAAGAAAATCTAAAGAAAAAAAGTTCAGAGTTCATAAAGAAGACGAGACAACAGTAACAATGGAATTCCCTTTTAAAAACCGATTAAGAGGAGGAGGATCCACTAACTTTAAGTTTTCCCAATCAAGAGGAGGAGGAACCACGCACTGTTCGACATCGGCCTCGGCAATCTCTCTCATAACCTCTAACCTTTTGTGCTCTGTCTCTAAGTCGACAAGTTCTCCACCCAATATTTGATTCAGTTGGGATATTTGAGCGTCGATTAGTTCCACTTGATGCTCGAGGGCGATTTTCTCTTCCTTCTTCTGCATATGATCATCCATCATATGCAGGATTGCTGCATAGCGATCTTTTGTCTCCGCCTCGGCCGCGACTCTGGTCTTAGTAAAAGCTTCGGACACGGCCAATAGTGCTTCCTCTTCCCACTCGAAATCTGCATTTCGTTGACGTTTACTGGAACTTGAGCCGGCCATGCAGATGGACGGCTGATTGTCTTCGTCTCCCCATTCTGCCTTGCGTTTTTCACGTCTGCTGGAACCCTCTCCGGCCATAGCTCCGCTAACAAAATAAAACAACCGTCACCAAGTGATAGGTGCAATGATTGGAAAATATGCAATAGATTGACAGGGCATGGAGAGGAGACTTACATGTGCAACGATCGTAGGAATGCAATATAATGATATATGAGATTTAAAGGTGAATTGTTCGACGAAGATGCAATATTTATAGTGAGTTATGAGCAGAGAAGAAGAAACCGAAACGATACAATGAATTATATGAATATATAGAAGAAACAATAGGAAAACGAAAGGTCGCGTCTATTATTAGGTTAACTTATTGTTTCCTGCTAAAATATTGCTTGACGGCTGAGTTATAGTTTTACGGAAAAACGAAAGGTCACGTCGATTCAAGTGATGGCTGAGTTATAAGAAGAAAGGTCTCGTCTATTATTAGGTTAACTTATTGTTTCCCGCCAAAATATTGTTTGACGGCTGAGTTATAGTCACGTCGATTCAAGTGACGGCTGAGTTATAGTAAGTGATGGATGAGTTATCACAACAAAAAATCTGAAAGTCGATTGCTGATATAAATCCGTAAAGGTCTCGACGCGGATTGAATTATGGTTTCCCGCCAAAATTTTGCTTAACAATAAATTATTGGTCTATTACCTCTCAACTACAAATAGAGCCGTCAAGTGACTGAGCTATAATATTCCCGTTTCTTTAGACTATTATCTCTCAGCTACAAACTAGAATAAATTTATTTTTTGCAACACTATGTCCGCTCGAGCACCCTTATTGCCGGATCTCCCCGACAATGTTTTCATAAAAATTGTTTCCCTTGCTGCAGAAGATCAATGGTGGTCACTTGGTTCTATTTTAAGGGCTGGTCGTAGGGGAAGAAATGCAGTATACAATAAAGAAGTTCTGGAGACAGCTGCTATCTACAGCCTTTGTACTGATCCATCACAAATCAACACATCCAATGCCCCTGATGGTGGCGTCCAGATTGAAGGGCGGTACATGCCTTTCTTCGTCAAATGCTTTGACGTTGGCAACCCCATTGCCATCTACTACGAAGGGCTAAGGGTTTTGGCTGAGGATAGAGATATCCTCCGTGGGATTGATATTCTCAGTCGTATTGTACCGGCCGATCGAGATGCCACCTTCGCATGTGGGGTACTAAGTATTTGTCTAGGGAATGAGGTTCCATTACCTCCAGTTGTTTGATGCACATCATTATCCTCTGATTTTTTCGGGTGCCTTGGCAACCGGTGATGATTTTGTGTTTGAGTTATCTCGTTATAAGACGGCCCGGAAAAACTCATACACAGCCTCCCTTCTCTATCCTGACAGCCCGTTACTCCCTTCACCCGTTTGTGCTTGGATGTGTGCTTTGGAGTATGGTTTACATTCTCTCCGCTATGGAGGCTATGAAATCGTGTGCAAAAATTGTTACCTTTTGTGGTTGTGCCTCAAAGTCTCTGAGATCCTTTAGGGTTTCCATTTCCAGTTCTACCTTATCAACTCGTGACTCGAAAATAAGTATTATCCATTTCTGCGGCTAGTATCTTTTTTCCTGTATTAAAGGTCCCTTCTTTGTTGGTTTACCTATATATGTTCTACGTATCCACCTTTTATGCTTCCACATTTTAGTATCTACTCTCACTTTGAGCCTGAGTTTTAATTTTACGGGAAAACGAAAGGTGACTACTTCTCACTTGGGACGGCTGAGTTATAGTGAATAACGGCTGAGTTATCAAAATGAATAATCTATGATGGCTGAGTTATCAAAAGAAAAGGTTGCGTCTATTATTAGGTTAACTTACGGTTTCCCGCCAAAATTTTGCTTAACAGATGAGTTATACTTTTACGGGAAAACGAATGTTCTCGTTGATGGCTGAGTTATAGTAAGTAATGACTAAGTTATCATACGAAACAATCTGAAAGTAGATAGCTGATATATATGACTGGACGGCTGAGTTAACAAAAGGAACAATCTGAGAGCAAACGACTGGTTTAAACGACTTGACGGCTGAGTTATTACACAAAATAAAACAAATCTCCCTAACTACATCTGACAAGTTTTCACATTGTGCCCAACTTGCTTACATCGCGAACATGCTGGTTGCTTCCTACGGCGTTTATTTTCAATGGCAACTTCCAAAGATGATTTAATCCTACGTTTCTTGGGCCTTCCTGGCTGGTTCACAACAATCGGAGGCAAGCACTTCTGATTATCTACAACTTCAGGAGAAGGGAATGATTCATCTGGAGGCATGATTGAACCAGCCCATCCGTTAACCAAATCGACACTCCTAAATTTCGAATCGCACATGGATATACGAGACACATCCAAATGCTCTGCAGCTGCGATTGCATGGATGCATGGTATTTTCTCGTGGTCGAAACGACGGCATGTGCATTTTTTTAGTTCCAAATTTACAACATGCAAAGATGATCCATAGCTCACTTGCACATGTACAACATCAATCGTTAGTACCTCCATAAGTCTTGCTGCGGTGGCACGTTCCTAGTAGGGAGTAGAACAAAAAAAAAACGTTTTAGGCTGAATTATTAAAAGAATAACAGCTGAGTTATGAAAACAATTATGGCTGATTTGTGGAAACTATAATGGTCATGGCTGATATATGGAAACAGTTACGGCTGATATATGGAAGCTGTTATGGCTGAGTTATGTAAACTTACCTGTAACAATTTCTCAGCACCTTGAGTGATCGTTGTTAGCTGCGATTTCGCATCCTCTCTCCATTCAGAAAACCATCTGGTCATCATATTCCATATCGATTCTAGCAGTCGAACTATGGGAAGACTTCTAGCATTTGACAGTGCATGGTTCATTGATTCTGCAATATTCGTTGTCATTAAATTGTACCTTTCACCCTGGAAATGAACACGCGCCCACATTCGGAAACCAGCATGTTGGAGGTATCCATGTAGTTCGGGATGACGTGCTTCAATCTCATTGAAAGCCTCATTAAAATCAGACAGCCTAAAACACCTTGCAGCTTTTTTCACCAGAGGGAACAAATGTTCATAATTCAAAACATTTCACAGAAGGCGAAGCGTTAGGAACTCATAAATGTTCCAAAAAGCTGAATGCACAATGTAATGCCTGCAACATGAAATTGATTTTAATCTTTGAAGAAAAGACCACAGATAATCCTAGAACCGTGATAATCAGAACTATGCTTATATATGATATTTAAGCCTAGAACCGTGACAAACTGAACTCAAACATGTGATATGCATATGTTCTGTGAGCCCAAGGTTGAGACCACATACCAACTCTTTTGAAGTTTGCTGAATCTAGTAATAGTTGATTTCGAATGACATCCAAATTGCTTCAACCCATAGGCCTACGCATAGAAAACCCGCCACTTGTGATCTCTTGGCGTTTCACGGTTTTGTACGCCTGCTTCGTCGCGTCGCTCGATTGGCTTGTCCTTTCTAGTATTTGGTTGGTTGTGGACTCCATTTCTGGTAGTTTTAAAGGAGATTAGAGTTGAATTTTGACGAAATGAAACTGAAAACGTGAAGAATCTATAGCGACATGTAGAGGAAGCAGCGTTACGAAAACCATTACAAACCTAATTATCGTCGTTGAGGATGATGATATGACATAATTATTGTTAGAGATTTAGAATTTGCAAAATAGTAAGCTGATGTGGCACAATGTATGGGTTTTTAAGAAGCTGGTGTGGACATTCTCAAAGGGCTAAAATTATTTCTTTTATTAGTATTAATTACGCAAGGAAGCTTTTTGCCAAAAAAGCAAAAAGACAAATAATACAAATTTATCAATTACTGTTTCTTAAAACTCAAAACATATGAAAAATGTTTTAAAATAATGACAGGCTTACGAAGTATGTTGTTGGAACAAACGCAAACCCACCAAAAAACGCCAATATATAGGCCGCCGAGAAATGGAAACGTCATACCAACGAACATAGTAGCGGCTTGCAGAATCATAGTAATTTTGATTAATTTATAACTTGTGTATCAAGAAACTATATATATTACACACAATAAGGTCTTACCAACGTAGAAATTGCGGACAACGAACCGAAGGAACCAATTCGGTCTGAAATTCATTTTCTTAACCAATAATGTCTCCATCATATCCAAAACCGGCATCGCATATATCTGAAAAATAGCGGTTCTGTTAACATCGGTTTAACTTTTTTTCCCCAAAGAAAGGGTTTAGAAGAAAAAAAAAATTACCTGGTAGCTACCAATGATATGGATCACAACAAAAATGTTTGCGGTTGCGATTAACCAAACCGGTTTCTTGAGTGTTCCAAGAATGTTGTCGTCAACAGCGTTCCCGAACATCCAATAACCGATAAGTGCGACCGGAAAATAGAGTGCGACGATAATATAAGCAACGACGACTCCTTTCCACATTGGTCCTTTCAAAGGCTTATCAGGGGTCGAGGGGATCGTGGCTTGGATTTCTAAGACAACGTTATGGCCTGCATATGCAAACGCTACTTCGCCTAACCCGCTGAAGAAGTTGAATACAGTTCCTGCTGTGGATTTCGCTTTGTAACCGTATTCAACATTTTCTTGAACACCTTTAGCAGCAGAGGCTGACCAAGCAATTGTGGAGTAGCTAGAAACACCAAAATGGAATAATAATAATAAAAAATTGGATCCCGTTCATTGTTTCAGGACATCGGATTTACCTTTCCAACTCAAATTAATTTGCAATTGAGAAATCTGTTTACGTACCTGAGGGACATAACCGCGGCAGCGAGAGAAACGCCGGATATGGAGTTGAAGTTAGGGAGATGAGAAAGGACGAAGTGTACGGATGCAAAAATCATAATGAAGTAAGTGAGTTTGATTGGTTTACAATCCTCGCATATGAGTTCATGAAACTTCTTTAGAGATTTGCCTCCAGTGACCATATAAACGATGCAAACGCCAACTTCTACGATCAGCTGTTGCGGCACGACTATGTAGAGTCCAAGCTTTTCGCCAAACGCATGTTGTCCAAGCTCGTGGTAGCGGTCAAAACGCTTTCCTGGAACCATTTCGTGCATCTCCACCATTTGCCATAGTGTGTATAGTGTTATGATCCATGACAATACCAGAACTACCACACCCGGTCCCCTGTACACCGGTTAATTTATTTAGCCTAAAACCGAATTAGTCAGTGATTAATTGCATCTTATATTCCTCTATTATCAAAATATTTTATATCTGGAATATATTTAAAACTAGAAAATATAAGTAGGGTAAATACATCACTGACACTTGTTATATTTCTGGTAATTTCAGTAAATCATCCATATTATATATTTTGTCATGTTTTTCACTAAAAATTGATATAGAACACTTTTTAGTGTAAATTCATCACATGCATCTCTCATAATTTATCACATAAACCTTTTCTTACCTGACATAAAACATTTCTATTTTCTAATATGGCTGGGGAACTAGATTAAGTTGGTTTGGTTACGGTTCAATTTGGTTAGTCTGGTTCAAATATTGACAACCAAACTCTAAGCAAAGTGATTTCGATAACTTCGATTTGGTTCGAATGGGTTCGGTTTAAACGTCATCGCGCGCTATAGAAAATCATTGCATTGCATCATTCAAAGTTTTATTTTGTTGTGAGCTTAACTACTTTTTGATTCACTGCATCAGTTAATTAAGGTTAGTTACAACACCAACCGAGCTGAGCCATGGCGTAAGGGAGGCTGAGGACACCGGCTCCAACCATGGCCGTGACATTGTGGAACGCAGAGTACCACCACTTCGCATTTCTCGATGATGTTATCGGGAGCCAGGCGTCGATTTCTTTTTTCTCTTGCTGTTTTCTCATCCATCTGTTATATGAACACATCCATCAATACAACTATATTTTGGGTATGAAATATATATTCGAAGGAGTACTTTTTGTGGTAATCACAAAACAGAAACAGAAGAGTGGAAAACTAACATCTTTAGTGTGTGAATCTTCATCAGGAGCTTGCTTTCCCATGGGGACACAGTATTAGAAAGAGTAGAAGAGGAGAGAAAGAGAGAGAAGATACAAAAGAGCTTAACAAGTCTTCACAATGCTGAGGCAACCTTACTTATATACAATCACACACACACACACACACATATATATATATATATATATATATATAGCTAAATACGATGAGAGAAAGATACATATATAGAGAGAGAGGTTTGTTTGACTTCTAAAACTACTTGTGTTGAAGTTTTATTATGTTCAATACGCCACAAAGAAAATTTAATATCTTACATGCACCCACCTTAAAAGAAAAAAAAATATAAAGTATTAGTATGTGTTTGTACGTTCACACCACGATCACATATTCACATATAATAAACATTCTTAGTTGTCGTTACACACATATATACATAAAAAAAGATAATAAAATGAAACATCATAAACAAAAGAGATCACTTACATATTAATTGTAGAGAATTTTAACGATTCTACCACGTTGGAAACTCATTTTTTTCAATGTACCACATTCAAAAATCCTTTTCAAGAACTACCACAAGTGTCTTTCAAAATGATCATTTTAGCCCTACAAATTCTTTACATTGCATTCACAATAGAGAAGGATTAACTTCCTTTTATCTGGTTCTGATCCAATTGGTGGTGACGCTGCTCAAGAATTTATTGGAGGATTAACTTCCTTTTATCGGAGGACCAACTGTGATCTGATCCTCCTCCGGTTACCCGGAACTGGTTTAATTGGTTCTTTACCAATTGGTGGTGACGCTGCTCAAGAACCCAATCCGCCGCCGGAGAAAAAAGATAGCAACAAGTTATCTGCGGGACCTATTGCCGGAATCGTAATCGGATGTGTTGTTGGTCTGTTGTTGCTTTTCCTGATTGTGTTCTGTCTATGTAGAAAGAGAAATAAGAAGAAAGAGAATGCTCAAGGGAGAAACGTTGAAGTTCCTGTAGCTGCTCCGACCTCTGCCGCTGCTATACCTAAGGAAAGGGCGGTTGTTGTCCCGTCGAAGGCTTTCGCCGATGGTTTAGCGTTGTTGTTGTTGTTGCTGTTGCCACCGACAATCTTCAATGGCGGTGAATCTTCATTGAAGCCGAAGGAGACAGAAACAATATTCTCTTGTCTGGAATCTTGAGACGGTGTGGTTATGGTGTCGTTGTGGACATGTTTTGATGGACTAGATCCAATGATACGTCTATGAAAGAAGTTGTCCACAATCCAGCCAGGTTTACACTGTGGACCACACAATTTGTTGTAGATGGTTCATCAAGTTATACTTAATTATACTTAGATACTAAGTTTCATGGCTTGCATAGTACTAGTTTCACGACTTGTCCATAGATCCAACAAATTGGAACTTGTCCATCTCAATGAATTTGATAAATTATCTATATGCTCAACTTTTCTACAGAACATAATTTGTCTACAGCTTTAACAAATCAGAACTTTTCTACCCATAAAAAATTAAAAATGATTTTTCTTTTGTTATGTCACGTAACACAAGGGTATTTTTGACATTTGAAATGTTACTTGTGGTAGAATGGAAAAGGAATTTATGATTGTGGTAGAATTGAAAAGTTTTATATTAAATGTGGTAGATTAGACTAAATTCCGTTAATTGTACTTGAATCAAATTAATTAATATCATTGATAGAGTGGATAACGTGATTGGCTATACATGTAACACCTCATCACGCGAAAAAATATCCCATTCGATTCAAATATTATTGATTTGTAGATACAAGTAACAAAATCATATCCAAGCTAAGTAATTTTTTATAACGATGGTATCCGGTAAATAATTTAATAATAAAAGATTTCTAAATAATATTATTTTCGTTCGGATGATCTTTCAACAAGCTTGAGTGAATAATATAATCAGTGTTTTGAGTTCGGGAAGTTTCATAGATATGTACAAATGGCACGAACGAAGGACGACTTTTCAGAGAATGACCTGCCAACACTTAGAAATACGACTGAAAATGTATATATGACTCAACTCAACATTTTCGTTACAATTAATTTACAAGCATACATTACATATATATATATATATATATATAAATACGATATACATGTATATTATTCTAATATTTAAATGTCTTCATTTCGGTAATTTTCAGAATTTTTTTTAAAAAAAAAGTTGATGCCAACCCAATTTTATATGTACTTATATTTTATTGAAGTTGAGGAAAAGAATATTGTAGATACATAAAACATTTTTTCTTAGTAAAAACATCAAAAATAAATGGAAAATCGTAATCACCAAAAAAAAATCTCAAATATCCTCAAATCTCAATGCACAATAATGTCAAACTAATTCATCATTCAAAGCATCATTGTATAATTTTATTCTATGTCTAAATAGTCTCGTAGGTCAACTTTTTTTTTTATAATCAAACCCTGATCAACATATCGTTTAGATTAAATATGTTTGATGCTGCTAAAAAAAGAAAAAGATTAAATATGTTTGATGCTGCCAATATGTTTGATCTTTGTGTTTTCTAAGAAAGCGCCAAGAAATAAACTTAAAACTCCCACATCTATACGGTTGACTCTGCTACGCTACACCAACTATACTTCCTCTTGGATAAACACCCTAAAGTATTTGTCTCTTTTCTAAACATCCTAAACAATATTTTTCTTTATTTAATATCATAAACTATATATTGTCTTTAATTTCAACACAACGATTCTAAATTATGATTAGATTTAGTAAACCGGCAATCACGTTTTAAAAATCACGATTACAATAAGTAAACCAAAAAATTGTACATACACTCCATCTTTTTCTTCTTTATATCGACAATCCCAAATCTTAGGGTTTTATTTACTCTTAAAAAGAATTCGAAAGCGAACAAGTGTTCTAAAGTTATTTTTTGCAAGATTAAAGGAATCTGATTTTAAGATTGAAGGCCATCGTTTTTGTTGGAGATTCTTTTTGTTGATTAATGCTCATTTTGTTCTCTGTTCTGCAACTGAAGCTGGTGATGAACGGTTAAGTGGTTGCGTTGTTTTAATGTACGGTTGCAAACGTACGATGAGAGTACATGTTGATCATTATATATACTCTGTTCTTGTGCGTAAAAAACAGAGCAAGAAAACACAAGAGAAAGAGAGAAAGAGAGAAAGACGAGAGATTCACAAAAAATCAAAGTTGAGAAAACATTGGTGATAAACACAAAAACAAAACAAAAAATTTCTATTTGTTTCTTTTGTATCTTAGTCTAGAACAAGAGAGAAAGGTTTTATTGTTAAGATTTATAGTCGATGGCTTCAAGAAACAAAAACTATCACCAAGATCACAAAAAATCAAAAAACTGTTCTTCATACTCCTTCTCAAGCAACTTTAGAGCTAGCAGCCTTGCGCTCTGGCATTGACCCCTAGAACTTACCAACTTCCATTGATCTTTAATGTGCTTCTGAATTTCTTAAGGCATGAATTTTGGATTTACTCTTAACTTGTCCACTAAAAGTCTTGCTATAATGGGACTTCTAAGTAGTCTGCATCTCCCATTCGGAGACAACTGTGTTTTCGGTATGTTGACTTCACCACCCACATTTTTCTAGGCTCATCATAAGAGCAATACACCCTCCACTTGTACTTGCCAACAATGCCACACTTGAATTCAAGCCTTGTCTTCTCCCATCTTCCTTGAACCACATTATTCCCTGAGTTTAAAGCATACTCAATTACAGCCTCTTTAAACTCAACACCATTGTAGAAAAATATACCTATAGATAATCTATAAACTCTTCTCCTTTGGATTCTTCTATCTCGTAAAACAATTGGATCTTCCTCTTCATCTGAACTATCTGGAATTTCATTTCAGCCAACAGACAATTCATCAACAAAATTCCCTACTGAATCTTCTATTTCAAACTCAAACCGGTCTATTTCATCTTCATCATCTTCAGCTTCGTTGTCATTTTTGATTTTTTTCTTACCTTCTCTTTTGTTTTTTCCTTTTTTCATGTCATTTTTGTCTTCCTCACTAAGATTGTTATCAGCGTCTTCCATATCTTCGGATTGTATCTCATCCATGTCTTCTTCGTTCATTAGGTAACTGAGAGAGAGAGGTAGTGAGAGAAGCTATAACGAGAGATAGAGAAAATCTATGAGAGAGAAAGAGAAAAGCTATGACAGAGATAGTGAGAGAAGCTATAAAGAGAGAGAGAGAAAATATCTTACCAGAAAAATTGAGAAAAAAGAGAAGCAAGTTCTTGTTGCGATGAAGTGGAGACGAAGAAAGGAACCCTAAGATTTATGTACTTTTGATATGAAGAAGAAAAAATTAGACGTGGGTTTAATTTTGTTTTTGGTTCACTAAACGCAATCGTGGTTTTAAAAACGTGATTACTGATTTACTAAGTGTAATTACCATTTAGAGTAGTTATGTTGTAATTTAAAGAGTTTGTACGGTTTATGATGTTTGATAGAGAAAAAAATTGTTTATGGTGTTTAGAAAAGAGATAAAAAGTCTAGGATGTATAATGAAGAAAGAGTATAGTTAAGATAGTGTACCAAAGTCGACCCACGTCTATACGTTTGATGTGTTATTGGAGAGAAAGGGGGATACAGGTGTTTACCTGCACAACGATCTGAAAAGGGGGATTTACCTGCACAACGCGATGACATCGCGTTGACTTTTGAGGGAATGACATCGCGTTGATATACTGTAATATACTTTACACCCCTGTTGACTTGTAAGGTCTTTAAACTGTAATATACTGTATTACCTGAAAATCAGAAAGACCTTAATCAGTAGTAATACAGTATATTATTGGATATTGATATGTTATTGGAGAGAACGAAGATAAGCAAGCATATTATTACCAAACTCCAAGTCAGCTACATATAGTTACTATTTTTTAAAAAATATATTACTATTAAATATTTAAGTTATTATCGTTTTCTCTAACAAAGACAAAAAGAATGTGTAATCAGATAAATCAAATTTGGTATTTTGCTTGATTTGCCGTACTTATTTAGATGATGGTAATTAAGAGTCAAAAAGTTGAAAGAACGATACCAAGGGCTTAACATTTTTTAATTGTCGAACCGTTTATATTTAAATGTGTTTGGTATACAAAGGCTAGATCTTTGGTACACAAAGGACTTATTAAACGGGTTAATTCTGGAGAATTTATTTCTATATGGAATGGTCCATGGGTACCGGCTCAATCCCCAAGACCAGTTTTATGCAAGAGACTTTTTAAGGATCCTTCTTTAAAAATTTCTCATTTAATCAATCGCCAGACAAATTCTTGGCGCATGGATGTGCTCAATGAGCACTTTGTTCCGGACGATGTCACATTGATAGTGGCTTTACCGCTGGATAACTCTCAGTCGGAAGACTCACTAGGTTGGCATTTTACGAAGACCGGGAAATATACTTTGAAATCAGGATATGATACGGAACGCTTAGCGAAACAACATGCTTATCAGGTAATTCGGTATGGGCCTGATATTAATCCTCTTCTAGCGGGGGTCTGGAGGGTGTCATGTCCTCCAAAAATTCATCATTTTATGTGGCAAATTTTAGTAGGGTGTCTTTCGGTCACCTCGAATTTGCGATTGCGAGGTATTGATTGTGATTCTGGCTGTGCAAGATGCGGGACGCTGAGGAAACAATCAACCATGCTATTTTTCGGTGTCCACCAGCACGTCAGGCCTGGGCTCTAGCTCTGGTGCCTACCGGTTCGGTATCCTTCCCCACGGATTCTCTGTATGCCAATGTGGATCAATTTCTGGGTTCTTCAAATCCGGGTTCTCAAATAGCAACTTTCCCTTGGATTATGTGGTATATATGGAAGGCGAGGAATGCTAGAGTTTTTGAGAATCAAATGGAAAAACCGGACAATGTCGTTCGGGTAGCGTTAGGAGAGGCGTCTACGTGGTTACAGGCACAAACCGAGGTTGTGGATGAGGAATCTTTCAGCATTCTGAGTGCCTTTGGAGCGCTGGTGTCGGGGCGCATAAGACACCTTCCTGGTGTTTTTGCTAGGTATCGGTGTTTTATAGATTGTTCGTAGAAAGCAGGTGATGCTTTTGCAGGTGTAGGGTGGACATCATTGCTTAATCGTGATTTCCGAGATTTTATTGTGTAGTTGAAAATAAAACCTAACACCTTTCCAAGTTTTTAATATACATCATTCAAATCAACATTCACCAAAATACATCTCTCATATTCATACTAAAAAAAATGACAAACGTTTCTCAATTTACAATACTAAATCGTCGTATAAATTATATTTTATTTTAAAATTATAATATACATAAAAGAAATTACACATCGTGGTTATTTACTCTTTGTCTTCTACCAAACTTAGGCATGTAATATTATTTATAAATTCAAAAAAAATACTCACTAGTAATTAATTTTTGTTTTAAAGTTAATTTGAATGTGCAGAATCGATCATAGTCAAATAGTAAAGTTGAAATTGTGCTTTGCTCACTTTGTTTCCCATTGTTTTCTATATTTTTCATGGAATTAATATTGGGTAGTAGTTAATAAAATGGGCTTTTAAGAAAAGCCCATATCCAATAATTGTCGGCTAAATAAAATAAAGAGAAAAATAACAAACCCCCAAAATCTCTTCCAAGTTCCAAATCATTTCATAAACCCTAAACAATCCCCCAAAATCTCTAAAATACACAATTGCAAGCTTTACAGCATTTTCTAAGTGCCATTATAAATAAAAACATGTTACAAAAAAAGCCATGAGAACGTATATCATAGCACGCATACAAAGATATAAAAAAATATTCACTGGCATTTTCCATACGCTACTATAAACGATAATGTAGCACATAAAAACAGCCATTAAATAATACAAAATAGCAGAATAGAATTGCTATATAATACTTTCCTATAGCTTCCGTTTTCTGCTGCTATAGCAGAGTAGAATTGCTATATAATTCAAAACCAATAAAGTCAAGAGACAATATCCAACAGCACTTTAAATGTGTTATTATAATATAAAAAATAGCACAAAACGTCTGCCATATAAACAAATACAATAGCACGGAAAAGGAGCTAGAGCTAGAATAAATTGTACAATAGCGGACTAGTAGCGCTATAATAGGTCAACATTTCATAGCGTACTAATAGCGCTATGATATGTCAGGGGGCTGTTGTAGCTCCTTATGTCCTAGCGTTTATGAAAGCGCTATCAAATCCCTGTAGTAGCATTTTTTGTGTGCTAGTGATGTCAATATTTCTTGTAGTGTAAGTCTCTACAAAATAAGTAAAATCTCTCATATCTAAATTCTTAAAAAAAAAATGAAAGTTGTACAGAGTAATATATAATTACGAGAGGTTTTAGAATTTTTCAAAGATATTAAAGTGGTAAAATGGTTAGATTGCACCCACTAAATTATGTGATGGGTTCAAATCTCTCTAGTGATTAATTTGCACTATGTTTATACATTTTCGGGTTAATTGGGGTATCCGTTCGGATATCGGCTAATCAGATAATACCCGATCGGGTTCGGATACCTGATCTCAATAAATCTTCAACCCATTCGGGTATTTTAAAATTTTGGATACGGGTTCGGGTCGAGTTTTTCGGGTTCGAGTATTTTGCCCAGGCCTAGTTTGTACTTGTAACATCCATGAACCGAATTGCATGCGAAAATTTTATCCAGGTTAATAATATATTTTTAAGTAGTTAAATATTTAAAACACACAAAATAAGACTATTGGTGTAGTTTGGGAATCTTGAACCTGGGTTAGAGAGTGTTAAATTACCGAAGAAAACCAAATTTGCTACAAGAACTTCAGTACATTAAATCAAAAAGCTTTATATCAAAATTTTACCCAGGTCACTTGACCTCCCTAACCTCTATGTGGGTCTACCTTTGGTTTAACGATGGATGTCAATCTACACCAACAAATTATAGTTCGATCGATTTGTTTTAAATCGCCGAATTAGAACGGTTTGGTTAGGAGAAACCCTAAACCATGTTATTTAAAGGAAAAGTCGATTTGAGGGTTTTATAGCCGATCTTTGTCGTTCCCAGAGAAAAGAAGAGAGAAAAGGTTTCGTGTGAGTTTTGGAGGAGTCAATTGCTTGTTATTGAGATATTTGTCCCTGTGGGTGATCTGAGGATAAAGACATGGTAGGAGCTTGCTACGAGGCTGTTTTTGTGCTTGTAGAGTAAAAAATCTTTCGTTCAAAAGTGAGTGCATGACCATGACTTACCTAAGCTAAATATCTGTTTTCTCTGATTCTACGAGTTATTTGATTGATTTCTTTGGGTGTTTGTGTGTTTTCTCTTGATTCATGTGGCTTGGTTTCACTCCTGGGAATGCCTTGGACTCGTGTGAGGTGTTAGGAGGCAGAAATCAGAGCTGGAGATTGAAGGAGATTTGATCAAAGGTCAATTAAAACCTAATGCGTACTCAACCACAATCTAGTAATATCATTGTAATATTTCAGGATCGAATCTACAGAGATCAAACTATCACAATATGAAATTATGAAGATTAATATAGCTACAAGAGAATTTTGTCTGTGAAAGTGACTAACATAAATCGTAAATAAAATGGTGTTTAAATCAATATATAAAAAGCATTGGGAAAAGGGAATCGTCAGGAGCTATGATAATAATGCAGACAATCAGATGTGATGCATTAAGGACCGTTCTTGAACTCAAATCGCTAGTGTAAAGCCAACCCACTCATGCGGTGCTAACTATCTATGCATGAAATTTCTAAACCCTAAACTCCCGTTTAAATTCAGAAAATTAAACAAGCATTAACAAGGTTCAAGTTTGATATGTTCACAAAGTGTCTTAGCTTTAACTCCCGTTGGTTAAGAATCACTTTGCTCACCTAAGTTCTTTTCAGGAAAATCAACAACACTTTCGGTGCTCCGATGAATTTAATCTAAGATCTTAATCTTGGTGATCAATCTAGCTTAAGCATCAAAAACAACAATAGATGAAGAATAATAAGATCAATGCCTAGTCTAACGGCCTAACATTAATTAATCATAAAAAACTTATGAAACCCTAAACCCAATAGAGAAACTACTCAGACATGGAGATGAAAGAACAGCAAATCAGTGATGAAGAAAACATAATTGAATTGCAAAAGAGTAGAATAAATAGGGTTCAGAATTACTCTCCCAAGTATTAAGAAGGATAGCGATCTTCTCCCAAAGCTTACAAGTACTCAAAAGCTGCGTAGAATAAAGTTGTTTTTTTTTTCTAGAGGTCGAGCCTCATGCTAAAATACTCAAATAAAACCCTACAAGTCGGTTTAAAACGAAAAAGAGAAAAGTTGCTTCGGGTACCGGACTGGTCGATCCCGAATGAGGATCAGTCAATCTTGGATGACCAGTTTCAGTCTACACCCTCAGGTGCTACCATCCTCAACAAGCGGCTGATGCTTTGTTTCCTTCGTGTATTGTCTGGTTTGTTGTTGTTTGTTGAATGTAGCATATGTAGATCTTATTTCTTGTGTGTATAGCTCAATAGATGGGAGGATTGTGTGACCCCGAGAATTCAGGGACATGTAGAGAGATTTAAAATAATTGATTTGGGCACCTATGTCACCAAAATGCACTTATTTTTTCGGTCAAGAGGCCTGACAGAACTCCAGAGTTAAGCGTGCTTGAGCTGGAGTAGTCTCAGAATGGGTGACCTTCCGGGAAGTGATTGTCGGAACTGTGCGATTGAGGACAAAACACAGGGAAAAATCATGTGGTGATTTGTAGGGATGGTAAACAAGTCTTTATAGCCTCCCAGACGTAGCAAACCGACCGTCGGATATGGATGGGCTCACAGACCGACTGTCGGATAATATTTAATTACAACCCAACCAATAAACCAATAGTAACCCAACATACACAGCGGAAGACATATCAAACTAACTCCAATATATTAAAATACAATACCATATCAATTATAACCAATAAAACCATCAACCTAACATGCTTCTAAACTAGGTTCCAACATGACCAAATAATACAACCGAGACCCTAGATCATCTTCCTCCTCATCGCCATGATTCCACGCTACACATGCATTACCTGTACCACAAACACAATGAGATGTGTGAGTATTACCAGAAATACCCAGTGAGGCAATCCACCCATCTACGAGCTATACACACAAGAAAATTAAGAGTACAACCACAAATAAAACATAACAAACCAATCATTAAATAGAACACCAGTAACATATTCACCACAGCTACACATCATCACACAAAACAAGTCATACAACCCAATCGCGTAGATAAACAAGCTCACCTTAAAAAGCTGATTTGAACAAGAAATACAACCAGGAGGAACTCTCCTTGCGTCTGAAACAGTCCAGAAACGTCCTACAACAAGTCATACATCCAAAAGCAACCTTGAAGTAAACTGGACAGAAAAGAACAGTCTCAAAGAAGAAACCCTAAAATAAAAACCAACCGTTAACTATCAAATCCCTACAAAAAATCTCTTGCCGATCAGAAACCAGACGAAACCACGATCTCAGTTAAAATCCCCGGTGGTCCCCACTCGCGTCTGAGAAAACGTGTCTCACAAAACTGCCAATAACTCATCAAGTTTAAGTCCAAATCAACTTCTGTAAAAAGGAGAATTACTATAAAGGCTTGGGAATAATTCTACCAAATTTCATTACCTTTGACGACGATTTGATATGTCGAAACCGTTTCCTTCCAAACCCTAACGATTCTGCTCATTTGCCTAACACACCAAAATCGAACCTCTCCTTCCTCACACCTCTTCTCCACAAACAAGCTCTCTTTTTTCTCTCTACAGGAATGACCACAACCACCAAAAGAGAGTAGAGAGGCGTGAGTTATAGAGAAATCTAGGATTTCTTGGTTTAATTAAATTAAACCAAAATTTATCTAAACCGATACTAAACCGATTCCACCTAATTCCTGATATAAACTCTAATATTTCATTATTTTTTGGGACACGAGCGTTACAATTCTCTCCCTCTAACGATAGATTCGTCCTCGAATCTGAAACCACTGTAGTCCTACTGCAAAACTTTTCCACTGTCACAGTGGTTTGTACCACAACGTGACCCAACGGTGCACAACACCTTGACCCCACTGGTCAACACAATTCAGACCCCAACGGTCAATCCAAACCTGCCTCTCCCAATCATCACAGCTCTGCCCCCCAACCAGCATAAACCTGACCCCCCCGGTCAACACACAAAAACCCTCGAGACTGAACCCCCTTCAATCCCAAGATCCGCATCCGGTCACAACAGAAAATTTGAGATTGAACCCCCATCAATCTCCTAAATCTGCGTCTTATTGGTTAGCTTATCTCCACGTCCTTGACACTTTTGCCCCAAACTCATATGCTCTTAGGTCGCAACCTTCAAGCCATACCTATCACACTCTCAGAGCCTCCCGCTATCTTCGAGCCAAACCGTCTAACCCTTAGGTCATCACCCTTAAGATCTCTGTACCAGGAGAACCCCCTTCTCCTCAGGAGAACCCCCATCTCCTTTGCAACCCTCAGGACCGTAGTCCCTAGAGCTATCGGTATCTAGGAACCCTCCGTCCCCTCAGGAGAACCCCCATCTCCCCATGAGGTGGTCGGGACCCCACACCCTTACAACAAACAGTCATAACGTCTATAAGTATTTCCATAACTAGGACCACCCCGTGATCCTCGTAAAACATCGCAATGTCATAATAACCACCATATTCCTTCCCAAAACATCACCACCGCCATGGCCACTCCCAGGCTTCACTCCAAAAACATCTTAAACACTTTGGTGTTTACAAATTCCCTTTACATAATTAAACAAGTTCTAAGTATTTATAAAACTTTTTATTTTTAGGGACTTTTTATTTATGGAAACTTTTTATTTATAGAAATCCCGAGCGATTTCCTTTTTCCACATGACACACAAGTCACAAAAGAAAAAATCCATAATAAATATCCATCTTAACTTCTCGGAAATCCATTTGCAACACATCCACTTTTACAAATCATGGCTACCTTTATATCCTGATCCACCTCTTTCCAACACTTTTCAATAGCTAACTGCACTTCCCACACAGAAGCTAAAAACACAACACACTAACAACACATAAAACGACTTACCGTGGAATCTCATTGAAGGCTCAAAGAGGATGATTCTAGGACTCCATACCCACTCAAATTGAATAACTACTCATAATCAATTTTCATCACACAACAACCATTCACAACATCATTCACCAAGAAACAGGAAAATAATTCCACCAATTAAATTCTCATAAACCACTCTAACACCACTCCACTTAACTGCCTAGAACCGTAAGGGCTCTGATATTAAACTTAAACAACCCGACCCTTTTTTTAATAATAATAATAATAATAATAATAATATAATTAAATACTCCATAATATTTAATTACAATCTAACTAATAAACCAACAATAACCCAACATACACACAACGTAAAACATATCAAACCAACTCCAATATATTAAAATACAATACCATATTAATTATAACCAATAAAACCATCAACCTAACGTGCTTCTAAACCAGGTTCCAACATGACCAAATAATACAATTGAGACCCTATATCATCATCCTCCTCATCGCCATGATTCCACTCTACACATGCATTACTTGCAACACAAACACAATGAGATGCATGAGTATTACCAGAAATACCCAGTGAGTTGATCCTCCCATCTACGAGCTATACACACAAGCAAATCAAGAATTCAACCACAAATAAAACATAACAAACCAATCATTAAATAGAACACCCAATAACACATTCACCACACCTACATGATATGCTTAAATTTACCCTAGAGCTACTCTTTCAAATTGAGAGATAATGTAATATTTAGGGATCGAATCCACGATGACTCTAGGTTTACACAATAGATTTAATAATCTTTTAATTATTCTAAACAGAATAAATTATATTAAAATGGAAAGAGCAAAAAAGCAATAAAAACAAGAACTAATTCAATAAGAAACACGATAAGTTCAGGGAAATTCTCAGGAAATTCAGAAAAACCAGATTAAATAATTGTTATGCTTTATTAAGAACAATTCTAGAACTCAAATCACAATGGTAAAATTAATCAGCTCTCGCTGCGAAATTATCTAAGTCTAAAAATTAGAATTCCAAATCTCTTTACAAATTCTAATGATTAAACTGGCATTAAATTCAGGTTTGATAAATTCACAAAATCCCTAAATCAAATTAGTCTCTTTGTGATTATGTATTTTACTCTTCTAAGATTATTTCAGGAAATTAATAACACTCTCATATCTATCAATTAACCTAAGATCAGATTCTAGGTTGCTCTCACTACTTTAGAATAAACAATAAACCAAATCTAGATGAAAAAGTCTATAGATATTATCCTAACAATCCGATAACCTAACAATTCATTAATTCATTTAAAAACTTTAAACCTAACAAGACATCTACTTAGACATGGTGAATCAAACATACCGAGATCTTGATATATATTATAACTAGGGACAGAATATGCCGAGATCATTCTTGGCCACTCTGACGTTGAGAACTTGACCATGAGAGAAGAAAACTCTTATATCAGATGAGAGTTGAAGAAATGCCATGAAAACAACGTCACCTGTCCAAATTAGACAACTCCACCCATGACCCAGCGCCATTCTCATAAGCGAATTTCCAACACACATCCTTTGACATCCCTTAAACTCGAGTCACTTTTCCACAGTCACAGCCGACAACTTAATTTTCTTCAGCTGGTGGAACCCATTTGATGCAGCGTATATTGGGTTTTACATGAGTGTTTATGGATTTATATCCATTAGATCTGTTAGCTTATTTTAATTGAAAATTATCAATATATACATTTTTGAAATACATTTTGTATTCTATCCTTAAAATTTAATTTATTTTACATAATTTATTCCTAAAAAAATGCACAAAAAAAACAACAAGTAAAATATGGAATTCAAATTTAATTATCTTCATAATATACAAAAATTGAAAAAACTAATTATTTTCGTAAAATATTTCTACTAAATTGATTTCTATTTTCTAAACCAATTTTGGTTTATACTTACGCAATCTTTACATTTAACAGTATATTCCTAGAATATTTCTAAAATACATTTTCGTTCTTTTTTTAAAATTAAAATATCCCAATTCTAATATTCTACATAATCAATTTTCAATTTATTAATTAAGACCTATAAATTTTATAAATTTTTTATACTTAAAGCAAATATTATTCCAATGAATACTTTTTATATATACAAAGCAAATTCTAAATAAAAATTATAATTTTTATATACTTAAAGCTAATAGAAGAAAAAATATCTCAATGTTATTATATAAAACAAAAAAAAATTATAATTTTATATTTTATCCAGCATAATTTATTTGTTAGTTATGGAAAACCTAGAAAAAAACATAATAGTGGGTTAAAATCTATATAAAAGAATTCAGTAATTACTCAAAAGTTTAATGGGCCTTATACCTACACATTCTAATATTATACAATCTATCAATATTAAAATACTAGACATATCTAATTAAGTCGATTAAATTATGATTATGTAAAAAAAAAGTTATGATACGGTATACCGCTGGTTAAATCCTAAAATTAAAAATCAAAATTCAATTATACAATTTTTACTCTAGTTGTAACAAACAAATTGCTAAATTTGGGTTTATCGTGAGCTTCCAACTAAAATCCAATTGGCAATTAGTGGATTGACCCTAACACTTCATATATTAATGATAGTCCCTTTAACCTTCAGATGTGGGACTTGGTTTGTATCCCAAGAATTTCCCCTTCAAACCAAGGACCACATATGGGATATTAACACGCCTCCTCGAGATGATAACTCCATCTCGAACTGATCTCACTTGGACCGATAATAAACCCCTTCTTGGGCCCCCATTACTCGGGTTAACAAGAGGCATGTCCGTATCCAGTTTTCTAGGCCCACCATAATTTAAACCTTGGGCTCTGATACCATGTTAAATTTGCTACCATGTTAAATTTGGGTTTATCTTGGGCTTCTAATTAAAAACCAATTGGCAATTAGTAGATTGACCCTAACCCTTTATATATTAATGATAGTCTCTTTAAACATCAGATGTGGGACTTGATTTGTATCCCAACACAAATGCAATTTGTATTTTTTTGTTTTAATTACAAAAAAAATTTGTCCCAATACCGCGGGTTAAAATCTAGTTTATTTTAGAAAAGATTAGGGTTAGAATATTTGGTGTTTATATCTTTTCTTAGTTTTAGATTTGAATTTATCATAAAGCATGTGTTATAAAATGGATCAAACCCTCACATGTATAGACAATTATTGATTATTGAATAAACAAGTTTTACGAGAGCTTTGTGTAAAGCCTAGAGAGGAGGACTCTCAACCGTGAGAGCTTGTGTTCAAGCCCTTCAAGGAGGACTTGCAAAACAACGGTGGACGATCTCAACCCTCTCTTTATTGATCCTTCGTCAAGTTACCACGTTCTAAGCAAGATCCGTTCGTGAATCCGAATTTTCTTGGAGATCTCCGTTAATTAAACTTCCGCTCTCTATCACCAATACTATTGCTTCTAAGTGGCGTTTTTCTCTCGCATACATCCTTAAATTTCATCCCCGTCCTTGGTTCCTTGCCCTAAAACCTTTGATACATGTACAGATGGGTGACACGTTCGTGTTGCACTGACCGTAAGAGCCACATGCAGCATATGAGTCGCAACTGTCCGTCGGACTTATCCAATAATATACCCAATCTTCTGCTCTCGAAGATCGTGCCATTCTATGCAAAGTCCTCCTATGGTCCATTATGAGTTTCGAATAGATCTTGTTCGTGTTGACTCTGAAGGAGTAGGTCATTGTAGGTGATTTCTTTATTGTTCATAATAAAATCAAATTTCAAATTTACATGCGTGGTGGGTAGACCAATGGACCCTATAGTCCTATACCATTCCAGGAGTCCACACGGGTTACTAATTCTTGATATATAGTTTCAAAAGCATTCTGTACGTAGGGATTAACTTACATTTCGTTTTCTCCAAACTTTTAGACATGAAAACGTAAGTTTACACAAGATACAAGTTAATGACTGTTTTAACCCAAAAATGAGAACAAGTGTATGATCAAATACATAAAAACATATTGTTGCTTCTCGATCCTTTAAGAAATCCATATCTAACGAATCTCCTGTTCACTCGTTTGTCAATTGCTTGTAAAGAAACAAAACGACACAGAGAATTTTACGAGTTCGGATCCCTAGATAGGATCGTACGTTTCGCCAGAGAAGTCTCCAGTGTTTTCTAGAACATTTAGCTCAAACTCGAGCTTTCTCACTCTACAACCGTTTCACTCTTTCTCTCTCACAAACTTGAATCATATGAAAATATGAATCGATGGACGATGAAGAAGAAGATATACCGAAAGAAGTAAAACAACTCTTAATCTTCTTTTAGCTGCGAATGATCTCGATTGCTCCACATGTCACACTCTCATCAGCTAGAAGACTTACTTAGGAAACCCTCTCTTCTCGCTAGAGTATCTTCTTCACTTAGAGAATATATTTGTATAAAGAGCATATGTCACACATACAACGTGTATATCATGTCAATAACCATTTTTAAATAAAAAAACATTAATTCGTTTCAATTACTATCGCACATTTCATAAATGGTTAAAACATTTCAGTATATGCCTAATTTTCTTGTTTTTTTTTCATAAATGGTTAAAACATTTCGGTATATTATTATGCATTTAGTTTAGTTTTTTCAAAATGAAAAAAAAACAAAATCTCTTTTTTGAGAGTTCTAGTGGTACTTACATTACTAAGGGTCAATAACCGAAATGGTAATCTGGTTCGTTGTCCAAGATTCATCGGTTGGCTTTGTACTAGACGAAGGTGGTAGATGTTATTTCGGGTTCCTTAGTAAATCTCATTGGCTGGTGTTTTAGAAGAAGAGGTGCTTTGTCTTCTTTGTTCTACTATTTCTTTTTAGGTTTTATTGACGATTGCTTCTTTTTTTAGTTTAAGGTTTCGTCTTTTTTCGTTTTTGGTTGTAGAATTTCTGTTTAGTAGTTCTATCTTTAGACATAAATGTGATGCGCCGGTTTAGTGACTCTGGGGACATCTGTCACACCCGTGTCCTGAAAAAAATAGAAAATTTGTGTGTATGTCGAGAATTGGAGTGAAGCTGGTTTAATCTTAGTTGGATTATTAAGTTAGTCGAGTTATTAATTAAATTAGGACTGGTTTAATTAATTCTTGTTTTAGCTAAATTCTGGTTTAATCGAATTAAATCAAGGGAACCCTATCATTCCCTTTTAAAAAGATCTACGCCTATTTTCTTCTCCGGACGTTGGTAGATGGTCGTCGCCACCATAGAGATGAAAGGAGAGAGAGAAGCTCGATGGTGGTAAGAGGAAGAGAGGGGATGAGTTCGGTTTTGGACCCTCGTTGCGTACAGCTTGTTCCTATGAAATTTACACCGTACGTCCGTACAACTAACAAGGTGGGCCGTCTGTACGGTTTGGAGGCATAAAGAGTCTGGTCCATGAAGACAAGTCTCCAACGGTCACAAGACATCTAGATCCTTCCTAAAGAGCCATTGACAAGTGTGTGTACAAGTGGGAGCTAAAGTCAAACCTAGATCACATGTTAGCTTAAGGAGATGTCACTTTCATTATGAGTAATTGTGCATTATATCTTGTTTAGGATATCCTCTTTGTAGTTGAAAAGAGATTATTTCTTTCTCCATTACACTCTACAATTCTCATATTCTTACTACTATGTTTTACTCTGTTTTTGTTTTGCTCTATTCTAATCTATGTTCGATACCACACTACTTCACAAATCTGTCCATACTCTACCAGTTACCTTTGTCCCTCTTAAAACTTACATGGTATCAGAGCAAATCGCTCCTACCCTCTAAATCTCACACCCACTAACCAAACACTTCCGCACCAAACCTTGTTTTTGTTAAAATCTGAGGGCTTTGGACCCATAATACTACAAGTGACGCTCTAAGTGAGATAGACACTCAAGACAAGAAGGAGCTTGTCACTAATGAGCAAGACAAGTGGTTCAAGGAAGACCAAGGAGTCCTAGCCATTATTCAGAACTGGCGTGATGCTCCTATCTTGAGGCCTACTCTTACTGCGAAACTACAAAGGATCTATGGGATACACTACAAAACGTGTTCGGAAATGTCACCAATGTTAACAGAATCTTTGAGATCAAACGGGCCATCAACAACCTCAACCAAGAAGACATGGAGTTCACTAAACACTTTGGTAAGTTTAGATCTCTTTGGGCAGAGCTAGAGATGTTTCGACCGGCGACCATTGATCATGTTATCTTAAACGAACGATGAGAGCAAGACAAAGTGTTTGGTCTACTCTTGACCCTCAACCCTTCCTATAACGACCTCATCAAACACATTTTGAGGTCAGACAAGCTTCCAAGGCTCGATGATGTTTGTAACCAGATCCAAAAGGAGCATGGCTCCATCGGCCTATTTGGAGGCAAAGGAGAGTTGATCACTGCAAACAAAGTGGAGGGGGGCAACTGCAAACAAAGGATACTACAAAGATGATTAAAAGAATGCTCCCATTTGTGACCATTGCAAGAAACCAGGGCATCTCAAACACCGCTGCTGGATTCTCCATCCACACCTTCGCATTCATCGTTCAACGTCTAATCGTGGAGGACCAAGGGCACATCAAACTGTATTGGTTGGAGAAACATCAACGTCTGAACAACCGGCTCAAGGCAATGGAGCGGCACTAGTAGCATCCTCAGAACTGGTGAGAAAGTCGGATCTCGATGCACTTATCAAAGCTCTCAAGGAGGCATCCAGTAACTCTAATTTTGCTTCAAACTCTACTAAACCCATTATTGTTGATTCTGGAGCATCTCATCACATGATTAGCGATTCAAAACTAATTAGTGAAATTAAACCAGCTATAGGAAATGTTATTATAGCTAATGGAGAAAAAGTACAAATAAAAGGAATTGGTAACTTGAAACTATTTGATAAAACCTCTAAAGCATTTTCTATACCTAGTTTTACTTCAAATTTGTTATTGGTTAAGAGAGCCACCACTGATTTAAATTGTTATGCAATATTTGGTCCTAACAATGTGTATTTTCAGGATATTGACACAAGTAGAGTGCTAGGCCAAGGAGTTACTAAAGATGACCTCTATGTGCTTGAGGATTCAAACCTATCTACTACTTCATCTTCTTGTTTTAGTTCCATTATTGTTAAAGCTAATAGTGCCAATTGGCATGCTAGACTAAGACATCCCCATTTTAGAGCTTTAAAAATTATGTTACCAAGTATGTCTTTAAAAAATGATGAATGTGAGGCTTGTATTCTTGGTAAACATTGCAAATCAATGTTTCCTAAGTGTATGACAATTTATGATCATTTTTTTGATTTGGTTCATACAGATGTATGGACATCTCCTTGCTTATCTAGAGAAAATCAAAAATATTTTGTTACCTTAATTGATGAAAAGTGTAAGTATACTTGCTTAACATTTCTCCCATCTAAGGATAGGGTTCTTGAGGCATTTATTAACTTTCAAAACTATTTGACTAACAATTATAATGCCAAGATTAAAATTTTGAGATCAGATAATGGTGGGGAGTACTCAAGCCCTATGATATGCTCAAATTAATCCCTAGAGCTACTCTCTCAAACAAGACATCACTAAAAAACTTAGGGGTCGAATCCATAGAGACTCTAGATCAAACACAATAAATTATGGAGTTTTGTTATTACGCTAAACAGGTTGATTTAATTATTGAAAAGCAATGCAAAATATTAAATAAAAGTGTTGTAAATTCAGATGATCAAAAAGCTAGACCTAGAGAATTTCTCAGGTAATTATGAATGATCAAATCAATAAATTAATTAGGATTCAAGCAAATAAAATCAGATCTAGAACTCTAAACTCGTTTGTAAAATAAATCAGTTTTCACTGCAAATATTCTCTAAATTTAAAACCAAAAAATCCAAATATCTTTGCAAAATTTTAGGTTAAAAATCAGCAATAAAAACATGTTTAGATAAGTTCAAAAAATTACTAAATCAAATCTCTTTGTAAGAATATTCTCTAAATTTAAAACTAGAAAATCCAAATATCTTTGCAAAATTCTAGGTTAAAAATCAGCAATAAAAACAGGTTTAGATAAGTTCACAAAATTACTAAATCAAATCTCTTTGCAAGAAGTAATTTTGATCACCAATGGTTTAATCAGGAAAATCAATTATATTCTCATATCAATTAATAATCCTAAGATCTAAATCCAGATGACTAATCAAAGATCTAATATTAAGAACAACCTATGATGAAGATCTAGAAAGATAATGAATCCTAAATAAACTGATCTAATAAACCATAAAAACCCTGTGAAAAACTCTGAACCTAACAAGCAAACTACTCAGACATCATTGTAAGAACACAAATCACTAACTGAATAAATTGCATAAGAAAGAGAATAAAGAAGTAAGGGAGTTCTGAATCTTCTCTGAAGGAGTCTTGATTCTTCTCTCCAAAAGCTCTCTAAAATCTCTCAGGGTTCTCTCTCAAAAGTTGCAGGAAAAATAAAGCTTAGGTCTAAAAAATGACCTAAAAGTCCTATTTATATTCCTAAAACACGTGTAGGGACTAATGATGCAAATATGTAAAATTTTAGGGCAGATTTGTAAATCTTCAAAACTTGAGTTCTTGTGTCGGCAAAAAGGGGTGTCGACCGACACCATCGCTCTTGATTGTCTCCAAGTTGATTTTCTTCGGTTAAATGCTCCAAAATGTTCCAAATTGCTTCATCCATGCCAAAATCCTAGAAAACCTGTAAATACTCAAAACCATCCTAGAAAACAAATCATAAGACTCGGAAAGCACACTTATATCATGGTTAAAAACCGTAAAAACCATGATATATCACCATACTTTCAAAAACACCTTGCTAACCATGGCATTATAAGTCAAACAAGGTTCCTCTACACACCACAAAAAAATGGTGTAGCTGAAAGAAAGAATAGACACCTCATGGAGGTTGCAAGGTCCATGATGTTCCATACATGTGTTCCAAAAAGGTTCTAGGGAGATGTTGTCCTTGCCGCTTGCTACCTCATCAACAGAACACCTACAAAGATTCTTCATGACATATCACCATTTGAGGTATTTAACAAAGAGAAACCCACATTTGATCACTTACGTGTATTTGGTTGTGTTTGCTATGTACTAAGAACAGGTGAACAACGAGATAAACTCGATGCCAAAAGGGTTAAAAGCATGTTCATTGGATACTCCACAACCCAAAAAGGGTACAAGTGTTATGAGCCAAACACAAAGAGAATGTTAGTCTCCCGCGATGTCAAGTTTGTAGAGTCTTAGGGATTTTATGATGAGAAAAATTGGGACAATCTCAAAGATCTGCCCACCTCACCATCAGATCGTGCAACAAACCTTCGCATAATACTTGAGAGACTTACCCCTGAGCCAATGGAGACTGATACTTAACAACCTGCAACTGATGCAGATGTTCTAAATTCAGTAGATGTGAACGCAGTCTCAAATATGGAAGATGATATGCCTAACGAAAATGAAGATAACGATGTTGAGGTTTGTTAGGAAGCCATTATACCACTAAGAAGAAGTGAACGACTTAAATCAGCTCCCTCCAACTGGAAAAACCCGCGTATCTTCTACAATAATGTGGCAATTGCTCATCCTATCCAAGCCGTATGCACTCTTGCACACTTTTCCTTTGAACATCAAGCGTTTCTTGGTCAAATCGGTAAACATTGGATTCCCCAGAGCTATGAAGAAGCCAAAGAGCATAAAGAATGGCGTGAAGCGGTCAGTGCTGAGAAGAATGCAATGGTATCAAACCACACTTGGGGAGGACTCTCTTGATACGTTTTCACCAGTAGCTAAACTTAACACGGTCCGAGTGGTCCTCTCACTAGCCACAAATCTAAGTTGGGAACTCTTGCAAATGGACGTTAAGAATGCATTCTTACAAGGTGAGCTCGAAGATGAAGTGTACATGTGACCTCCACCGGGCCTAGAGGACCCCATTGGTCCCAAAAAAGTGTTGAAACTTAACAAGGCAATCTACGGTCTAATACAGTCCCCGAGAGCGTGGTACCATAAGTTAAGCACCACATTAATCGAGAGAGGTTTTCGGAAATCAGAGGCTGATCACACTCTCTTCACATTACCAAGTGACAAAGGTATTATAGCCATTCTCGTTTATGTTGATGATATTATCATATCTGAGAATGACAAGGTAGGAATTCAAGATACTAAACACTTTCTCAAATCAGTTTTTGACATTATAGATCTTGGAGAACTTAAATATTTTCTTGGCATAGAAATATATAGGTCTAAAGAAGGATTGTTTTTATTACAAAGGAAATATGCTCTTGATCTTTTGAGTGAAGCAGGGAAACGTGGATCAAAAGCAATCACAACTCCACTTGAAGAAAACTACAAAGCAGGAGGACATGGGGAGCGTGATGCAGCTCCATTTGATGATGTTAAACAATATCAGCGCTTAGTAGGTAAACTCATATACCTCACCATTACACGGCCTGATAATTTTTTCGTTGTGAACCAGGCAAGCCAGCACATGCAGAATCCAACCATACATCACTGGAACATAGTGAACCGGATACTCAAGTATATCAAGGGCTCACCATGACAAGGCATTTGGATGGGATGCAATGAGAGTACTGAGCTGGTGGGCTATTGCGATGTCGAGTATGCTGGAGATCGTGATGATCGTCGTTCAACCACAGGCTATTGCACATTAATAGGAGGCAACCTGGTCACATGGAAGAGCAAGAAACAAAAGGATCATGGAGTTGAGTCATCAAAGCCAATCACAATGCATTGTGATAATCAAGCACCAATTCACATGGATCTAACTCAGTATTTCATGAGAGGACAAAGCACATCGAAGTCGATTGCCACAAAGTCCGAGAAAAAATCAAACTTGGAGTTATTCTCCCTTGTTACACTGAAAACTCTGAACAATTGGCTGACATACTCACAAAGTCGCCAGTCCGCAAGTGTGTGAGTACATTCACTCCAAGCTCGGTCTTAAAGATCTTACACAGCCATGACTCCTCAACATGGCACCTACACTCTTTTCCCTTATGTATAGTTTTTCCCAAGTGGTTTTCTACAATAAGGTTTTTAATGAGGTGGGTGTTCATCTGTCCAAGCTTAATCGATGCTCTTTTTCGATCAAGCTTGAGGGGGAGTATGAAGATTTACACCAATGTCCGTACGCCCGTACAACCAACAAGGTGGGTCGTCCATACGGTATGGATGCATAATGAGTCCGGTCCATGAAGACAAGTCTACAACGGTCACAAGACATCTAGATCCTTCCTAAAGAGCCATTGACAAGCGTGTGTACAAGTGGGAGCTAAAGTCAAAACTAGGTCACATGTTAGCTTAAGGAGATGTCACTTTCATTATGAGTAATTATGCATATTATCTTGTATAGGAACTAAAAGAAGTAAGAAAAGAGATTTTCTCTTTCTCCATTACACTCTACAATTCTTATATTCTTACTACTCTGTTTTTACTCTGTTTTTGTTTTGCTCTGTTCTAATCTCTGTTTGATACCACACTACTTCACAAATCTCTTCATACTCTACCATTTACCTTTGTCCCTCTTAAAACTTACAGTCGTGTGTAACGTTTTCACCGGAGAGTAACTTGGTGATGCCGAGAAAGGTAAAAGGCTTAGCTCGATTGTGTTGTCGTTGTGGTTTGTTGTGTTGAATATTGAATCAGGAGCATAAACCAACTGAACTAGAAATCTCTGCATAATGAGAGTCTAGAACTGGAAGCTTATTGTCGTGAAATTGAGGGTCGTAGACTTGTGTGGCTGATTGTCACGTGTAGTGTAGTCGAGGTGGTTCGTGAGATTTGTTGGTTGGTTTAGAAGTTGTTGTTAAACCAAACCCGATTAGGTTATCGTGAGTGTTTGTGGTTGATGTGGTACAGTTTTCAGTGAGATGTTCTTGTTATAGAAAAGTGAGGCAAAGGGGAAGAGAAGAGAAAGAGCCATGATGAGAGGAGAGAAAAGTTACGTTCCGGAGATGGTGCAAACCATTGAGGGATCTGGTTAGTCCTTCCATGGCCGTGGGAAGCTTCTTTGGTGGTGGAAGAACAAGGCCTGAGTAAATAGTACTGAAGAAGAGTAAGAAAGTGAAAGAAGGTTGGAGATAAAAGCAGTGTGTAGGAGCCGACTTTGGAGGCTCGTCGGCGCCGGATCCGACATTGGTTTGGAAAGGTGATGTTATTGGCGTGATCTCCAACAAGCCAAGAGTGCATAGCAATTAGCGGATTATTACTCGGAGTTAAATTGAAGGAGTTATGCTCGTTACTTCATAGACAAGTAATTGCTGGAAAGGTGATTGCTGGTAAATGGTGCAATTTATGCCAAGTATGGAACATGTGCGTTTCCGAGTTCCGGTTTTGCGAGGACGGTTCCCTTCGAACCAGATGGAATCAGCTCCCGACTAAAGAGTCTATGGAAAGGTATCTCTGTCTAGAATCTATAGCTGCTGACGGACCTTGATTGGGGGTTATATTCAGGAAGCTATGGACGTTTCTTTCTGGTCCAGTAATTGCAGATCTTGAAGCCTAGAAACAGTTCGTGTTGGCCTCTTTGACGCAACGTTTGGGAGTTCAAAACTATTCTGATCTTCACGAAATTTGGTACAGAGCTGAATTAAACTACTGGCTAGGTAATGAATGGTGGGATTGCGTTTCTAACGATTAGTTTGTGTTTTATTTGAATATTTATATAATCTTTTGTATGGATTGAATTGTGTTGAGTTGTGTAGTTGGCTGAACCAACAAGCTCGGTTTGAGCTGAAACCTCTTTAAGCTTATGGACAAGGTCATGGGTGGTTGTAGAATCAAGTTAGAGCTTAGGAGTGTCGGGTTAAAGCTAAGACGATGAATCGATGGATTCAAACCATGTTGATTGTTACTCGGTCGCTATGGGTGGTTGGTTGTGCGACTCAGTAACTAGATGAGGTGGTGTTTGGGATACGTGTTTACGTGGCTTGTTCGGGTGGATCACGAAGTGGTCAGTTTGAAGAGGAATTAGAGTTGACAAATGTAAAATGCTTGTGGAGCTGAAGTATGTTTGCATGATTTTTGGTCTTAGCTGCAGAGTATGAGTTAATTTCATCTAGCTAATATTTATGAAGTTTGTGTAAGGAGTGGTTGACGCCAGTTGTCTCGTCGGAATTATGGGGTTCCACTGAGAATGTTTCCCATGTGTCCGGTATGAGGATTGGGAATCCGAGTGTGGTCGTTTCAACATTAGTGTCGTCAGCCGGATTTAGCTTTGTATTTATCTTTGGTTTCACAACAAGTTGATTAATAAAAATTTCAGATGACATGAACCTGTTATTAGCTTATAGATGCTCGCAGGTGCAGATAGCCGACTTGGAAAAGGATTTCTCAAACGAGGATATTAGAGAAGCCTTACTCTCCCTGCCCTGCAACAAGGCAAGTGGACCAGATGGCTACCCAGTTGAGTTCTTTAAGACATCTTGGAGTGTGATTGGTATAGAGGTAACCGAAGCCATCAGAGAATTTTTTGTTTCGGGAACCTTGCTCAAACAATGGAACGCCACCAACATAATTCTTATCCCAAAGAAGCCGAATGTGACAAACGCAGCTGACTTCAGACCAATCTCATGTCTAAACACTCTGTACAAAGTCATTGCTAAGCTGCTGACTAACAGACATCAGAAGCTCCTATCAAATGTAATCTCCTCGTCTCAATCTGCCTTCCTCCTGGGCAGATCCTTAGCCGAAAACGTCCTACTGGCTACGGAAATGGTTCATGGCTACAACCGAAGAAATATCTTGCAAAGAGGAATGCTGAAAGTAGACTTAAGGAAAGCTTTTGACTCAGTACGATGGGAGTTCATTATAGCGGCTCTTAGAGCAATCCAAGCCCCAAAAAGATTTATAGGCTGGATCAAACAATGTATGTGCACCCCCTCCTTCACTGTGTCAGTCAACAGATGTACTGGAGGTTTCTTCAAAAGTTCAAAAGGTTTACGCCAGGGAGACTCCCTCTCCCCCCCTACCTGTTTGTTCTAGCCATGGAAGTGTTCTCTAAGCTCCTGAAATCAAGATTTGATGCTGGCTACATCCTATACCATCCAAAAGCCTCGGAACTCTCTATTTCCCATCTGATGTTTGCAGATGATGTAATGATCTTCTTCGATGGGGGACATTCATCGCTTCATGGTATCTATGAGGCTTTAGATGATTTTGCTTCCTGGTCGGGTCTGAAAGTCAACAAAGATAAAAGCCAGTTGTTCCATGATGGGCTAGACAACAACGAATGTAACCAACTCTCAGCTTATGGCTTCCCAACTGGAACCCTCCCGATCAGGTATTTGGGACTGCCCCTAATGAATGAAAGCTGCGAATCGCGGAATACGAACCTCTAGTGGAAAAAATCTCCAGTAAGTTCAGATCGTGGGCAACAAAGTCTCTCTCTTTCGCAGGCAGACTGCAATTAATTGCCTCTGTCATCTACGGCTCTCTAAATTTCTGGATGTCAACTTTTCTGTTACCAAAAGGCTGTATCAAAAAGATTGAAAGCTTGTGCTCTGGATACCTTTGGTCTGGAAATTTAGAGGAAGGAAAAGGTGCAAAAGTTGCTTGAGAAGTGGTCTGTCTTCCCAAGGAGGAAGGGGTATTGGGACTCAGAAGGCTCTCAGTTTGGAACAAAATACTGCTCCTGAGATTAATATGGCTCTTATTTGACCACATGGGCTCCCAATGGGCAGATTGGCACCGACACCATTATCTCAGAAATTCATCCTTCTGGTCTGCGAACAGAAATGCAAGCGACTCCTGGACTTGGAAGACGCTTTTGCTCTTAAGACCGTTGTCATGGAGGTTCATAAAATGTAATGTAAGAAATGGGATGACTGCCTCCTTCTAGTTTGATAATTGAACCTCCCTCGGGCCACTCATCACTTGTCTTGGAGACTATGGCTCTAGGATTCTTCGAATCCCTCTTTCTGCCAAGGTTGCAGAAGCAATTGATGGAAATGGTTGGCGACTCCCCCTAACCAGATCCCATCAAGCTTCAACCATCTATGATCACATTTGCTCCTTGCCCTTACCAACAACCGAACCGATTCAAGATGAATATGTGTGGTGCTTGGATGACCTTAACACTCAAGTTTTCTCGGTAGCTAGGACCTGGGAGGCTCTGAGACCTATAGAGAATAAAAATGATTGGGCCGTTATAGTCTGGTTCAAAGGAGCGATTCCGCGCCATGCTTTCAACATGTGGGTATCCCAGCTAAATCGCCTACCCACCAAGCAAAGAATGGTAGCCTGGGGTTTGATCCAATCGGATGCTTGTTGTCTCTGTTCTATCGCATCGGAAACGCGGGACCATTTATTCTTGGTGTGCGACTTCTCTGCTCAGGTATGACATCTGGTCTTTAACAGGTTATCCCCCCGTCAGAGGTGCTTCTGCTCCTGGGCAGAACTCCTCTCCTGTATTCGTTCCTCCACCCCTACGGCACCCTCCCTCCTAAGGAAATTCCTTGCTCATTCGGTGATTTATAACCTCTGAAGACAACGCAACAACGCTCTGCACAACAACATAAATAGAGAAGTCATAAACATTCTCACCTCCGGGGAAGCTAGAAGGAAGTGGCATAGGCTCCAGTCCTTTGGATCCGATAATATTTCCCCCAAATCTTTCTCAAATCTTATTGTAACCTTGTTTTATTTTTTTGCCAGGTTTACTTTACTTAGGAATTACTGCTAATGTAAAACCTCTTCTTCATTTTAAATGATATTTACATATTTAGCAAAAGGAAAAAAAAAATTCAGATGACCAAAAAAGAAAAAAAACAATCGTGAAATAGTCAGAACTATGATATTCATTAAATTTATATGTTTCTCTTCATTTAACAGTTTAATAGGCGCTTTTTACGAATTGCCTCTTTTTCTTCTCCTTTTTTAGAAATAATAATTTTTTATATATTGAAGTTTGAAAATTAGGTCCATAAGCATTCATTTAGTAAAATATAAGAAGACTTAAAAGGGCAAATAAAACAAAAAAAAATGGTGAAGTGTTTAATTGTAGTTCGTTTATGCGTTTTTCTGATGATATTCTTGTTGATTTCTAAAGGTAATGTATATCATAATTTATAATTCTGACAAAATGTTGATTGTTTGCTTTTATGTTTA
Source organism: Camelina sativa (assembly GCF_030686135.1). Classification (NCBI taxonomy): domain Eukaryota; kingdom Viridiplantae; phylum Streptophyta; class Magnoliopsida; order Brassicales; family Brassicaceae; genus Camelina; species Camelina sativa. Next base: position 4,126,361 of record NC_141885.1, on the reverse strand, counting down.
TTGTAGATCTAACAGTTTTGTATTATAAGAAAGATTTCAATTTTAAATGGTAAAATGGTGATTACAACCAAAAATAAAAAAATTTCTTATTTTCTGTTGGTATCGCAGTAGCTATCTGGTGTACAGTTACAATATTTTCAAATCTATCTTCAGTTGTGAAATAAAATTATGACATGAAGATAAAATCCTAAATAATATTGAATCTTTAAAAAATATAGTTTCTTTGAAAGAAAATTATAATATGCATATAATGAACGGGCTGCAACGGGACTCACATCAGAAACCATAGAAGCGGAGGAGGGTGAGATAGAGCAGGATACTCTTTTAGCGGTGCACAAGGAGGAGTCCTCGCTTCGTCAGCTACCCCCGCGTGCTGTTAAGGGTATTAACAAACATACTTCAGACTCTTCTGTTCAGGTTACAAAGGATAAACCTCCTAGTACCTTTAGCAGAAGAAAACCCTTCAAGAAGAATTGATATGTCGGGCTTCTTTTGGAATGTGCGTGGACTGAATAAATCATCAAAACATTCCGTAATAAAGAAGTGGATTGAAGGTGAAAATTTCCAATTTGGATGTTTTCTTGAAACAAGAGTAAAAGAAAGTAAGGTTACAAGGATTGGTCAAAAATTATTCAAGGATTGGTCACTGCTGACAAACTATGAATATAATCGTTTGGGTCGAATTTGGGTGATTTGGAAAGATATGGTTCGTCTCACTCCGGTATATAAGAGTGGCCAATTAATCACATGCTCGATTAGATTGGAGGATCATGAGGAATTTTTATGCTCTTTCATATATGCCTCTAACCGTATGGAGGATAGGAGGGAGTTGTGGACAGACTTGAGGCATCATCACGACTCTCCACTGTTTCAAAATAAACCTTGGATGATTATCGGTGATTTCAATGAAACTCTGGACTTGGATGAACACTCCTTCACTGACACCGGGAATGCAAGAGTTTCGAAGTTTGGTGAATTATTGTTCTTTAGCAGACTTGGCTTCTCATGGCCCTTTATACACCTGGTGTAATAAGCGACAGACTGATTTGATTATGAAAAAGCTTGATCGAGTATTAGTTAATGATGCTTGGCTTCATGCTTTCCCGCATTCCTACAATGTATTTGAAGCTGGAGGGTGCTCTGATCACTTACGCAGTCGGATACCGTTGTTTGCGGAGGGAAACAACGTACCATCTCGTCGACCGTTTAAGTTTGTGAACGCTCTTGCCGACATGGAGGCTTTCAAGCCTATGGTTCGTGACTGCTGGGCAGAAACAGAGGCTATATTCCTCTCCACATCATCACTGTTTCGCTTTTCGAAAAAACTCAAACTTCTTAAACCTTATATTCGTAATCTAGCGAAGGAGAGGATGGGGGATCTCTGCAAACGGGCTAAAGAAGCCTATGAGGACCTTTGTCGGAAGCAAGAAGAGAATCTAACGGCTCCATCACCTCTTGCCATGGCTGCTGAAAATGAAGCTTATCTCCGATGGGATCATGTTGCATCTATTGAGGAGAAGTTCTTAAAACAGAGATCCAAACTCCATTGGCTGAAAGTGGGGGATAAAAATAATATAGTCTTTCATAGGGCAGTTGCCAAGCGAAAGGCCAAGAATTCAATAAGGGAGATTACCTGTCAGGATGGGAGAATAGTGTCACACCGTGAGGAGATAAAAACTGAGGCCGAGAATTTTTTCAGAGGTTTTCTGCAACATATTCCGGCCTGTTATGAAGGGGTGTCGGTACAGAGTCTGGAGGACCTCTTACCTTTTCGTTGTACGGAGGAGGATGCTAACAGTCTTACTAATGCTTTCACAGGGGAGGAGATAAAGAAGGTCTTATTTGCTATGCCAAACGACAAATCTCCGGGGCCAGATGGCTATACCTCGGAGTTCTATAAGACTACTTGGGATGTTATTGGGAGAGAGTTCATTATAGCAATTCAATCTTTTTTTGCTAAAGGTTTCCTTCCAAAAGGTGTTAACTCTACTATTCTTGCTCTTATTCCAAAGAAGTTGGAGGCTAAGGTGATAAAGGATTATAGACCCATTTCTTGCTGCAATGTGCTTTACAAAGTGATATCTAAGATTCTTGCTAATAGGCTGAAGCGAATTCTTCCAAAGTTTATTGCGGGTAATCAATCCGCTTTTGTAAAGGACAGATTACTTATTGAGAATGTTTTATTGGGTACGGAGCTAGTCAAGGACTATCACAAGGACACTGTCTCTGCAAGGTGTGCCATCAAAATCGATATTTCCAAAGCTTTCGATTCAGTCCAATGGCCTTTTCTTCTCAATGCTCTAACAGCTATGAATTTCCCCATGGAGTTCATTCATTGGATCTCGCTATGCATTACTACCGCCTCCTTCTCTGTTCAGGTTAATGGAGAGTTGGCAGGGTATTTTCGCAGTGCTAGAGGGCTCCGACAAGGTTGCTCTTTGTCTCCCTATTTGTTTGTCATATGTATGGATGTTTTATCCAAGATGTTAGACAAGGCTGCGGAACTGAGGGAATTTGGATATCATCCTCGCTGCAAAAATCTCGGATTAACGCACCTCTGCTTTGCTGATGACTTAATGATTCTTACAGATGGTCATGTCCGATCAGTTGATGGTATTGTTCACATTATGAATCAATTTGCGCAGAGGTCCGGTTTGAAGATCAGTATGGAGAAAACAACTATGTTTTTAGCAGGAGTCTCCGACCAAACTCACCATGAGTTGATGGGGAGGTACCAGTTTGGACTCGGCCATCTTCCGGTGCGATACCTTGGTCTTCCTCTTGTAACGAAGCGGCTTACTTCGGGGGATTATACTCCGCTTCTCGATCACATTCGTGGCAGAATAGAAACCTGGACCACACGTTTTCTCTCCTTTGCAGGACGATTAAGCCTCATTAGCTAAATTCTTTGGAGTTTATCAAACTTTTGGATGAGTGCCTTTCGTTTGCCTCGTGAGTGTCTTCGCGATGTTGAACAAATTTGCTCCGCTTTTCTTTGATCGGGACCAGACTTAAATCCCAAGAAAGCAAAGGTCTCTTGGGACGCAGTGTGTAAGCCGAAGGAGGAGGGAGGACTTGGGTTACGATCTCTAAAAGAAATGAATGATGTATGCTGTCTGAAATTGGTCTGGAGGATTGTCTCCAATGGTGATTCTTTGTGGGTGAAATGGTCAAGGATGAACCTGCTTAAGCAGGAGAATTATTGGTCCATCTCGACAAGCACAAGTTTGGGTTCCTGGATATGGCGTAAATTACTTAAGTATAGAGATCGGGTGAAAAGTTTCTGCAAAACAGAGGTGGGAAACGGGGAACTTACCTCTTTCTGGTATGATAACTGGTCAGGTCAGGGCTCCTTGATTGATATAACAGGTCCTAGAGGCGTCATTGATATGGGAATAGGTAGAACAATGTCACTGGGGGATGCGTGGAGAACACGGAGACGACGACGCCATCGAGTGGATGTACTAAATACAATAGAAGAGGCATTGTCTGCACAGTATCGGGCTCGATCGCCTGCACAATCTGATGTTCAAACCCTCTTTCTCCACAAAAGACACCTGGAACCACATTAGAACGACTTCTAACCAGGTGGCTTGGTACAAAGGTGTTTGGTTTGCTAACGCAACACCGAAGTACACATTCTGTGTTTGGCTCGCTGCTCAGAATCGTTTAACAACAGGTGATCGGATGCAGACTTGGAATAATGGCTCTCCAGTGACTTGTGTGTTCTGCTCTTTCCCCATCGAGACAAGAGACCACCTATTTTTCTCCTGCAACTATGCTACTGCAGTCTGGACATCCCTCGCCAAGGACTTATTCCAGACCCGGTTCTCAACCATATGGCAAACGCTCGTGGAATATCTTTCTGAACCTCAACCCGACCGTATTCATAGTTTTTTGACCAAATATGTTTTCCAGATTACTGTTCACTCATTATGGAGGGAACGGAACGCACGGAGGCATGGTGAACCTCCGACCCTAGCCATCACCCTCACCCGTTGGATAGATCGCCAGGTCCGCAATAAGCTCTTGGCAATCCGATTAGAGGGAGACGGACGATATGTGAACGGCTTACAGGCTTGGCTGGCAACTCATGGCTGAAGCACACAACACTCAACACTCTGTTTCTCTTTTCTGAATGTTTGTTTTTCTAATACTCGAATAGCTTTTTCTATACAGCTAAAAAAAAAAAAAAAAAAAAAAAAGAAGTCCATGTAAAACAGCTATTTTTGTTTTGAATATAATTTAACATTTTATTAAAAAAAATAAAAAATATGCATATAAATCAATATGATTTGAATACATCTTATTGATTGATCGATGCTTGATTCCATTAGGAAGTTCGAAAGAGAAACAGATGGGGTGGGATTGGTGTCATGGAAAGCCAAGCAAAGCACCGCCAGGGACGTGTAATAAGAAAAACGGTCTTGATATGTGCAAACTGGCTTGTAGAAGACAAGACTATCAAGGGGCACGTTGTGTTATGAAAAGAAAAATAAATATTTGCGAATGCACTTTTGTTAGAGCTGAGACTTGCAAACCCGGCCGAGACTACCCACCACCGTAATTACCTTTGTTTAATTTTATAGTTTAACGTTGTTGCTCTTTTGTTTTTGATGAATAATACGACTATTGAGTCATTAGATTTTTTATATCTATTCTGACTCTTTGAGGTAGAGTTTATTATTAAACATTTATCGCTTCTCCCATTTCTACGGTAATAATCTCAATATGAGTAAATCTCTAAGCTTAATTGGCAACATGAGTAAAGTTTTTTACTTTTAAACCTTTTTCTGTTATTAAAGTAAATTACTTATATCAGTCATGCATGATAATGATTAAAACAAACCGATTAATGCTAAATGTAAATAATGGTTATTTAATGATATAAAAAGACCTTTAACGATAAAAAATTTCCACTTGCTAATTTTTAAAGAGACGTGTGTATGTATGATAATTGTAATTGTTGGGGGTGGATTTTCATTCCCACAAAAGGTCCAAATAAATGTGGAGGTCAAGAAAGGGTATTATGGTCTTTTCGAAGACCAACCAACATGACTATCTATAAATACGAACGTACGGTGTTCGTAAAGAGGGTCCGCACGAAGTGAGAAAGAGACGTATCAAGGAATATAGAACGATCTCATTTGTAACTAGTAGAATTGACGAACTCGCAGCTCGTCGTTTGTTAGCTTGTCCTTTTGTAGTTCGACCCGTTAAGTCCTTTTGTAGTCCGACCAATTTATGCCCCGATACCGAGTTAAATAAGAGAACTTAGACCCCCTTTTTACCAAACTAAATCCTTTAATTATAAATGATATCAACTTCAACAATTTGGCGCGCCAGGTAGGGGGAGCCAAGTCGAAATTTTCTTTCAAAACTTAGAAGACGAACCTATACAAAGGATAGACAAAATGACTGGGAATGCCAAAGACGGAAATCAAGGAATAGGGTCGTCAGGAGGGACGATCACCCCAACAACAGATCAGGCGGAGAACACAACGCTTCCCGCCCCCGATGCCCCAAGAAAGGCTACGGTCACAGACAGCCCTGGCGACTTTATCATAGCTATGAATCTGGCGATTCGAGGGACCACTGAAACGACACAAACCCATGAACAGCTCGCTCTGTTCGCCGATCCAACAAGAGCAACGAACAAATACTCGTCCGGACGCACTGACCACGGCACAAGCCAGATCGCAGGAGGAGATCAACTACCTCCAGACAACTCGGCGAAATCCAGCAGGTTCAGATGTCGTTGAAATAACCGCAAGGCCACAAATACAGGTCGGCGACCTAGATCTCCGCTCTACAGGTCAGGAAGAACCAAGTGGTAACAAGGACGCCGAACTGAAGGAGATTAAGGACAAAATGCAAGAAATGGCAACAACGTTCTACAAGGCGATGAGCAAAGCACCGGAAATGGACCTCGTACTTGAAGAACCACGATGAACACCATTTTCCCATAGGCTCGCATCCACACAATTGCGATGAACAGTAAAACCCAGGTTGGGTTATTACGATGGAACGATTGATCCGCGTGATTTCCTCCTAACCTTCGGGGTAGCACTCGGTCCCCTGCAAATCAGCCCCGAGGAGTATGATGCCGGCTCATGCGAAGTTTTTGTCAAGCATCTGACAGGGACGACCCTAAGTAGGTTCTCTAGACTACCACCCGGCTCGATCGACAGCATCAAAGACCTGACGATCGCCTTTCTAGAGCAATTTTCTGTGTTGAAGGAGAACAAAAATTCTCACGCCGACCTTTACTCCTTGACCCAGGAACCGAAGGAATCCCTTAGATCGTCCATCGGAAAATTTAAGGACGTCTTCGTCAATGTCTCAATACCAGACGATGCAGCCATCGTCGCACTCAAAAATGCATTGTGGTACGTATCCCGATTTAAAGAAGAACTATCATTATCGCAAGTCGAGAGAATAGCAGACGGACTCTGCCGAGCCGCAAAGCATATTGAAGTGGAATAAGAAAAAGCTATTCATGCAAGGAAGCACGCGACGACCAAAAGCGTTGCAGTAAAAGAACCAATGGTTGTCGCTCCCAAAGTCGACCACGTCGAGTGATGACAGCATTTCGCTCGTAATCAAGATCGGACTTGCTGAACCTTTGCAATCGACGACGACGCGCAACATGGCCTACCATGGACCAAATACGTCCGGAAGGAAGGGAGGAGAGTAGCGCAGCACAGTATTGCGAATACCACAAAAGTAACACCCACGCAACCAAAGAATGCCGCTACCTCCAGACGATCTTAATAGAAAGATACATGAAGGGCGCAATAGTTGTCGAGTCGGATAGAAACAGGTTGGCGAGGTCGGGAAAGAACGACACCAAGTGGGCAGAAAGCATCGCCCGGAAATTCGTGATGGACTCCAAGCAACTTGATGATCAGAGCGGAGACGAGCTGGAAATGTCGGGCGACGCCGTTCACGAGAAACAGTCGCGTACGGATCAGCATTTCTAACAACACCCTCCAACGCTGAGATGACGGATAAACATGATCATGGGCGGACTAGCAGGCTATAATGACTCGGCCAGGGCGATAAGGGACTATACCAAGAAAGCCGAGATAAAGAAATTTTGGCCGTCAAGGATCGACTCCACGAACACACCAATATCTTTCGACAATAGCGATCTTGAGGGGTTAGATTTGCCACATAACAATCCGTTGGTCGTCAAACTCTTAATCTGTGAGAGCCAGGTCACCAGAATTTTGATCGATACTGGAAGTTTGGTAAATGTAATCTTCAGGAACGTACTGGTGCAGATGGAAGTTAGCGAAAGCGAAATCAAGCCGGAATTCCATTCTTTGACCGACTTCAACGGAGACTTCATCATGTCGGTCGGCACCATCGACCTACCGATCTTTGTTGGGGGTACGGCGCGGTATGCTCAGTTCGCTGTCATAGACAAGCCTACCATCTATAATGTCATCATGGGAACCCCATGGCTCCACAAGATGAAAGCGGTCCCGTCAACATACCATCCGTATGTTAAATTCCCGATCCCAAAAGGCGTATATACATTGCGTGGAAACCAACAGAGCGCGAGGGCATGTTTTTTTATCGAACATAAGATTCGGACGACAAAGAAGTTATAGCAACCAAAGCGCTAGGTCGGCGATGACAGCCCATCACCGACGGATTGGAGACCAACTCCGATCCAGCAGGGCGTCGCCGCAACAGAAGCGGTAAATATCAACGAGTCTGATGCAAAGAATTGTGTGATTATCGGTACAGAGATAACCCCAGCTATGCGCGACGAGCTAATCCTCTTTCTACGAACCAACACTGCACCCTATGATGGTCGGTAGAGGATATGAAAGGTATCGACCCTGCAGTCACAACACACAAACTCAACGCCGACCCGACACACAAGCCCGGCAAGCAAATACGGCGAAAGCTTGGGACGGAACGATCAAAGGCAGTTAATGATGAAGTAGAAAAACTGCTCGGCGCTGGTTCGATTGTCGAAGTAAAATACCCAGAATGGCTAGCTAACCCAGTGGTCGTCAAAAAGAAGAAGGGAAAGTGGAGAGTTTGCGTTGACTTTACCGACCTAAACAAAGCCTGTCCAAAGGATAGTTTCCCGCTGCCAAGAGTTGACCAGCTCGTCGAGGCTACTTCCGGTAACAAACTCTTGATGTTTATGGATGCATTCTCAGGGTACAATCAGATCTTACTGCATAAGGACGATTAGAAAAAAACTTCATTTATTACCGATCGAGGGATCTATTTTTATAAGGTCATGCCATTTGGCTTGAAGAATGCCTGAGCCACTTACCAACGATTGGTTAATAAGATGTTCGCAGAACAGCTCGGCAGGACCATGGAGATATACATTGACGACATGCTCGTCAAGTCAAGGAAAGCCAGGGAACATATCACACATCTCCGACAGTTTTTCGACACCCTGAACAAGTATGTCATGAAACTGAACCCGGCGCATTGCACCTTCGCAGTTAAGTCCAGCGAATTCCTTGGCTACTTGGTAACTCGGCGAGGCATCGAGGCAAATCCGAAGCAGATCAAAGCAATAATCAATTTACCTGCACCAAAGAACGCCAAGGAAGTACAATGACTAACCGGTCGGATAGCCGCCCTGAATCACTTCATTTCAAGATTGACCGATAAGTGTCTCCCGTTCGAGTAAGGCTTGTCACGACGCGTTCTCCAAGCTCAAAGCGTACCTCTCGACCCCACCAGTCCTGGCTAAACCAGAGCACGTCGAGACCTTATTCCTCTATATCGTCGTATCAACATCTGTTTTCAGCGGAGTACTAGTTAAAGACGATCGAGGAGAATAGCGACCTATCTTTTATATCAGCAAATCGCTTGACGATGCCTAGACACGCTACCCGACGGTCGAAAAAGTCGCCATGGCGGTCATCACCTTGACAAGGAAGCTTCGCCCGTATTTCCAGTCGTACACCATTGTCGTACTGACAAATTAGCCTCTACGAACCATCCTACACAGTCCGGACCAGTCGGGACGACTGACATAGTTCACATCCTCTTCCTCATGATTTTCTTGATCAAGCTCTGGCTCATGTGTCTCAACTTCAGCAGCAGAGTGAACATATTTCTTACCCACAAGGAGATTGTGCACTGAATCCAGCTTAGCATTAACAGAAGCTAATTGGTTTGAATCAAATCCTCCATGTAATCTCTTCCTTTCAGCATTTGCTCTCTTAGTACTATTGCTAGAAGCCAAATTTTCAATAAAAGCTTCAGCATCTTCTGGAAATCTTGTCTTAAAATTTCCATGACTTGCAGCATCTAAAGCCAACTGATACTCCCAGTCACACCCTCTGAAGAAGATACTCAGCAATTGAACCCTTGAGAAACCATGGTGTGGACTAAGACAAGAAAGAAAAACGATATTAGACGTAAAAGAGAGGAGATGGGAACATATTTGAGTCTTTTTGAGAAGATTCAAAAGCTCAAGTATTCTCATTTGTGAAAAAAATCTATGGCCACCAAATCGAAGACAACCCTTAAAAGATCAGAGCTTCCCCGTGATAAAACAAAAAAAAAAGAAGAAGCGAGACAAAAACGAAGTCGATGAAGACTCAAAAAAAAAGTTTCTTACATTAATTTTATGTTAAAAAAATAGACTTTGTTTGCATACTAGTACATTTTGGAAACTTAATTGGGAAACTAATACATTTACTATTTTGGAAAACTAGGTATTGTGTAGTAGAGAATATGTGAGATAGGAGAGATTGTGGGACATAAGCTTAGATGAGAAGATTACCAAAAGGGGTATGTGTGTGTGTGTGAAATAAAGTTTTTTTTTCTTTCAATCATAATTATTCAAATAATTGTTAATATAACTTTTTTTGTAGAAATTTTTTTAGATACAAAAAAATCTATATTTTTTCTTTACAATTTGATAAGAATTTTATTTCATAATTTTTATATATATTATATACATCTTATGTATCCGTACACTTTATTTAGTGTACAAATGTCTATACACTTTATTAAGTTTACAAACACACAATATTAAATATACATATGTAATTTGAACAAAACCATTGTGATACAAATATCTTAAACCCTAAGAATTAAACAAATTATACAAATTACATCTGTACACTTAATAATGTGTACGGACATCTATATACTTAATAATGTGTACATACATCTGTATACTTATTAATGTGTACAGATACAAAATTTGTAAAAAATATTTTAACGTTATCAAATAAAATTATCAAACAAAAAATATATCAAATTATAAAAAAAAACAGAGATTTTTCTACATTTTTGGTTAGGTTATGTATTTCTACTTTAATAATATGTGTTTGTCTCTTTCTGCTAAAATCATATATATTAAATAAAATTATTGTAAAATTAAGATTAAAATGATATAATTAGGTGAAAAAAATAATGTGAAGTGTGAAGAAAATCAAGTGTATGTTTAATTTTGAATCATTGTATATAGTTTTAGTCACCATTAATATTTTATTGATCGTTTCGATATTTTCAAATAATTATATTCTTCATACAAGTCATATCATAATTATCATTCAAATGATCACAATCCTTTATATGGTATAGCTGTTAAATTTTTCATATCTCGTTATAAGTAAACTTAGCCCTGGGCATTCGGTTTTTTGGATCGGATCGGTTCGGTTTTGTCAGATTTCGGATTGGGAGATAAAGAATCCGATTAGAATCCGACAGCTTTTCCGGATCGGATCGGTTCGGATCCATTCGGTTTCGGATCAATTTCCTTCTTTTTATTAAAATCCGACATTAAACCGAAAACAAATTCAAATCGGTTTTAAAACCGAATTATACTGTAGAAACCGAATTATCCGAAACATTTCCATCGAATCATCAAGAGTTCAAGACATAAACCTAACAAACATTAGACAACCCAAGACTTCAAGTTTCAACTTATGCAAATTCAAACTATAAAACATAACGACATTGACAAGTTTCAACTTATTCAAACTGAAATCAGTTCCAATGAGAAGGACTGAAGAAAACTGGAAAACAACTAAACATAACCAAGGCAGAAACAGTTCCAAACATTCAAACACAAAGACTCTCTTCAATCTTCAAGAAGTTCAATCATTCACCTGTGTATAACGATTACAAAAAGAAATAAGATGCAGGGACCTGATTCAAATGGACTCAAAAGGGTGTTTGTAAAGCTATTTAACAAGACATGGTTCAAATTTGAAAGAGACTTGTTCAAACCTCTTTTGACTTCTATCAGATCAGAAACTTCAACATTCATCTTCAGTCTTCACAGCTTGCATAGCGACTCAAACTCTGAAAAAAGATTAATGAAGACAAAGTTAATACTAAGTAATACTTAAATGCACAATTGAAAAGAGGATATAATGAATAGAACAACTTAGCTTTTTCAAGACTATCCTGCAACTCAATCTCAGCAAGCATTTGCTGAGTTGTAATCACTCATTTCTCATTCAACTGAATCTCACTCTTTAACCACTGTTCACTGCACATTAGAACCTCAATCATGTAGTGAGTCAATCAACTCCTAAATGAGTCTAAAATCCTATTACTATTGCTAAAAGCTGATTCAGATGCAACAGAAGACACTTGCATAAAAAGTACATCCTTTGCTATTTAGGCTAGAATAGGATACTTAGGACTGCTGATCCTCCACCATCCCAAGACATTAAACTTTATCCCAAGCTGGTTAGCCTTTGCAGTTTCCACTTTCTCCTTCAGATATAACTCCAACTCTGAACTTGCATCTTGAAAAACAATCTCATTAACCAACTCGTTGTACATAGTGTCCACCCTTTGATATTCGATATCACTGTCAAAATCCATTTTCTGATTCAGATCACCTTGAGACTCATGTCCACTTTGAGATGATGATGCAGTTTGCGACTGAGAGCTTGATCCAACTATTGTCGCATTATACTCGTTAAACAGATTTTCTAGAACCTTATTAACTGCTCTAGTAAGCTCCTTAGATTCTACACTGTCTTTACCATAGAGTATATCAAAACAAAGACTCGCAAACTTCATTTTGTTCCTCGGATCAAAGACACTAGCTATGATCAGCATCTTATTTAGCTTCTTTGATCCATCCCAGTACTTATTGAACTTATCTCTCATAGCCTCTGCTTTTAAGCTAAGCTTCAGATCAGAATTAGTGCTCAATGCCAATAGATTCCTTTCTATTGTTACAATTTCATTGTAACACTTGTAAGAGCTAACAGTCGATGATGCTGAAACTACCACGGTAGAGTTATAGAAGATGACTAAAAACCTTACTAACCTTTCAATTTCATCCCAATTATCTTTACTTGGCGGCCCAATCCTCTTTTTCCCTTCAACGGTTTCACAGAAATAATCATTATACAGCTTATCTTCAGCCTCCATTCTATCAAAAGCCAATCTGAACTTCAATGCTCTTGTTAACATCAGATAAGTGGAGTTCCATCTTGTTTTGCAGTCCAATGATAAACTCCCACTTGTCATTTTTCCTGACTCAACTTTCTTCTCAAACGCTTCAAGCCTTTTACTAGAAGCTCTAACATATTGAACACCATTCCGAATAGTGTGAGCACAACAACGTAAATGCAGGAACTTACCACCTAACACCATTGCATCATTTCCTACTGATGTTCATATATTTTACCTTGTTTTCCCTTAGCATATTCACATCTTTTGCATCATTTTCCATCACATTTGTCCATTAATGTATAGCTTTAGAACTGTTTATGCAATAGAGTAGGTTTTGCATTTCATTTGCATAGTTTCTTGCATGAACATGTGATTTTGGATCCTAAGGAGCATGGATGGAATGCTGAAGATGATTGAAGCTGTCAAGTGAAGGAAACAAGGGATTTAGAGCTGAAGAATCAAGGTCCGGAAGTCCACTCGACCGCCCACTCGACCGCCCACTCGACTAGACACTCGACCGTGTGCGGAGAAAGACCCGACCGGATGGAAGAAGCAGAAGAAGATGGCCACTTGACCAGCACTAGACCGAGCACGTGGTCGAGTTGACCGAGCACGTGGTCGAGTTGACCGAGCACGTGGTCGAGTTGACCGAGCACGTGGTCGAGTTGACCGAGCCGTCCTCCTATTTTGTCTTTTAGCAATTTTAGGGCTTCCCTTCCTTTTGCTATATAAGCCTTGTACCCTGCAGCCACCAAAAGAGAGAGAGAGATTTTTTAGAGTACAATATTCTAGACCTAGTATTTACCCTTTTGGGAATTATTTTACTTTTGCACTTTCTTCTCCTTAGGTTCTCTAGCCACCTTTGAGAAAACTAAGAAATCTATGATATTTGTTGGTTCTGTAACTTTATAAGTATTGAGTATTTGAATTTGATTCCTTCTTCAATATTGTATATCTCTTACTCATCTATCTAATAATGCAAGTTTCATTGATTTCTGGGTTTATGACTTTGTTCATCATGTTCTGTGATTGTGAGTAGTGGCTTAGGATCTTGAGGATGGATTAGGATGGATAAAAGCTATGGTTGTTTAGGTTTATCAAGCTTGTTTGTTGCATATCTCTTCTAGCTTAGATAAGCTCTATGCTATCCTTATACTGAGAGGGTGAGGATAGATCTCAGGCTTCTTAACATCATACCAATGTTTAAGTTGCTGGATAAGGCTAAGGCTAGAGATTATCATTGAGCATGCTAAGAGATTAGATGCTTTGTTTGATTTTTGACCATAATGATCTGGGTTTTAGTGCCTGCTCTTATATGTAATAGCCAGTGAGAGCTGGGTCTAAGAAGTATTTGAGCTTGAGTGTTATTGCCATGAGAATAGATTAACATGTTTTGGAAGATCATTGTCTAGAGATTAGCTCATTGATTGAGGTTTGGTGGTCAATCTAGATAACCATAGTTTAAGCCCAGCCCATGAATCCATCCTCAGGACCTTCCTTTGTTTATTGATTTCCTAGTTCAAGTTTTGTAGTTTGTTTAGTGTTGCTCTGTTTCAATATTTGCTCTGTTCCTTGCATCCGCTTACCAATTTGACCATCCACTCGATTGTGCCTCGATCGAGTGCCTGCTCGAGCTCGTCCAGAGTTCTTGTTTTTGTTCTGCATTCACCTATTTCATTTCCTGTCTTGCATCAATTTATCTTAGTAGCTTTTATATTCTACATTTCACAATCATCATTAGGTTGTTAGTGACAAACATCCTTTATATTTGGCTTGACTTAGATAAGTATTCATATCCTGATTGCTTGCATCACACTCCTTTTGGTTTGACATCCTTTATGCTACAACTACATAAGGGTAATTGAAATACCTTGCATCCATCTCCATCATCAATCATCACACACCACAAAAAAGAATAGATTTCACCAACTAAGCTGAATGCTTCCTTAAACTTCTTCATAGCATTAGAGTTGGCAGTGGCATTGTCAACAGTGATTGTGAAGATCTTCTTTATCCCCCATTCAGCCAAACAGTCAAGAAGAACAGAACTTATAGTTGACCCTGTATGGTCAGAGACATGCTTGAATCCAATTATCATCTTGCGTAGGCACCAACTTGCATCAATAAAATGTGATGTGATGACCATGTAGCTAGCTCCAGTCGTAGGTGCAATTGATGTTAAGATGGGAACCATCAAGCTCCACCTTGCTAAAGACTTCACTATGAAGTTTGACATTAAGAATTCAACATATCAACCTACTATTGAAGGTCAGCACTTTGTGGTAGAGAGAAAAGCTAGTTCTGAAGTTTTTGAGGATGGAGAGGACCCTAGGATTAAAGGTTCAGCCCAAGCCAAGACTGTCCAAGAGCTCAAGGAATCAGTTCAAGTGTGAGCTGGTTTAGTGAAGGAACTTCAAGTTCAGCTCAACAAGAGGTCTTTGAAGAAGGCAAGACCAAGACTCAAGTTTAAGAAGAAACAAAGTTTAAGTGTTAAGGAGGTAGTGATCAAGAAATAGCACCAAGGTTATCAAGTAGAACCAGGGGGATTTCAACACCTCCTTGGACTCCAAACCAAGCCTGAAAAGGCATCAAAAGTCAAGCTTAGTGACTTTAAACAAACTCACTAGGGAGGAAGTCCCTAAGGTATCTTTGTACATATTATTTAGGGTTTTGGTATTTTGATATTTGTTTTGGTGTTCTCATGATCAGGGAAGCAAGGGGGTCTAAACAGAAGAAGAAAAACAGACTCGGCAGCCAACTCGACCAACGCACTCGACCGGGCACTCGACCGAGTACCAGTCGATGGCTATAGTCGAGTTGCCTCCTTCTCCACCTCCAAATCCAAATCCAAGCTCCCACTACACCTTTGACAGCATGAATGAGGATGTAGACACTTTCTTCCACAACCAATAAGGTACCAACCTCACCATTTCATTGTAAATACCATTTCATCTCATGTTTAGTTTTCTTATTTCAATCTTGAATCCTCTTACAAATTTTTATTACACAAGGGACTGTGTAATTCAAGTTTGGGGGAGGGTTTGAGATAGTTTTTGACATTGTGTTCTGTTTTCTTATTTCAAAATTTTGGCATAATCATGTTAGTATTTGCATTTCATCTATGGCATAGAAAAACCCTAAAAATTTGAAATTTTTTGCAAAAATCTTTACAAAAACAGAGTGTTCATGTAGTTTGCATTGCATATTGGCATCTTGTTTAGCTTGTTTCATGTAAGACTGTTTCATATTTGCATTGGGGATCTATGATGAATCATGCCTTGTTAGCTTGTTTAAATTCACTAAACTAGGATCAATGCCCAAGTTAATAATACTTTGATGCTAGTTGAGTAGCTAGAAGCATAAGATTGAACCAAGCATTGAATTTCTGCATTGCATTTGGTTTAAATTGAAGCATGTTGTGATATGATGTCATTTCCTATTTATAAGAACCTAATATTAATTTGTAATTATCAATTTGTGCATTGCTTTAGACTCATGGATACCATATACATATTTGGATCATCTTTCTCCTTTTTACCACTCTTGTTGATCCAAGTAGTTGATTGCACCATTAAAATCAGTTCCCCCCACCCTTAACCAACCCTTCTTTCAAGACATGTTTATTCTTCAGTGTGTAAGGTCTTTTTTGGGATTGAGCTTGGTACAAAGTGTTAGGTTTGAGCTGACAAGAATATTGCCTTTTGTAGTTCTAGTTTGCAACTTTCAAACTAGATAGGACTAGGTGGTTTAATTGTTGGGTTTGGGACTTGGTTGCATTGAAAAAGAAAAGAAAAGAGAAAGAAAAGGTAATAGTCTTTAGGAGGGGAATGTGTTTAAGAAAATATAAACTCTAGTGAAAGAATGAGAAGAATGAGATTGTTAAAGATGGTTTTAATCAAAGAAAAGAAAACAAAGAAAGGAAGAGTCAAGCAAAAAGCTTTTATGTCTTAAGGTTTAAGAAGAAGAGTGAACCATAGCAGTAAGAAAGAAATCCCTATTCCACTAGTTGATTCAAATAAGAAACCTCTCCTAAGGCTTAAAAAGAAAAGTGAAAAGGTATTTGAGAAGAGATGAAGATAAGGGTAGACCTAGGACCATTTGGGATTAAAATGATAGGATCAAACACTTTGGTTACTTTTGGGTAGACAAGGTTTTGTTCTTGTATGTGTCTAAGTGTTCTTACCTTTAGCATTTTGCTAAAGCTCAATCCATTCTTTATGAGAGAACCTTGATATTGATAAGCCCCACTCTAGACGGAGACCATCATTGTATCTAAACCTTTACCACCAAGCCAAATGAGTTTAAAGCATTGCATAAAATTGATTCATGTTCTTGCTTAATGAATGTTAAAGGAAATAGTTGATTTGAATGCATGTGGATATCTAAGACTCAAATCAGTAAAGGTTGTGAAAGGCTTGTCTAAAATCTTTAAGTACAGCTCATTCAACTTGCATCATAGTACTAGTAACTTGGACATTGATTCTAGCTGGTTTGTTAGCAAGCTTTAGGAGATGAGATCCCACTTTCAAACCTCACCTACCTTCTTATGTCTTTCATTTGCTTGAGGGCAAGAAAAGACTAAGTTTGGGGGTGTTGATGTTCATATATTTTACCCTGTTTTCCCTTAGCATATTCACATCTTTTGCATGATTTTCCATCACATTTGTCCATTAATGTATAGCCTTAGAACTGTTTATGCATTAGAGTAGGTTTTGCATAGTTTCTTGCATGAACAGGTGATTTTGGATCCTAAGGAGCATGGATGGAATGCTGAAGATGATTGAAGCTGTCAAGTGAAGGAAACAAGAGATTTAGAGCTGAAGAATCATGGTCCGGAAGTCCACTCGACCACCCACTCGACCGTGTGCGGAGAAAGACTCGACCGGATGGAAGAAGGAGAAGAAGATGGCCACTCGACCGAGCACATGGTTGAGTTGATCGAGCCGCCCTCCTATTTTGTCTTTTAGCATTTTTAGGGCTTCCCTTCCTTTTGCTATATAAGCCTTGTACCCTACAGCCACCAAAAGAGAGAGAGAGATTTTTTAGAGTACAATATTCTAGACCTAGTATTTACCTTTTTGGGAATTATTTTACTTTTGCACTTTCTTCTCCTTAGATTCTCTAGCCACCTTTGAGAAAACTAAGAAATCTATGATATTTGTTGGTTCTGTAACTTTATAAGTATTGAGTATTTGAATTTGATTCCTTCTTCAATATTGTAGATCTCTTACTCATCTATCTAATAATGCAAGTTTCATTGATTTCTGGGTTTATGACTTTGTTCATCATGTTCTGTGATTGTGAGTAGTGGCTTAGGATCTTGAGGATGGATTAGGATGGATAAAAGCTATGGTTGTTTAGGTTTATCAAGCTTGTTTGTTGCATATCTCTTCTAGCTTAGATAAGCTCTATGCTATCCTTATACTGAGAGGGTGAGGATAGATCTCAGGCTTCTTAACATCATACCAATGTTTAAGTTGCTGGATAAGGCTAAGGCTAGAGATTATCATTGAGCATGCTAAGAGATTAGATGCTTTGTTTGATTTTTGACCATAATGATCTGGGTTTTAGTGCCTGCTCTTATATGTAATAGCCAGTGAGAGCTGGGTCTAAGAAGTATTTGAGCTTGAGTGTTATTGCCATGAGAATGGATTAACATGTTTTGGAAGATCATTGTCTAGAGATTAGCTCATTGATTGAGGTTTGTTGGTCAATCTAGATAACCATAGTTTAAGCCCAGCCCATGAATCCATTCTCAGGACCTTCCTTTGTTTATTGATTTCCTAGTTCAAGTTTTGTAGTTTGTTTAGTGTTGCTTTGTTTCAATATTTGCTATGTTCCTTGCATCCGCTTACCAACTCGACCATCCACTCGATTGTGCCTCGATCGAGTGCCTGCTCGAGCTCATCCAGAGTTCTTGTTTTTGTTCTGCATTCACCTATTTCATTTCCTGTCTTGCATCAATTTATCTTAGTAGCTTTTATATTCTACATTTCACAATCATCATTAGGTTGTTAGTGACAAACATCCTTTATATTTGGCTTGACTTAGATAAGTATTCACATCCTGATTGCTTGCATCACACTCATTTTGGTTTGACATCCTTTATGCTACAACTACATAAGGGTAATTGAAACACCTTGCATCCATCTCCATCATCAATCATCACACACCACAAAAAAGAATAGGTTTCACCTACTAAGCTGAATGCTTCCTTAAACTTCTTCATAGCATTAGAGTTGGCAGTGGCATTGTCAACAGTGATTGTGAAGATCTTCTTTATCCCCCATTCAGCCAAACAGTCAAGAAGAACATAACTTATAGTTGACCCTGTATGGTCAGAGACATGCTTGAATCCAATTATCATCTTGCGTAGGCGCCAACTTGCATCAATAAAATGTGCTGTGATGACCATGTAGCTAGCTCCAGTCGTAGGTGCAACCCATATATCTTTTGTTAGAGAAACCCTTTGCTTAGTAGCACCAATAGCCTCCATCATTTTTGCTTTCTTCTTCACGTAAGCCTCCACAATATCCCTAGTTGCAGTTCTCCGAGAGTGAGGTTTGTAGAGTTTAACCTTATTGCAGAAGTTTTTCCAAGCCAAACTTTCAATAAATGAAAGTGGCAATTCACCGAGAACCAACATCTCATTAGAAGCTTCTCTAAACACATCCTCAGTAACTCTGGCCAACTGCAAACCGTTATCATCACTCTGACTGAGAACATTTTGAGTCTCACTTATGGTTTCCTTCCATGTCTTGTACTGCTTGCAGATAAGGAGATGATTTTTCAGACAAGAAGTTCCATTATGAGTTGCACAACCCATATTGAGAGTACAATAATGACAGCGAAATCTATCTTTTTCCCCAGGGATTCTTGTGAAATGATCCCATACGAATGACCTTTGTACCCTAGCTGCCTTCTTCTTCTTTGTTTGAACCTTAGGAGCAGAACCATCTGCATCTGCTTGTTTTTTCCTTTTGTACCCAGTTTCATGACCAACTTCGTGAGACTCTACTTCTTCTCCATCCTTTTCATTGTCATCATTTCTGGGTTGATGTGAGCAAGAATCCATCTGTAATAATGAAGACAAAGAGAGACACACATTAGACAACAATCTACAAGTTTACAAAGAGAGAAACAGAGCTTAGAACAAAGAAAAAAAAGGATGGAGACAAAGAACACATTACTCATAATCAGAACAAAGAAAAAAACAGACCACATTAGACAAACGGAGCTTACACAGTTAGACACATTACATTTGCAGAGACAAAAGGAGCTTAGACAACAAAATAATACCAAACCAGAACAAGATAAAGAATAGAGAAAGAACATAGAAAGAACAGAGAAAAATCAGTTTCATAAATCATCATCAACATTCAACAACCTAAGATCAAATATCCTGTCTCTAGGTTTCATAAATCATCATCAACATCAACATTCAACAACCATAAACAGAGCTCATCTTAAGTCTTAACATTGAAACTTATTAAACGAAACTCAAAGAGAGAAAAAGAAACCGTAAACAGATCTCATCTTAAGTTCTTAAAATTAAACGGCTTAGATTCTGGGAAGAATATAGATACCCGCGATTGATTCCTTGATGCGGCTGACAGAGGCAAAGGTAGGTCTCCTTGGGTTTCCAGTTTAACAATTGGGATTTGAGAGTTTATAAAGCAAAGAATCTAGGGTTGAGAGTTGAGACCAGCGTTGAGTCGGCAAAAGTAGTGTGTCGAGAAGTGCGAGTCGAGACAAAAGAGGTTTGGGACAGTCACACACAGTCTAAAGGAAGAAGGAGAAGGACAATCGACTCGAGTCGAGACAAAATCAGAAAACAGACTGTAACTCTGTATCGGTGTATCTAGCCATCTAGGTGTGTTTCGGTTTGACGGATAATCGATCGGATTTTGGTTCGGATCGATTTGAAACCAAAAACCGAATCACAATCAACATAGAATCCGATCAGTTTTAACAGTGAATCCGAAACCAATCCAAATCGGTTTTAATGGATCGGTTCGGACCGGTTTTAACGGATCCGGTTTTATATGCCCAAGGCTAAGTAAACTATAGCGACCATCTACAATATACATGCCACAATTATAGAAAAAAAAAAATAATAATGCTAAAGCTGAATCGTAAAAAGGCTTCAAAAACTTAAAACATTTCTCCGCAAATTAGAGTATCTAGTGACAGGAACGTCGAGATATTGGTCCAACCAAGTGCTGTACCAATGAAAGCCTTCCATCTAATATAATATACCACTAGCGAAAGCGACAATACACGTGGAATCTCTTAAGGCTAATGGAACCCTACTTCAACCACACAAATAGTACTGCAAGTTTTATCGATCAATATCTTAAATTACCTAAATCAATATTCTATAGATTCGTCTATACTCTAATCAAAAGAGATGCTATCATTTGTTTTAGTTTATTGGTTTTAATGTATGCTGTATTTTAAATCTGCCGTACTCTATAGTGTCTAACAGCTTATTTCTATTTCGTCAAAGTTGAAAGTGTGTAATGGTTTTACTTGAAAGTTCAAATACCGCAAATGAATAAAATTACCAGAAAAGCTGTAAATTAAGCCATTTAATAACGATAAATAGGTGAGAATTAGAAAACGACATACCATATAATAGAGAATAAATCTATGCACTTATATATATTTTTCATCGTCTATTATATATATCATTCAATATTTTCTTCCAATTCTATCATTTACCAGAAACAAATTTTACCTTTTATATAACCAATTGACAACAAATATTTCACAGATGACTATACAATTAAATAATCTATCGACTTATTTATTCGAAGGAGCATTGAACATAAAATTAAAATAGCAAAGAAAAATTCCAAAAGTATGAAAATGATACTATTATGGTATATGTCAATGTTTATCTTTAAATACGCCATAAGTTAAAATCTTACACACTTTGAAAACTTTATATGGTACTAGCAATTGACCCGCGCTATGCGCGGTAGTTAGATTAAGGTGTATTCCGGATTTTGTTGTGTATATTATTTTTTTGGTTACGTAAATTCATATTTACGTTTGTTTTTGTATTTGATTTTGGTTGCTTATGTTGTTTGTTGGATATTTTTTATACAAATAGGTTTTGCATTAATTATAATTTATTTTGCTGTTTATTTTAAAAAAATTGAGATCATCTTGTGTGTTTTTAATGTTTTTAAAAAAAATTATCATTACAAATTAACATTGTGTAGTTGAAGTTGTTGTTTTGCTGTAGTTGTTAGTTGTGATTAATTTATTATTATTTATCATTTTGTGGTTGAATTGTTATTTAATATTTTCATATGTATTTTGTAACCTGTTGAAGTAGTTTTTTTGTCAATGTTTTTAAAAAAACATTTAAAAATGGTCGCTTTTAACAAAAAAATACATGATTTTAATAGTTCTATATAAATATATACAGAATTGTTTTTATTGAGGAAATGGAATTTGTATCCATATGTGCAGAATATTACCCCCTCTTCTTAGTTGGGGTTTGTGTTCAAGATTCGCTAGTCGTTCCTTTAAGGATGTTGTATTTGCATATAGGGTATGTTGCTCTCATCTTAAGCCATTTCACAATACAGGTCGAATGAAAATGATGGTTACAAGGAAGAGCATGAATCTCTGCACCATCCACATATGAGCTCAGACATATGCAATAGTCCTGTTAAGAAAAATCAGTTAGAAGAAACATTTGGAACTTCATAAAGCAGAGTTAATTGTTGTCATAGAAGATTGGTTTTACCGCATCCTCAGCAAGCAACGTTCTTTCACTTGCTAAGCATGGTCCTTTGCTCGGTATAGGAACCATTTTGCCAGGTCCGACAATGTTCTTCTCGTGGTATGGAAAGCCTTAAATTTGTAAAGTGGAAGAACACCGAGCTCAGCCTCTGATACTCCTTCCTGTATAACCCACAAGAAAAGGCGTTTGTAAGTCTTTAAAGTCAACAAATATTGATGAGAGGCTATCCATTTTCATGTTCATACCGTTCCTGCAACGGCGTAGAGAAGAGCGATGATGCAAGGAAGATAGCAGCAGAGAGCTATTCCAACAAGGCAAGCCAAAACAATACAGAAAATGGCGAAGAAGACATCAATCGCTAGAAAAGTCACCCACCAACCTGCCAAAACTTGGAAGATTTGGAACACACAGAAACAATAATTCTTGTATTTGAATGAGCTTGGAGATAGGAGAGAATCTGATACAAGTAAATATTAGGAGCTTCTCCTAAAAGCTTATCACCACCTTGAACAACCCAGTAGAATCCAATGATCCACCATACGAATGATACCACAATGTTTATAGACTCACATCTTTTAGCAAAACTGATTAGAAACCCATCATCCCAATGGCAAATTCAATCACATAAACGACAAAAAAACATCAATTCGTCTTCATAAATTCATGAAATTGAGATTAGTCAATCAAACATGTAAGTTGTTGAATTGTCACTGTCTTCTTCTTCTTCATGATCATACTCACTGTGATCTTCATGATCGGCGGCGGTACTATCTCTAGACTCCAAATCCCTAGATCTACGCGTCGTGTTTATCCTGCAATGCTCAGACAAAACCAAAACCACATGGATCAAACATTGTAACCCATACCCATAGATCCAAACCCTTATTGGCTCGACTTGACTTTGTGTAATGAGTAGATGAATCTTATTGATCTACTTCTCATCAATGAGTAGGAAGTCGACGCCACATGAGTTAGCCTCCTTTTTTGACATTGCGAGCAGGCCAGTGACGAAGCATTCTTCAGACGATCTGTTGGTGAAGGTGCTCAGCTTTGAGATTTTCGAATGAAACGACAGGGGAATCCATTTTAGTGAAGAAATGAAAGAGACGAAGAAAAATATATATGAAGCATGAAATTGAAGGAGAAGACATTATATAGGACTTACACCAATTAAAGATAGAGTAGTGGATCTTGAATTGAAAGAGCGAGCATTAAACGGGATGAATTACAGTAATAGAGAAAAACGTTACATTCGAGATGGAAGAAAGGGAAGACAGCGAAAGGGCGTGGAGGAGTGGAAAACATTTATTTCAAAGATCACCGTTAGGTGAACCAGGATGAAAGAATGAGAAGGGCAGGGACGCTTCAGGTCCACAACGGACGATGGCGCTGTGGAGTATCGTGGAGAGGAGTTTTATTCCGCCGGTCAAAAAAACATGGCTTAGTGAATAATGAATTGGGCTTTTACAGAAATGTGATAGAAATAAATAGTAACTTCTTAGTGGATAATGTAAAATATGGTATTATTTTGAAAATATGGGCTTATTTAAATGAGGGGTATGCTGAGGTGGCAGCACCAGGAGTGAGGAAACTACACTTTATATATATAGATTTTATCTGGTATTTAAAGCCAAAAGTTTACTAGTATCAATCAATACATTAAAACTTGGATATTTTCACTAGGTGACGACACCTCAGCATTTTGGAGAATTCTAGAGCTGACACTTCAGTTAAAATAAGTAACCAATCAAATTAAAAGAATTAATACAACTCATCATTTTTCTCCAATAATAATCATCTATTCCACATCACTTAAATCTAGGTTTTTTTTTCTTATGTTAATGTGTTCTCACCATTAGGTTTATAATATAACTTTTCCCTAATATAAACCCCCCTCCCAAACAAAAGCTTACACATCATTAAAATTGTGTAACCAATCAAATTATAAGAAATATTATACATCATATCAATATTTTTCAAAAAAAAACAAATGTTTAAACTAAATTAATAAATCATTTACAATTTTTTTAAAAAATAATGATATCAACCAAGTATTGATATCATTATAGTCGTATCAATATTTCCAAAAACATAGGTGTAAATCATAGCTTAAATTTAAAATAAATTAATAAATCATGTACAACTTTAAAAACAAAGGTATACTAATACAATCAATACAACAAAAGTATCATATAGTAAAATATAAATATAATACAAATATAATGTAAATCAAGATTAACCAAGAATAACACAAAACCAAACTAATGTAAAAAATATGTATGTGTATATTGACTTAAATGTAATTATTATCAAATAAAACAAAACAATTAGATATTACAAAAAGAACAAAAGAGAAATAAATAAATTCTTTGACAACAAACAAACTACAAAAATAATACACCAGAAAATCAAGCTACACTAATATTTCTAACTCCCATAACAAGTAAAGAAAATAAAATTTTAGAGGAATGTTGATAGTGATTTTATATATTATAACACGAACTAATGTCAAATTAAACAATATATAAGTTCCAAAATTGAAGGTTTTATATTATAGTTTAAAGCAGTGAAAACTAAATAATCATCTACTTAAAAGTTACTTTAAAAATTAACCTAATCCTTATGCTATTCAACAAAAGTATTATAGTATTAAAATAATACACGAAATCAGAGGATAGTATCTTTAGTCAAGTGGTTACAGGTTTACAACACCACATTTACGACCGATCCCTCCAAAATATGTTTATGTATTTTGATCAATATTAAATTTTCTAACAATTAAAAAAACACTATAAAACAATATGTGATTAAATTTATATTAAATACAAAAATACACCATAAATTCAAACCACGCTAATATATCTCCCACATTAGGGTAAAGAAAATAAAACATAACATACATTAGGGTTAGTTAAGCTATTTATACAATTAAGTCCACTAAATTTAAATGTAACCATTTATAAGCCATCTTAGATTTAAGATTTCTCAATCATTAATTTATTAGTGCATTTTCTATTTTATTATTGTATAAACCATAATTTTTACAATTAATCTAATTCCAAAAAGAAAGTTCATATTTTCAAAAATTCAATATATCTAAATATAGTTACAAAAAGTATTCCCGCGGCGTAGCGCGGGTCTAACCTAGTAAAATTATAAAAACATAGTTCAAAGTAAAAGACTTCAAAATACCGCGGCATCAAGAGGAGGACTAAGGTAGTGCAAAATTTACGTTTTTCAAGGGAAGGTAATATACTCTTGGGCCGATTTTTGTTTGTCCAGAATCAATTAGGTAGCGTTTTTGTAGATTACCCACTATTATTTTATTCTTTTTTTTTTGTTTTAACACTTATATGAGATTAATGGGAATAATTGTTTACGGAAAGGAACGCTGAACGAATACAAATTGGAATTTCTAAATGAAAATTAAACTCTGAAGTTTTTTGTCGTTGATCTCTTGTTGTCCATTTGAATATAACTGATGCAAAATGTGTTGCCCATCCCTTGATTTCTTGTATCCAGTTATGGATATCGAATCTTGTGCTTCCTTTATTGAGTATCCTGACCAAAACTTGGCAATCTCCTTCAAATATGATTTTATTATAACCACTTAGCCAGGACTGTTTCATGGCAAAAATAAGGCTTTGGCATTCAGCTTCCATAGCAGATGTAACAGCAATACATGTTGCTTGGCTTGCCTCACAAAAAGTACCATGCTCATTACGAATCAACCAAGCTGCCGTTGAACGATGTTCGGAGCTAATAAAACTCTCGTCATAGTTGCATTTGACCCATCCCTGTGGTGGTTTCTGCCAACGAGTTGAGAATGAACGTCTATTACCTCAGGAAGGGGAGCCATGCTGGTTATCCGTACTCTTATACATATTCACTGCAATCCATTCATCTGCTTCTTGTTTTTCTTCTTTTAGATCTCGATGCCAGTTGTTGTTGTAGTTCTGAAATGTGAGTTTGTTGCGGCTTGTCCAAAGCTTCCATAATATCCAAAATGGGAGATGGGAAAGACGATCATAGATTCTTCTATACTTATGGAACTCAAAGATCGCTCTTACCTTTACCTCGATTGTGTCATTTGGATTTAACAGTTCTCTAATCGGTATATTGGAAGCTCGTCATACACGCATTGCATGCGGGAAGGTGAAGAACAAATGTTCTGTCGTTTCTATTTTTGTGACACAACGTTTGCAGAAGGCATCAGTTGACATATGACGTCGAGTTAGCTCTGCCCCTGTTGCTAATGTTCCAGATAGTAGTCGCCATAAGAAGTGCTTAAACTTAGGGGGATTTCTTGTTTCCCATATCTCATATTTAATCTGTGGATCTCCATCTAGGGGTCTAGCCGGTAGTTCAAGACCAGGGTAGTGTTTTGCTAACCAATAGCCAGATTTAACTGGATAAATACCATTTTCAGTGTAGTGCCATCCAAGGAAATCAGCTTTCTGCCAAAAACTGATCTTTACTGAGAGGACTTTAGGTACATCCTCTGGATGGATTCTTTCTCTCACAAATCTTTTGTTCCAATTACTCTTATCCGGAAGCAGGAGGCTGTCAACTGTTATGGTATCAGGTTGGTGATCAACAGATTTTCGTGGTGGTCTAGGGGGGTGAGTTAGCAACCAAGGGTCTGTCCAAGTGTTTATAGTCCTACCATCCCCTATTGTATACCGCAACCCTTTACAAAGCAGATCCCTTCCAGTTAGTATTGATTGCCATCCAAAAGAAGGTTGTGTACCTTGAGTTGCAGTGACAATGTTTGAGGCAGGGAAGTAGCGTCCACGAAGAGTACGAGCCAGAAGGCTATTAGGATTCTGCAGAATTTGCCAAGCTTGCTTAGCCAACAGAGCTTCATTAAACTTTTCAATGTCTCTGAAACCAAGCCCACCTTCTCTCTTTGGATACTTCAACCGATCCCACGCTAACCAGTGTACTGAGTTTCTATCTTGATTCTGATTCCACCAGTGGTTTTCAATTATATGTTCTATTTCCTCACAAATGCCTTTAGGGAGTTTAAAACAATTCATAGTGAAGACAGGTATAGCCATTGCTATAGCCTTCAACAAGATCTCCTTACCACCTTGAGATAGGAATTTATTGTTCTAACTCTTTGTCTTGCCACAGACATTTTCTAAAATGTATTGAAACAACTCCACCTTTTTCCTACCAAATTGTTCTAGAAGGCCTAAGTATTTACCGCAACCACCTTCATTGTATATTTGGAGGAACCACCTAAGTTGAGTCTTTGTTGTGTCGATAACTCTTTTACCAAATGTCAATGATGGCTTCCTTGTATTTACCTGCTGGCCGGAAGCTCTTTCATACTGAGTTAGGATGTCTTTAATAGCCTTTATCGAGCTTATGTTTGCTTGACAGAAAAAGAGAGAGTCATCTGCAAACAAAAGGTGTGTGACTGGGGGACTTGCATTGCTGATCTTAAGACCTTGAATAACACCTTTAGCCTCTGCTCTTTTCATCATATGGCTTAAAACCTCTGCACAAAGGATTAAAAGATATGGTGAAAGAGGATCTCCTTGACGGATACCCTTTTCAGGTTGTATAAATCCTTGTGGACTGCCATTGATATTGACTGAGAACGTTGGTGTGCGGACACAAGTCATGATCTACTGAATCCATTTGATATCAAATCCGAATCTGAACATTGTTTCCTGAAGGAAATCCCCTTCCAACCGATCATAAGCTTTGGTGATGTCTGTCTTTATCGCCATGTATGAGTTTGAGCATCTGCGTTTCACTTTCAAAGCATGGATAAGCTCATGTGCTATGAGGATGTTATCTGTGATTACTCTTCCAGGTATAAAAGCCGCTTGTTCCTCTGATATGATTTTATCCAAATGCAGCTTCAATCTTGAAACCAGAATTTTTGAAATTATCTTATAACTGACATTGCAAAGGGAAATTGGTCTGAACTCACTCAAATGTCGTGCAACATCAGTTTTTGGGATTAGACAGAGATTCGTGTGATTCAGAGCTTTATCTAGCGAGCCTGAGTTGAAAAACTGGCGTACCTCTTATGTTACCACTTCCTTTGTTGTCTCCCAAAAGTTCTGAAAGAAAGATCCCGTGAATTCATCTGGACCCGGAGCCTTTGTAGCACCAATTGAAAACACTGCTTGTTGTATTTCCTCGTCAGAGATTGGTTTAGTCAAATCCTCATTTATCTCAGGTAACCCGTTGTTGGAACTCATTGAAGACATGGAAATGGTTGTTATGAGGTAAGAGTTCACTTTTGAAGAGGTTGGTGAAATAAATTTGGGCTACTTCACCAATCTGGTTATCACCACAATGTTCAATACCTTCATCATCAAGAATGGAGAAAAGCTTATTTCTGGCAGTATGATTCTTAGATGATGCGAAGAAGTATCTTGTATTTCGATCTCCATTTGATAACCAGGATTTACTGCTCTTCAGCCGCCAAAATTCTTCTTCATCATTATAACTTTATAAGCAATACTCAGTTGTTGTCGAAGCTCTCGTTTACGTTGTGTAGAAGACCATCAGAATGAGCCTTATCTAGTAGATTCTTAAGGATGCTGATTTCTTCTTGTGCATTAGGTTTGTTACGTCGTTTCCAGGAGAAAATAGCTTTTCTACACTCTTGTAATCGTGATGTTAGTTGTGTCTCATGGCCAAGATGTTGATGGTTCCACCCTCTGTTGATTGCATCTTGAAATCCCTCACGATTTAATAGCCGGTTATCATAGCAAAACTGACCTTGACGCGGGTTAAAATCGCTAGTGATAGTAGTGATGACTGGTCTGTGATCTGATTCAAGAAGTTCCAAAAACTCAGCATGCGAAGCTGGATATTGGCCATGCCATTCACTGTTTGCTAGTGTTTTGTCTAGGCAGCAAGCAATATCATGAGAATAACGTTTTCCTGTCCAAGAGAAGGGGTTTCCTTTGAATTTTGGCTCATGAAAGTCACAGACCTGAAGCATGTTACGGAAGTCGGCAAAGGAACTTTCATGTCTAGGTGGACCACCTTTTTTCTCACTATTACTCTTGATTTCATTAAAATCACCAATAGCCATCCAAGGTCCAGTTCTGTTTAAAGTTGTCCGTTCTAATCTTTCCCGAACCAAGTGACGAAGAGATGGATTTGGGTTGCCATATACACAAGACAAATAGAAACCAAATCCATTAATTTTAACATATGTGTCTACAAGATTTAGGGAATGATAAAGAACGGAAACAGAAAGAGAACTATTCCAAAATAGAGCTACACCACCACTTAAGCCTATTGGAGGGACTGTAAACACATGGTCATATCCTAGTTCAGCACCAACTGATCTAACTACGTCATTTCCTTGCTTAGTTTCCATGAGGCAAATGATGTCTGGAGAGAAAGTCTTCTTAATCTCTTTTAGACGTCGAACTGCGAGGTCATTGCCTAAGCCTCTACAGTTCCAAGCGGCTGTCCTCATGGTGGAAGAGGTGGTTCTGGGCCCACCGCGCCTCTCACAAGACTGTTGGGGGAAAGGGTATCCCCGGAGTTACTGGCTTCTCCTTTCTCACTACTCCGTACCTTTGAGCTTTCAGCTTGTTCAGATGAGTCAGGAACATCATCTCTCTTTCTTTTACCACGTGCTTCATGTCTGCATCTGTGATGTCAATAGGGGTACGGTGTACCTCTTGCAGTAGAGATGATGGAGGGTGTATAGCAGGAACAATGTTAGACGGCAAGTGACGTTCTTTATGGTGATCAACCGGGGAAGCTAAAACTTCATGGTGGTTTTCACTATCATCTAACACATCCTCTTGTCTGTATTCAGCAGGGATTTGAGCATGAGCAATTGCTTCATTCACATTCTCTTCCTCATCCAATTCACGAATAACAACTCCTCGATTTTGCTGGCCAACAGGTTGCCCAAACTCTTCAGCATCTTCAGGATCCTCAAATTGTTCTGCTCCTCCATTTTGTAAAACACATGCTCCTGTATCATGGGTGAGCATACCACACACTTCACAAAAGCCACAGAGTCGTTCAAACCTGAAATGCAATAGGGTAAAGATTCCCTCCTGGAATTGGATTTGTCGCTGAAATCGTAGTGGGAGATGAATGTCCCAGTTGATCAAGACACGAACAAATTCGACCCGTGCAGCGGCCTCAGCATCATAGTCCACATCGAGCAGGTTTCCAATGGAACGTCCAATGTGGGATATGACTTCACGGTTAAGAAATTGGAAAGGGATACCTCAAATTTGTACCCAGAACGGAATGAAGTCAATTAGTGGGGGATTGTCATTCGGGTACCAGCGCTGGAGAATTAACATACGGTCGTTAAACGCCCAAGGACCTCGGCGGAGGACCAATTCCAATTCACCCTCTGTGGGGAAGATGAACTGGAATTGATTGCCGGCAACAATCTGGCCATGAATCAACCCAGATTGACCCCAAATGCGGGGCATTGAAGCAATGATAGCGCGCAGATTCTGATGACGTGGGATCACAGGACGTCCCATAAGGATAAATCGATTTTCAGCCGCCGCATTAGCCACCAAATCCGCCGGAATTGCAAGAGGAGCATCATCAGCCCCCAAATTGATGTCTTGGACCGCTCGACGTAAGTTATCAGCCATTTTGAAAAGGATATTGTAGAAACGAAATGGGTATTGGATAGTAGGAAATATCTATGAGAGGATGTGGGTCTCATACAGATCCAGAGATCTATATTTATAGGAGAACCGTGAAGCAACCGCTTTGAGCATCGTGAAGGAAAACCACTTCGCAGAGATAACCGCAACACGTTCGCGTAGTGGGTAGAGTCCCACGACGCCGGTGTAACTAACAGAAACCGTCTCCGAAGAGATCGAAAACAAGTACTGGAGAAAAGTTTGAATCGCCTTTCCAATCGCCCAAAATCGCCCAAAAAAACTTTGTGTTGTTAACATATAAATATTATTTTATTTTTTTAATTATTTATTTTATAAAGAGAGTAATAAATAATTAAATTTCAACAATCACTCTATGCTATATTGATCAAAAACAAAATCTCTATGCTATAAGTATTTTCAATTTTCAAATTTTAAAAGTTCTGATAAATGAATTACTTTTTATTTATTTTTATAAAAAAATATTACTTCATTATTCTTCATAAACTACAAAATAATTACTTATAATATGGAAAAACATATCCAAAAAACTTAAGTCAGTTTTAATCAAAATATAATTTTAAATTATGTCATCTAAAATGTATCATATTTATGTTAACTAGATTTAACAATTTACAAGTAAACTATAGTTTCTTCTATAATGAAATTATTTTTAAAAGATGTATTTCTTCATTATTTAATAAACAAAATTTTACATGATTATAACTTTGGTTTTAAAAGTTCATAAATTATAAATAAAAATGAAAATACTATTTCACTAACAATAAAAACTATAATATTTTTATAATGTGTAACTATAAAAGTATATTAATATAAAAAAAAATTTATAATGTGTAACTATAATATGTATTATGCATCGCTTATTGTTTTTTCACCAATCAAACATTATTTTGTACCGTTTATTTTAGAATAACCGCACTTGTCTCGCAAATATATTTGTTCCGCACGTACCGTAGTTAAACCGTACCGCATTAGCAAATTTTTTGTCCCGCACTACTGAATTCGCATTTACCATTCGAATCATAAAACTTGAATTTATTGGTAAGGAAGAAAAAATAAAATTGAGTGGTCACAGATCACAGAACGACAGACACGTGAGGGGCTCTCATTCGTTTCCTCTGCTACCAAAATTCCATCGCACTCAGAATGACTATTTGGACTAGTTAGAGCACACCAAAATACTTGACATCGAACGTACGGCCAGATTTTAAGCTCGCTAAGACACGTGAACGACCGGAACCGAACCAATCAAACGGATCCTAGATAGTGATGACATCAGCTTGTCGGAAAGGAAATCGAAGGTAAGAAATGTGGAGATCTTAATTGGTTGGTGTTGTTCTCTTATCAACTGCCACGTATATGATTGATCTGTGTAAGTGGTACAACTTTATTTATTCTCCCCTTCCTCATGAGAAAACTTTTGGCTTTTTCTTTCTTTATTTGTCAACCTTTTTGTCAACCAATGAGGCTTCTCCACATGCAGAAATAAGCAGAGCCCACGAAGGCATTGCTTTATTCATCGGTTACAACTAATGATCATAATATAGTACTATATAGTTAAGATTCCGTTCAAGCACGTCTAAACATACGTAAATTTGGCACATATATACAGTACGTATATAGTATATCCCCCTATTATTAAGTATACATAATCAGAACGATTCAACCAAATACTGTTAACGTTCCAAATTCTTCCATGAAGAAATAAATGAAAAATCAAATACGAATTAGCTAGCTAGCAATACATATAAATGAAGCTTAAACTTTCAGTCTAGAAGAAAAAATGAAAACCAGATGCTGTACTTTGTGTATATAGAAAACTTATAACGTGTTCAAATAGACTAGCCACCTTTGTTGATTACATAAATGATGGAAATGTGTGATTGAATATTACTAAGTATAGCTGCAAGAAGGTCGTGATGATACTAATTTGTACAAATTAATCATTAAGAAACAGATATTAAAAGATTTAAGAAGCAAAGCCGTGAATATATATACCTATCATAAAAATATAGGGGGAATGTATGTGGTGAGTCTTCCAATAGCGAAGAGCCAAGTAAGTACACATATAGATCATGATGTGCTTACATTTAAATTGATATATATATATATATATACATCTATTATGTATATATGTAACAAGTTATACATAAGTGTGTTTGTACGTATGTATAATTAATGTGGGAATACAGAAGCTTAGTGAAAAACTTTAATACTTGGTATTACACTGAATAGGGTCCCCATAGTTCATGCATGTATTTTTGTCTCTCAATCAAGGTATGTATATATATCAGATCTGCATTTATAATATTCTTGAGCTCATGATACAATTTGTTAACTACATGCTTTAAATTCATTGATTTAAATACATTTTATGATATATTTGACTATCAGTTAAAATATACGATAGTTGTGAAAATTACGGATGATATATTAAAATCGAGATCTGTAATATGTTTTTGACAAATTTATCGATCTAAAAATAAAAGAAAGAAGCCAAGATTGGTACGAAACCATACAATGGCATCTTTTTGTTTAGCCTTTGCCAATAAATACATGACATTATTACGGTATGTTCTATATATTTAAGCTTTCTTAGCTTCTTCACGCTTGTTCCAACATTAACATCAATTCTTTCCTTATTACTCATCTTATAGTAGCCTAATTAAACAACGTTGCTTGGAGTGATTATTTAAAGTTTGTGATTAGTCACACTCTAAAATCACAATAGCTTATTCCGTACCCCTCTTTGTTTCAGGCAGCAATCACCATCAAAGCCATAGAGTCAGAGCAGCTGTTGTGTCTAGCCTCCATGCGAAGCCACCAAACTCCATTTTCCACACATCACACGGCACCGTTTTGGTATATTTTGTTTCCTGCCACGTGTATTGCATCCTCACCCTACACGTGAAAGCTCGGTAGTTACAATACATCGCCGCCGTCGCCTCCTCCGCCTCTAACCGCACAACAACATCCGGCGACAACAAGGACGAGGATGAATCCTCACCGGAAACATTCCTCCGGTAAGCCTCGTTGACCCACACAACACGGCTCGAAGCATCCGATACGAACGCTGGACACGTGTCTTTACCAAGATTATCAACGATCTCAACGTCCGTAAACCCCACCGCATGGGAACTCAAACTACCATCAGAAACCCCTGTGACGGACTCCACCGTCACCCAAGTCTCCACCTCCGCCGTGACGCCGCCTTTAAACGTACCCCACGTGTTGGTTTCTTGTGTCTCATCTCCGATTATCGTTTTCACCGTCGGATCGAGACTATCCTGTTCCAACGGCGAGTATTCACCGGGAAGATCTGATTTTTCCGGCAAGAGTTGCAACGTCACGACCCCGGCTTGTTCCCGATCATTAGACAAGTCAGATCTGCTCTTCCCTCGACTCGTGCTTCTATTATTCTTCGAAACCCTAACGTACTTACGTTTGGTTCGTTTGCTCATACCGTACGATCCACTGTTATTGTTATCTCCCACGCCACATGGCTGACCACTCGTTGGCTTAGGAGCGATCGGACGGTACCGGAGCATGAGAGCGTCAACGGAAACTTTATCTTGCGCCTTACCGGCGTATCTTAGCGTTCCCAACCACTCATCTTGATCCATTTATCTTTCTCTCTCTTCACAAAAACACTCTCACTCTTTTCTTTCTCTCTCTCTATAGTCTTTGTGTCTGTCTCTCTCCGGTGAGCCGAAAAGATTATCATTCGGGGCAGATGAGGAGGAATGGTAATTCGCCACGTGGCTTTAGGGTTAGCGTAAGATACAGTTATATTATTGGATGGTTTCTGTTCATCTCCTAAGTCCTATGTCATCTTTTTGCACTATATTTATGTCTCTTTTGTTTTTGTTTTTGTTTTTTTTTTGTTTTTTGCAGATTAAGATAAGCGTAACAAAAAAAAATCTGTCTAATTTGTAATTTGATAAAGATTCAAAACAATGCTCTGGTTTCATCTTGTTAAAGTTCTCTCTGATATACGAACTGTTAACTCTCGTGTAATCCATTATTAATGTTATAGTTAGAATAGATAATAAGTATCTTACGATGTCACGCCACATCTATATATGTTTGTTCGACTCATGAACACTCTCTATATGACTATAAGTGCGTACGCTTCTGTATACATGGGAGATCTGTTCAAGAATATATTGTAGGATTTTATATAGCCACATCCATTGTATATGTTTGTTGCATTAGTCTATATATATACCATATAAAAGTGATACGATCGACCAAACATTAACAAAAAATCTTATGCGTGTGAAAATAAAAATCGTTTGAATTATCTTTACAAGCTGAAAATATAAAATCAAGGTCTCATTTAAAGAACTAACGCATTACTTGTCTCTCTTTTTTTTACGTTGCACATATATGGCATACAAAAATGAAGGTTTGATCTGGATTATAATACAATGGCCAATTAATACTACTTATTGAGTCTAAATTCTGGTCACTTAGCTTGAACTTTAATATTTTTTGTAGTTTGATCGATTAGCAAAATGTATGGTCCAACACATAATAGTATTAAATTATGACGGGCCACTATAGACGCAGAGACACACACGTTGTTGAATAGGAGCGATGTGAATATATCTTTACCCACATAGATGCATACACATAGGGCCATATGATAAATTAAATGGTATGGTAAGGTATGGTGATCCAAGGCATCCAATAATTTTGGTTATATTATTACTCATTTTTCTTTTCTTTTCTTATCTGAGATTTGTATGTTATATGAATGCGTGGGTCCTTTGTAAAAACACAATATGCTGTTCTACCTTACTTGATGGCTCTGATTGGTCCTCGCAATCTACAACCAATCATATTTCACTATGTGTCTTCCATTCCTCACTTGAAAAAGCTGTTATGTCATGACTCACCCTTCATTTGAAAATATATACATATATTAAATATGCTTTGTGTACTCATACTTAACATATACTATGTTGAGAGACAAAAGAAAAAGAAAGAAAAAGAAAGAAAAAGACAAATATGGGTGAGAAAACAAATATAAAAATTCACTATAACCTCTATATATTAATAATCGATAAATTAATAAGTAATAACTATATAAATATCAAAATATTATTATCTTGATTTTCTTAATTTATAGTGGTTTAACTGTATTAGTGAAAACGACCGATATTTGCTAACATAACACAGTCGTAAATTATATTTATTTAGCTTGTGTATGGAAAACTGTATTGGAGTGTCTGAAGAAAGTTCTTTTATAGTAATAATAATTTTTTTTTTTTTGGTTCTTTCTTATTTCGTATGTACATTAGAAAGAAAAAAAAAAGTTGATGGAGTTATTATGGAGACTCATAAATATATTTCGGAATAAATTGGGCACGTACAAATTTAAGGTTGGCCCATTAAGGCCCAAATAAGTGATACTGTCGTGTGTCTAGCAGCCGCTGTGTCATCGTGGAACTCCCATTTTCTCTCGTCTCTCTTTTTTACTTCTTCGTTCCTTCCCAACTCGATCGTCTCCGTCGCCGATCTCGTTTCTTCATTTTCCGGTGAGATCCCATCTCTATCCGTATATCTCGTATTCGAATCCTTCGATGTATTCTTCGGGCATTTTTTGATTGATTAGAGCTATCTATATATTCGTCGGATCTGTGTATATAGTTTCAGATTTCTAGGGCTTTTTCGCTTTTTCTTTTATTCGTATATGTTTCGTGAAATCGCATTAGATTCAGTTTTCTGTTTTGATTCAATTTCATTTTTGTTCTTCAGCGAGTTGATTGGTACAAAGCGTTTGATCAAATGGTTGGAGGAGGAATTATCCAGCAAATTCTTAGGAGGAAGCTTCACTCCCAATCAGTTGTGAGATTTTTTTTTTCTTCAGTCTTAATCTTACATTTTCCTCTATTCTAGTATGATTTACGATTTCAGCTTGGGATCTGTTTTTAGAGATTTCTTTGTTATTTGTTTGGGTTCTGTGGGTAAAGCTTTGTGTTTTTGGAGATTCAAATTAGCTAACGAGTGATAGAGAATCATCTCTTGCATTGTTAGTGAAGTTTTTCATTTTTTGGAACATAGACAGGAGACATTGATTTGATTTGTGTGATTTGTCTTCCTGTTATGAACTTTTTAGCATGGCAGGGTCTTTTAGTTATGTTTAGTTTCTGCTTCAATGTGAAAACCTTAGTAGAACGCAGCAATCTCTTGCCAGTCCATTTTGTCTGATCATTGGTTTTGTGTTATCTTGCAGGCAACTCCAGTGTTGTCTTGGTTTTCTTCGAAGAAAACTCATGAGGATGCTGGCTCTTCTGGTGTAAGAGCACTTGCTCTCTTGGGTGCTGGTGTTACAGGACTGTTGAGTTTTTCTACTGTTGCATCTGCTGATGAAGCTGAACACGGATTGGAATCTCCAAATTACCCTTGGCCTCATGATGGCATTCTCAGCTCATATGACCATGCTTCGTGAGTGTTTATCTACATATTTTCACCACTCTCTTTTCTTCTTGTTTTAAAAGTGAAAAGAGTGTGGCTCCTGTTAACTTATATAGATAGGCTGTGCAACTTCAGGCTTCAGCTAATAGATTGATATTGTATTAACTTATGAAGGTTTGTTGTTGTATGCGCAGGATCCGTCGTGGGCATCAAGTTTATCAGCAAGTCTGTGCATCTTGTCATTCAATGTCTCTGATCTCATACCGAGATTTGGTGGGTGTCGCCTACACAGAAGAAGAAGCGAAGGCAATGGCAGCTGAAATCGAGGTAGTAGATGGACCTAATGATGAGGGTGAGTTGTTCACCCGTCCTGGTAAACTTAGTGACCGGTTTCCTCAGCCATATGCGAATGAATCAGCTGCAAGGTTTGCTAATGGTGGAGCTTATCCTCCTGATCTAAGTCTTATAACTAAGGTCTGCTGCAGCTGCTACTTCACTTAAACTTAACAACTGTAAAAACTTGTGTTCTGTGTTCTAAATAGTTTTAATGTTCTGCCTGCCAGGCACGCCACAATGGTCCAAATTATGTCTTTGCTCTTCTGACTGGTTACCGTGATCCTCCTGCTGGCATTTCGGTAAGTTTCTCTCTCATTTTACACATTGGACTTATTCAAATTCAAAGTGCTGGTTATGACAATTCCAATGATAATTGTACAGATAAGAGAGGGGTTACACTACAATCCTTATTTCCCTGGTGGAGCAATTGCTATGCCGAAAATGCTCAACGATGAAGCTGTTGAGTATGAGGATGGTGTCCCCGCCACAGAAGCACAGGTTAGTTTTCCCCCTCTTGAATATTAAAAAACATGAATGTTTAGGCCTTATGGATCTGTCCTTTCTCAGTGTCATGATTTGCTTTTTGATTTACGGTGCAGATGGGTAAAGATATTGTATCATTCTTGGCCTGGGCAGCTGAACCAGAAATGGAAGAGAGGAAATTGGTACGTTTATCTTTCTTTGTTCTCTGGTGAACAATGCATTTTCTCCCTTAGACTTTGCTGTTAAAGTGACACCAATTTCAATCAAAGTTACTAGATTTAGTTAATGACCGAACTAGGGGACTTGAGAGAACTAATTGTTGTACCAAGTGTACATGACGCATAAATGTTGGTTGCACTATTTTCAGATGGGTTTCAAATGGATATTCCTACTCTCTCTCGCTCTGCTCCAAGCTGCGTACTACAGGCGACTGAAATGGTCGGTTCTCAAGTCCCGCAAGCTGGTTCTCGACGTGGTTAACTAAAGCGCCGCTGAAAAGCTTTTGCATCGGCCACACACAGTCGTATTTTTCAACAGTGGATGTTAAAATAGAGAAGAGCCTTTCTCTGGGTAATAACGTGTCTCCATTTTTATGTGTCATAAAAATCTTTGATGAGACAAGTTCTCACCTGTAAGGTGAAAAGACCTCATCGTTCTTCTTTTTTCCTTCGATTATTACTAGAGAGTTTTATTTATGAGGATGATCACGAAAACTTGTTCTTTTTCGCCTCATAATAATCACACATGATTTTGAGATTATGTCATTTGTTATGTTCGTCTCAATAAAGAAGAATTTTGTACTCTGATTTTGTTGTCTATTTTGGGTCGATTCTTTGCATTCTTTGATGCCAAGAGTAGTATACTACTATACTTAGTTAAAAAGGGAAATTATTACAATAAACAACAATAAATAAATGTCAAATGCAACATAGTCTACTCTTTTTTATTTGTATGCTATAATTGATATGGATAAAGTCACATAAAAGTATTAATAATAAACGAAATTACAACACATCCATTACACTGAAAACTTACACATATGATTTTCTCCAATTGCCCTTGTAAATATTGCTTATTCATCTCTCTCGAATAAATATTACCTAATGAACCCCATTTTATAACCTAATGATCCAACGTAAACTATAATAAGAGTATTACTCTTACCATTACGATCTTCCTTTTGCCTATCCGATCAAGCTCTCACAGGCTTTTGTAATACAGCTGAGAGATACACCTGTGCATCCGCCTTCTCTCCAATAACCCATTTAAGCTTCTTATACCCAAACCTCTCGATCAAACGTGTAAGATCTTTCTTCTTCTCGTCGTTTGCGCAGTAGAAGTTATCCAACCAGAACAATCCACCAGGTTTCAAAACCCGATCAAGATCGAACATCAAGAACTCAAGCTTCTCGGGTTTACCCTCAACATCTAATCCGCTAGAAGCATGGATAAGATCGAACACATTGTCAAAAAAAGGGAATCTATGGTCTAAACTCAAGAACAACGGAAAAAGCCCTCTCGCGGCTATGAACTCACTAAACGGAGCACCAATGTTCAACGTGTTAGTGATCACAGTCACGTTCTTCTCAGCCATTCTCGCTACGAAAGTCCCTGATCCACCACTAACATCAAACCCGATTCGAACTTTCCCACTTCCTAAACCCAACACATCATCAATCAAGAAATCGTTCTTCCCCTTAACCTTCACAAACCTATCTTTCTCATTACCTAAATCAAAACAACCAACACATTCCCGGCTAAGTTTCTTACCTTTCAAGCAATCAAAACTCTTGCAACCAAGTCCACTCCAGTTAACACTCTTGTTACTAACAGATCTCCACAACGAATCAGGAAACCGACTCAGATCCTGCTTCTGCACCGTTTTCGCCAAACACCTCCTCCGCGGCAACGGCTCACACGCACGAAGAATCAACTTCTGGCCAAGGCTCCAATCATCAGGACATCTATCAAACACTTTGTATGACATATACTGAGAAATCAAATCCGCAGATTTCTCGCAAGAGTGTCCAACGGAGGACACCATTTCAGTGATCCCTGTACGCGAATCTTTCCCCAAAGGAAGCTGATGACGCTGGAGGAACAATTTGAGCTCAGGTACAATGTTAGGTCGAGAGAGATCAATAGATTCGTATCCAAGCATCTGTTTCTCCATCTGAGCAAGCTTGCGCTGAGACGAATCGATCTCTCGGAGGATCAAAGAGAGGTGCTGAGAGACGAGTGAGATGTTGTTGGAGTGGTGGACGAGTGGCGAGTTAGCTTGGGAATGAGAGGAGAAAGCGTATAAGGCGAAGAGATTCGTGGTGACGACGGAGAACAGCATGAGGAGGTTAACGGCGGAGGAACAAATCGTTGTTCGTCGGAATCTGGCTGTTCCATCGCCGATCTTTAAAGACACAGATCCCATTTTTTAGACTCTCTTCGTCGGTGAGAGGATTGAGTATAAGAGAAGAGCTCAAGTTAAAGTCTCACTATAGCTTGAATCTTCATTGTTGAATCTGCACAGAGAAATTTTCAAAAAAGTTTCACATTTCTTGCTTCGATTACTCCGATTTGAATCATTCAGATCTACCGGGAAAATTCAACAGGATAAATTGCGAAAGTATATGAACAAAAATCAAGATTGATGAATGAACGAACATTGAAGAAGCTTACTAAAGAGACGAAGATTGAGAAAGAGAGAGAGCGAGAGAGCATTACCGTGATTTCAGCACTGGCGAGTGAATTGAATCGCCGACATGATTAGTCTCAGTCAACACGTGAGTGACAACAATTTAACTTCTTTTTATGGGCTTTGATTGCATTTGGGCTTAGTTTTAATCCAACCCATGTGATATAAGCAGCACATACAGTACTTTTAGAGGTCATATGATTTTTTGTTGTTAATGTTAAAAATCTAAAAAAAAACACTTATGCAATCTGTTGTCTTGAAGTAATGCTATTATGTGTAATATTCACTTTAATAAAGATCATTTCACAACATGTACTTAAAAATTCTAATATAGATTGACGAAATGTTTGGAAAAAAAAATGACAGAAAAAAAAAAGCAAAGAATAAGGAAAAGTTAAGAAAGAACTAAGAACAAAGTAAGCAAAACATAACATTTGGTGACGACATTTATCCGGTCTTTATCCACGACATTTATCCCGTGGGTGAGGATGACATGGCATATGCTACATTCCACCCAGTCTTTCTTCACTTCTGTGGGCGACCGAAGATACTTGACCGCGTCAGGATTCCCCTTTGGTGCAACATTAGGCAAGTCTGCAAGCAAGAGGATGCTACCGCTATGCGATCACGTCTTTCATAGGAAGTGTATTTGGGACAATAACATTGACCCTTATGAAATAACTAAAAATAATGAATATTTTATGAACAAAATGGTAATAAAATAAGAAAAAAACCTAATGTTAATACTGTTATTAAACAATTTTATGGACTTGTTAATAAAGAATCATAAATAAATTGAGTTTTGTCTAATTTTGTATGTAATGGGCTTTAAATGTTAATATAATCAATAAAATAAAAACATGATGCTCTTCTTTCTATTGTTGGCACCTCAACATTTTGGAGAATCATGGAACTGACACCTTAGTTAAAACATGCGGTCAATTAAATTATAATAATTATTACAGCTTAACTTTGATATTTAATAATATTCATATCTCTTTCCATATCAATTTTATTAGTTAACTAGGTATTAGTCCACGCAATGCGTGATTGCATGCATGATAGTTTTTATTATATTTCTAAATATTTATAAAAATAATATTTTGTTTTTTTCTAGTAATAATAACATAATCAAATAAGAATTTTTTTCTTAAGATTGTATTATAGTAAACTTGTATCAAACAAAATTATCAAAAAAATAGTAACTATATATAAAAATAATATGTATAAATATTTGTCATTTCAAAGTTTAAAGAAATATAAATAGAAGATATATAATTTTTTTTTTCAGCAGAAGAAAAAGAAGAAGAAGAG
The DNA here is from genome assembly GCF_030686135.1 of Camelina sativa. Classification (NCBI taxonomy): domain Eukaryota; kingdom Viridiplantae; phylum Streptophyta; class Magnoliopsida; order Brassicales; family Brassicaceae; genus Camelina; species Camelina sativa. The sequence continues at coordinate 4,084,288 of NC_141885.1, read as the reverse complement.
AGATATATAAATATATATATATAACTAAAAATATAGCTAAGAAAAATAAAAAATATGAAAATTTAACTAAAGACATTTTATCTCATTTTATCTTGAAAGATAAACAAATTAGTGGGAGAACGAAATTTATAATAATTATGGGGTAGGAGTTACATTTGAGTTAAATGTAGTATTACACATGACATTAAATGTGAGTTAATTAGAAATAAATTTTTAATTTGTTTTGTTTCATTTTATAAAAGGAATACCAAGTGGTCCAATGAAATTTTAAACTTATACATGATTTGTTTTTTTGTTGATACAAACTCATACATATTCAAATTCATATTATTTGGTAAGTGACAAACTAAATTAGTGTTCGTATAGCATCACATGAACTTCAATCTAAATATTTTTAAAAATTTCCAAGGAAAACTTCTATCTTTTTGGTTTCTTTTTCTAAATTTTCACTCATCAATTTAATTTCTAGTGCTAGATTTCATACTTTTATAATTTAATGCATAATTTCTATAATTTAATTTTTATATTAAAATGTGAGTTAAATGTCATGATTAAATATTTTTCATTTGTGGATTAAAATAAATAATTTTCTTAATTGCATTGCCAACTGCACCAATAAGGAGAAAGTGAAACATTACTTTTATGTATATGATTAGATGGTATATTTTAAAAATTATATTCTTTTTCTATATATTACTCCATTTAAATTTGAGTGCTAGAAGAGAATAGAGAATTGGTCATGGATATTTTCAATCTTATGACCTTGAGGGGTGAATATAGTAGAAGAATATTAAAAAAATTATTACTTATAAGATGGTAATCTAAAATAGACAATGAAGATAAACCTTTTAAAACAGCAAAAACAATGTAATATATATATATATATATATACATACATACCTTAAAAACTCCAAAAATATAATTTAGAATTAAGCTTTTACAATGATATTTGAATTGATTTTTTAACCCATACAACAACAACAACAACAAAGATTTGAGGTATAGTAAAAGAGGATGAGAGAATGAATGAATGAGAGAAAAGAGAGTGAGTATTTATAGGAATAGAAGTGATGTAGAATTATATTTAGAAAAATAGGAGTTACATTTCTAAGTTATTATGTGTTTTAGTTATATTCTTTTTCTATATTTTACTCCATTTAAATTTGAGTGTTAGAAGAGAATATAAAATTAGACATAGATCTTTTTAACTTCATGACCTTGTGGGGTGAATATAGTAAAAAAGTATAAAAAATGATTACTTACAAGATGATAATCTAAAATAGACAATGAAGATAAACCTTTTAAAATATCAAAAACTATGAAGATAAACCTTTTAAAACATCAAAAACTATTTATTAATAACAACAACAACAACAACAACAAAAATTTGAGATATAATTGAAGAGGATGAGAGAATGAAAGAATGAATATTTATAGGAATAGAAGTGATGTAAAATTCTAATTTCTTATGTGTTATAATACAATTCTAAATTCTAATTTCTTATATTAAAATGTGAGTTAAATGTCATGATTAAATTTTTTTTTTATTTTTGGATTCAAATAAATAATTTTCTTAATTAATTGCATTTCCAAGTGTACCAATAAGTAGAGAGTCAAACCTTACTTAAGAATAATTATATAACTTGTATACAATAATTATGTCAATTATAGGTGTGCATCATGAATATCTTTAACGGAAGATGTTTTATTAAGTGTGATAGTCGATGAAAATATACACATATATTACAATATAAGGATAAATTAATTATTTGTAAAACGTTATACACATACACTAAAAACATAAGAAAAAAATAAATACAATAATTGACTGCACAAGATATTTATTTTATAAAATAATATACATCATTTTTTATAACATTACTTATTATACGTCTGTCTTTAAGAGGAACTGGTTTTAGTCCTGGATTTGGTGAAAATGCAATAGAGGTGAGTACCAGTGGCCCACTTGCAGCTTCTCATATATGTATATATGTCATGTTTCAATTCTAGAATAAATAACATTAGTTTGTTAAGTGTTAGATATTGAAAGACCAATATATTGTTTACTTGATAAGTTTTAAACACATCTTACAAAAAAAAATTGCACATATCCTAGGTATTTACTCATTTTAAGATGAATGTTTGTTTGTTTTTGTTGTATTTTCTGATTTGGATTTAGAGTATACTCCAAGTTTCCTCAAAATAAAACAATAGAAAAAACAATCTTGCGGCATAGAGCGGGCACGATCCTAGTCATATACTTACAATATAAAAGAGTAAACATGTGTATTTTGTAGAAAAAGTAATAGGGACACTAAATAATATTTCAAGAGGGACAGAATTAAAATTTCTTACCAAATAGGCAAATAATAGTAGTTCTGAAATTTTAACCGTGGCAACTGTCCACTTTACCACTACCTACGTCCGCCCTTGCTTGTACGGCTGCAAGAGATGGGGACTTTCACGATCTCTGAGTTCTTATATCTTGTCTCCTCCCATCCTCGACTCGGAATTTGATCTCAAATCATTACATATTAGAGCTTCTGCTAGTGGATTGCTTTTGATCAAAATTGTAGACTCATACGTAAATGGGTTTAAATTTCGTCCTTGCACTCTTTCTAAAAAAAATTACTATTATTCCAATATTTGTGGCCTTGCTACACGTGTAAAAAATGATGTCGTTTTTGGGCTACAAGGTCTAGGAGTGCATGTACTACTTCGGGAGGATTTATCATGTACATTGACGCCACTACTAGATACGATGATCATAGGTTTGGAAGCTTAAGGATTTGTTGAAATGGGAGTTGGCATGGGATATCAATTTAGTATGTAAAGGAGATTCGTATCAATCACCTTAATGATGATCGGATGTCAATCCTCTATATATATGTAAAGAAGTATATTGTGTATTTACTCCTATATGAATACCATAGTCTCCACTCCTTGTATAAGTACTCCTGTTTATACTTTAATGAGAATCATCCTTCCATATTATGGTAACAGAGCAGTAAGATCTACAAAGACCAAAAATTTTTTATAGTATATATCGAGTTTGGTATTACCTCTAGTCCACTAGCGATGCATCCCTTTGATACCAATATTCTTTATTTGATGAGCCTTGATAAAAAGTGTATGATGTCCATTAATTTGCAGACGCAAAAGTCTATGATGCATAAAGATTCAGATAATTATAGTGACGATAATTGCAATATAGATAATTTATATTTAAATGTCCCATTGTAACGGCTCGTACTGGTATATGTTTGTTTTGGCAGTTTGTGCCCTCACTTTGGATGGATGATGTCCCTTGTCCGCCTCCTTGTGTTCACTGTGGACGACCCTAACTACAAAATTTTATTAAAAATGAACTATCATGTAGCAAATTCTGTTTTCCATTTTTCCATTTTTTTTTTTTTATGTTGTAATTCGAAGACGGCCTTCGCCTTTGGTTTGGTACTCATCCCAAATTTTGGATACCCCTATATGCTGCTTTATTTTTATTTTGTTTCAAAACCTATTCAAAAATATTAGCTCAAGTACGCAGCTATTTACACTTTTGTAATTTGACATATTAACAAGAGTCCCAATTCGATTCGTGTACAGAGAGACCATATATAGATTCATATACAGGAGTGCGTTTACTAACGTTGTTCATTTCGTCGCTTAAGCGGTTTAAAAGGACGTCGTACGTTTATTTAAAGGCATTCAACGTAGCTCTATTTTATAAAATCGGCTACATATTTGGGGTCAAGTTTTCACGGATGTGTTTATATGTCATTAGCGTTATTGTATGTTTTACCAAATCACAACCACAAACCACGAGGAAAGGAAATAGAGACTTAAGAAATTATATAATTGCAATACAGAAAAGAAAAGCTCACAGACTCATGAATCATGACAATTCAGTTTGATGATGTTTAACGATAAAAATGTTTGTGCACGGAATCTGGAATATGCGTTTAGTATCATCATGAAATCCAAAAACTACCACCTCCGAAGCAAGTGGTTTAGTAAGTATGGGAAGAGAAGCTTAATAACGCAAATCACTTCATCCTGCTTCTTCTTTTTGGTAAGCCTATACTCTTCCATAACCCAAGTCACCTCCACATCTTGTCCTTGAAGAACATATCTTTGTTGTACCGTCTTTATAAACTTAAAGACTCTCTTGATACCATGAACCTTCCCTTCCTTCGACTTAACCACCTTATCACGGCCCATGATCCTCCAACAACCGCCATCGCATCCATCGGTTTTACCACAAGCCTTTGTTCGTTTCACGAAGAAGAAACGTCTCTTTTTAAGATCCTCATAGCTCTGTTCAAGACTCACATGCGTCGATGGCTCCACACAGTACACGTCGTTTGAGGTAGACCAAATGTTTCCTTTTTTATCGATGAGCATCTGCAGATAAGATAGATCATCTGGTGAAGAATAAGGTAAACCGATTCCATAATCTGACAACGAGATCCTTGCAGGAAATGGTAACGATTGTGATGTGAAGAGATACGAGAAATGCTTGGCTAGCAAGAAAGTAATCTTGGTTTCGAACATAAGCCTAATCTTGCAAATCACAGCTGCTTCATCATCTCGCTTCCCTCTATTCACAAGCCTATACTCTTCCATTACCCAAGTTCTCTTGTATTCCCTTAGTTTCTTCTTCTCGCAGAACTTGAGAATCCTCTTGAACCCTAGAAACTTCCCGGTCTTCTCTGATCGTATCAGTTTATCATTACCCATGATTCTCCAGCAGCCAGATTCGCATCCATCGGTTTTACCACAATCCTCTGTTCGAGACATAACGAACGCAAAGATAGGGTTTTTAGAATCGAACACCTCCCTCGGATTCTTGTTGAACACGTCTACGTCTTGGAAAAAGTTGTTTGGCTTGGCATTTCCGTTTTTTAGAATCGAATCCAGATGATATGAGATTAACTCATCATCGTCTTCATCATGCACATATAACACATCGTTCTCTATCTCCATCTCCATCTCCATCATGCTTTCTTTGTTGTTTCTTGGGTATGAAGCGAAGTAGAAGAAGAAGAAGACGACGAGAGAACGATACAGACTACTTTACTCATTATATACCGTTAACATCATATTGACTGATTTGCCCTTGTTTATTCTGCAACTACTTTCTTCTTCCATTAATACGTAACGTTGCTCTTTAATGGGCTATGTTTTTACATTGGGCTTAGTTTTAATCCAAAGCCATGTGATCAAACAAACCAGAAAGGGTTCAAAACCGGAAAAGAAAACCACCGGCGCATATGTTTTCCCGGCAATAATCAGAGTTTCCGTCACCGACGTGAGAAAAACATCTCTATATTGGATGAGATGTCTCTTTCACGGGCTCTGCGTAAACACGAATGGCGAGTAAACTTGATCATCTCCATCATCATCACCAATCCACCATCACCAATCTTCAAGGAGATTTGATACTTGTATTGTATATATTGATACTCACCCACCTTCAAGTGCTCACGTAGACGCGAGGTTTTCCTTCCTTTTTAACCTGTAGTTTCTGATTTCTACTAATTATAGTTGACAAGGACCACCAATGTCAAAGCTGGGAAAGGCAAACTAAATTAGATATACTTGTGTTGTAACTTGTAAGTAACTTGTAACGTGGAGACAAAGAGATGAAATAATAACCAAGTCCCACATCGGTAGTCTTAAAACTTGTAAACTTATATATATATATGGTAGAAATCGTTCAGTAGATTGTCAATTGAGCGTGAGATAGAAGTTCCAAGTTCTTAACATGTCTTTGGGGCTAATGAGATTGAAAGATTGAAGAACCATTTCATTAATAGAATAATGGGATGACATAACTCATTCTCGATTGACATTTAAAAAATTTGATGAGCATTCCCATACTATTGATTAATCATGACAACTTTTTTTTTTAAAAAACATTGAATGTAAAAATTTATTTAAAAAAAAACCATTCTTAATTTACAACTCATTCTCGATTGACATTTTTTTTTTTAAATCATTCTATAAATTTTCATAAACATATATGGAATTTTAAACTATTCTATATTAAAGAATTTGATGAGCATTCCCATACTATTGATTAATCATAACAACTTTTTTTTTTTTAAACATTGAATGTAAAAATTTATTCAAAAAAAAACCATTATTAATTTACAACTCATTCTCGATTGACATTTTAAAAAAAAAAAATCATTCTATAAATTTTCATAAACATATATGGGATTTTAAACTATTCTATATTAAAGAATTTGATGAGCATTCCCATACTATTGATTAATTATGACAACTTTTTTTAAAAAAAACAATGAATGTAAAAATGTATTAAAAAAAAACCATTGTTAATATACAACTATGTGTTACTTTAAGTTTGAAAATTATTCTAACATAATGATTAAACCAGTATTTACAACTATGTGTTACTTTAAGTTTGAGAAATTGTTCTAAGATAATGATTAAAGTATCTTCTCCTTTAAGTTTGAGAAAATTGTATACACCATGTCCAACCACCATACCAGTGCACATATTCTGTTCGACAAATTTCACGATTTGCGTTGCCATCGCCATGACGCCTCATATTCCTCTCCATTCAGATATGGTAAATTGTCAATTTAACTGCATATCTCAGAAATGAGAGCTAGGTTTTATTAATCGTTGTTTATGAATACACTATGTTGTGTACTGATGTTTGTCTCATACACAGATCTAGTTTGCCTCATACACAGATCTAGTTTTCTACAGATAAAATCTTCCATAAGGTTGTAAATCTTGATCTAGATACAAGTGAAACAAAGTGGTGAAACTTGCAAATCCTCAAGCTCGTCGAGGTAAGCAATTTTCAATTGTTTGTTTTTTTTTTAGTTTTTCCTGACCTCTTCTTTAAGGTATTTTGATTGTCTAACATCATATTAATTGCATATTTATCAGTCAAATCCTTGTACTAAAAGTGGTTACCTTGTGGACTGGCAATGGAATCAACCGGCACATGTACCGGAATGTTTACTGCTCCATCTTGAGATAGTTGTGTGGTTAAGATATGATTGGCAATGAGAAGATGAGAACAAGGTTTCCAGGTACATTTTAAAAAAAAGGACAATGTTTGAAGAAAGCAATTTTCTCCACAAGATCCCACAGCGGTAAAGAGCCCAAAATGTAAGAAGAGAAAAGCAAGGCATTCAACGAGTTGGCTAGTGTGGTTGGGGCTTCCGAGTCATGTCTCTTTGAGATCAAATGAGTTATCCCATCTCTACATTATTACGTTGTTTGTGATTCACAAAGTTGACTCTTTTTTTTCCTACTTGTATTTCATTGGTCTTTAATTCCAGTCACATGTTTACTGCTTTCTTATTCCTGCTGCCAAGATTATTCGGTCAGTAATTTCTTGGTTTCATACACTTTTGTTTATGCTTTGATCCTTATATTACCTTAAAGTTTGCTTTACTACTCTATGATGATGATTTTGATGTTATACTTATAACTCCGTACTAGATTTTAATCCACGGTATACCGCGGGATAATTTTATTATGATTATTAAAAAAGAATATATTGTATGTTATATTTTTATGTTTATTTTAGTTTGGTTTGATTAATATTTACATTCTATAAGTTTCGTTGGATTGTATTTTTTATTCTGGTTTCGAGTATGTTTTCATAACTATTTAGAATGTTTTTTAAATTGGATTGTTAATTTTACAAAAAAAACAATATGCACATACATGCATATATTAGTAATGACCCACTCGAGATGATTATTTTGTATAACGTTTGGACTTCAATAATATATTTGGTTTCCTAACTAATCAATTGATATATGAATGTGTATCGAAGATGAATACAATCAAGCAAAGCTCATTCATGTCATATAGTGAAGTATTTGTAGAAACTGGGTTTCACACGATGAATTTGTTTGAAGGGGGAAACAAATTCAGTAAAACTATCTCTCTAAGAACTCGAATCAAAATTAGTTAGCAAAAGAGAATCGAAATCTCTTGAGGAAGAAGTTAGGGTTTTCGCTCAAGAACAAGTAAAAGTAGAAGAATTGTATTAATTGTTGGATGGATTACAATGGAGAAGTCTCCCCCCTTTTATACAATTTCGTTTGATCACAAAATATATTAACTTTCCTTGTAGCCCGAAACAAGATATAGAAAGTTCTCATCTCTTCCTCAAGTCAGCCGTCGGGCGAATCAAGAAGTCGGCTTTTCATCGATGGGGTTGGGCCTCTTCGTCCGAACAGGCCTTAAGTATATCATCAGTTAGGACCCTTAACCGGATTTCCGTTTAAGTAATCAATTTATCTTTCTGGTTCAGATCGGTATGTTGGGGGTGCTAAATCCCGCACCAACAATTAGTCCCCCCCCAATTCAGAATATTCGGAAATAAATTCGAATTTTAGAACTTTAGGGAAGAAAATATCAGATCTAAACTATAAAGAAAAAGAGATTTAATATTTATTTACCTTTTACTTAATCCTCCTCCACGTGTCACATACGTCGCATCTGTTAGGTTGGAAGATGAAAGGTCGACTTTTCGTAAGGTTGTCGCCCATTCGATTCTATAAATACGGAACTCCCCTCTTCATTTCTCATTTTTCGCCAACAGCTTCAAGGTACTCCGCTTTGCTCTCTCCTCACTTTGCTTGTTTACGTATATATTTATTTTATATTGCTACCCTCAGCTTCCTCCGCACTCTCTGATCGCCCATCATGACAAACAATTCAGAACTTGTCTCCTCGCCCGAAACCGAAAGTGACCAATTAGTTCGATGCAACTCCAGGCGTAAGGCTCCCAATCCATAATGTATCACACAGATCGGAAGATCTGTCAGACCCAGCTTTGAAGTTCAGCCGCTTTTAACCCGGTGATCGGCTGGAGCTTCTTCCTCTCGAACTCGGCCCTCGAGCCAAGGGTTAAATAGCCCCGAGGATGAAAACACTGAGTCTGCCAACATTAACCTACACCTGGAAGAAGATCGGTTCGTCCCCTTTGGAATCTCGATCGAAGACATTGACCATGTATTAGATCACGAAACACGAATTAGAGGCGAAAAAAATTTGAGTTCGGTCAGATCGGTCAATGATATGTTGAACTCTTGCGGTTTGGGTAACAGCGGCATTACAATCATAATCCCACGGGATGATCAACGCCCCTGGAGCCCTCCGGAAGGATACATCTGTCTTTATGAAGACTATTTCACTGAATGTCGGCTTTGGTTTCCGATTCCAGCTTTACTATCGTTGTACGCTCAACGACGCAGGATACTGATATGCCTATTCGCTCCAGGCAGTATTTGTAACTTCATTGCTGCTATTACTATAGCGACCGAAGTTGGAATTGAGATCGGAGTTCAATGCTTCGAACAATTTAGAGCGATGGGCAAAGCGAGGACAATGTTCCCAAGTTTCGCGAGTTCTCTTGGGCAAGCCTCAGAACCTATCGGATCATGCGTAATCGAGGCTAGCGCCCTCGAAACTGTGCATTGAACTCCCTCAATGAAGGCCTATCTGACAACGTCCCTGTTCAAGACGTTGATGAACATGTCGACATAGTCGGGTTGGAGGACACCGTGGAAGCAGGTGATCCTTCTTTAATTCCAGATGAGGCTAACTCCCCGACCGCTGAATAGAACATCCTTCCGCCTGAAACTGGGGAGAGAAGAAAAAAGAAGAAGAAGAAGCAGAATAAGGGGAAGCAAATCGGGGATCCTGAATCGCAATCCAAGGTCAATCGCAAACGCTCGGCTAACGATGCCGGGTTGGAATCCGCTGATCAATTCCGCTAAAAAAGGGGAAACGACAGAACTGATCGATTTGACTTCGACTACTTTGGTGACGGTCCCCTGGTAACGAGCCAAGCAGCCTCCGGTGAACTCTTTCGGAATCTGAAGATGTCCTCTTGGATTCTTCCAGAAGCAGGCAAATTGGAGTTCGAACAAGCATACCTTGACATAGCTGAATCCCATTTAATGGTCTGTATTACTATTTTCCCTCAACTTGTTTGAACTTTGTATGGGCGATCTGACGCTCCTTCTTCTTTTCTCTTCTTTTCTTTTGTTGAACAGACCGCTGCTAAAATCAACAAGGTGACTCAATTATATGATAGGCGGTTGAAGTTAGTATCAACTTCTGGATTCGAGTTCGATAAAGTAAAGGAATGCTTAGAACAGGTTCGAACGAATAGCAAGGCCAAAGATGACTAGATCAAGGAGCTAGAAGCTATTATCGCTGAAAAAGACGAATTCATTGCGAATTCTGAAGCGAAGATTGGCAATCTGAACTCCCAGACGCTTACTCTCGAAGAAGAGAAATCCAGACTGCAGCAGGAGTGGGATGAATTGAAGGCCAAGCTGGACTGTGAAGTCAACAGACTCCGCCAGGATTGTCTGGAAAAAGTGCAACGAATTGCGAAGAAGGCACAAACTCGACTGGACAGGGTGAAAGCCTACATGCTTGAGCAAAATACGGTAGTTCGCCCCAAGGAGGATATGCTAAACCAGGCTTTTGGGATTCATGAGATGGTGCGGTATTTGATCGAAAAAGGGGTAGTCATTCCTGAGAGCAAATCGCGAAGATCAACAAGAAGAAGGCAGAGGCCCAGGAACGTGTCGATGCGTTGGACGTCATCGAACTGGGAGAGAATGACCTTGTCATGTCTCCTGATCAGCTTGGCTTCGGACTTCTCCGTCCTGGGGTTATGGCTCCGGATTCCGTACGACATCAACACGGATCTAATACTGCCGCTTTTTAGGCTAATCTGTCAGATGATTTGGATGCTTAACTGCTTTTATTTTTAATTAACTATGAACTCTTTTGGATCCGGGTTTTTAAAAAACCCTTGTAATAACATTACCCCTTTTATATTAATGAGTTTTGTCCGAACTAACGAGAGAGGAATGACGATGAATGTATTTCATTGATAAAGTATGTATATATATACATATATATTATTATTATTATTATTGACACGTGGCTAGAGACATTGAATGTCTGCACAGTCTTTAATTGCGACCCTCGGGACACAGTGAGAAATTTGCTGCATTCTGATTGGTAGAATCAATGGCGGTTGTTCGCAGAGTTTGAGTATAAATAGAGGAAGAGTTGGATCCTTGGTAGACATTCGCAACTTCTTTGAAAAGTAAAAGGAAAAAGATGCCAGTTACTACCTGATCTGCATGGTTAAGGAGGGCCCGGGAAAGGATAGACGCCGCATCTAGCGGTCGGGATCCAAACTTGCCGGATAACCCCCCCCTCAAGAAGTACGAGAAACGTCCCGATCTCGTGAGTTCGCTCCGAGCTCCAACACCATCGTCCCGGGGGTGTCTCCTTTACAATTGGAGCTTCGAGGGTACCGAGCTCATCGTAAATGAATGGGTGCGTATATCAAGGTGCTTCGCCCGAAGCTTAACCAGCTCCATCGTCTCTACCGTTTGGAAGGGACCATTCAAGTTCTGGACGGGCTTATTGACGAAGGTTTCTTCCTGGCGCAGTGGCGTATGGACCGCCTACTTGTTGAGCATGCAGCATGCAAAGAACTGGTCGACCGTATGAAGGGGCCTGATCTACCTGAAAGCAACCACGAACCCCTGGGAGAAACTACCTTCCCGTTCATAACAGATGTCTGGGCCTACCGAGCTTGTCTGAAGAGGTTGATCCAGTTTGTTAATTATCTGGAGTCGACGGGTCAAGCCTTCCGTGAACGTCATCTAGTTGAGGGCCCATGTGCCTTCATAGAACTCATGATGTCCGAGGGGTCCGGGTTGCCAATTGAAAGGCTAGAAGCTTTGTAGCGGGTACACCGATAGAAAGCTTACCGCTTAGAATTGTTTTTAGGATATTATTTTTATTATTATTTTTCCCTTTTGTTTTTCTTTTCTTCTTCTTCTTTTTTTTTTTTTTTTTTGTGAAACTTTAGCGATGCTGAGCTGCCGAACTGAATGTAATTGACTCACATTCAATGGAAATTTCGACTCTGTTTCCTGTTTTAGTCAAGTTTTATTTATGTCGAACTGTATGCAATTGACTCACACATTCAATGGGAATCTCGACAAAAATAAACTTTATTGAAATTCTAGCTGCATTTGTTCAATCTTTAACAAAAGATGAGGAATTGCCTACGTACGCTGAAACAGGGATCAAGCCAGTCGTAGTTCATACTACAAACGAAACATAGGTGGAGGTCGGGTTCCCGAAACCCCCTAGGTAAGGTCATAAGGGCGACCTAATAATAGTAACGCTTTAAGTGCGCCGCGTTCCACGAATTCAGGATTCGTTCTCCACACATGGTCATAAGCTCGTAAACGCCAGGGCGAACTGCTTTGGATCTGAGATATGGCCCTTCCCACCGAGCGCCGAGTTTACCGAGCACCGAGTTTACCGGCGTTGGGTTCTCTGGTATTCTCGTAAACTTCTCGTAGGACCAAGTCACCTTCGCTGAAACGCCGCTGACGAACAGTCTTATTATAATAACTAGTTGCTGCATCTTGGTAGTGTTGAATCTGAACTAAGGCTTGGTTGCGTAATTCCTCAGCGAAGTTGATATGATCGATTAGCATGTTGTCATTAAGACTAGGATTATCAACCATCATGGTTCGACGAAGTGTGGGACACCTGCTTCTGCCGAGGCGAGTGCCTCAATCCCATATGCCAGAGAAAAAGGGGATTGTCCTGTAGATCGCCGAGAGATTGTTCGGTATGACCATAATACACCATCAAGATGATCTTCCCACGCGCCTTTCCTCCGACAAAGTCGTTTCTTTGGCCCATCAAAAATCGCTGTGTTCGTCGCCTTGGCTTGACCGTTACCTTGGGGATATCGGGGAGTCGATGTACTTAGGCGAATTTGCCACTTACTCAAGAAACGCCTGGTAATGAGCAAAGTGAACTGCATACCATTATCGGTGACGATCTCGTAAGGTAATCCGTGACGACATATGATGGTTTTCCATATAAAGTTAGTGACGTCCAAAGACTGGATCTTGGTGAATGACTCCGCTTCTACCCATTTGGGGAAGTAATCGGTGAGTACCAGGATGAACTTCTTGGATCTCGAAGGCGGCAGAGGGCCTACGAAATCCATGGCCCAACGCATGAAAGGATATGGAGCCGTAACAGTGCTTAGCAGTTCGGGTGGCACGTGTCGCATTGGCCCGTGACGTTGGCAAGCCTCAAACTTCCCCGAAAAAGCTTCGCAATCAGCAACCATGGTTGGCCAGTAATGACCATCCTTCTTGATCTTTAAAGCAAGCGCCCGTCCGCCAAAGTGGCTACCACCGTCGCCTTCGTGTACCTCCATCATGATTCGCTCGGCTTCTTCGCGACTAACACAGGTAAGGAAAACTCCGGACAAACTGCGACGGTATAAGTTGCCATCCAAGAGGATGTATCTACCGCTTCGAGCCTTCAGACGCCGGGCTGCCCAACGATCTGGCGGGACGATTCCTTCGGAGATATAAAGCTTAATCTCGATTTGCCAATCATCGGGTGGCTTTGTGACATCCGTCAGGTCTTCTATAGGCTCGTTAACTTCCATCGAAACCGAATTGTCATTGATAACGGAGACCAGGCTGGCTAGATCGATGTTGGGTGTCTCGACGCACTCAACAGGAATTGTGCACCGTAAATCTGGATCCGAGTAATTTACCAAGAATGCAAGAGCATCTGCCGATGTGTTTTCGTTTCGCGGAACTTTTGTCAGAGAAAAAGAAATGAACTCCTCAGACAATGTCCGGACCAATTGGCGGTATGCTCCCATTCGCTCGTTCTCAGTGTCGAATTCACCACTGAACTGACTGACTACCAGCTGGGAAACACAGTTGACTTGCAGGTGTGTTACTCCGAGCCCCCGCGCTAACCGTAGCCCTGCGAGAATAGCCTCGTATTCCGTTTCGTTATTGGATGCTTTGAAATTGAGTTTTAATGCTTGTTCAAGCACTTCGCCGCTGGGAGATCGGAGAATGAGTCCCACGCTGGATCCCTGATGAGATGATGAACCGTCGACAAACATGGTCCAAAGCTTTTCCTTAGGTTTTGGATCTCCGAGCTCAGGAGAATGCTCAGTAATGAAATCGGCTAGGACCTGTGAATTCAAGCTTGGTCGAGAACGGTATTCGATGTCGTACTCGCTCAACTCGACCGCCCATTTTGCCATTCGTCCGGACTAAAGGGGGCTATGGAGGATAGTTCGGAGCGGCTGGTCGATAAACACGATGATGGAATGTGACTGGAAGTAAGGTTGAAGTTTACGCGCAGCGGCGATCACAGCGAGAGCCAATTTTTCTAATGTAGGATATCTTGATTCTGCATCGTTGAGGGCATAACTTTATAACACTAGGTTCCTGTGTCCGTGATGAATGCCGTTTTTTTGCGATCCGTCGAACTCATGGCGATCTGTTGTAGCTTCGACAAGTCGGTCTATGTGCGGCAAAGGGAAGTTATCCTTAGGACACACCTTGTTGACATCGGTGAAGTCCACGACCAGGTTGGCCAACCAATCTGGGTACAGGACTTCCATTATTTGATCTGCTTTGAGTAGGCGTTCGACTTCGTCTTGGACTGCTTTTGCCCGATCTTGACCCAGACGCCTGCGTTTTTGCCTAACTAGTTTGAATGTTGGGTCGATATTGAGCCTGTGGCAGATGACGTTGGGGCTAATTCCGACCATATACTTTGTCGACCAAGCAAATGTGGAAGACCGAGTTTGCAGAAAAGCGATGAGCTGTGCCTTAACATTGTCCTCCAGTTCGGCCCCCACCCCGACAGTTTGTGATAGATCCGTAGGGTCGATGTTTACTTGGATTATTCGACATTCCAAAGATTTGAGCAGGTCTCGCTCTGGCTTATGGGGACCAAAGATATGGTCCCCGCTTTGTAATTGTTATGCTTCCTGATTTTTCCTTTGCTTCTTTTCGATGACGGAACAAGTTTGGGTCATCCTTTGATCGCCATATAGCGTAGAGATCCCTATTGGGCTAGGGAATTTAAGGCAGAGATGGTAGGTTGACGGTACGGCTTGCATCGCGTATATCCATGGTGACCCTAGAATGGCGTCGTAAATTGGGGGTGCATCGACGACCACAAATTTAGTTTTTCGGGTCACTCTTCCATCACGCACTTGCAGTTTTACATTGCCCATCGACATTTTACCGATCCCATCGTAGCCGGTCAACGTTCGGGTGTGATGCCCATCTTCTCTAATGTTTGCCAGAATAGAACATTTACGGTACTTCCAGTATCCACCAAGACTCTTTCGACGTCGAATTCGCCGAGTGAGGGTGTTGAATCCCTTTGGCATCTTCCGCGGTGAACGATATGGGATCCAAACAGAGCGGGGGTTCGTCCGAGGCCGCTTGAATACTGCAAATTTGGCGTGCCCTCTTTTTTAATTCCCGAACGGAATCAGTGCAATCTTCTAGCGGGCCAAGTATCATGGTTATTCGACCTCGGTGAGGGGAGTTAGCTCGCTCGGGGTTCTGTCCCCATTGTCTCTTTGGGGGACCGGGTAGCTCGTTTTCTTGGGGCGTCTCTTCTTGATGGTCGGCAAACACCTGATTTGCTGGCTGTAGAATATGGTTAGTCGGGCCGTTGTTTGCATAACCGCGACCACCTGCCCCGACCACCATTAGATCGACCACCCCGCCAGCCTCCACGGCGACCTCTTCCCCCTCGGGAACCTCGGGGTTGAAAAACGGTTTCCACTTCGCCCGCAAGATATTTTCCATAGAGATAATTCTTTAAGTGCATACACTCGTGTGTGGAGTTGCCAGGTACCATATGGAAGTCGCAGTAAAATTACTTTGGATCGGGTGCCGACTTAGTGTGTCCGTCGACTTTGGAAACTGTGTGAACTATCCCCTTCTTTCGGTCCTGAGGGTCGGGATGTTTCTGGGGCTCGTTGTATTCCTCCCGATTCCTGACTCTCGTGGGAGCTGGAGGTTCTGGTACAGTTTTCGCGGCCTACCGGACATCTTCATCTTCCACGAGTGCAAATCGGGAGGCTCGATGTAGCGCTTCATCGAGGTCTTTGGGTTCTCGGATGTTGAGGTCTTTCGTAAGGCAGAACCGGGAAGTAGACCTTTTCTGAAAGCGGCGATTGCGGCATCCTCTGGGACCGAAACGTTTGCCAGTTTTTCTTTAAATCTGCCTAGGAAGCTTCCAATGGGCTCGCCTGGTTCTTGTGCCATCTCCCAGAGAGCCTAACTCGTTACGCCTCGTTCGATGAAAATTCGATAATGCTTAAGGAAAGCTGTTGAAAATTGGGTGTAGTTATCGATCGAGATCGATCCAAGCCTTGTGAACCAAGTTAAGGCGGGACCAGAAAGACTGTCGACGAACAGTTGGCAGCATCCAATATCCCTCTGTTCGTCAGTAAACCGCGCCTAGGCCACTGTTGCCATGAACGACGTCATGAAAACGACTGGATCCTTATCTCCGAGATAGGTTGGGAGCTTCAACTTGACGTTTGGTATGGCGGCCTGCAGGATCCGCTGTGTGAAAGGAGTACGGCGAGTAACTTCGATAATCCTGTCGATTTCAGGGGTTGTACTGATAGCCCGATGGAGGAGAGAATTCATGCCGCGAATCTGCGACTGGATTTCCTCAATCTCAAGGCGAGGTCCCATGCTTGTTGAAGGGGCGGCCTGGATGACCGGGGTCTCACGGATCCGTGAGTTTAGATTCGGCGGCTGGATGACCGATGTCGCCAGGGGAGGAAGAGTTCTTCGTTCCGCTTGGTCGACGTCGGTATGTCCGAGAAGTCGAGATAACGCGTAAGATCGCCTGCCCTGGTTGCGAGCGATTGCTCCGTAGAGAGTGGTGACGGGGTCGTCTGAGTTACGACAGCATCGACTTTGCGGTTGGTGTCAGAGATCATCTGGTAGATCTCCCTTGGTCATGGTGCCGAACAAGACCTTAAAGTCTTCCATGGAGACAACCTGCGGGATTGGTACTGCCATCGTTGCACGATCAAAGGAGTCTTCGGTTCGGACGCCAGGTTGCTGCTCCGTAAGACGCGTCGTTTCCCCGTTCGAAGGTTGTTCGTACGAGCGCTCTGCTTCGAGATCGTCCGGGTGTTCGCGGGTTCGCTCCACCCCCTGGTCGAGGTTGCCTTCGAGTCCGGTTTAAGTTGGGAGTTTGGTGCGGTTATCGGTCAAATCTACCGAAGCGGTGGTGTTGCGACGAACATATATGGCGGTGCATTGCGTGGTTGGAGCATCACCTCGTGCTACGGTATTACCCTGGGAAGACGTGAGGCCCGTGATATCAGATACATTTGAAGAGGTGCGATTTGCCTCTGTGTTGGACATCAGAGACATCGTTGTTAGTTCTTGAGAAATTGACTTGTAAAGACAATTTTGCGTCCCCACAGATGGCGCCAATTGTAGAAATTGGGTTTCACACAATGAATTTGTTTGAAGGGGAAAACAAATTCAGTAAAGCTATCTCTCTAAGAACACGAATCTAAACTAGTTAGCAAAAGGGAATCGAAATCTCTTGAGGAAGAAGTTAGGATTTTCGCTTAAGAACAAGTAAAAGTAGAAGAATTGTATTAATTGTTGGATAGATTACAATGGAGAAGTCTCTCCCCTTTTATACAATTTCGTTTGATCACAAAATATATTAACTTTCCTTGTAGCCCGAAACAAGATATGGAAAGTTCTCATTTCTTCCTCAAGTCGGCCGTCGAGCGAATCAAGAAGTCGGCTTTTCATCAATGGGGTTGGGCCTCTTCGTCCGAACAGGCCTTAAGTAGATCATCATTTAGGACTCTGAACCGGATTCCCGGTTAAGTAATCAATTTATCTTTCTGGTTCAGATCGGTATGTTGGGGGTGCTAAATTCCGCACCAACAGTATTATTTACCAACATAAAGATAAACACTCATATATTTTGATTAGACATATTTTTTTTAACTCTAACTGATATATGTAAGTATGTAACTAACAAATGTAGTTTCATAGGTGAAGTTTAATACACTCGATAAGCATCCGAACATCCGTCCCGTTTAGCCAAGATCAAATAGTTGGAATTAAAAATAGGATCCCTCCCGTTTAGTTTGGACATCTTGTACAGATGATAGGTTTGGTCGAAATTGACCACTTGCATGGGCAAGACCAAATGTCTCAATGAACTCCCAATCACGAACAGAGAATTCACATAACGTGAAACCAAATACTTTTTGTTAGAAGCATGGTTCTTAACACTCAAGAAAAGAAGAAAGAAAAAAAAATCTAGATTAACAAATCAAATCAAAACTACATAAAAAGTAAAATGATAATAAAATAGTGCATAATTAAAAAGGATAATAGGCTCTCCTATAGTTTGCAAGAATCATTAGTAAAACCAACCGTGGAACGAACGTTAGGATCGATAGCTATGACGATCCACCCCACTATTATAGAACTTGTTGCAATCCACATAATTAGTCCTGAATCGGTCAACGGTTTAGCAATTGAACCATCGATGAACCCAATCTTTTGTTTTGCTTTGAGAAAACTCCGGATATTGGTGGACCATTCCGCATAGTTATCTTCTCGAAGTAGAACCGTGGGGATCAAGGGACCCGGAATATCAGAGAGCTTAAAGTAGCTTGAAGAAGTAGAAGATCTGCTACTGCTTGTACCATCATCACCACCATCAGGAGGAGAAATGGCAATGTTTGGCTCACTCATAGTTGCTAACAAATACAAATTATGAATGTAAAGAAGTACAAGTGTTTTGAGTATTTCCTATAATCAATCGTTGTACAAGTACAAATTATGAATGTAAACCCAAACGAGAACTAACCTTCAAGGGGTAATAAGGATCAATGTAGAGTCTGGTAGACAAAGCACAGGAAAGACAGATGTAGATCTGAGCTCTAATTACAGATGATTAAAACAGTGATAAGGGTATCTCCATCAAAGGATTTAACCAAAGTTGCTTAAAACAAATTTTATTATTAATTTTGAAAAAAGTGAAATTATGAACTTTTTAAGAAACTTTATAATTTCATGGGTACATTGATGGTTGTTAAATTTGGAATTCTTAAACTTTACTTTTCTATTTTGAAGTACAAATATACCACCTTTTAGTGAAACGAGATGCATTATAATTGGGTGTTAACAAGACCATGTCTTGTCTTGTGGAACATAAAAGATACTGTAAATTAAATGATTCTGTCTCATGGGCTTTTGTTTAACATTGGGCTTAGTTCAATCCAGCCCATATGATTAAACAAACCCTTCTTGTCCGTTAAGTGGGGGTTCAAAATTGGAAACAAGGAGCGGAGTGAAAACCACCGGCGCACATGTTTTTCCGGCGGTAATAAGAGATTTCTTCACCGTCGTGAGAATAAACATCTCTATATGGACGAGATGTCTCTTTCACGGGACTCGCATAAACACAAATGGCGAACAAACCTGATCATCATCACCAATCTTCAAGGAGATTGATACTTGTATTGTATTTCACCAGTGTTGTTGGGATTGGATTCGTCGCAGCTTTCCTTTTTCTGTCTTCTTCTTCTTCTTCAAATCTCTCCTTCACCGCCGTTTCTTCAATCTTGGTTCCCGTTAACCGGCCGGAGATTCAGATTCCCAAGGTCCCTTTTGCTTAATCTTTTCAATTGATAGGTTTTAGCTATTCTTAGGTTTGAGGAACGATGAGTTTATCATCTCTAAGAAGATTGATGATTTGTGTGTGTTTTAGGGTTTATCAGCTATTCTTCCTTTCTACGTTTCAATTGATTGTGTTTTTAATTAGGGTTTAGCTCTTCTGAGTTGTTTTTTTTTTATAGATTTCATCATTCTTCACTTGCAGAGAAGCAAACAAACGAATGATACAAAAGATCATGTCCGATTATTATCTGCAACATTCGCCGATATACCGGCGCCGGAGTTACAATGGGAGCAAATGCAATCTTCTCCAGTTCCACGTCTTGATGGATACTCTGTTCAAATCAAAAACCTTTTGTATGTCTTCTCTGGTTACGGCAGTCTAGACTATGTAAGGAGCTTGTTTATTTCTATACTCAAATTGCAAAGTTCTTTGAAGAAATGTGTTGAGAAGAGATTTGAATGATCACTTGATTTGTTTTGCCTCAGGTTCATTCTCATGTGGATGTGTTCAATTTCACAGACAATAAGTGGTGTGAGAGATTCGACACTCCAAAAGAGATGGCGAATTCGCACCTTGGGATTGTGACGGATGGACGGTATGTGTATGTGGTTTCAGGGCAGCTTGGTCCTCAATGCAGAGGACCTACCTCTCGTTCCTTTGTTTTAGACTCATTCACAAAGACATGGCTCGAGTTCCCTTCACTACCAGCTCCAAGGTAAAGACTTTAGATCAAGAAGATGTACTTATGTTGTTTCTGTATAGTCAAGTTCGATCATCGAGCTCCGTTTTTTTGGATTCAGGTATGCTCCAGCAACTCAGATATGGAGAGGGAGGCTTCATGTGATGGGTGGAAGCAAAGAGAATCGCAATGCTGTTGCTTTTGACCATTGGAGCATAGCTGTAAAAGATGGAAAAGCCCTTGACGAATGGCGAGAAGAAGTTCCAATCCCTCGAGGTGGACCACACAGGTTTTGTATTGTCTTTAAGTCACTGCCTGGTTTTGCCTTTTGATTTGAGTCCCTTAAGGTTGCTAATATTGCGGTTTACGCTGTGTAGGGCTTGTGTAGTTGCTAACGATAAACTGCTTGTGATCGGTGGCCAAGAAGGTGACTTCATGGCCAAACCTAACTCACCCATCTTCAAGTGCTCACGTAGACGCGAGGTTTACCTTCCTCTTTAATCTGTAGTTTCTGATTTTCACTGATTCAATTTTTTGAGCATTGACTGTTGAGCATTTAAAAACCAAACCAGAATTTTTTTGACTTCAGTCAAAACTGAAAGAACCAAAGGCACGCCTCTAGTTTCTAATGTTTTGGTCGCATTTCAGATCTTTAATGGTGAGGTGTACATGATGGACGAGGAGATGAAGTGGAAAATGCTGCCACCAATGCCAAAGAACAATTCCCACATTGAATCTGCATGGATCATTGTCAATAACTCAATCGTTATCGTTGGTGGTACCACAGATTGGCATCCAGTGACGAAAAGGCTTGTTCTTGTTGGAGAGATTTTCCGGTTCCAGTTAGATACTTTGGTTAGTGATACTATCATCATCATCTCAATCATAGCTCTTTGTTCTTTTGTTTCTTAAAACTGAATATGAAATATTTTTGCAGACTTGGTCTGTGATTGGACGGTTACCATTCCGTGTCAAAACAGCCATGGCCGGATTCTGGAACGGTTATCTGTACTTCACATCGGGGCAGCGAGATAGAGGACCGGATAATCCACAGCCTGGTAAAGTTATTGGAGAAATGCGGAGAACCAAGTTGAAGTTTTAATTGATTTGAAATTACTCTACTTTTTTAATAGAAGAATCATTGGTTTTTAGACAGAAGACAAACTTGTCCTAGTCTACTACACAGTACGACATGAAAAATTGCTATCAAGACAACTAAATTAAGATTTAAACTGTAAAAACTGTTCAGACTATCAAATGTATATTATACAAGTACCCCCCAATGTCAAAGCTGGGAACGACAAAGTAAATTAGATTTACTTGTGTTGTAACTTGTAATGAACAACGTGGAGACAAAAAGATGAAATAGTAACCGAGTCCCACATCGGTAGTCTTAAAACTTGTGAACTCATATATCTAAGGTAGAAATCGTTCAATCAATTGTCAATTGAGAGTGAGATAGAAGCTCCCAGTTCTTAACATGTCTTTGGGGCTAATGAGATCGAAAGATTGAAGAACCATTTCATTAATAGAATCACGGGGTGACATAACTCATTCTCAATTGACATTTTAATTTTTTTTTTTAAATTATTAGATGTTCACAGTTCTTAACATGTCAATGGGGCTAATTCAATCGAATGATTGAAGAACCATTGTTACATTAATAGATGAATGTGAATCTACCCCTTGCCGATTGATATTTTACAACACTACATAAATTAGATAACACTATAATTCAACATTCTATTAGATTCACTCGTTCAATACTATTTTAAAAAAATCATTCTAGAAATTTTCATTAACATATGTATAGAGGATTTTAAGAATTCTTCTATACTAAAGGACTTGATGAGCATTCTTGTAGTATCGGTTAATCCTGTGAAATTTCTTGAGTCTTGAGACGTCAGGTGGAGGCTGAGGGTAGATTTTGTAAAACTTGATGCTTTGAAAGGTTTGCCCTATCATCTTGGCTCATATCATCTATAGCTTGCATTCGAGCAGCTGTTGCATCTTGCCTTGCTTTTTTGGCTTCTTGAACCTGCTCTTTGACAAATTCTTTGAATTCATCCTATTGTTCCGGATACTTCTTCAGCTTCAATCAAGTTATCAACAAATTCCTCAAGTCTAACAAACCTCAAGTCGAATTCACATACAACTGGCGGCTCAGATGGGAACAGTAATTGCACCTCACTAGTCCGTTCGTGTTCATCTTCCCTGAATAGGTCATAGAAATAACGAAGGCAGTAGTTGAACTTTCAAAACACGCTCGTCCTTGAGATGTCTTAGATCACTTCTCCTTTGACTACAGACCAGGATAAAGATTTGAGACTTTAACCAACCAATTTGTCGTGATCTTTCTTCAAAGGGAATATAAGGAACCCAGTCCATTTTCATCTGCTTCATTGGTATGATGTCTTCCACTGCACTTTGAATTGATTCGACTGTTATCTTATCTGAAGGCGGAAAGAGTGATTCGACAGCAATAGCTGTCAAGACAAGGACAGCCTTGTTTACGTCTTTGTAGAGGAGGTTGTCCATTGACGAAAACATAATTAAACGTTATTCCCATAGAGCATTCCTCCTTCCTCCAATGCCTCTTCAAGATGTTTGAAATCCCAATTGTGTTCATAAATTGCATCTAACAGTTTCCACTCAATCCTCTGATAGAGTTGCATATGAGAGAATAGGCTCATAAGGCCCATGGGCCCTTAATGTCTCCCCAAAACCTAGGTTATGAGGAGAGGAACCCATGAGCACTTATATATTACTACTCTCTCCCCTATCTCTACCGATATGGGATCTTATCAATACCCCGCCCATCGAGTAGCGACGTCTCGGCGCTAGCGGCTTCGGGTCATACAGGCGGCCTTCACATCAGCCCATACCCGCACCCGCACCCATACTAGCCATACCGAGCCGGCAGGTCGGACCAATTGATAGAGTTGCATATGAGAGAATGCCCTCATAAAGCCCATGGGCCCTTAATGTCTCCCCAAAACCTAGGTTATGAGGAGAGGAACCCATGAGCACTTAATATATTACTACTCTCTCCCCTATCTCTACCGATGTGGGATCTTATCATCCCCATTGGAAACACAGCCTTCCACAAATCTTGCAAATTACGTTTCTCCTCAAAGTAGTCTGGTTTGGTTGCTTGGGCTTTCTTAGCTCCCGGAGCCTGTTTCTTCTCATCTTTACTCTCAATCTCCTTCTTCGTTATCCTATTTCGTTTACCCCCACTCTTCTTCTTATTCTCATTCATTCTCTCGGCCGTATCGTTCTCCTGCCCCTGATACTGAGAAGGAGAAGCATCTTCCTTCATTGAGAAATCAGTTTTCAGTGGTTCTTTCTCTTTCTTTTTTCTCTCTCCGTCTTCTTCATCTACCTTCTGATGGGGTCGAAGTGGAGGGAAGATCTCCTGCGTCGATGCCTCTAAAGACGCAGCCATCACCTCATCGTTCTGAATCTCCGCAACAGCATAAGTGACCTGCTTCCGACCCAATCGTTTTCTTTGCTCCTTTCCTCATTGCACCAAACGAGAGTAGAGGTGAGTCGTCAAAGTAGGAACACCGAAAGCAAAGAGAATTAGAGTTGAAAAGACCTAAGATATTTATCCAAAGAAGTAGTTTCTTAAAACCCAAGGAATCGACTTTTTTTTGTAAGAGAGCACCAGGGAAAACAGAGAAATTGGAAACGGACACATCAACATTTTTTTTTAGAAGAGAAGTTGAGACTTGGTTTTGTCTCTTTCCCGGTCAATTTCCAGCGATGGAACCATTTTTCGGTTTGACATCGGATAGAATAGTAAACAAGTTAAATCAAGGTCGGTTTACGGTTGACTCGGTTTAATTTAATTAGATTTTAAAAATAATTTTAATTATCGGTTTGGTTAAGTTGAATTTTGATTTGCATTAATTTTTAAACCAGATTTAGTTTGGTTCATTTTAATTTAAATTTGATTATTCGGTTTTGGTATTGTGTAAGTTGATTTTTTTTATTAAGTGGGAGATTTGAATATAGTTTTAAAGACTTTAAATGTTACTTAGTAGAATATGTTGTTATTAGATTAAAATTTTGTTAAACTCTGTTAAAGTTTAGTGGTATTAATTTGTGATTTATAAAAAGTCATTTAAAATCTTAACAAATTTAGATGATTAGAATTAGACTTTTATAAAGTTAATAAAAGTTAAGTGTTATTCAATTAAAACAAAAGACTCTAGCATTGTTAATGAAATCAATTATTTTGTTATTGGTTCATGGTTTTATACACTTTTCACAAAATAAAGTCATGCAAAATATCAAAAAAATGCAAAAATTGTTTGGAGTACTTTACAAAATTTTAGAAAATTAATCAGTAAAACTATAGAATATTCTCTAGAAATTCTTAAAAATATTTCACTTATTCACTTTTGATGATTTTGTCAAAGTCTTAAAAAAAAATTATAAATTAGAATTCAATAACACATTTTTTTTTCGTAAATTGAATTTACTTTCAGTTGATATAAATGCTTGGTTTAAATCAGTTAAACCCGGTAAAGGTTAAGCTTCCGGTTTAGTTTTATTTGTTTAGCCAAATCAATAAAGAAGCCCAATCAAAGTTCAAACTTTGGTCTGTTTACCAAACTCTGCCAATTTCTTCGCTAAAGCCCAATCAGACTATTGTGTGATCTCTCTTCAAAACAGAGGATTTGTTAAAATCTGTTTATCTAGTCCCGTGTATTAAGACTTAAGAGAGACCTTAACACATTGACATTAGTAGTAATGCGGTTCGAGAGAGAGATTACAAAGTGGAATTAATTATGAAGACACTCTATATAAAATCTCTGGCAGAATTTGTTCACTGTTTCTTTTTCTCATCTTGATGAAAGTGGTTAATTATGTAAAGAATTACTTTAAATAAACACTAATCAAATAATGCATTCGATCGCAAGTTCATGTTTCTGATGTAACTATCAAGGAATAAGGACAAAATCGAAGATAGAAACTTCATATTGTTATCGTGGTCGGTCGGCGGGGAAGGCCATGTGATATTTGTTCTTTTTAGTCCATGAATATGTATGATTGGTAACTTCCACCACAACCATACAAGTACCACCAGATACACTGTGCAAGTGTGTTATACATTTAGACGTTACAAATCTATATATATATATATAAAGTTGTCTTTTCTATCTTCTCCTTCCTCCACCTCAATCACTTTTTATTTCAATTTTAAAAAATTAATCCATATCATTAAGGAAACATAAAATCTAAAATTAATGCATCAATTAATTCACTCATTTTATAATATTTTTATGATTATTAAAAATAACAATTTACAATTTAAAAATATAAACCCAAAACGAAATGAAAAAATATATATCAAAGTAAAATATGAATAAAGATTACATAAATATAAAATTATATATTTTTATCATAATATATAATAATTGTGTAAATATTTGTAAAATAACTAGAAACAGGAGAAAAATAAAGCAATCATATATTTAATAGAACAACAATTACTTTCAATAGTTACAACTATTAGGGTAAAGAAAATAAGAGTTTAAAAAAAACACAGAAATTTAAAAGTTTTTAAATCAAGAAATTATTCAATTCTTGGTGTTAAATTATAAATTCATGTTATCGATTTAAAGTCACATTATTATTTTCAATTATAGTATAATATAATTAGTAATATAACTTTAAGACTATGTTTGTTAATGTTAGAACGATTTGCTGCATGTTGTTATTTAAAATTATAAATAATATAAATAATTAAAGTAGTTTGAGTGATCTGTGTTATTTATCGTTTTCAAAATGGTAAAATTTGTTAAACAAAGTTATTTCCAAAAAAAAATAAGAGAAAATATTATTCAAGTGCTCAAAAATTAAAATCATATATATATTTAAGAGAAATGTATAAGGTTACTTGAAATAAAAAAAAAATTAACGAAAACTTATTCTGAACATCATAAATACGAAAAACAAATAGTAAAAATATACTTACAAGAAATTGGTGAAATCCATTTGTAATAAAAATAATTACAAATGTAGTGGTAGATTGTAGAATTTTAATTAAAATTTAAAAAGTATTATATTTTTGGATAAATACAAATAAAAAAAAGTTAGAATAATCTTATGAGTTTGTAGATTTAGGAAAAAATAAAACAAAAGAACATTATATAGAAACATAGTAGACTATATACATATTTTAAAGTAGAAAAATTTGATATACCTAAACATAACTTTTCTTTTGTCAAACAATACTATTTTGATGTTATAATGTGAGATTTATGGATAGAAACGAGCCCAACTATAAAATTTATTAATCGGAAGCAAAATTTACGTGTAATATAACACTGTCAAATAAACTTTATGACAAAGAGTGGGTATATTCCCTAAGAGTTTTTTTACGTCTATGTTATTAAGTAATGATCACTCAACCGATAAAAAAAGTATTGGAAGATGAAAAAATATAAAAATAGTTTTGATATGTCTTCATAATCAGTATAATATAAGTGAGATAATAAAATGTGAAAAAAGTAGATGCAAGAGATGACGAGTGTATACTGGAAAATAAAGAAAGAATTAATTGTGAAAATATTAAAAAATATGTATAACTTATATATTGCTTAATAAAAAAGTTTTGACATCAATATTGATTTATATTTTTTATATTGAACAATTATAATTATATTCAAATAAATAAAAATGAGAATTTTTGTTAGAAATGCCTTTTTTGAGATATCCCTTTTCAAAAGTACATTTTTTGAACATTTTTATTTTTGACCTCTTTTACACAATAAATTAATTTTGAATTTTTTTAGTTTTGGGTTCTCTATTTTATATTTAGAGTATAGTTTTTAGAAGTTAAGATTTAGTATTTGGAGTTTAGGATTTAGAATTTTGTCATTTTATAAAAGGGGTACTTTTGAAAAGCGATATTAGAAAAATGTATTTTAAAAAATCCTCCTAAAACAGTTATAGTTTCGCGCGTGCGCGGGTCATAAATTTTCCATATATTGTTTTCCAAAATTTATGTTTCTTTTATATATATATATATATATATATATATATGATTTTCCTTGTATTAATATATTTGTGTAGAAAATAATATAATTTTAAAATGTTAATTAATAAAAATGTAAAAAATGTTAATAAATAACATGTTGACTCTCTATTGATTGTTTTTAAAATCCTATGTGGAGAAAGAAGTTTCTACTTTTATCAATTTACAGTTACTTAGGAATGGACCGTTACGTCAACTTAAAATATATTTTCTTTTCTTTCTTGGTTTATACAACTGTCGTCGAAGCATAAAAAAAAAAAGGGAAAATCTTTACTACTTGGCAAAAAAAGAAAGGAAATATTTCTTCGAATAAAATGGAACTCTCTTACTATCGATGACCAATATTTCTATATTCATTCTTCTTTATTCATTTAAGAAGTGTAAAACTCTCTTAACTAACTCTGTTGTTATCTAAAACTTTGTTTTTTTTTTACTTTAGGAAAGAATGAAGATTAGATTTTGCAAACCATTCTTCTCACGTATTTTCAGGCGTCGTCAACCTACATCCACTGTTTATCCCACTTCCACCATGTCTTTTCTATCACCATCACCGACTACTACTTCCACCATTGGCAACACTACAACTAGGGGAATGCTTAGATCTCGATCAGAAGATAACGTAAAGAAACTTGGGGACTGTATGGACAACATGAACGAAGACGTGTCCAAATTATTCATAGAATTTCAACATGATCTAGGTGTTCTCAACAAATACTTCAGCACTAGCAAATCTGTTTCTCATCTCTGCGAGTCTCTCAAGACATGCTGTCCATAAATTGATTATAAATTGATTAGAGAGCAGAGAAGAAGGACTATAAATTGATTGATGAAGCTCTAAGCGATTCGATACACCATATCTGATTTTTTTTTTTTTTTTGAGTTCCTTTCTTTGGATGTTTGTGCATTGTCTTGACTATTGAGCCGAAAACACACATAACCCATGCCATCATTGTTTTCTTTAAAGATTCCATTTGTTATTGTTATTGTATTTTGATTTTTTAAAAAACTTTCGAGTTACAAACTTTTATTTTACATCGCATCATAAGATTTGGGTTATTGTATTATAAGTTTAATGTACCCTATAAATATGTTTGTGTAGTCTTCTATTTCAAGAACACATAAAGAGTACTCTCCCAAAACTATTATCTAAATCTATCACTATCTCAACTCACATAAACTTTGGATCAAAACCTTCTAAACGAAATACCTCTAAAGCAAAATATCACAACAATATTAGATCGTTGGTATTCTAGATAATATGGTTACAACTTACAACATTTCAATATATGGCTGGCTTATCCTTCTTAAAATATTATCCCAAGAAGTACAAACTTGTCACCAAACAATAAAGGAAACACACAAACATTGGAAAATTTTGGTGTTTAGTATGCGTGTGTATATAGTTTATATATATATATATATATATACACTATAGAAAGTTGAGAATTCCATAAAGATGACCACTCCTGAAAAGATTATTATATAGAATTACTCATTATCACTTCATTTTGTTAGTGGTCACGGAAAGAGAAATCTGATGACAATATATAATTGGATTCATAAACATCATAAATGCGTTTATCAATATAAAAACCCAATAATTACAAGTTTGCTTAACGCGAGAGTCGGCAAAACAAAACAAAAATTTTGGCGTATATATGCAGCAATCAATCTAAACGTATTGTCAATCGCCGGAAATTATTATTTTATGTGCTAAATTTGAATGTTAAAACAAAATATTTGGCATCCAGTAATCAATTATACAAACTCCAATGATAACACAATACCGTTGTTAACTAATTATTAACTCGATTTAGTGAAAACATTTTGATTGTTAACTGGATTTAGTTCTTCCAAGATTGACTCTATGATATAGTGCTTTGGATTATAAAGAAAAGCAGTAAAGATATGATGTGAACTTATGTGAACCTTTGCTCTGATAATTACAAGTTGAATTCTTTTAATTACAATAGGAGTAGGTTTTTTCTCAAAAACCGAAAATAATTGAAACCAAAATTTTCATTTATCTTCTTCATCCACAGTAAGGAACCTTTTATAAAATGAGTTTGAAAAGAAGAAAAAAAAATCACTTTTTTCGAACTAGGTTAAAAAGTTAAAAGTAGTTTAGTGTAAATATTATAAATTGTGTAACGTAGTTTGAGATAATGAAGCTGATACGAAATTTTAAATTTCATTTACTATATACATAGTATTGGCATAGTATGTCTCCATTGTCCACCATTCACAACTTGGCTGAAATAAATTTACCATGAAATCATATGGAGTCGGTTTATGGCTATCCAATAGATATCCTAAAGAGACATAGTGTCCTTTTGGAGATTAAAATGTTTAAATGAGTGACACAGTCGTGATCAACGTTTTCAAACTTTCTATTGATCTCTGAAAAAATAGTAGTACTAATTAAAAGTTGAAACTGTGAATTAGTCAAAGGGTAGTTTATTTTCCGGTCACCTAATCATGCCAATCTTTATTTCATTTAATAGATAGAAAAGGTAGAAAACTACTTACATATTTAATTAGAAATTAAATTTCATGTCACTATACACACATTCATGGATCAAACATTATCTTAATCCTTTTACAAAAACTAAATGATACTAATTTTTTAAGCAAAGATATTTCATAAGTATATAAAAATCATACATGCAAAAAAAAATCTATGAATGGATCTAGGCCCGGAACCATTTAATAATTAAAAAAAAAAAACAAAAACAAAAATCTATTGCTCGGTGGTGTTGTCTCTTATATTTTTAAGGAGTCATATATTATTTTTTCTAATATTCCCACGAAATATTGTGATTTTTATTTGTGGCAAGAATTGTTCTAATTATATCATTAGATAAACTTCAACATGCTTTTCATTCTTCAATGTTATAAACAGTAGAGAGTTAGTGAGAGTTGTTAACAGTTGACAGCTTAATAATTTTACCAAAACATACGGTCAAAGTTCAATACGAATGACATTAAAGAAAATACTACGTATACCTTATCAGATTAAAATTTCGTATTCGTTATACTTTATTTTTCATTTTTAATTTTGTATTCGTTATACTTAACTATTCAAACAATATTAAGAAAATCGATAATTTCATACCCCAGCTAAAGGGGTATGTTCGGTTCCTACACTATGTTTAACATTGTGCAAATCCATACATTAAGTTTAATAAAATTCAAATTCACTGCCCTAACTCGTTAAAAGGTGTTATTACATACATAATCCGTAATGGTGTTAAGAAACCGTTAACAACTGCTTATGTGGACGCCACCTATGAAACGACGTCGTTTTGAAAAGCAAAAAAATAACTTTTTGGTTGTTAAAACAATGTCGTCTCTTCTTTCTTCCTTTTTTCTTAGTTTTCTTTTTTTCTTCTTCTTTCCCGATTTGGGGATTTAACCCAAAACCCTAAAAAAAAATTCGAAAAGATAAAGGTGCTAAAAGTAATTTAAAATCCCCAAATCAATTGAACAAAAAAAGAAAGACGATTATGGAATTTCGAAACGGGGTAGTGGTAATGAGCAGAGAGAGACGATTGTGCTTCCTCATTGCGATTACAATCATTGTCTTATTGTAATGGAGCTTTTACAAATCGGGAAAGAAGGAGGAAGAAAAGAGGAATTATGTATCTAGAATTATAAATCCCAACTAGAATTTAACCCGCGGTACACCGCGAGACAATATTTTTAATTTTAAAAATTAAAAATTATATTATATTTATTTGCTATTTTATTATTGTTTTATTAATTTAAAAATATAAAATTTTACACGTATTTGATATAAGTATTCAAAGTATAGGATTTTGTATTGTTTTCAAGGTTTTAACCCGTGTGGTATATGTATAGTTTAGTAATACATTTATCTCCTTGTACACATCTAAAAGTGTTTAAAAAAAAATCCACTTAACTCCCTATATTGGATTAATGCCAACCCATCACACCAAAATCAAAATAAATTTTTGCGCAAAAAAAATAATCTAAAGAAGTTTTTTATCAAGTTTAATTATGTTAATTGTTTTACCAAATTAGCATACTTATATAGTTTATAATTTTTCTATGTCAATATATATAGTTTATGATAATTAATAGAATTTTAATTTTTTTGGTAATTCCTCAAAAAATAAAAAATAAACCAAATTATATGGGGTTTTTTAACATATTTAATGTGACATTTATAATTGGATTTTCGGTTTAGGAAATTTATTAATGTTAATATAATTATGGATATTGTAAACTTTTGTTATGGAAAATCTGTTATATATCATTTAAATTAGAGAGATTATAGCATCTATAAAAATAGTTTTGGAGATTTAATGGGTTAAAAACTTTAATGGATAGAG
Organism: Camelina sativa; assembly: GCF_030686135.1. Taxonomy (NCBI): domain Eukaryota; kingdom Viridiplantae; phylum Streptophyta; class Magnoliopsida; order Brassicales; family Brassicaceae; genus Camelina; species Camelina sativa. The sequence goes on along the minus strand of NC_141885.1, from coordinate 4,052,613 downwards.
TTGTTTTTGGAAAAATCGGAATGTATAGATGTTGTTAAGATTTTATGGCAATAAAAGTAACAAATGTTGGTCAATTTAAGAAAGTTTAGTATTTGAGTTTCTCTGCAATGTTATTTATGGAATTGTTTTAGGGGTTAATGTTGTAAAAAAAAAATAATTAAAACTTAAAGGGCATAAACCAAAATGTACTTCAAAAATGTTAATATAGATATTAATAATTTTAGAAACTTTCCATGTCTTGTAACATCATTAACAGAGAAATTAAAATCTTTTCTTGTATGGAATTATCAAAACATGGTAAAGAAATTAAATTTTCCGCGTCATGAAATTTTGGGTCATTGGGTTAATTAAGTTATAAGTAGAAACAAAATATGTTTGTACAATGCAAATATGACACTGAGATAACGATTCATACATCTCCTGATTGAAAATCCGATTCATACATCTCCTGATTTTCCAGCGACGACGATGATGACTTATCCTCCTCCGCCACCGTCTGAAGCAAGTTTCTATCCACCACTATCGTCAATTGAACATTCGCCGTCGTCTCAGCTGCCGTCTCAGCCGCCGTCAATTGAACATCCACCATTATCTGGCACAGCCAATCAATATTTACCCGCCGCCTCCGTCACCCTCCGCCTCGAACATATATCTTCCCCTGTATTATAGTACTTCTCCGCCGAAGCATCAATCATATCTATTATGTTTAATTTTTTTTTAGGGTTTTGGGTTCAATCCCAAAATCGGGAAAGAAGGAGAAAGTAAAGAAAGTAAGAATAGATGAAGAAAGAAGAAACGACGTCGTATTAACTAAAAGAAGTTATTTTTTGTTTCTCAAAACGATGTCGTTTCATATATGGCGTCCACGTAAGCAGCCGTTAACGGTCTATTAACACTGTTACGGTTTATGTATGTAATAACACCTTTTAACGAGTTGGGACAGTAAAATTGAATTTTATTGAAATTAATGTATGAATTTACACAATGTTAAACATGATGTAGGAATCGAACATTCCCCTAAACTAAGCTGGGGTATAAAATTACTGATTTTCTAACAATATTATCCGTAAACCACAGTATACAAGATATGTGATTCTAAAATTTGACTTTTGATCTGAATTCGTGAATGTTTGGATTTGGGAAGACGGGATTTTAGCGACTAATCGTTTTATTTATCCATCACCATGATCAATCAAACTGCCTGACATGACATGCCGACTAAAACCGGATAAAAATCTGAACCGACCAATCATCATTGGAAACTTGGTAAACATCCGGTCCGGTATAACCAACCAAATTGTATAGTCCAGGATCCAAGGTAGATTAATGAATACGTAATCACACACTAATTAATCAAAGATATTTATTTTACGAGAAGAGTGTCACGTGGCGAATCCCAGGAAAAATAAATAAAAAGTCACTCACTCGTAATCGTATTGTATTGTCCCACCATGATCTATCTATCGCACGATAACTACGTGTAGAGGATCGGAGAGTAGTAGTACTAGTATATGTACAAATTGTATAATACAATACAAGACACTGAAACGATACCGTATTTCGAACACGAAAACTGAGTGGGCACCGTGTACGTGTGGGACCCACTTCTCTCCTTCTCCCCGACGAAACACAGAATTAAGTCTCTCTCTCTCTCTATCTCTCTCTCTCAATTGTCTTTGATCGTAATAATTTCTCAATCAAAATCTCCCTTTCTCTTTCTCTATATCTCTAAAAAAGGTTTTTAGAATTAATTCTTTTATTTATATATAAAATCTCTGAATAATAATATGCTTATGAATGGGTTCGTCTTCTTCCTCGCTTAACAAGTCTCCGATTAGAGCTGATAGTATGGTAACCCCTGAATCTCCCATGACTAACACAAACGACAACGTTTCCATCACGACTCCTCTTTCTCCCAAGAAAACAACTTTTGGTAATTTATTTGTTTTCATAGATCAATTCATCATCTTCTCTCTATGTTTGATCTTCTTATTCATTTTTGAAATTATTTCTTATTCGTTGGTATCGTAAAATGATTAGTTCATCATGATATTGAATCTGACTAGAGAGGATGTAGGGTTTCATTTGTCAGACTTTTATACTAATATTTTTTTTGTTTATAATTTGATTAATATATTTTTTTATATATATATTCAACTCTCAGAATCGCCGAGGAAGAGTACTTCAATTCCGGCGGTTTCTCCGACGACGACGATGAATAATAATAATAATAATCAAACTCCGGTCAAATCTCGGTGGTCTTTTTCTTCATCTAAGAAAAGCTTTGGTAATTTAATTTACTTCCAAAAAGAAACAAAAAAAGTATCTCTTTCTTTTTTTTTTTCTTTAAAAATTATTTCCTCATATGGGTTTTTTCTCTTTTATTATTTCACCATTTTTAGATGATTGGTTCCTTTTTCTCTTTTTTGTTATTTTAATTGGTTTGATACTTTGATCTAATTTTACTCACATCACTTATCTGTTAGAGCATAAATGTTTCGATATATACTTTGCTGTTTTTTGTTTCTATGAATATTATTGGCATGTGAAAGAAGATTCGGTGAATAATGTTATTCCATTACTGGTTTCTTCTATATCAAAAATTTTGATTTGCTTCCTGTATACAACATAGCAGCGATAGGACTTTTTAGGTTCTTTCTTATCTGATAAGATCAGAGATATCGATAATTTGATTTTCTTCCATTAATAAAAGATTTTATACAGTTGACAAAAAAAAGAAAGATTTTATGCCATTAACTAAAACTTTTCCGTGATCATATCGATTTTTTTTATATTTTGTTTTCTATTTTTACAACAGGGGGAAAAAAAAAGTGAAAGAGGACTGTTTTGGTGAATTGTGATTTAGTATAAAAAGCTGTCTACTTTAATAACTGTGACCCAGATCTGAAAAACTGTGCTTATAAAGTATTTGCTAATCAGTCTTCTTGATCTGAGGGGTTTCATTGTTTTTCACGCTTTAATTTGAACCGGTTTTCGAAAAAAAAATTACCCGGGAACTTTTGAGGATTGAATTTAAATTTTCGAGTTCCTCCCTTTTTTTCTTTTCTTTTTAGGCAATGCTCATCATTTTCCTCATGTTACATCTCCTCTGTTTTTGATTACAAGCTGCCTTGTAGTTGTATTCTTTATCAGTTTTGGTCTTATTCTATCTTATTGAGTCAAAAGGTTTGAAATACACTTTGTGAACAATTTACATACACTTATCATGCTTGTTCTAAAGTTTTGATCTGTATTTTCTTTGATATGTTCCGCAGGAAGTAGAGATGAAACCTTTTTCGATTCGCAGCCATGGCTACAATCTGACTCTGACGATGATTTCCACAGCGTAAATGGCGGTAAAATAATTGATATTTTTGTTAGGTTCTTGTATGATAATAGATGCTATATGTGTTTAAGTCAAGATTCAAAATCTTGATTTGTTTATACTTTTAACTACTCAGATTTCACTCCATCGCGTGGAAACACTCCTAAAGGAAGCTTCTCTGATAGGCCACCACGTTTTGCATTCCACGAGAAGAAGCCTTCCCGAGGCTCGTCTTCTTCAGCGCCACTTCCAAGGAGGAAGAAGCTTGGTGAGCTTTTCAGAGATAGTATAAGAGAAGAACGAGAGGAAAGCTCTGAAGGCGGCGGTTCATCATCAGCTATTAGCACTCCTTATCTCTCAGGTGCTAACTCTGGCGAATTCAGCAACGGGTCCGTCGAGAAGGAAGAGAAGAAGAAGTCTAACTGGCAGCATCATCGTTGTCTTCCTGGTTTCTCTTCGTGTGGTGGAAGTTTCATGGAGAGGAGAAAGAAGATGAGCTCTGAAACTCCTCCGGTTGTTGCTTTGAAATGAGAGATCATGTAGAGAAATCCTGAAACTTGGGAAATGTTTTGTATATGAAAGAATGATAAAGAGAGAGATACAGAGCTCTCAGAGTTAAAAAGAAAAAAGCTCTGGTGAAGTTTACAGACTACTCTACTTTGCTATGATGATAACTTGATAAGAGAATGAATCAATAGGTGGAAGAGATTATATAAAAACAGAGAAGAAAATGAGATGCTTGTTTGGATCTTGGCTTATGAAATTTTGTCATTCTTGAATACTATTCACCACTAAGCATGTACATTTCAGTAGTTTAATTATGCGGTAAATAGCTTATAATTGTTTTATTTTTTCCATTACATTCATAAATGAGACAATTTTGTTCATGTACTATTATTAGTCTACAACATCTAATTAGTTCGTGAACTAAAGCATTCTTTTAAGTCTCAATCAAACCCTCAATAGTCAAACACAATACTTAATACAATTTATTTCCTTTCATCATATTAAATTATGTATTAGGAAAAAATGTGATGTGAGTATAAGAATTCATCTTACCAAAAAAAAAACCAACTCGTTTTTTAAAACTTAGATGTATATTACGGAATTTTCTTTTATGTCACATTCGGCGATTAATTCAACAATTTAGTTGTGTAAGTTTTATTTCATTTTCCGCGATTCCATAATCCCGCATTTACTAATAAGAGCCTCAATCGAATTGATGGACCAAAGAAAGAATATAGAGGAAGTAGAAGCTTTTTTGGTGATAGTTAGTTAACAAAGTAGCTCTTTTGCCAAACCAGGTGGGTTTTGAAACTTGCTTGTTGTAGGTTGTTTGTCTTCTTAACTTATTCGGCAATTCTGATGCAAACATGTTACTTGAATACACACACACACAAACAAAATAAACAAAACGGAACATATTACTAATTAAAGATTCTACAACCACCGAAGATCTTGACTTCAATTCAACTCCAAGCTTTGTTATCTTCTTTTGTCTCTTTTCTTCCTAACTTTGATCTCTTACGCAACTTAAGTCCATGCATTCCCCTATATATACACGAGCTAGCAGCAAAGCTTAACTTTAAGTATATCAAAACCAAGTTACAATCCCACTAAGACCAATGAAAATGCAAGCAGTTCTTGTTATCCTGGTTTTCTCCGGTTTAGTATCGGTTCAGACTACGCTAGCAGCGCAACATGTGATCGGAGGTAGCCAAGGCTGGGAACAATCCGTTGATTTTGATTCTTGGTCTTCCGATCAATCTTTCAAAGTCGGCGACCAACTTGGTACGTTTCTCTCTAATCTCAATATCCAAATCAAAACCGACCCGGTTTAATGCTAACTGAACCGTTTTTTTTTTTGTGTCTTGTAGTTTTTAAGTATTCAGGACTACACAGCGTTGTGGAGCTAGGAAGCGAAACGGCATACAAGAGTTGTGACCTGGGAACACCAGTCAATTCCTTGAGCTCTGGAAACGACGTCGTTAAGCTTTCTAAAACCGGTACTCGCTATTTCGCTTGTGGAACCGTTGGCCATTGCGAGCAAGGCATGAAGATTAAAGTCAACGTTGTCTCTTCTGACTCAAAATCATCTTCCTCTCCGGGTTCGGGTTCGGATTCAGGGTCAGGATCGGGTTCGGAATCTGGTTCGGGTCATGGATTACGTGCTTCCGTTGGATACATTTTCGTTGTTGGATCTTTGGTTATTGGTCTTATTTGGGCTTACTGATGATTTAGGGCTTTCGTAAATGTATCGAATATATTCGTGGGGAGAGAATAAATATTTTTGGAATTATTAATTTGTATTTGTATTAATTCGTATTTTTGTTGTATTTTGATTTTACATCATTATGTTATGTAGTTCGGATATCTGCACTTCTGATCTTATTCTATACTATATGTACAACCTTGTTTTTCACGTTTCTCTCACCATCTTGTCCACTTGATTGGTCCGGTTGGAATATTCTTTATTATGCCTTCTCATTTAACCAATCATTTTTTATTTATTTTTTTGTTATCAGCAAGACAGCAACATTATCAATTTAAATTATATTTTGGTTATTTTTCTTATAACAGTAATATGATCGCAATTAACGTTTGTAATTTATAAAATACATTATCAACTTTAATTTAAAATAATACACACTAGATGGACTTGTTTGCAAAAGTCTTTGTTAACCCTAATTTAAAATGGGATGGGAAATATATTTTAAAGTTAGTATTTAATCTGAGTTTCTCCAAAAAAAAAAAAAAAATTATTTAAAAAAGACGGAGGGAGCGAGAGAGAGGACAAGTGGGTTTGCTGAATTGTGCAGAAATCGTCGTCGTCACTGATCACTTACGAATCCTTCTTTATTTTATTTTTTTCCTAATTCGTCTTCTTCTTCTTCTTCTTCTTCTTCTTCTTCTTCGGAGACCAAATCGGGATTTTATTCGCCGAGGAATCAAAAATGCCGGAAGATTCAACGTCGATTGACTATGTCATGGAGAAGGCATCGGGGCCTCACTTCTCCGGTCTTCGCCTCGACGGTCTTCTCTCTTCTCCGTCGAAATCATCCGTCTCTTCTCCTTCTCACTTCCGTTTGAGTAATTCTTCTTTTTCCGCTACCGACGATCCCGCCGCTCCTCATCAGCCCTTCGTTATCGGTGAGTGATGTTTCGATTTCTCCTTTCCTCTCTCGCGCTTAATTCTCTTCCTTATTGAACCGTTGAAGTTTCTCAAATTCCGATCGTCGTGTATTGTCTCTCAATTTCATGAAATTGGCGTTTCTATAGGGTTTTTTTTATCTTAGGGTTTTAGCTTGTAGGAACATTTGTGCTTCCTAGATTAGAGATACCTTGTTCAATTTCTAGGGCTTAATCTTGTTTTCTGTTGACTTGTGTAGGAGTTACTGGTGGTACCGCTTCTGGTAAGACGACGGTGTGTGACATGATAATCCAGCAACTTCATGATCATCGCATTGTTCTAGTTAACCAGGTTAGATTCTGTAGCTAGTCCCTGTTCTCAGTTCTTCTGAGTTTTTTTTGTGTGTGGTACTACTCTGATGCTGTTTTGTTGATTAGGATTCCTTTTACCGTGGTCTGACATCTGAAGAACTGGAGCATGTACAAGAATACAATTTCGATCATCCTGGTAGATTGTTCTTTTGATTTGGGAACATTGATTGATATACCTGAGGAAGTTTTGGTGTAATTTTAACGTCTGTTGTTTTTCGTTTTCTCTAGATGCCTTTGATACTGAGCAGCTTTTGCATTGCGTTAACACACTCAAGAGTGGGCAACCCTATCAGATTCCAATTTACGACTTCAAGACCCACCAACGTAAATTAGATGCGTTCCGTCAGGTGCATAATCCTCTGTGCTATTTTCTAAGATGTGTCTCTATTTATTTTACCTCCTTATATGGTTCCTGCGGTTTTATGGGTTTAGAATCTAAGTTCATGTGACTGAATCTTATCATAGTTTGTTAAATCAATCAGTTGGGACCTTTTTCAGGTCAATGCTTGTGATGTCATTATTTTGGAAGGGATTCTAGTTTTCCATGACTCACGAGTTCGGGACCTGATGAATATGAAAATCTTCGTTGACACAGGTTAACTACTTGCAGTATATTGTCTCTCCTTCTTTTTGATTGTACTTAAATTAATCTTATTTGTTCTGCACAACTATGAATGATATAGTGACATTTTTATGTTGTGCTAGAAGTTTTCCACTTCCTGTTCTGTAGCTGATGGTGCCTTTGATGGATTAACTCACTTTCACCATTTTATCACTTGTTGACCATTAAAGACTGAATGAATGCCTTTGAAGCTATATAGTTAGGAAACTTTGAATCTATTCGTAATGTTAATAATCCTCTTTGAATTTAACATTAAATTCAAAAAAAAAAAAAAATTCCTCTTTGAAGTCATTGTGGCTATTTATTGCTTTCAGATGCTGATGTGAGGCTTGCTCGTAGAATCAGGCGTGACACGGTTGAGAGGGGTAGGGATGTTGATTCTGTGCTTGAACAGGTTAGTCTTTGTTTCAAGTGTTACTGTAAAAAAATTTCACCAAGTTTCACCTATCTAAGTTAGTGCTCTAATGTGTGCATACGAGACTAGGAATTAGAAACCTATGTTTTTTGTGCAATACAGAACAACTCAATGTCCCTCCTGTTGTTCAAGCGACTCTTGCTTAATTCTGCTTTTTGAACTGTTGTGCTATATAACAGTGTTGTTTTCTGAGCTTCCTTTATTTTTTCAACTTCTCTTGTTTTGAGGGTGCTCTTGTTTTTAACTTCTATATAACAGTATGCAAAGTTTGTGAAACCCGCGTTTGATGATTTTGTCCTCCCGTCAAAGAAATATGCTGATGTGATCATTCCCCGAGGAGGTGACAATCACGTTGCAGTTGATTTGATTGTGCAACATATCCACACAAAACTTGGGCAACATGATCTCTGCAAAATCTACCCAAATGTTTTTGTTATCGAATCAACATTTCAGGTACATTCCACATTTTCCAACTGTTTGATGCTTGATTCAGACGGTAAGGTTTAAAACCATCTTCTCACCCTACGATAATTGCAGATAAGAGGCATGCATACACTTATTCGAGAGAAGGACATATCAAAACATGACTTTGTGTTTTACTCAGATCGCCTCATTCGTTTGGTACTCTTTTATTTCCTGTCATCCCTTTCAATGCTACTCAGCTTCCAAGCTTTGTCATTTCAATTGTTGATGGCTTTATTCCAGGTTGTGGAGCATGGTCTTGGCCATTTGCCATTCACTGAGAAACAAGTGGTTACTCCAACAGGTATAAGAGGAGAATGGCTTGAGCTGTAACTATAGTATATAATTATAAATCAAAGTGAAAACCTCATGCTTTGGCATTTACTGATTGATTGCGTCCATACAATTATAGTGGCTTGAGCTGTAACTATAGTTTATAATTATTATTTATGGTAGTCATGGTGTCTGAACATATTGATAAACTAGTTCATGAGATCCTATAAGTCTTATCACATTGATCTAGAAAGATTGTTTGTGCCTTGTGGAAATATAGTGAAGACCTCGTATGCTTTGGCATTTACTGATTGATTGCTTCCACACAATACTAATTTCTTATCTCTTACAAATCAGGATCTGTGTATAGCGGCGTTGATTTCTGCAAGAAACTTTGTGGGGTCTCAGTCATTAGAAGGTGAGCGTCCAAAGGTATTATGTGTTTTAAAGTTCTTAATAGATGGAGACTGGAGCTGTTTAGTTTTCCAATTTTTTCAAGATACGGAATGTGCGTACCATTGAAAGCATACATTGTTTGTTTGCTCATGTTCTGAGTGAGTGACTTTTTTTATTTTTTTTTCTCTTGCCTAAAATTATCTGTTTGGTACGCTTTGTTAGTGGTGAAAGCATGGAAAACGCATTACGCGCGTGTTGTAAAGGTATTAAGATAGGGAAGATTCTCATTCATCGTGATGGCGACAATGGAATGCAGGTTTTCTTCTTTCTTTTTACTTCTTTAACAATTTACAAAGATCATGTCTCTTTTTCAAACTCAGAAACTTATAAAATTTCTTGCGGCATATGACTTAGCTTATATACGAGAAGCTTCCAAGTGATATCTCCGAGCGACATGTCCTGCTTCTTGATCCTGTTTTAGGCACAGGTAGCTTCACTTGTTTTTCTCTTCCTGCTTTGGGATCTTGTAAGTGTATTTTCTCTGAAACTTTCCATTGGATATATCTTGAAGGTAACTCTGCAAATCAGGCGATAGAACTACTCATACAGAAAGGAGTACCTGAATCCCACATTATATTCCTCAATCTCATCTCAGTAAGTGTTAGATTAACCAAAGATACTTAATAACATAACTTGTTGTCTCAGTCGCACACTCACAACTGATTCCGCATCGTGCAGGCTCCAGAGGGAATCCATTGCGTGTGCAAACGCTTTCCAAAGTTGAAGATTGTGACGTCAGAAATAGATCAGTGTCTGAACGAAGAGTTCAGGGTCATACCAGGCTTGGGTGAGTTTGGTGATCGGTACTTTGGAACTGACGAGTAGCAGTACCAAAGTGTTTGTCAATGGCTTATTGTGTTTGTGTGTAAAAAGAAGTGTTCGTCTTTCTCCTAAAAGATTCTTCACGGGCTTTGTTTTCTAATTTTTTTTCCTCTGCTGGGAAGCTTCTCGCTTACTAGTGACTAGTTTCTAGAAAATCGGAAAACCACTTCAAGATTCTTGGTTTAATCGATGCATTACGATTCGTTTTTTCTAAAACTTTTATGCATCACTGATTCGTTAATACTTTCTTTGTGATTGAACAAATTCTAGTGATTTTTGGTCAAAATTACTTTTACCATTTACAATAGCATCGCTTTGTTACCTAGATGAACTAAGACCATTTCATAAAGTTCTAATATTGGTTTTGTAATCTCAAAAATATGAAAGCTCGAATGAGATCAAGGATTTAAGCAACATCTCAAAAATACAACCGGATTAATCGGGTCGGTTTGATCAGGGTCGGGTCTAATTAATTTGGTTGGATACAAAAGCCGGGCAGAGATATTTATGGACTTTATCCATTCCCGCCACGGAGTAAATCCTTCGCCGGCGACAGTGAAGCAGCAGCAGCAACGATGCATTCGTCGAGCATTTTCTCGTTCAGCTCTCGTTATCCAATCATAACCTGCCGCGTTTCACCTCCATCTTCGCCTCCCGTCGTCGCATCTCTTCCTCTCCCGCCGCCAACAAGCTCCTCCGACTCACTAGCTTGCTCCCTCCAATGTCCTCATTTCCAATCGTACGCTCCTCTTCGCCGATAAATCTTTCATCTCTCAAAATATTGTGATAATTGATTCGATTCCGTCTCTCTCTGGATTGTTTCAGGTGCTCAGGTTGTACGCAGGAGTTCAATCTCCATCGTCCAGCTGTCGTCGACGAAGCTTCAGGCTTCTTCAAGCGTTACGGCGTCGAAGATTTCACTTTCGATAGTTGTAGACTGGTTAATTTCACTTCTTCTTCCTCATCCTATTTTTCTAATTTCTCGTGGCTTTGGTTTCTGGTGATAAGATTTTGGATCTTATTGCAGTGGGGATGGAGATGCCGAGCAAAATTGGCCGTTCGTGGCTCTTCAGATAATGCATTGATTGGATTGTACCAAGAAGGAACTCACACCGTTGTTGATATTCCTGAATGCAAATGTAATTTTTATTTACGCTGGAATAAAGTTCTTGACATAGACTTTGTGGTTGTGATTGAGGTTGAGTTCTAATTTTTTTTTGCAGCTCATCATCCTAATATTAATGCTGCAATTGAGTTGTTGAGAGAAGGTAGTAGTAGCAGTCCTTATGTTTTTTGTGATTCAAAAGATTGATATTTGGTTGTGTTTGCCATTTGATTGGGGTTTTTTTTTTGCTATGGTTTAAGGTATTAAGGTGTTTGATGTTATGCCATTTGATGAGGATCAGGGGACTGGGGACTTACGATATGTTCAGGTGATAAATATTTGAGTATATATGGCTATTTTCCTCTACAATATAGTGCAGTGTGGTGATGAGTTTTTTTTTTTTTTTTTTTTCCTTCTATAGATGGCTGTTACTACGCACAGTACAAATCTTCGTGCTCCCGAGAGATACAAAAATGGTTGAACATTTATCTTTGGTTTTGTTTCTTTTGCACAGTGATATGATGCATTTAGAGTAGTTTCTGAGTTTAGATATTGGTTTCAGGAAAAGTGCAGGTGTCATTGGTTTGGAACTCGAGAAATGAGAGATCTCATAATGCAGATAAGTTGCAAGCATTGTCCAGCGTGAGTTTTTTTTTAAAGTCATGGTTCCGTTGGCTTGCTTCATTCATTTTTTTCTGCAATTTATCACTTAAATAGTTCTCATTTGCAGTACTTGTGGAGAAAGGGTGGACCCAACAGCAAGTTTCACCTGATCCATTCTGTGTGGGCTAACTTTCAGACATCAACCAACAATGTGAGTCAGAGAACAAGAATTCTCATATGCTATGGCTAAATATTCATGGAATATTAGTGTTAGCTTATAGTCATTGTTCTGGCCGCATTATGTGTACTAGAAAATTTCTGCCTGAAAGTGTTCCTTTCTCTTTTGTTCAGTTGTCTAACTTGATTATTCCCTTTGTCTTAGATAATCTTTGGAAACAGATGGAGGCATCTTTTAGGTGAGAGAGATTTCTGGGAACATGTAGGAGGGATTGACATATCCTTGGATCCTTCCAGTTTTGGCCAGGCAAATACACGGGTGAGCATATGCAGATAATGAGTTAAAGTTTATGAGCCGGGAGTTGATCAGCACATTTGATTTGCTAGTTTGAGTGCATTTTCCTATCGACTGTAGTCATTTCTATATGATTCCTAATGTTTCAAATGTTTGTGTCAGGCTTTTGATAGCTTACTTTGGAAACTGCATAAGTATGTTCCTGGTGGATCATCTGTTGCCGATCTATATGCAGGAGCTGGAGTGATTGGATTGTCGTTAGCTACATCGAGGAAATGCAGGCAAGAACATGGATTGTTCACATCTATCCTTTATCTAAGAAGACTCTATTTATATATATAGGCCTTGTTCGTTTATTCATTTTGATGAGAACTTTGACCCCAACTTTATACTTTACCCTGATTTCAGTTCTGTCAAATGCATTGAGGTTAACAAAGAAGCAAGGCTGTCTTTTGAGAAAACAATCCAGCGACTACCTAACTCATTGAATTGCAGCATCAGTTGGCATCATGCAGATGCTTCAGTTGTAAGTAGTGTTTGCTTTTAGCAAAAAAAATTTCAATTTTCTAGGACTTTTTCTAACATTTTCAGTGATGTGTTTTACCTTGTATTCAAAATGCTACAGAATCCCCTTTCATGGATTATAGGGTCAGATGTAGTCGTTGTGGATCCTCCTAGGAGAGGTTTGGATGCTTCTCTCCGTCAGATGTTGGAGTCTGTCCCCTCCATTGAGAAAAGAATGAGGTCTTCATCACCAAGGTTGATAATTAGTTCCGAATAAAGTTTTGGATTTGTGCCTTAATACCATCATTTATACCCTATCATCAAAACTCCAAAGGTAGATTTTTATGGGTCTGTTAATATTTTCTTATTTCAGTTCAAGCTCGAATGCAAAAGAGGAGAAGAGGCCATGGATTTTAAGAGCAAAGGAACTTTCAATTCAAGCTGGCAACAAGCTGATCGCCGAGGAGAATAATACACTACCGCAAAGACTCATATATATAAGCTGTGGTTGGGAAAGCTTTAAGGAGGTACTAGTGTCACACTGATGTTATCTCTATACTAATGGCATATAAGTCGTTAACAACTGCTGCCAGTTTAGTTCATTCTATCTTCTAAATAATTGATTAGGATTGCAAGTCGTTATTATCTAGCAGAGCGTGGGAGTTGGAAAAAGCCCATGGCTTCAACTTCTTTCCCGGAACCGATAGGTATCAGTTCATAGAAACATTTACTGTTCTTGCATTTTATATTGCAAAAATATCATCCATGCTAATTTTACCATTGGGTTTTCAGCATTGAAGTTTTGGCTGTCTTCAAAAGAAGGGTTGCTATCAAGAAAAAGAAGAAATCGGGTATTAAAAAGGTGGGAATAAAGAAAGTGCGTGCGCCTAAGTAGAATCACAGGACTCATATTAGTTAATATCTGTAATTTTAGAACTTCAAAAGTTTAGAAGACCATCTAATGGATGAGAAAACAGTTTTGCTTTGTTCCTTTTGATAAGTAGATATGGTTGTCTCTTTTTTTGTGTCATTACAAGTAGAAAAAGAGATTTGTGCGATATTTATCTTATCAACTTCTGTTGGATATGAAGAAAAAGTGCAAAACTGGACAGATACATCTTCAGGAATGGGAAGAAAAATACAAGGCTGCAAGCCATTTTTTTACAACCACAGGTAAACAAAGTATGTAGCTCTTCAATTTGCTTTTCTACCTTTGGATTTTTCCAATTGAGGAAAGGCTTGTAGAATGTTGTGTGCCCTTAGATCCTGCCTGGTTAAGATCCCTACCACAGGACACAACTGCAAAAATTTTGAATAGCAACAGAAGTTAGTGTCATTGGATTTGTTAATAGGTTTTTAGTAAGCAGGAAGTAAAAGAGAGTCAAAGGCATAAACTCACTCCTGAGGTTTGAATCTTGGGAACAATTAGCAAATGCCTGAGTCCCACTTGCCGGAATAGTACTAAAGCCTTGGCCACAGACATGTTCTCCATGACTGTGTAAGGGGTTGTGTTGGTGAGAGGATGAAGATCGACAAACATTTCCATTTCAGAGCTTGTGATAGCCACGTCGTCAAAGTTGTCTTCTCTTCCAGCCAATTCATCCCATGGAAACTTTTCTCTGACCTCCCATTCCTCTGTTCTTCTTTTCTCTGTCAAGAACCATCTCTTTTTCAGAACTTTAACGAGGTGCGCTCTCAAGATTAGCCCGTGGAGTTCTGTAGCCCCAGTTGCTAGACCCACTTGAGGTACCTCTGCTTCATCTAAAACAGGGAATGCATTATGCGTCGTGTTCCTTAGCACATCAACTATTTTAGAAACCTTTTCTACACCTTGCAGGGTTACAACCGGGGGTTTAGCATCACCAAGCTCACCAACGCTGAGGTTCCTCATCCACGGCTCTGGATTTGCATCTAAGAAAGGCAAACCCTTTAAATGCAATATGATGTCATAGATACTTGGGTTGAAGCTGTCCCCCACAGTTTTGGCAATCAGAAGCACGATCATTGTAATGGGAAGCAAAAGAAGGTTGTTGGTGAGTTCAAGGAATATAACGCAGAGTGACACAGTCATTCTCATAGATCCAGCCATGAGTGCAGCTGCACCAAGGACAGCATAAAGCCCTTGGTCAATACTTGTGTAGGATCCCATTGCAGAGCCAAGCATCCGGCCATATGCAGCACCCATGAGGATGATAGGGAGGAAAAGACCAGATGGTGTTGCAATACCAAATGTGAAAAGCCCCAAGATGCAGTAGAGCACAAAGAAGATCCACAGGGAGCCCATGCTAAACTCATTGGGAGTGTTGGAAGAAAAAAGGTTTCTAACAGCATCATCGTTGGTGGTGAGAAGCAGAGTAGCTAGATCATTGTAGTAACCTTTTGGGCAATGGAACTGTTTGAAGTTTCCGGATCTTCCATTCGTCGGGCAGATCTCATCTATCGAGGGATCACAAGGCTTGCATTTAGCCAAGAAAGGAAGGCCATAAAGGCAAACTGATGTGAAGAGTGATACCGTAAGACTGAGAAGCACCTTGTGGATTTTACCCTTCCTGCAATATGACCAAACAAGATAAGTTAAACTAGCTTAACGGGGTTTTACTGACAGCATCTTGTAAAACATATTTTACTATGTTTGTTTCTAGAACCTATTGAACAGCTAACACTTACTCGTTGATGAGATTGTAAAGCCGGAGAACTTTATGCAGAACGTGATTATAGAGACTCCCAAGAATTCCACCGATTACACCAATCAACATGACAGGGATTATGTCAGTTACATGGTAAGTATAAGTGACGTGACTCACATCAAACATGATAAGCCCTCCTCTTCCAAACAAGCCACACTTGCCTGAATTGCAAATCTCTATGAACTCTCTCAGAATAACCACAACGACTGCTGTGCTGAAGAAAGTTCGCCACAACAAGGCACTTCTCCACCAAGTGGCAACTTCCTCAAGGGCGAAAAGCACACCTCCAACAGGTGACCTGAAGGCTGCGCAGACTCCAGCAGCTGAGCCACACGTAATCAGATCCCTGCGGTCTCTATCGTTGTTGAAGTAACGAAGCCATCGCCACTTTATTCGGTGGTTGTCTGTTCCACCTTGTCCAAGCAAAGAAGCTATGCAGCTTCCAATGTGAACCAGAGGACCCTCTTTACCCAAATCAAGTCCAGCTGCAACCGCTCCTATGCTTCCAATGATCTATCAAACCCCACAAAATTCGTGAGTCAACTGTCGAATTTATACACTATTACATCGTTTGAATAATTCAGAAACATACCTTAACGATCATAGTGGTAGCACCAAACATGTTGGGAAGATCGACACCATTAAGATAAGCTTTGATCTCAGGGATTCCAGGTCCAGCCGCAGTGGGAGCAAAGTACACACAAAGCACAGAGGCCACCAAGGTTAGACCCAAATTTGCTCCAGCAAGCACCATGAGACCTGTAGCATATCTGTTTCCCCCTCAAGACATTATCATCCAATCATACACTACACAAAAAAAACTGAATGTTTGAATTCATTAGATGAAGCTTTGTTTTTTACCTTTCTTGGCTGAGGAAGTGGCCAACGGCTAGAAGCTTGTAGCCAGCGATGTTTTCGACAGCTAAGTTGATGAGAGTGGCGATTAGACCAGTGAAAAGACCAACAAGACAAGCTAATGTCCATTTCAGGAAAACGTATTGAAGTACTTGTGCCTTTGATCTTTTTCTCCAATCATGCTTAAACAGATCGTTCTCGTTTATTCTGTCAATATTTATTAAACAACAAGAACTGAGACGCTGAATTCAAATTCTGCATAGAAGAAGCAGAAGAAGAAGAAGAAGAAGAAGAAGAAGAAGAAGAAGAAGAAGAAGAAGAAGAAGAAGAAGAAGAAGAAGAAGAAGACATACTCATAGTCCAAGCTCTCGATATGGGAAACCTTGGTACCGACTAAAGCAAGTGGAGTTGAAGAAAGTGTTCGATTAGCCTTGACCAGAGGTTGGTTCAGTGTGTTGCTCTCTGGGTCTGCTTCTCCATTGTAATTACTATTACCACCAATCTGGTTTAAATCTTCTTCCACCATATCTGTCTGTCTGACTGCCTCTGATCACATAAAGATGAAACTGGCTTTTGGTCGGAACCTCTGCAACAGAACTTTTTAAGGTTCTTGAAGAGCTTTTTTCTTTCTTAAGAAACAAGTGGGTATTTTTTTTTTTTTTTTTTGAAAATAATTCTTGTTATATATTTCATGCTTATTGGTTTGCCGAGTTTTGTCTTTTCTTTGCTTTTATAGTTTAAAATGTCTACATACATATACGTAGATGTATTTGTGTATGAATAGTGTCTAATATTGGCGAGACGACGCTTATGCTTGTGAGAGGGTAACAAAATAGAACTATGTAATCCTTACATATGCTAAACTACAAGACCAGACAATGATTGGCCATTTAAATATTATGTCTACTATATATAACAACGAAAGGTAACCAAATTTTGAGTTTTCTACGTAAAACGTTAGTGATAAGATTTTTCCTTTATGTGGCCTACATTTTGTATAGCCAGAGTCTTGGTTAGATGAAAAATATAATTCATTCGTGATTCTTACGATCAAGCCGGCCAAGAATTATGAGGAAATTAATTACAATAGTACAACGGAAGAACATGGAAGAACATAGGTATATATATGCAATCTTTTTTCTTTGACACCAAGTAGATAAGTTGTTTGTGTTAAGTTTATTATTTCTGTCTCTCCAACTACTATTTCTGAGAAAGTAACTACTAACTAAACCATCATCAAGCTTCGAATATTAACTAATTAAACAACAACAAATCCTTCCGATGGTTGAAAATATTAGATAACCCGATTTGTCTTTTAACATTTTTCGAATCTCTCGAGAAGAAAATCATATATAACTTTAGAGTATGATCTAGTCCTCTAATACTAATACTTTAGAAGGCTGCTTCTGGTGGTTGCGATGTGATGAGAACATGTTCCACGGGTTAAAGTAGATGTCTCTTCGTACGAGTGCATTGTTTGGTTGTGGTTGTGGCATCATAAAAAGTGGTTTTCCAATGACGCTAAGACTCAATATTGTTTAAAGTTTGTAGGAGGCCAACTACCTTATCGACCTTTTCTCAGGTGATTATGACGAGATGTGCCACATGTTATGATTAGATTAGTAGTACAAAAAAAAAATCATCTTCATCATATTCTAAGTGATTATACGTGTTTTCGTTAAAAATACGATCAAATGTTGTCAATGGTCTACACACTATGAAGAAAGATTGTTTATCATCTACTAACGTCATTTTGGGTAAGTAAATGCTGTCTCACACATTAATGACAAAATTAATAATTGATTTTTTATGATATAGGAAAATATATGACTTCTGAATGAAATTACTTGTGTCAATCATATGATATGATGTATATCTTGTGGAAAATGTATGCTTTGTTCTAAACTAGAAAAACTTGAAAGAGGTTTTCTCTTGTCTTATTATTAATGATAAATGGAACATTACATATATATAGTGAAGGGTAAAGCCCAAGTACATTAGGATGTCTAAACCGACCTAGATTAAAGAAGGTGGCCGATGGGCCTTATTGTCTTGGACGTTCATGGGCCGAATACGGGCCGAGTATGGGCCGGTTATGGTAATCCACCATCCGTGTTTTACAACATGCTTTTGGTTTTGGTAAAGGGAAAAAACCCAAAAAATACGCCATCTAAATTTTTTTTTAGACGTTTAATACATATAGTTATTAAATTGGACAGAAAATACATGGTTTAATTTTCGATGCCTTAAAAAACTATTGTTTTATTTATAATGGTAGATCCATACTTACGACTTAACAGTCGTTAACACTAGTGACGCAAATAAAGACATTGTTGCCCTTTTAGTTTCCCCCCAAATCGATTTGGGATCTAAGAACTCTAAAAGCCATTTTATTCCCAAACATCTTTTTCCAGATGATCTCAAAACAAGACCTAGATCTCGTTCTTTGGTTACCCAGCAGTTTTCAATATCTTTTGTTGCCTTTTAACACATAGCTCAATCGGAAGAAGAGCATCTTTAACTACTACTTGGATAGAATTGAATATAGTCTCGATAGGATCATTATTAGACACCATTGCGTCACTCTTTTACACCACAAACCATTCAATGAGAGAGATACAAAAAAAAAAAAAATCGTAGAAAAACGAGTGAGATAACTGAGAATCGAAAGGAGATGAGAATGAGTGAGAGCTTAAGTTTCATAATTCCGTTAATTTTACCACAAAATCAACCAGAACCGCAACTACTCAAACGGCAACAATCATCGCAATCAACAAAATTTGGGACTTGAAGATGTTTGAGAAGAAAAATAGCTTTTAAGGTTCTTAGATTCCAAATCAATTTAGAGGAAAAATAAAAGGGCAACATTGTCTTTATTTACGATTAATTAACCACGTGGGGTTATCTTTTAACTCTGGTTAACGATTCTGTCACTAGTGTTAACTACTGTTAAGTCGTATGTATGGATTTACCATTATAAATAAAACGATGGTTTTTTAAGACAACAAAAATTAAACAAGGTATTTTTTGTCCAATTTAATAACTACATGTATTAAACATCCAAAAAAAATTAGATGACGTATTTTTAGGGTTTTTTCCCTTTTGGTAAATCATAGTAAACAAAAAACACGTTGTTGCTTTTTCTAATAAAGTCGTTTTTGGTTTATTAATATAATAAATCAAATGTTTTAAAAAATTAGATTGATATGCAACTAACAAAGTCTTATATATGAATGGCCTGACACAGGTGTGCAAAAAGAGCATGGAGTTTAATGAATTTGAAAATCCAAGCAAAAAGTCATGTAGTGTTAATTATTGATTTAAATATATTTATCAAAACTATATGTTATTATTGGTTAAATGATTTATAAATACTAGTTAAAATCCTATGTTATTTGTTTAATTATTTTTTTGGATTTAAAAATCCACAATATTTTTAAATGAATTCAAATGGATTTGAAAGTCAAAATTATAAGAATTTAAATCTATAGATAAAACATGTTATTTTAAATTCTATATATTTTGATTTTCATATTTAATAATAATTTTGAAATCCTATAGATATACAAATCAATAAACCAATAACACCCCTAAATGTAATATCTCAAATATAGGTTATAGTTTGATAGATAATTTTTTAAGACTCAATATCTGGAACTCCACAAAGTTCCGTTACAAGCCAAAATTTATTTGCCATTATGATCAGTAAAGGGGAACTCTGTGTAGACAAGTAAGAGAAAAAAAATAGATATACTCTTTACCGTTTTCTCAATGAAATCATGATAACCTTTATCACCAGCGAAGAGCATTCCGTTTCCTGGAATTCCATTGATTATGGTTTGACTAAACACTCTCATTAATATGAGCGTTTACAAAAAATTATTATTATTTTTTTTATCACAAATTATCATTACTTAGTTAATCTATGATTTAAATGTGAAAATTTGTAATTCTATGTACTTTTTAAATACTAGTCTTTGTAAAAGTTGTTTAATAGTCCATCAAAACCTTTTCACTATTTCTCTAAATCTAATCAAAATTATCGGAATTAATTTTAAAATCTTATCATAATTTTATTATTAATTCTTAAAATTGAAATGAATCAGGTTCATTAAATCGCCAACATCATTATCTTTTTATTTTTAGAAATCCTATATTTTATCTTTTTGATATATTTTAGACTTTAGAAATAGTATTGGATGTTTAACATGACTAAATTATGTCATGTTTTTTTTTGTTTCATGGATACTAATTGATTTGAACAAAAAAAGGATACAATTTTATTAGTTTATAAAATCATGTTTTTGTTGTAAAACACTTAGTGGACTCCATAGACCGGCCCGTTCACAGTCCATTAGGACATGGCCATACGGCCCATATACAGTCCATTGGTTCTTGGCCTTACGGCCTATGTTATGTATCTCTAGGATATAGGCCCATTCGTCCATGAGACTTAGGCTATGTCGGTTTGGGCTTTGGCCTTTGTACTCTCTATATATATGTAACCTCTATTCATTATCATTAATAAGACTAAGAGATTTCATCCTAAACTCTCTAGTTTCATAACACGTTATCAGCACGATAGCCTCTAAGGCCAGCTGAGAAAACCCTAACCCTAAAACCCTAAAAGCAGCCGCCGTTTCTCTCCTCCCTAAAACCCTAAAACCCTAATCGGCCGCCGCCTCTATCTCTTACCCTAAAACCCTAAAAACCGCCGCCCAAATTCGGCGATCATCTTCTGTCCGTGTACACGGCCAGTCCGGGGTAAGTTCATGTTCGAAGATCCAGTACGCGGCAAGTTCCGGCGATCAGCTTCGGCGATCAGCTTCCGTCCGTTTTGGATCCAGTACGCGGCAAGTTCCAAGGCAAAGTCCGGAGATCTCTCGGTGATAATCCAAAACTCTCGGCGATTACTTCTTGTTCGGAATCCACCATCGTCCGCGGTCCTGTTCCTGTTCGAAGATCGAGTTTTATCCGAGTTATGTTCGAGTTCGAAACCAAGGCGTGTTCCTGACGTTCGCAGTTCGCAGTTCCTGACGTTCGCAGTTCGTGGTTCCTGACGTTCGCAGTTTGCGGTTCCTGACGTTCGCAGTTCGCGGTTCCTGACGTTCGCAGTTCGCGGTTCCTGACGTTCGCAGTTCGCGGTTCCTGACGTTCGCAGTTCGCGGTTCCTGACGATAGCAGTTCGCGGTTCCGGCCGAGAGCGGTACGTAGGCGGTACGAGGATCTGTCCGAGAGCAGTTCGAGAGTGGTACGAGGATTGGGTTGATAGCGGTTCTGATCGAGGTTCGTGAGTGAAATCTGAGGTCTTTAGCTCCCAGATCAAAACCAGTCAGACCCTAATTGGTGAAAGGTAAAATAAAGTCTAACCCTCTTAGAATCATATGATCGAATCTGAACCCTAACAGCTATTGAACCATAAAACATCCAAGTACACAACAAACAAATCTTAAGAGTCCTATTCCTGTAAAACTTTAAAATCGGATGCATAGGGCTGTTAGATTGTTTGTGAACTGCACCAAAAGAGATCAAGCTTAAAATCCGATTGATTGATTAATTGTCTATGCTTGCTTGATTGATTGTTGCATAAGAACCTAGAACTAAATTGTTAGACTCATAAGATAAATATTGATCTAATTGTTCTAGGATATTTAAAACTTGGTTGTTCATGCATCATAATGAAATCGGATTATGCATAGGGTATTAAAGAACCAATAATTGCATAAATTGTTAGAGTTGCATGAACATTAATATCAAATTGGATAGACTTGTTTAGGACTGTTGAATTCGGAATTTCCATAGAAACAATATAGGATCAATTATAAACATAAAACTGTTCTTGTAAATTAAGAAAAAATTTCGGATCCTAAAACTATGAAATTCGAAAATCATAGATCTGTTCTAGGTTGCTAGAACTATCAGGATAACTTCCAAATTTAATTTGGTAATTATCCTAAAATATAAATAAAATATTTCCTAAAACTTGTCTTAATCCAAAATTGAAAAGGAAAACTTAAGAAAAGGAAATCTTATCTAGAAAAGGGAAATTGTTGCATGCATGCTAGTTCCTATCTAGATTTGTTGTTCATGCATATTAAGCCACGAAATTGAGTAGAATAAAGGCATGTTTCGGTCTCAAATACCGCATGACCTAAGTTCGAAATTATAAGTAAAGGCAAGGCATGTTTCGGTCTCAAATACCGCATGACCTAAGACTAAAATGATTCCATGGTTCGGTCTTAAACACCGCATGGCATGATCCAAATGAATTACATGGTTCGGTCTTAAAAACCGCATGATATAATCGGGTGCATGTCTTGTAAAATCAAAGTACCTATGTGAGTGTATTAAGGACGATAATGGTTGCACTAAAAGAATAAATGTAAGGCAATTTTGCATACACACCATCACCTTGCTGAGAGTCTCAAGGACCAAGTACCATACCATTGAGAATCTTATTGACCTTTGGACAGAGTTGAAAAACAATATGGACACCAATAGATGGTGCTCCTACCAAAGGCTCAATTCGAAAAACCTAAGGATCCAGGAATTCCAATCCATGGATGAGTATAACTCAGAGCTATTAAGATTGTCTCAATCCTAAGGTTGTGTGGTACTGAAGTCACGGAGAGAGAGTTACTAGAGAAGACTTTGTCTACTTTTAGTACTCACAATATAGTACTTCAGCAACAGTACCATGAAAATGAGCTGTTGATGAATAGTGCTATGAGACCTCCCGGTACAACCCCATTACCGGAAAAAGAGCCCAAGGAGACCAACTACGTCCACAGAAAAAGACACTATGGCCATGGCCGTGGTGGCAGAGGACGTGGTGGTCGTTGGGGCCAGGCAAGCCGTTTTGGTGGTTACGGCCGTAGACCAACTACGTCCACAGAAAAAGACACTATGGCCATGGCCGTGGTGGCAGAGGACGTGGTGGTCGTTGGGGCCAGGCAAGCCGTTTTGGTGGTTACGGCCGTAGACCAACTACGTCCACAGAAAAAGACACTATGGCCATGGCCGTGGTGGCAGAGGACGTGGTGGTCGTTGGGGCCAGGCAAGCCGTGGCCGCGGTGGTAGGGGCCGTGGGTCTTTTAAACCGCAAATCAAGGCTAAATCGGTTTGTCACCGATGTGTAAATGAAAAGTGCAATGAAGCTCACAAGGTTGACATGACAAAGAAAAATCCTAAAGAGCCTAAAGAGCCAAAGAGACTAATGAGTCTATCTATGTCCATAGAGACAAGTATGGCCGTGGCCGAGGAAGAAGTGGACATGGTGGTCCTGGTCGTGGGACTTACCAAAGACATAATTATGATGGTCAAGGCTATAGAAACCGATTAGGCTTCGGCCGCGGTCGGGGTAAAAGCCGCGGGTTATCTAAACCCGCAACATAAGACCAAGTCCACTTGTAATAATAATTATGGTATAGAAAACCATAAGATAAAGACATGCAGAACTCCTAAATTGGATTATGAGATTTTGATTGCCTAAAGAAAAATATTTAAACTCATGTGGTGTATTATTTTAATTTCTATGCTTTTGAATTTGATTGAATTATTATTTTGATTTAAATCCAATTATTTTATTTCCTTTAATATATATTAAAACATAAATCCTTGTCCATTATTGGAAATGGTTAAGGACAAGAAAATAAGTGTGGTGGATAGTGGATTAAGCCACACAAAGCCAATATTAGCAAAGATAAGCGGGTATAGCAAGCCTAAGTAAAGGCTACGGCCAGGCATATATTTTATGGAACACATTTTGAACTAAGTGTTGCATTATAATCACCCAGCTCTAAGAGAAGCTTATTGAGCCTTAAGAACATTCATTTGAATGGTTTCCATATTGAAATAAAGGGTGAAGGAAACCAAGAGTTCCTATATATATTACTAAAATCACCCAAGGATCTAAAGAGAATCCTAGAAGTCTATACCTTGCACTAGCCACTGGTTTTTACCATGCTAAGATTAATATAATAGAGGCTAATATGGCAATGAACGAAATGTTCAATAATTCACTTTATGGCATGACCGGATTGGCCATCCGTGTTTCTAACATGATGCGTATGTTGATATTAAATAAAATTGGCACACTCCTAAGAGAGAGAAGAGTTATCCCTACAATCTCACGTGTGTAGCATGTACACAAGGGAAACTCATTTATAAGGCCATCACCAGCAAATGTAACTAAAGAAATTTTCCACTTAAGACTATAAGTCTAGATAGTGCTGGTGAATTTATATCCCAAGCGTTTAATAATAATGGTATGTCCATGGGGGGGAGTGTGGACCACCCTGTGGCACATGAACATACAGAGAATGGATTAGATGAATCCTTCATTAAACGCACTTAATAAATTGCTCGACCATTACTCATGAGGTCGAAGCTTCTTGTGTCGGCTTGGGGACACACAGTACTACATGCAACAGAACTTATACGCATCAGGCCATCTAGTGAGTATAAATATTCCCAAATGCATAACGGGTCATAAGCCAGACATATCCCATCTAAAATAATATACGGGTGTGCCGTTTATATTGCATCATCACAGAGAACAAAGATGGGACCTCAAAGGAGGATGGGAATATATATTGATATGATTCTCCCACCATTGTTAAGTATCTTGAGCCAACTATGGGTGATTTATATGTGGCCAGATACACGGATTGTCAGTTTGCTGAATCCGAATTCCCTACATTGGGTGGAGAGAAAGACAAGCTGGTCAAAGAAATATTATGGAATCAAACATCCTTAAATTGGCAAGATCCTCGAGATTGTACATTTACAAAAGCTAGCTATTCAATTGCCAAGATTCCTTTAATGACCCAAAAGAGAATTATGAAATCGTACATACCAGCTTGTAATGCACCAGTACGTATTGATGTTCAAAAGGAACACAATAATCAAGTTGCTACAGAGTCTAAATAGACCAATATGTTCCATAGAAAAGAACCTTCGGAAATCTAAGAAAGGTGCAAATAAAACCGAGGTTAAGGAAAGAGCATAGACATGGCCGCGGCAAATCCTAAGGTACCAACAATGAGGTTTGGGACGCTAAACCTCAAGGTCCTTAAGGTATTAATAATAATAAGAGCTCGATATACTATATCATGTCTAGAATAAAATGGAACTGCAAAGATGTCGACATTAATGAAATAATTGCATGCAAGGTAGCACTTGAAGTAAATGAGGATCAGAAACTCACGTCTATATGAGAGTGCACTCAAAGTAAAGATTGGCTAAAATAGAAAGAAGCCATTGACGTGGAGTTAAACTCTTTAAAGAAGAGAAATGTGTTTGGTCCGACCTTAAGGACAACACTTGATATAAACCAGTTGGACATAAGTTGGTCTTTGTAAGAAAGAGAAATTAGAATAATGAAAGCGTGAGATAAAGCACGGCTTATAGCACAAGGATTCTCTCAAAGTCCAGGAATAGATTATGAGGAGACTTACTCCCTGTGATGGATGCAACGACTTTAATAAGTCTGGCTATAAAAGAAAACTGGATTTACGGTTAATGGATGTTAAAACCGTATACTTACATGGTCCACTGGAAAATGAAATGAGATTACCAGAGGGTATAGAGCTCGATTATAAGAGTGGTTCTCGAGAAAATACTGCATAAGGCTAGACAAATACCTTTATGGACTGAAACAAAGTGGGTGTATATGGTACAATAGATTAAGCAAGTACCTAGCCAAAGAAGGCTACAAAATGATCCCATCAGTCCATGTATTTATAAAGAAGTTTGCAAACAAAGGATTTGTGATAATAGCAGTTTATGTGGATGATTTAAACATCCTTGGAACCCCTGGTTAAATCGCCCAAACAAGAAAGAATTTGAAATGAAAGACCTAGGCAAAAGAAAAATTCTGTTTGGGGTTACAACTTGAGTACATAAATGATAGAATCCTTGTGCATCAAATGGCATATACAGAAAAGTACTCAAGAGTTTTAATAAGGACTAAGCTCACCCATTGACTAGCCCAATGGTTGTAAGGAGCATTGATTTGGATAAAGATCCATTGGTCCAAAGAAGGACAATGAGAAAGTTCTCGGTCCTGAAATGCCATACCTCAGTGCTATAGGAGAATTAATCTTGGCTAGCCACACTAGACCAGAGATAAGTTTTGCCGTGAACCTCCTAGCAAGAATTAGTTCTTGTCAAACCCAAAGGCACTAGAGTGAAATTAAGTATTTATTTATGTTACCTACAAGGAAGGTAAGATTTGGGTTTATATTATACTAACTATAACAAAGAAGGTTTTAGTTGGTATTGTTGATGCAGGTTATAGCAAAGAAGGTTTAGTGCGTTCTGTTCGATGACTCAACATATATGGACGGATAGCGGCATGGACGACAGCAAAGAAGCAACGGTCATATATGAGGACAATTCGGCCTGTATCGCACAACTCAAGGAAGGTTACATCAAGGGAGATCGGAAGAAGCACATCTTACTGAAGTTCAAGTGGTGCAAATTCAATCATGCGACAACTCAGCCGATCTCTTCACCAAAGCATTGCCGACATCAACGTTCAAGAAGCTCACGCACAAGATTGGGATGCGGAGGCTTCAGGACTTGGAGTGATGTTTGGATCAGGGGGAGCAATGTGTGCTGTACTCTTTTTCCTTCACCAAGGTTTTGTCCCATTGGGTTTTCCTGGTAAGGTTTTAATGAGGCAGCATCCCCTAAGCACATTGCAGCGATCCCATCCAACATAGGCACGGTCATCTCGTCCAAGGGGGAGTGTTGTAAAACACTTAGTGGACTCCATAGACCGGCCCGTTCACAGTCCATTAGGACATGGCCATACGGCCCATATACAGTCCATTGGTTCTTGGCCTTACGGCCCATGTTATGTATCTCTAGGATTTAGGCCCATTCGTCCATGAGACTTAGGCTTGTCGGTTTGGGCTTTGGCCTTTGTACTCTCTATATATATGTAACCTCTATTCATTATCATTAATAAGACTAAGAGATTTCATCCTAAACTCTCTAGTTTCATAACAGTTTTCAAAAATTAAATTAACTCTAATATAAGTAAATACATATTACTGATAGTATACTTAATTTATACATATCTCATGTCTTTCAGTAGATAAAATAAATAGAAAATTTCAAAATAGAAAATCATATCAAACTATATACATATTGTTGACTCGGCACACCTACAATTTTCTCGTTTGATTTTTTTTTTCTTTTGTGTTTGCCAAACACTATTTTAGTTATCAAATTTATATTCGAAAATCTAATGACAAACATATAAAAGTAATATTAAACTTAGCATAAGTAGATAAATGGATATGAAATACATTTTTAAAATCAAACAAACTTTTTCCTGATTAGATAAGACATTATATCAAAAAACTGATATCATATGTTTAATGTTAAGAATGATGTAAATGGTATTTTATTTGTAATATATAGTCCATTCAATTATTCCACTTCAAAATTAACACATTCTCTTACAAATATCATTTAATATGAACATCCATTTATTTAACCAATGTGTAAATTGTTTATCAAAATGAAAATTAAGAAAGTTATTAAAACATAGATTTCCTATGATACCAATTCGATTCAGAGATTTTTTGAGCAGGAGAAAACCTTGTTTTGATTTTCGGATATACACATAGAACTAGCCAAAACTCGGATTTGCATACATTTATCAAAATCATGGGGTTTAAAATGTCCCATGGTGATACGGTTTCACATTGTTGCGTCCTAATGCTCTAAATCTAATCGATACTCTAGTTGTTGCGTACCTACAAAAATCAAATTCAAAAAAGAAAACAATGATCATCCAGTTGGTTTTGTTTTGGTTGAAAAATGTCAAATGTCAAACTGTGGTTTGAAGGTAAGTTCCAACTCAGCCATTACATCGGACAGATCAGCAATACTTTTTAACGTATTTGAATATGATCAGTGTAACAGTTCATATATAGTTTGGATTTATGTAGAGAGATATCTAACGGTCACAAATACTCAACTCTTGAGGTGAACAAACAGACAACCTTTTAATACAACTTGTTCTATACTCTTTTTTTGTTTGTTTCCAAGATAGTAATCGTAAGACTGAGATCTTATTAATCCTCGCATGTACATTAGATATAAACCATAAAAAAGATATGGAAGTGTATAAAGATTGCAAACTACGACCATCCCTAAGAAGTAATAACTAATAAGAGTGGTTTACCAACCAAGTGGTGGTGGTCTAGTGGTTTCCATTTGAGCAGGAGTTGCCCTGTTGATCTAGGCCAGGGATTGACTCCCTGCAAGCGTGAAATTGCTAGTCATTTTTACTTGGCCAGAGGCATTTACCTGATCTTCCCCGGACTCTGGAGGATTACGGGTCTTGGCCCCGAACCTCCTGATAAAAAAAAAAAAAGTCTTTCACCAAGAAACCAACAAAGACACGTGGTAAGTGCCTCACCACGTGATTAATCGGAAGAAAAGAGTATTATTGAACGGCGATCTTGACCCTCTCTTTGGTCCCAGGAATACTTGTCCTATCAACGACCGGATCTGATCCAATTGGCTGTCTCTTGTATTAAACACTTGTCTTCGTGGTTCATATGACTTTTATTTTTATTTATTTGAGGGGTTCATAACTTCATATAATTTTTCTGTATAATTCAAATAATAAAAAGCTTTATAGTTAAGAGTCTTTAGAGATTTCTCACGTCGTAGAAAGCATATGAAAACAAACAAGAGATATTAGCTACCCTACTCGTCTCCCTCACATTCTATTGTTCGTAGTCAAAAAAAATTATCGTACATGATTCTCATAAGAATTTGAAGTTAATTATCAAAATAAAATAGAACTTGAAGTCATCAAATTATTTGACATGTTATTTTTTTTCTCTCTTGCAATTCATATGAAACATTGTTCGTTAAATACTTATGATAAAGTATAAAAATTTGACAAAAATAGGTTGAAAAATTACTCTGTCGACAAAACTTCAAACATTATTCTAATATATAAAGCCAAATTCATCTTTTAATTATTTTTTCCAGTTTTTATATATGTATTATCAACTATAATCAAATTTAAAATTTAAATGAATTATCTTGGAAACGTCTTTTTGTTAATTGTATTTTCAGTGACGATAAAACAAACATGTTAATATCATGAAATATAATCAGAACTTGGAAATATACATATATCATCAAATTCACTATTAAGTGTTTTTACGAGAAAATCGAGTATGGACTCTTATTTGGTATTTTAAAATAATAATAAATTGTAGAAACTCTTTGTGTAATGTGTACACCATAAGAAATATAATTTCAATTTACAGGAGAGTAATATGCGTTTATATGTGATAACATTGCAGACGACGTCGAACCTGCGCTTCTCGCCGACCAGACGACCAGACAACAACTCTCACGTTTTTTATTTTCTTGACAAAATCGAAAACGAAGTTTAATTGTTATAAGAAAGAAAGAAAAAAAAAATATAGTTTTTTTTGCCAAATAGCATTTTTAATAAATTTAATAATCGTACTATATGGTTTCAGTAACTTTTTATAGTATTATTAATTTGGAATAATTTCATTGACGAAATTTACCTTTGAGTTAACTTAAATGTTCCTAAGTAATTATTCAAGGTAGCCTAAACAAAATGTTTTTTATTGTTGGTTACAAATATTATGAGTTATGACATAAGACACGCCTTGGCCGAAACGAAGATTACATATCTTCCTGTGTAATCTTCCTACTATTATTTTCCCACTGGGAGATACGTAGATTGAAACATGTAAACGCAGATACAAATTAAATGAATATCACTATAATTATAAACTAATTAAGGTCAGGACCACTAACTATATAATTCATGTAAAGCTTAAAAACACTCAATAATTCGATGAAAAGAGTTGACAACTTGTTAATCTAGTTGTATAATAAGATTCCACAACCGTCACTTTTATAATATCACACGGAATCCAATTTGAGCATAAAGAAACAAAAAGGTCCAATCATCAACAATGTTTTTTTTTTTTTTTGATAGAAACATCAATAATATTCTATAAATGTTTAGAAAAAAAAAACACTTCTGTTATTTTCTATGATGTCTAAATCTGTGAAACAACACTAAGTCCATTTAGAATAAAATTTTGCTATTTTGGTATCAATTGTCTTACATTTTGCTACACAATTGATTAATTAGTTGTATTTCCATGAGTTTGAAATTTGTGATTTGCACTTTAATATGATTGTTTTAATTAATTTCCGACTGATACTAAAACTATAACTATATATAAGTATAATTAGAACAGAAAAAAAACAATCGTTTATGATCATATTATATCAGTGTTTGTATCAACTATCAAGATTTTGTGAATGATATTGTGATATCAAAGGTATGGTCTTTATATTATATGCTCTTCTATGCCACTTAAAACAATCATAATGATGAATCGTATTTTAAAGATCGCTGACGGGTGATCTCTTATCTAAGTGGTTGCTTCTTACCTAATCAAAAAGATTAATTAGTGAAACATCATGATGCATGAATTATAAAATTTCGTTTTTTAATTACAAGTGATTGATTAATTTCACCCACTGGCCTATAGATTCCAGTCAGACACTTGATGTCATCACTTACTTTCTGTGAAAGTTGAAATTTTATATTAGAGAATTAACATTAAGTGAAAGAACACGTATACATTACATTACGTCCCTTCGTTTTGATTCGTTGTTAAAAAGTTGAAGACAAGAAGAATCTTGTAATCTATTTTGTAAGATTCAATCATATGATTGATCAAATAATGTACATAATTAAACCTTAACCTCTCAGGTACCTAAACTTGATCATTTTTTTTGTTGTTGTGAACGTTAATAATTTTGCTGATTTTTTTTGGCGATCCTCTGTGATTGTTAACGAGTGGAAATTTGCAGGGAAGTTCATACTTTACATCTTAATTTATAGACATTAAGTCTACTGAATATGATATTAATTTATAATTTATGGTATGTTGTCGTCTAACTGTCTAAGTATATTAGCTACTTGTGTTTAATATTTTCACATACGTGGTTAGATAATATTTTAAAACTTTTGATCAATACTCTTTTTATAAGGACTTGGAAATATTGTAGGCGTGATTAGCAAATCAACATCATAATTAAGATACCTACATATGGGCTTTATACTAAATTGAGCCCATGAAGAGTGTTAAGACTTCAGAGGGAAAAAACTGAATGTCTAAATTTTACATGGAAGACTCCATACTTGATCGATTCTATAGAGCTTACACTTCTTGAATCATGCTATCATCATTTGTAGGTATTGCTTGATGATCAAACACTTATTTATACCAAATGTGATCTACTGACCTTTACCAATTGCATTGCATCCATGGAAAAGCCACAGCAGATGCAGACAGTGGAAGACATATTAAAGATGCAATAACATTAATAATAAACTCATTACCAGAAGCAAGTCATTATGCAGTTAATGCATATGAACTTACAATGTACCAAGTAATATAAAAAGCGGATAATACGGAAAAAGAAAGGCCGGAGATTTATTTACTAAAAGTCATGTTTTAAGAAGGTACATCTCCATTAGGCATCTCCCAGTTGTCTTCTTCTTCATCCTTTTTCTTACTCTTAGTTGCTGCTGCTGCTTCTTCTCTTGTTTCTTGGGTAAACCTTGCTTGAGGACGCCTGGACAAAAAAAAAACCCACCAAGAAACATAAAAAACCACATACAAATTTAAGATTCATCTCTTCAATATTTCAATCCTCTAAAGCTAAGAACTAAGTACAAAAGTCTTCACAAGCTATAAAAAGACTATCTTTAAAGCTAATCATCAATACTTAATCTGTTACGACATACGGATCTATTTACTGGAAAGCAGATACAGCAAAAGAATCAGCAAAACAGAAGAAATATCAACCACATTACAAAATTTGTGCCCATCTCTGTATTTCTATTCTCTAAAGGTTCTCAAGAACTGAGTATCAAAATCTTCAAAGGCTAATCCTCAAATCCAATCTGTTTCAGCCAATCATAGACAGAAGAAATTGCAAAAAGAATCAACAAATGAAGTATGAAACCTTGTCCTTTTACGGCTAGCAGCATCAGAAATTCTCATGAACTAAGAATCAAGATCTTCACAAGCTATAAGAGAAACTATCATTCTATCAATATATGCAATCTGGTTTCACTATTAAGAATCAATCACAAGAAAGCAGACACAGAACAAACATAACATACAAAATTGAGAACATCTATCCACTCTGATACTGGAATGAAATGGCTCTGCTACGCTAATTTTTCAATCCTCTAAAGTTAAAGAGACAGTGAGAAAATACCAAAAACTAAGTATCAAAATATTCACAGAGCTATATGAGAAACTATCAATGGCGCTCAATCCGCAAAAACCAATATCTGTTCCAAACAAAAATGAACCAATCTTATTCTAACAAAAAAATGAAGTTGTGAAACCTTTTCTTGTTACGCTTAGCAGCATCACGAGTCCTTCGCTTCTTCTCATCTTGTTTATTCTCAAAGTATCTCCTCCGCTTACATTCCTGTATAACACCAGTTCTCATCACTTCTCTCCTAAACCGATTCACAAGCCTCTCCTCTGACTCATTATCTTCAACAAACACTTGCACGTTGTATCCCGAGGAACTGAAGAAGAGCGTGTTCGAGTAAGCAAGCGAGGGACAAATCACGGAAGCAAGCTCAGAGGAAAGCGAAGATGCGGTGGAAGAAGACTCTTCGACCGCCATTGATTCGATGGCGAGATCATTTCTTCGCCTCTGGGAGATAGTCGGGGAAGGAAGAGTGAGGTTCGGTGGCGGAGTAGGTTTGGTTTGAGATTTGAATGGTGAGATGAAGGAGATGAAGCTCGTGAGTGAGAACGAAGCCGCCATTAAAGCGTCGCGAGGTTGGAGAAGAAGAAGATATGAGAGATTGAATTGTGGATAAGATTCAATTCCCCCCCAATTTCTAGGTTAGTGGAAGATCAATTCCGGGTCAAGATATGAAACCCGGTTTGATATACGGGTTCGGGTATTTTTTGCATGGGTAAGATGAATGATCTGGGCTAAGTTGGTTTGATAAGGCCCATTATAAGTGAAACGTTTTCTTGTTTTGGAGTTTTCTTTTTCAATATACAGGATGCGGTTTTTGTCCGAACCGAACAGAACCGGAGGCTTCGGTTCAAAATCGGTTAAGCAATTCATTCAATACGGCAGGATTTTGAATTGTGTTCGATTTATTGTTAGTTCAGTTTGAAAAACCAAACCGGTTACCCATTTTTTCTTACCAAAACTATACAGAAACTAAAGAAAATCAAACCATAATATACATATTTCCGAATCGATGTTATCCATTCTAACTGGTTTTACCTGATTTTAACCGAAAAACCTAGAAATCAGGTCAATTCAAAAAATAATGAAAATAAACCGACAACCAAATTGATCAAACCGATTATTAATTTGGTTAATTTTGGTGGTATTGTTTGATAACCAAAGAATCGAAAGAAAAAAAATGTTCCGCGCATAATATTCAAGGGATATGAAAATGGGTGAATTTGTGTGGTAGCCAAAATTGAAAATGTATTTAAGAATATAGCATGTTAATTCAAAAAATTAAGTAAATAAAATAAGGGATAGTAAAAATTACCAATTAGGGTGTTGATGGTTTGGTGGGATGGTGGTTAAGGGTGGCCGCCAGATGTGACCGGAGTTGGTGGCCAGAGTTGGGTGGTGGACGATGGCCGGAGCTGGGTGGTGGACGGTGGCCGGAACTTGGTGGTGGATGTTGGCCGGAGGTGGTGGTAGCTAGAGCCGACCACGAGTACAAGTGTAACATCCGCAAACCAAATAGTAAGATTTAAGGATGGGTGTCGATCAACAACAAGGGTGTGTCGATCGACACCAGCTTTTCTGGTTCGACTAGATTGATTTAAATTGTCAATTTTGGATCGGTTTGGTTCAATTGAAATCCAAACCGACATATTTAAAGAGGTCGACTCAAGGTTTTGGGAAAGAAGCTTTTGTCGCCTTTTGAGAAAAAAGAGAGAGCTTGTGAGTTGAGAGGTTTTTGGGATTGTTCTTAGTGGTTTTGGTGAGATCTGTTGCTAAGGGAGGGAGTGATATTGCTGGGAACGAAGGAGAAGTTTCTTAAGGTGTTGGATTCTTTGTTTTTGAGCCAGAACTTCCTGCAAAAGAGGTGAGTGCATGACCATGACTTATCTAAGTATGAGAATCCTTTGTTTTGCTTGATTTGTTGTTGTTTGTGTTGTTTTCTTGTGTTCTTGTGGTTGGTTGTTGGTGGCTGGTTGTTGGTTTCCATGAGTTTCTAGGAGTTTTGGGTGAGTTTCGGACGGTTTGGAGGATTTGGGAAGCAGATCTTCGACTTTCGGCTTCTTGCAGAACGATTTGCAGACTCGGTGTCAGTCGACACCAAAGAACTAGTGTTGATCTACACTGAGGTAGTGTCGGTCGACACCAATCTGTTTCTGCAGCGGCTAATGCTTGTTTTTTCCTGGTTTGTTTGTGTTTGGTTGTTAATTGTTAAAAAATGGTTTCTCAGTTACTTGTGTGTATAGCCCAATAGATGGCAGGATTGCCTCACTAAGTATTTATGATAATACTTACGCATCTCAATTGTTGTTTGTGGTGTGTAGGTATGTGACATGGAATCATGGCGATGAGGAGGAGGATGATCTAGGGTCTCGTCTATATGTTGATGGTCTTTGTTATATTGTTTATGTTGGAACATTGGTTAGAGTTATGTTAGGTTGTTGGATACAATGCTTAGGAATGTTATTGTATTGATGATGTATTGGTTTTGTATTGTTGGTATGTTTCCGTTGTGTATATTGGTTGTTGCTGGTTTAATGATGTATTGAGATATGATTGGTTTAATTAAGTAGTATGGGATGCTTAATTATATATTGTTATTAAAAAAAATGGGTCGGGTTGTTTCAATTTGGTATTAGAGCCCTTACGGTTCTAGGACGGTTAAGTGGATGGTTAGAGCGGTTTAGGAATTTAATTGGTTGAATTATTTCCTGTTGCTGGATGCATGATGTTGTGTGATGGAATTGATTATGAGTAGTTAGTAAATTTGCATGTGGTATGGAGTCCTAGTATCATCCTCTTTGAGACTTCAATGAGATTCCACGGTGAGTTGTGTTCCTTGTGTAGTTAGGAGTCGTTTTGGTTGCTTAGCCTTCTTTTGTTGGTGGTACAGATGGTTAGAGGTGGGGATGTTGTTGGTCGCAGGTGTGGTCGTGGTCGTGGGCGTGGTCGGAGACGGGGTCAGGTTCACGAGGCCAATGAGAGTGTGACCCAGAGCATGGCCAGTGAGGAGGTGGCAGAGTCAGAGGTTCATCCTAGAGTGTCTGGAGACCAGGATGGTTTGGGTGACGGCAGGGCTGATGGGCCCGGTGTCGGTCACGTTGTTGCCCCGGGAGTGAGGGTTCCAGCGGAGGGTGCTCCAGGTAGGGAGGATGTCCTGATGGGCTTGCTAGCAAAGGTGTTGGTGCAGCTTCCAGCAGCAGTGCCGCCAGTGGTTGGTAGGTAGGTTTCAGCAGCAGTGCCGCCAGTGGTTGGTGGGCAGGTTCCAGTAGTGCCGCCAGTGGTTGGTGGGCAGGTTCCAACGGTGCGGCCTGTGGCTGGAGGGCAGACATGCATGCAGCCGAGGGCCGGAATAGTGGATGCACAATATGTTCAGATGTTGGTGCAACTACGGTATGTGGCTACGGGATCTTTCTCGGGAGGCACAAATCTAAGTGTGGTGGATGAGTGGAGGGAGCGGATGAAGGATATTTTGCAGTCGTTTTGGTGTCCCGACCATTATAGGGTGGATTTTACAGTGCATTACCTGACAAGAGATGCATGTGTGTGGTGGAGGTCAGTGACAATACAGAGGGTGCAGCGGGATATGACTTGGATGGATTTTGTGAGGGAGTTCAACTCCAAGTTACGTTCCACAGGAGGCGCTTGATCGCATGGAAGCGCGGTTCTTGGGGTTGACCCAAACCGCGAGAGTTGGATGCAGAGTTCAGTCGGCTCGTGATGTATGCAGGCCGGGCTTTGGAGCTAGAGTCGGCTCAGGTACGGAGGTTTTTGTTGGCTCTGCGGGATGACCTGAGGACTCGGTGCAGGGTGAGGAGCTATGCTACGAGAGCGGAGCTAGTGGAGACTACAGCCGGATAGAGGATGATTTGAGGGAGCAGGTTGTGGTGGTTAGCCCTACCATTCAGACATAGGAGACATTGGAACCGAGCATTCCGAGCTAGGATAGCAAGTCGGAGCAAAGGCATAAGAGGAAGCTGGAGGAGACGGCGGTGACAAACCAAGGTGGTCAGGGATGCTACGGGTGCGAGAGCATCGATTACAGGTTAGCAAGCTGTCCCAAGAGGAGCAGGACGTAAGGGAACATTCGAGTGTGCTTCTACTGCAGGGAGGTGGGACATATCAGGCCTCAAAGTCCGAGGTTGCGGTAGTTGACAGTGGGAGGGGTGCAGCCGAAGGAAGGGCCGGGCACCAATCCTAGAGTTTAGATTCTTTCTGCTTTGTTGGTTTTGTTAAGTTTTTGCATTTTGGAATTGTAAACATTGGTTGCATTTAAGAAATTAATAAGACGATTAGTTCTTATGGAATTTTTGATACGTAATGGTTGAATGTTTATGCAATTCTTGAAAAGGAAAGTTTCCATAAATATAAAGTTCCAGAAAAGGAAAGTTTTCATAAATAGAAGTTCCAAAATAGGAAAGTTCCTAAAAATGGAAAGTTCTATGAATAGTTAGGACTTGTCTATTTTTGGAAAGAGGATGTGAAATGCCGGAGTGGCGGAAATATTTAGAGGTTGACCGGAAGAGTGGTCACTGATGAAATGATTAGTTCTCAAGGATTTTTGGATTGGCGATGTCACGGTGCTAAGAGAATATGCGGATTCTAAAAATGGGAAGTTTTATGAATAGCTTGCCTATTTATGAAAAGTGCGGTTGCAAACAAATAGAAAGTTCTATGAATAGTTAGAATTTGTATATTTTTGGAAAGGGTGTGTGTAAACACCCGAATGGTTGAGATGTTTTAGAGTTGGCCTGAGGAGTGGTCATGATGGTGGTGATATTCCGGTCAGGGAATATGGTGGTTGGTAAGACATTTCGATGTGTTACGCGAACCATGGGAGGTAGTTTCGGTCAGGAGATGCTTATAGACGTTAGGACTTGTTTGCTCATGAAGGGATGATTAGTTATCCTGGGGAGATGATTAGTTCTCCGGAGGATATGATTAGTTCTCCTGAGGAGATGATTAGTTTTCCTGAGGAGATGATTAGTTCCCCTTGTGCACCGCGGCCTTGTGACCTTGAGAGCGGCAGAGGAGATGATTAGTTCTCCTAGGGGATGATTAGTTCCCCGGAGGGGATGAGTAGTTCCCTTGGTACCAAGATCTCGAGGGTGACGATCTGAGAGTTAGACGGTATGGCTTGAGGACGACGGTCTGATAGTGCAGGCGGTGCAATTCGAAGGTTGCGACCCGAGAATGTATGAGTGAGAGAGCAAACAATGTATAGAACGTGGTTATGAGCATAATGACTGGATGTAGACCTTAGAGATCGGGAGTGATCTCATGTTTTGGGTTGTGATGACCAGTGGGGTCAGGGTTTTGTGGACCGTTGGGTCACGTAGATGTGTGGGCTGTTGCGACAGTGCTACGGAGAACCTTGGTTGACGGTGTTTAGTCCAATCAGAGGATGTGCGGGCCGTGGTGACGGTTGCAAGGAGGTTTTTGGTGGATGGACGATGCTCCGAGATTCGAGTATGAATCCTTGTTGGTAGGGGAGAATTGTAACATCCTCAAACCAAATAGTGAGATTTGGGGATGGGTGTCGATCGACACCAAGGGTGTGTCAATCAACACCAAGGGTGTGTCGATCGACACCAGCTTTTCTGGTTCGACCAGATTGATTTAAACTGTCGATTTTGGGTTGGTTTGATTCAATTGAAGCCCGAACCAACATATTTAAAGAGGAGGTCAACTCAGGGTTTTGGGAAAAAAGTTTTTGTCACCGTTTGAGAAAAAAGAGAGAAAAGAGAGAGATTGTAAGTTGAGAGGTTTTTGGGATTGTTCTTGGTGATTTTGGTGAGATCTGTTGCTAAGGGAAGGAGTGCTATTTCTGGGAACGAAGGAGAAGTTTCTTAAGGTGTTGGATTCTTCGTTTTTGAGCCAGAACTTCCTGCAAAAGAGGTGAGTGCATGACCATGGCTTATCTAAGTCCGAGAATCCTTTGTTTTTCTTGATTTGTTGTTGTTTGTGTTGTTTTCTTGTGTTCTTGTGGTTGTTTGTTGGTTTCCAGGAGTTTTGGGTGAGTTCGGACGATTTGGAGGATTTGGGAAGCGGATCTTCGACTTTCGGCTTTGTGCAGAACGAGTTGCAGAGTCGGTGTCGATTGACACCAAGTAGGTGTCGGTCGACACCAAAGAACTAGTGTCGATCGACATTGAGGTAGTGTTGGTCGACACCAATCTGTTTCAGCATCGCGTGATGCTTGTTTTTTTCTGGTTTGTTTGTGTTTTGTTGTTAATTTTTAAACAATGGTTTCTCAGTTGCTTGTATGTATAGTCCAGTAAATGAGAGGATTGCCTTACTAAGTATTGAAAAAGCTAGTGCTTGCGGCCGATAACATGTATAAGAAAATTTCGGCCCCAAAATTTTTTTGTTGTTTTGTAGTCTAGTGGTAGTGCTTGATATGATAGATTTTTGTTTGAGTGTACCACCCGGGTTTGAATCTTCAAACAGTCAATTTTTTCATTATTTTTTTTAAGTGGTTTTTTTTTATAATGGCTTGTAGCCTTCTAAAATGTAGCGCCGACTCTGACTGTTGTAGATGTTGATAAAAGATAGTGCTAACAGGGATATGTTAGTCATTAATATAGAAAATATACATTATATAATAATTTTATGGTTAGAATAGTTAGAAAATTGTTGATATATATATCTCCTATAATATCTTGAATAAAATATTTCATGTGGGAGGCGATAATGGTGACTGTCTACGTGAACTTCCTCTTTACTATATCAAAAGAAATTGCATTCATTCAAAATATATATTTTAAGGTTCGATAAAGGTGCTTTTGGTTTATGAGTTTAAAAAATCTATACGTGACAAAAAAAAAATATATAGATTTGATGCAACTAACGAAGTCTTAAGATTGGCAGATAACGCAGTTGTCGATCTCCCATGAGTCTTTACATAAAGTTATCAACACTTTTTTGTTAGTTAATCTATGATTTAAATGGGGAAATTCGTAAATCAATATACTTTTACATATAAGTCTTTAGTAAAAGTTGTTTAGAAGGTGCAGCAAGCCATCTTCATTATAGCTATTTCTTTTATTATTTTATCAGTACAACATATATAATTATATGTTTTTTGAACCGTTAAATAACTTGCTAGGTATACGCTTTTAAATCATTTTCATTTTATGAAATGTAATGAGTGCCGTCGCAATATTGTTTTATAGTTTTATTTTTGATGCTGCCCTTCTTGTGTTGGATATCTAGTTATGGAAGAATTAATTTCGTAGTGAGTCACCATTATCGCAATTGAGAGCAAGATATCCAACACAATAATATAGTAACTAATTGCTATTGAGAGCAAGTCACGAAATTACAAACGCATTAAAAACAAATTTTCTTACCAAGATCAAATGGTATTAAAAATTTTAATAACACATTTGGTAGCCTACCTGCACCGGATACGACTTGTGGGCATTTGGGTTGGGTTATTTTACATTTAATTTCTGTAGTGGACTAACTTTCAGAATTAGTTATATGATGATGTCGACTTCTTATTGTCATTATCCAAATTTTTTATATTCAATAATTTTGTATGTGTAATGATTCAGAAAATCATGTTTATGTAAAATATTCCATACGTAGTACTACGTAAGTTCTTTGGCTATCGTTCATGATTTGGGATTATAGGAATAGGACCACGCTTTAATATATTTCTAATCTAAAAATTTAGGCTGTTTTGGAAAATATTAATTGCAGAAAGAATGACATTACTTTTTGACTTATGTTATAGACATAACATTTATATTTGTAAGGTTGCCAAAAACAAAAAAAAAAAAACATTTATATTTGTAAGTAGTCTATTGAGTCATCTCTGTAAACATAAATGGACTAACTCTTTCAATCTAACGGCTAAAAAATTCGTCATTGTTACTATACCATTTCTATTTTTAGTTTTCTACCACTAATTATAAGTCTTACCGTTCTGATCATGTAAATGCCTTATACTAAACGAGCACTAGCTAACAAATGTAAACTGTTTTCTTTTATGTTACTTACTATAGTCCCCGTTTCTCGTGATAGTGGTCTAGCTAGTATGAAAATATACCAGGGAAAAATGAAGAGTTACAAAAACCATAGCCTTTACCTGATGTACGTAATTCCTAAACATTTCATTTTCATTGACATTACAGTTATATAAAAATAAATAAGAAGAACCACCATCCTCCCTAAACCCTAAATTTTAGATCATAAAGCATAAAGAAAACGTATATATATCACTCAATCGGGGAAATGGAACATCAGTTACCCCTACCATTGAGAAAGGAGTCGAGGACAAAGAAAATGACGATATTGACTTGAATATAATAGACAGAGATCTATTAAGTCTAAAGTTGCCACCACGCCAGTGTGCCACACTCTTCCCCAATTATGCGTATTATGTGATCTTCATTGTTCTTTAATATTTATCGTATTTTACAATACAAAAGATATCTTTTACTTTGCTAACATTATTAGCAAATTTATAAGAAAACGCAAATAGAGAAACAAATTGAGTTATCTGTTGCCGCTTATAATCCATAAATGTTTATTAAAATTGGAATGCAATACTTTATCATGTTTTTTTTTACTATCTGAAAACCTCCGAATTTAGTATAATTAAAGGATTTTTTTATAATGAATTAAACTTTTAAACAATATATTTTTGGAAAAAGATGACCGCATAATCTTATATATCTTATTATATAAAGTTGGGTTTTGAAAGTTAGCCACTAACAGGATTTTGACACGTGTGAAGTTATTAATCAGAGATTTTGACATATGTAAAATTTAATATTTAATAGGAGAGATTTGAGATTATGATAAAAAACAAAAAATTGTTTAAACAATATTAATAATATAAAAAGATAATTAAAAAAAATTACAAAAATGAAATAATTTAAAAAAATAATTATAAGGAGATTAAATGTTTCATAAAGTTTGAATTATAACATTATTTACTTATTTTATTGTAATGTTGTTAGATTGTTTTATTTAATTTATATTTTCATCTTTGATTTGAGATTCATATATTATTGTGCTTATAATTTTATATCTATTCTTTAACTATGTCAAAATAATTTTCTTCTAATTTCTCAACCTTAATTGGTTGGTCGTAAACCTATTTTTTTAATGCAAATTCAATCCCAAAGGGAGATAAAGAGTAAAACCTTATCAACCTATTGGTTGGATAAAATGACTACTCAAACACAAGATTACAACAAACATAGATAGATAGATTGGAAAAACATAAACCGTTTTTGATAGATCCAAAGGAGCTTGGAAATATAGGCTACATCATGATGTGTCAAAGACTTTTTCACGAATGCATTGGGAAATTTAACATTAGTTACTATCAAAAGATTTTGTGACGTTGGAAAATGGCTTTTAGTTTTATTGGTCACTGGAGCATGCCATTTTGAAATAGTTAACAGACGTGAACATGTTCTTTCCACACATGAGGAGGGCAGAGCCAAGGTTCTCTTTATGGTGGAAGAGGTGTGATGAATGCAAGGTTATCTTCCCAAGAAGGAAGACTGAGCCAAAGTTCTCTTCCTAGTAGAGGAAGTTGAAAGCAAGATTCTCTCCATAAGGAAAGAGGGTGGAGCCGCGGTTCTCTCCATGGTTGGTCATACACTATTTTGATGATACATTGATTAGTATACTATGTAATATATTTTTTATTCGAAAAGTTTCTTCAACCAACAATTTTAGTGATTAAGGAAACTATGCATAAGTGAAAACAAATAGACATATAATAGGTTTAAGTGTTTATATAGATATTTTTCTAGGTGGTGGTAAAGAATATATTAATAACATACAATATACTTAGATGTAAAAAATACACTTTTAATGGTAACATACATAAAAATTATAAATGGATATAAATCAGTGTATTATAGCAAAAAAAATTATAAATAACGTACAACAAATTTAAATACTATATTTTTATTAAATTTTATTTTATTTACAAAATTTTAAAACCCGCACATCGGGCGGGTCCATATCTAGTATATATATATGAGGCTCAACTGATGCTATATAACTTTTATTGAATAATACCAGACAAAATAACCATAAAATGCTAAAAAATAGGTTTAGTTAATCTTATTATAAAAAGTTTGATGTCAAAGTTACTCATTAACAAGATCGTGACACGTGTCAATTGTATATCTAACATTTTTATATGTGTCCAGATTATTGTTTAACATGATCACGACAAGTGTCAAATTAACAATCTTAGATTTTGATTCATGTCTAAGTTAATCGCTAGAAAAAAAAGTTAAAAAATATTTACCAAACAAAAAAAAACTAATCCAAATGCAAAAAGGAAAAATTTACCTATCATTGTAAGGAAATTGAGCATATGTCTTATTAAAAGTTCTAAATCTATCATAAAAAGGAAATCTATACATAAGTAACAATAAATAACTTTTTATATATAGAAAATTGAACTAATTTATAATTATTAATCTAATTCTGCTAGATTTTTTTTTGTATTTATATAATAAGTAAGACATATATAAATGTTGGTTTCAATTTAGTTATTAACATGATCGAAACAAGTGTCAAGTCTATCGATAAGATTTTACACGTGTCAAAAAGTTTAGAAATGGAAAACTAACAATTTCATCATGTAAATTATAAATTTTTGTTTTCAAATTTAGTCGTCAACGTTATCATCATATATGTCAAGTCATCAATTTAAGATGTTGACAAGTGTAAAAATATCTCCTCAACCTAATAAAACCACATGTCATTATACAAAACTTCATTTTGAAGTTACTCATTAACATGATTGGAACTATATTCTATTTTTATGTTATATATTCTTATAAATTATTTATGAGATTACAACACGTATAAATGTTTGTAACATGTATCATGATTTAATTTAAAATATTTTATTACTTATTTCAATTTCATTATCAATTATAAATATGTGATGATGTAAATTAAAATTTTCTATGTTTTTAGTCAAATTTTGTTTTCTGTTAAGGATTTGAATTATTAGTATTTGATTATATTCCTTCTTCTTAATATTTTTTTATCTTATTAATATAGTGTTTTTAGGTTTTACATTATTTACTTCAATTTGATTTTCAAATTAGAAATCTGTGATGCTTTAAAATAAAGTTTTCTATTTATTTTTTAAGTTAAGGATATGTAATTTCGAAAAAAATTATTTCTGAAAATTATTTTTTTATGTTGTGTTATTTTTAGTTTCTATTTATATATATGAATTATCCAAGTCTCATATGTCATTTTGCTTATAATTTTCAATTTTTTATTTTTATTATGTCAAATAAGCTTCTTTTTTTTTGTTAATTTCTCAATTTTTATTGTGTTGGTTATAAACTCATTGCAATGGTGGAAATACATATTTTTCTAAGTTTTTTTGTGAGTAAACAATTTTAATGGTTAAAGAAACTATGACACAAAACAATTTTAGTGGTTAAAGGAACTATGTCAAAATGAAAGCAA
The DNA here is from genome assembly GCF_030686135.1 of Camelina sativa. Taxonomy (NCBI): domain Eukaryota; kingdom Viridiplantae; phylum Streptophyta; class Magnoliopsida; order Brassicales; family Brassicaceae; genus Camelina; species Camelina sativa. The sequence goes on along the minus strand of NC_141885.1, from coordinate 4,008,710 downwards.
AGGAACTATGTCAAAGTGATAGCAAATAAACTATGTCAAAGTGTAATATCCGCGAACCCGAATCCCGGTTTAGAGGGTGCATCGGTCGATGCAAGGTCGGTTTTGTGCGGACGAGTTTAAGTTAAACGTTGCGTTTTGGAGTTAGCAAAAACCTGAAACCGCTTATAAAAGGGTTTTGCCGTGTTGTGGCCGAGGTTTGGCCGTTTTTGGGAGAAAAGAAAAGAGAGAATTTTTTTAAAGTTTTCTTGAGTGTTCTTGGTGAGATTCTTGGATTTTGAGGCCGTTTCTGTAGAGATCTGTAGCTGGAATCATTGTAGGAGCTTCCTAGGAGCGTGTTATTGCTTGTTTGAGGTGCAGAATCTTTTATGGCAAAGGTAAGTGCATGACCATGACTTATCTAGGCTGGAGATTTCTCTGATCTGCTTGTTTATGTGTTGTGTGGCTTGTTAGAATGATATTTTGAACTTTGTGAGGCTTTCTTGTGGCTTGGGATCATGTTTGATGGTTGTAGGAACGAAGATCCGATGAGAAGCTTTGGGGAAAACGATGCTCGGCATGTGCGTCGGTCTATGCACTCTGTGTGTCAGTCGATGCAACGCGAGGATGACACGAATTGACCTAGGAGCATTGGTCGATGCCATGTGGAGGCGTCGGTCGATGAAATTAGGGATTTTGCGTAATGTCGAGCATGTGTCGGTCGATGCAGTGTGAGTGTCGGTCAATGCAACCTCATTTGGTGTCGGTCGATGCATGGTTAGTGTCGGTCGATGCAGAGTCATGTTTGTTGTTGTTTGGTTATTGATTGTTGGTTGATGGTTAGAGATGTCTCTATTGCTTGTGTGTATAGCCCAGTAGATGGGAGGATTGCCTTACTGAGTGTTTATTAAATACTCATGCATTGCAATTTGTGTTTGTGGTGCAGGTAAAGGCAAAGTGTGATTGTGGAATCAACGCAATGAAGAGGAGGATGTTCTAGTGATTCACTTGGTTGTTGTCCGGCTTGCTAGGTTGTTAGAGTTGAGTCATTAGAACATTGTTTAGGATTGCAAGTTCTTTGATTCATGATGTTTGGATATTTATTATGTGTTGCTATATTGATTATTGGTTATTGGTTATTTATTGAATATTGGTTGAGTTGGGTTGTCAGCTGTTGATTGGTGTGGTTAAGTGGCTAGTGGATATGAGACTACTAGTGTAGATTATTATTATTATTATTATATTTAGTTATTATTTTTTTTTTTTTAAAAACAGGTCGGGTCGTTTCACAAAGTGAAAGCAAAGGGACATAAAATTGGTTCAATTTGTTCATAGACACATTGTATAGGTGGTGATATATTTTAACAATAAAATATTTTTTGGTGTATGAACACATTCTTTGTGTAAAACTTAAAGTTAAATTGTATGTGGATGTTAATAAGATATGCTTTCACGAGTTGTTTGCATGTAAAATATTATATAAATAAATCGTGGAATGTTTTTGAAATTTGGCAATAATGATATTCATTTTGAATGTTTGGCAAAACTTTTGGTTGCTGATAATTTATTTTAGATTATGTTAATAATTTATATAATAAATTTAAAATATAAAAGTATAAGTTAGTGTATTAGTGTAAAAATGAAGAAAAAACAAATTACATCTACGGGAATATAATTTTTTTCCTAACTAAAAAATATTTCTATACATTTACTTTAGAAAAGTAGTTTTTATTTATAGCAAAATATTAATATATCATTTTATTTATTTTTATTTGACAATTTAAAACTTGCATATCATGCAGGTCCTAATCTAGTATATAATAAAAGTTTTGATAATTTTCTTAACACGAAACATAAAAATTTGATGCATATGATATTATGTTGGAAACAATCAAAGAAACTAAATGCGATAGTTTAAAGACTTCAATTTTGGCTTTTGATTTAAGTATTTAACCCATAAGAAACATAGGGAATGTATAATATTATTTGTGTTTTTTCCCTGGGTATTATGATGTATATATAAAATACTAGAATTTAGACATGCGCACGCGCGAGATTTTAATTTAATATTTTTAATCAATATAAGTTGTTGAGCTCAAATATAATTATTCAAACTTTTGAGTATAAATCTATATAAACACTAAACTTACTTTACTAAGTGATATATTGTTAGATAATATTTATTTTGTTATATCTATTTGCGTGAGATTTTATTTAAATTTTTTCTTAATAAGAATCATTGAATATAAATATAATTATTTCAAGATTAAAAGATAAATCTGTATAAAAACTGTACTTATTTTACTAATCTATATATGTCATATATTGTCTAGTGTGGAAATAATTTTTTTCTGACAAATCAACAATATATCACGTGATAACAAAAAATGACTTAAGAACCTCACTGGAAAAGTAAACAATATTGTCGATAATTTTCTTCTTTTTATCCTTAGAAGAGTTCATTCTATAATCATATCCCAGGAAAACATCTTTTTAAAAGTTCTAATGTTGAATGTCGATTGTTGACCTAATTATAGAGACCATTTAAACATATCGATATCCCACATTAAATGCAAATATACAAAGTTTGATGAACAATTTTAGTGCTATGTCGCTACAATGGGGTTGTTCAAGTGCATCATCTGCCATAATAGAATTTCGACCAAGTCAATAATGTCTAAATGGGGAAACTTTTAAACCTGACAATGAATATCTGTTCAATAAAAAAACATGTTCACACTAAAATTGATTTTTTTTTAAGATGTTCATTTTTTCTATATTTTCTGACCATTGATTTTATTTTTTTAGATAGATTATCTTTTCCAAACTATTTTTCATAGTTTTCCCAAAAACAAATGTGACTCTTACAATATCTTTGTTTTAGATTAAAACTTTTAAATTGAGTTAAGTAATTTTTTTTCTGTCATCATTGAATCGACAAGATCAATCTCTATTACGCAAGGTAACACGACTTAGTGGAGTCAAACTTTGGTGGGTTCGGTCGCAGAAGTGGTGCTGTTACCACTTGACTAAAAATATTTCCCTAATTTTTTATTTTTTATAAGTCAAATTTAATAATAAATCTTTGTAGTATATGTTTCTTAGAAACTAATGTTCCACTTCAATTTTATTTTTCTGTTTAGATTTTTATAAATACAATTACATAAATTGTTTTTTTACTCCACCATGCATTAAAATCTTACTTCCATTCTAAACTCATTAACCCATTATAAATTTTGGAATATGATCATTTTTTGGTTATAATTTTAATAATAACACTATTACTGTAACAAATTCATAGTATTATTTTTAATATTTTAAAATTTTCATTTATTTTACTTAATTTATTTTTATATAGTTATTATTTTTATAATTTATTAAAAAAATTATGTTATTGTTTATACCAGTTGTTCAAGAAAGCGGTCTAGGCGGCCGCCTAGGCGCTGTCTAGGCCCTAGGTGCTCAGCAGACGCCTAGAGGACCGCCTAAACCGCTTAAAATTATATAAATTTATTTTAATATTTATTTTTCATTTTTAAATTATTATGTTTTATATCTATATACGTAATTATAAACATTTATATGCTGTTAATATAACTTAAATAAATGTATTTTTCTTACTTTTGTTTATAATTTATAATTTTTTTATTTTTATAACATATATTTTGATATAATTATATATATATAATGTTTTATGTTGTAAACGCCTAAACCGCGTAAAACCGTCTAGGCTCCGACTAAGCGTTCTAGGCGCTAGGCGCTGGGTTACCGCCCAGATACCGCCTAGCGCTTTCGTGAACACTTATACTATTTTAACATTTAATTAATTTTATTTAATTTGTTTTTAAGTATTATTAATTATAAATAATAAATAAGTAATTATTGATTCTTTAAAATAGTATTTTTTAATGCAAAAATAAATAAAATATTGATTAGGTGGACGATGATGTGGAGGAAAGAAAAGAGAGAAAAGTTAACTTTATATATATATAATCATAGGAAGGGTTAAAAAAAAAATCATAGGAGATTGCAAGGACTGAGTAATAATAACTCTCTTTTTTCTTTGTTTTCTTTTTTTGAACAAACAGATGTTATCATTCACTATTGAAAGAGTAACATACAAGAGGAGTAGGGTAGCTTAAAAGATAACATAGGGGGCATTCTCCAAAGTTTAAAACAACAAAGTAACAAAAAAAAATAGGAGCAAATAATATTAAGGGCTTGAGAGCTATAGACCACAAGCTAGATAGCTTACTGGAACATGTGAGATCAATGCATATCAAAGCTACTTCCAAGAGCAAGCCAATGGAAGGGAAGATGGCCACTTCCTTCAATCGAGGATTGGATGGCAAAGAAGCAGACAAAGCTGACATTCTCACCGGGGTGGGAAGAACCACTCTAGGTAGAGCTTTGTCAGGGGTTCGAGCAAGTTTGTGAATGCTATGAAAACCGGTCACTACTAAGTTGGTGGCGGTTCTAATGGTGGGGTAGAGATGCTTGAAGAGATTGAGGTAACCTTTGTTTCCTTGAGCAGAGGTCATAATTCCCCGAATCTTCAGGCTAGATTGAGGGAACTTCAAGAAGTTGATGAAATGCAGATTGGAGAACATAATCAATAGGCAAGGTAAAGGGAGGAGGCAGATGAAACAGAGGTAATCCTCACTCCCTGGAGGTAGGATCATAATGCCAAGTTTCAATAAGTTATTTCCTTCAGAAATTACATTCCTATATGCTTCTGGTAACATGGTTTTCAGAGGACTCTTCAACCAATCTAGCAACAAAAATGACTTAAGGTTCACTAGTAGTCTTCGAACTAATGGAGACCTTAAGCTAAATAACTGTTGACTAGGGTGGGGAAGAGTGGAGTGCAGATCAGACCTAGTTACATTTTGACACTGCGACAGTCAGATTGTTGGTGATAGATATGGTAAAGGTGCAAAGGATGCAGGCAATAAAACAAGCCCGACTGGCGGGACAGACATACTAATGAAACACAGCCAAACAATCATCCAAACCAAACCAAACAACTGGCCATGACACAAGAAGTTTTCAAGACAAATAAGTGCATCAATTGTTCTGCTACCGAGTAAAACTCGACTTGACCAAGCAGGGTAAACTTATACTAACCAATTTGACTTTGATATGAAGCTATAATCGGGTCTAGGGGACTTCCAGATCAGATATAAATCATGGTTTATCCGAAGGGAACTAACTTCCAGGGTTCCAAGATAAGAACGAGAATACAACCTGGGCCAAAGGAATAACAAGAGAGAAAGAGAGGATGTCGAGGATGTAGGTTGCTTTGTCAAAATCTTCAACGTCTCCGGCGTCAGAACAAAACTCCCGTCCAACTGCAATCAAGTAAAAGCCTTGGCGAGGGGATCAAAATCCGAGGAGCGGTAAGATGTTGAGGTTGACAGCGAAGTGAGATGGTAAGAGAGACAAAAACCGAAGCTAGTGGGGCAATAATGGCTCTCAGAGGCAGTAACAGATGACTAGGATCTCGATGGAGCAGGCTCACCAAGGAGAGACACCATATGCGGAGGAGAGGGAGGGGGTTGAAGCTGGAGAATGGTCGGAGGTGAGATCTGGAATCTCAAAAGGTCTCCAATGAAGCTGAAACAAGAACTAAACGGACAAGAGAGAGCAAGGGGGCAGTGGAGATGAAGAAACAAAGAAACAGCGACGCTGATCGGACTCAAAACTGCCAGAAGAAGGTGCCTCGGTGGTTGTGCCAGAGAGAGGGTGGCTAGAGCGAACCTCTATATGCAGTTCATTCACATTCAAACTCTTTTTCTTTTTTTTTTTTCCTTTTTTTTTTAAGAATGCATTAAACACATAGAAATATAGTTTAATAGGATTTGTAAGAACTTTGTTGCAAGTTAATTCGACTTTATCATAATGCAGACACATAGACGAAGCCACAATGGCACTATCTACATAAAAGCTAAACTAAATGACTCTAATGAAAGATAAACATTTTGTCAAAAAAAAAAAAAAAAAAATGAAAGATAAACACAAATTACTTACAGAAACTTTTATTATAGAAAAAACAATATAGGGCAGTGTAGAATATTCCAATCTACAGTATATGCCTGAGTAATTTAATATGTTTTCCATACAATTAAAGCTTTTCTTTTTTAGATTAGAAAATATGACCACCATTTCTTTCTTTTAAATTTTCAAGAAGAAACTTTATAATTTTTTGTCTCTTCTTAGATTTGAAAATTACTTTTCTTCCACGCATAGTCTCGCGCACAGTCACACTTGAAAGATAATATAATCACATTTTTATATTTATTAATCCTAACATTTTTTTTTGGCCTTTTCGAGTTTTTATCGGCGATTCTTGAAGATGAACCGAACATGGCTTTGTCGTTGCCTCGGAAAAAAAAATATATATAGATATATATTAACAAATCGTATCCCTTTATTATTCCAATATTTAAAGTAAGTTTTTTTTTTTTTTTTTGATTCTGATTTCTGAAGAATTCTAAATTAAGCTTGAATCTCCCCAGCAACTGAGGGTGGGTACCTTTTCTCTCTTTCGTAAAAAAAGCTCTTTTTTTTTTGGTAAGATCGTAAAAAAAGCTCTTTGATAATTATAATATTAAATAAAAGATTAATTTCTCTTTTAGGTATTTAATATTTTAAATCTCTCGTCATCTCTTTTTGTATTTTTTCTGATTTGTTTTCTTATAATTTACAGATGGAGAATAAAAAGAATAAAAAGAAGAAGAGAAGCTTTGGAAAAGAAAAACATTTCTAGGGTTTTTGTTTTACGTCTTCCCCTGTAAGTTTCTTTGATTCTCTCTAATCCTTCTCATCTTTGACTTTTTTCTTCATGTATATATATATATACTTTTTCTTTATTTATGTTTAGTGATGTACAAAACATATAACACTTACTCTTATTATCTGGGTTTTGGTATCTCTACTTGTTCTTCAAACATCTCCGTGTGTTTTCATTTTTAGACCGTTGATTTTAGGGTTTGCAGGCTTTATTCCATATTTGACTGTTTTAATTTAGTCAAATCTCTCTAATTGCTTGATTAGAAGTCTGATTAGCTAAAATAATATTTTTTTTCTTTTCTTAATTATCCTAGTTGACTGTTTCAATTCTTCTTGATTTGGAATCGATTAGTTAATGATTTCAGTTTCATACAAATTATTTTTTTCCGAACTTAATCCAAGATTAATCTTTTTTTTTTTTTTTTTGTCTGTTCCATCAAAAAAATTTTGGATCTTTGTTGCTTCAAAAAAAAAAAAAAACCTGGAACTTGGAAAGTGCTTTTACAATTGATTCTTTATCTGAATATGTTGATTCGGTTCTGTTTGATTCTGATTTAGTTTTGGGTTAATATATTTACAGAAGGGGAATGTCAAAAGCGTACTAGCTATAGCTAGGCCGGGATATTACAAAAACTATGTTGATGCTAGGAGAAGATCATACCGGTATGATTCGGTCAAGTTCGAGCAGGTTTAGGCCGAAGAAGCTTCGGATTCATGGCTACCAGATACCTGATCTAAACGCAGAACCTTGTTTGGATTGGGATGGGGAAGAAACAGGGGAGTCCATCACTCAGGCTACCTGTTTCAGCAAACCTCAGGATGCAGATTATTGTTTACTAAATGTTCCTCAGCTCTTTTACGAGCTAGAGGTCGAGATACTCGCACGCGTGCCGCGTTTCGAGTATTGGAAACTTAAGTTACTTAATAAGGGATTTTCGAGTTTGTTAAAGACCGATGGGGTTTTCAAGGTGAGACGAGAGCGCGGTGTAGTTGAACCGTCTGTCTTTATGCTGTCGAGCGGCGACACGACTTGGACTATGTTTGATAAGGACTTTGAGAATTTTCAGAAGCTTCCTGAACTTCCTTCTGACATTTGCTTCCTCAACGGCGATAAAGAATCGCTCTGTGCGGGAACTCATTTGATTGTCACTGGGCAAGAATTGAGTAGCATAGCGCTTTGGCGGTATGAGTTGGAGACGAGCAAATGGTTCAAAGGTCCCGGGATGATCACGCCGCGGATCTTGTTTGCTTCTGCTACATGTGGGACAGTTGTGTTTGTAGCTGGCGGGTTGAAAATAGACGGACACGGGACTATAGAAGTCGTGAACAGTGTGGAGAAGTACGACTCTGAGACCAAAACGTGGACACTACTCAACGGAATGCATAAGCGGCGGAAGTTCTGTTCCGGATGTTACCTGCGCGGCAAGTTTTACGTTCTCGGAGGCCGGGATGAGAACGGTCAAAACCTAACTTGCGGAGAAAGTTACGACGAGAAGACAAACACATGGGAACTAATACCGGACATTCTCAAAGACATGTCTTTCTCTTCTGTTCAATCTCCACCGCTCATCGCCGTGGTTCGTGATGATCTTTACTCGTTGGAAACCTCCACAAACGAGCTTCGAGTTTATGATGCAAAGGCAAACGCATGGAAGAAGCTTGGAGATGTGCCTGTGAGAGCTAAGTCTAATGGAGGATGGGGAGTAGCGTTTAAGTCGCTTGGAGACAAGCTGCTTGTGATTGGAGCATCAGCAGGTCCTTCTAGGGCCGAGACAATGTCCGTTTACACGTGTTGTCCGTCCGCTGATCTTAAGAACAAGCTGCATTGGGAGGAGTCTAAACGCTGCTGTGGCGTGAGGCTCAACCATTTTATCCTAAACTGCTGTGTTATGATTGCTTAAGGGCTAACTTACGGTTTTGTGTGTGTGTGTGTGTGTATGTGTGCGTGATTGAATAAAACGTTGTGGCATCTCAGACGCTGAAACTCTAATCGCTATTTATGGGTTATCATCTGATTTATCTTGAGGTTTTTAGTGAACGCTTGTGATTGCTCATCTTGTGATATATCTTAAGACTTAAGCTGCTTTTGTAAGATTGTGTTATAAATAAGAAAGGTTGCGATATCCGAATAATTCGAAAAAATCTTAATCTTATCTAAATCGACTGAGCTTGTTTATACATCGAAAATTTGGCAGTTATTAGTTCATGAATTTTAGTTAATTTATTGATTTTAAAATCCTCAGTAATTTTCAATTGGTATATGAATTTTAACAAATAAACTTCACATTCTATGAAATGTATCAGTTTTGAAATTGGTTAAACTGAAAAAAGAAAAAACTCACGTTGAATAAAAAAAGCTTTGGAGAAGAAACTCATATGGTGTTTGGTTTTTTCTTGAAAATGGGTTAAATCTCTTAAAAACTAATTTTCCTAGTTTTAAGGAAATTAATTTTAATAATCTTGAAAGGCTAAAGAAAAAAAAATTCAAAATCTAATACTATATACTACCTCAAAAGCTTAATTGGTGTTAAGTTTCGAAAATATAGCTTAAAAATTATCTGAGGTGATAAGTGGGAGAAATAAACGGATGTCAAAAAAAAGAAAGGAAGGAATAAAGGATAAAAAATATTTTTGTTTTTTTTTTAAATGGCAGAAAATGTGATATTTTTCTAAAAACAAAACTCTTCGTAAAGATGGAGCATTTTACACTATCATTCGCTGGATAGAATTTTTAAGCATTTCCAGTTTTATGATGCAGAACACTTCTACTACTAATGTGCGATTGTATTGTATGCATTCGATTGTAATGTGAGCCTTAAAATTGGATCTAACAAAGCAAGTCGGCATCATTGTAACAAAACATATATTTAAAATGAATTCGCAAAATAAATCATTATTATACATACAAAAAAAATTGAATTGTATATCTAAATATTTCGAAAGTTTATCTTCTTGCTAAAGATGGTGATATATATAAAAAATACCAGCTAAATATTTAGAAATGAAGACTAACAAACAGATTTACAGAGAATACGTAATCCAATATATATAGAGAGTCTTGATAATAGATTTTTTATTTTTAAAGAAATACGTAACTAAAGTTCTGTTTTTTTTTTGCAAGATTTTAGGGATATTGAGGATGAATTTACAAACAATTAAACAAAAAATTACGAAGATAATGATTTAAAATAGATTTTCATATTAATATATTTTGTCGAAAAAACGTCAACAATATGAGACATATCTGAGGAAACTACAGATCGTTTTAAGACACGAAATTTTTTGAAATGACACGGAGTTTATATAGGAAGACTGAAACAGTAAAATCCAAGATACACACAATGATGGGCCGCGCCTATGGCCCATTAAATATCTGATTGCTTAAGAAACTTCACGTCGTTTTGTACGTGCGCTATTACACTGTTTGATGTTAATATTAAGCTAGTGAGAGAGTAAAGGCGTATGTGTGTGGTTCGGTGGTTCAGATAGATACAGAGCGCGAATTTGAATATCGTTTCTGGGTTTCTGGCCATTTTGGGGACGAAGAAGAAGAGGGAATAATAATGGCGGGAAAGCGTCCGTCGCCGTTTTCTTCTCCGCTGTTGAGACCACCACCGGAGCTTCTGAATGTGAAGGAGGAATTAGAAACGGAGACGTCGTGCTGGAGGAAGGAGGTGGACGAGAGCTTGAAGCGTCTCCAATCGCTGTTCTTCGGCGCCGACCAGTTTCTAGAGAAATCTGATTTATCCTCCGCTCAGATCCTTGGGCTTCGCCTTCTAGGTTTCCTCGATTCTCGCTCCGTTGCAGACGCCGATCGTGATTTCATCGGTCCTATCCGCCGAGAAGTTGCTTCTAAGGTCGATTTAGCTTTGGAAGGCCTCGTTTCAGAGTCGGATCGGTACCTGAGACTTACCCCATATTAGCTTGTTTAAATTTCGAAGTATTTTTGGTTCGAATTTTAGTGTCTGAGCTTACTTGAGTCTTATGAACGTGGCTTGAATTGTTTGATTTTGGAATCTGTACCGTGAATTGAATGAAGCAGAAATGTATATGTTAGTGTTACTGTCCAATCTTTGGACTTCGTTCAATAGTTACTAACTGAAATCCAAAGTTCTTTTGTATTTGATTGGGACACTTGAGATTTTTGGAGTACCCTTTTATGGTGTGTTTCTTGGTGTATCCAGGAAAGCGTTTGAGCTTGCAGAAACAGCTCCAGGCCCTATTTTTGGCAGCAAAGGTGAATTTGATGTGGAAAAGATTAAGCAGTCAAAACACTTTGGTTATCATCTCAGTCAATCTAACGGAAATTGTGTTAAGGAGATGGTAATGCTCTTGTAATTAACTTCGTTTCTTGGATGTTCTTGCTCTTAGTGATGAGTTTTGGAAATGTAGCCATGTTACATGTCTTTTGCTTCCTGTTTCTACTATGCTTTCTATAAGCCTTACTATGATGCTTTATCTAAGGACCATGTACTCTCCAACATAGAGGATTTCTTATTTTCAGGAAGAACGACAGGATACAGATAAGTTGGTTTCCAAAGCACCAAAGTCAATGATGCAAGCCAAACTGACATCATTGTATGGAAACAGCATGGCTAAACCAGATAATCAACGCAGAACTTCCATAAACAATTTAGACCGTGCCTCTGATGAATGTGTCATTGTTGAGAGAAGTCATGGATTTGGTTTTGGAACAAAGCGCACTCATGCAGAAACCAGCAGCCTCGCAAATGATGGGGAGAAAAAGGCAGATGGTGCTGCTAATGGATTTGTATCCGCCAAAAAAAAACTGGTAGATCTAATCATGACCATTATTTCTCTTACGAGTCATTTTGACTTTGCAGAGTCTAATCTTTTGAACTATGCTTTAATACCCTTCGCTAATGTTGGCTACTATCTCTATTTTTAGGAAATGGATGCAAGGCAAAGACGAGGATCAACCGAGTCACCAAGTTCATGTCTTTCTCCACAGAGTGAAAAAAATGCTTTAGGTAGGGGCTATGGTTCAAGATCGGGTGGATTAAGACGTGGATACCGTGGTAATTTTGTCCCTCCTGTTAAATCTAATGGGAATAATGCTGGAAACCTTACGTCTCGTATTGGTGGAAAGACCGATGATACACTGGATGACTCAACCAGAACATGGTTAGTTGTGTAACTTCTTAAATTTTTGATTTAAGATTCTTACGAAAATAAAAAACACATGCACCCTTTTGATATCCTCACCTTCTACAATTAATAAGTTTATTTTATTTCTTATCACTAGCTCTTGATTTTCATATGTTATGCCTGTCTGTCTCTGCCCTTCTCTCACTAAGTTTCTGTATTTAACATTGCTTTTGTACTTACTTCAAATTGAAATACTACGGAAAGTGAATCAACAATAGTACATGCATGTCAATAGGACTAGAAAATGAATTCATAAGTCTAAATTATCCTTGATCACTTGGTTATGGTTCAACTCTGCTGAGGTGTAGTGTTTAGTTGCATATACGTTTATCAATTCAGATTCTGTGTATAAGCAAATTCCTGATGCCTTCTTTGTAACTGTAAGCATCTACACTCATCTGATGTTTATGCCCTCGTTCTTGTTTAGAATGCTACTTTAAATAAGTTTCTGAAATGTAGTAGCCTTCTATGCCTGTAAGACTGAAAAGATTAATTTAAATTATGACATAACCTGCATGTTCATTTATTTATTATCCTGTTCTAGTTTGGAGATGCTCTGTGGTCCTGATGGTGAGCTTCCCGAGAAGTTGAGAAATTTGGAACCTCGTCTTATAGAACATGTCAGCAACGAGATTATGGATCGAGACCCCAATGTCCGCTGGGATGATATTGGTACAGTGAGATGATAAATACATGCAGATTGTATCATATCCCTGTTGTGTCTGGATTTTTACATCATAAGTTATTGGTGTGCAGCTGGTCTGGAGCATGCTAAAAAGTGTGTAACTGAGATGGTCATTTGGCCATTGTTGCGTCCTGACATTTTCAAAGGTTGTCGTTCACCTGGAAAAGGACTTCTTCTCTTTGGCCCACCAGTAGGTACCCTTGTTCATTTTGACATTGAAGATGAATTGTCACTCTGTCTGTGTTTTTAGATCTTTATCTACTGCATTCCAGGGAACTGGTAAAACAATGATTGGAAAAGCTATTGCTGGAGAAGCAAAAGCAACTTTTTTCTATATATCAGCCAGTTCATTGACAAGCAAATGGGTTAGTTTCACTTCTTTACTTATTTTGACAAGGCTATTCTTAAAATTAGGACATCGATTATGTTCTTTTATGTCAGAAGTTCTACATAGCAGGAAAACCCCTATCATTTTCTATATGTCAGTGATTTTGTTCCTGCTCAAGATGTCTATTGCATGCTTCTTCATTTGCTTATGGTTACCTGCAAATTTAACAACCATACGAGTGTAAATGCAGATTGGCGAAGGTGAAAAGTTAGTGAGGGCCCTTTTTGGAGTTGCAAGTTTCCGCCAGCCTGCAGTAATATTTGTCGATGAAATAGATTCTCTACTATCTCAGGTTTGTTCTAAACACTTTTTCTAGTCACTTACAACTTTAAATGTTGATAAACCTCAAACCGATCAATGTAGAACAAGGCCTGGAAAAAACTTACAAAGGGTGGTTCAGCAAACGCATTTTCTGGCATGTATTAACATTTTAGGTTTCCTTATGTAACATTCTATTAAAGAAACGAACTTTCACCCTTTGCAACAGCGTAAGTCAGATGGTGAGCATGAATCGAGTAGAAGGCTCAAGACACAATTCCTGATTGAAATGGAAGGTTTTGACAGTGGCAGCGAGCAAATTCTCCTTATAGGTAAAAAAGATGGGAACAGGTGGGTTTAAGTTTTGTGGGTTCTGTGAGTTTAGAACTTTAAGCTGCCTTTTTGTTTTTGTTTAATTTAGGAGCAACAAATAGACCCCAAGAACTCGATGAAGCAGCAAGAAGACGACTAACCAAGAGACTCTACATTCCTCTTCCCTCATCTGGTAAAGAAGAATAAGCTCACTTTTTCATGCCATTCTCTGGTTTTCTTTGAAGGTATTGTCTTGACATGATTCTCTTTTCGAATTGAAGAAGCAAGAGCATGGATTATACAGAATCTCCTAAAGAAAGATGGGTTGTTTACTCTGTCGGATGATGATATGAACATCATATGCAACCTAACTGAAGGTAAATTTATCATAGGAACTTCAGAAACACTATAAAATTGTTGGCAAATCTGTGGAGTTTTGATGTTTTAAGTCCGAAGAACACAACCCAAAAATGCAAATACACAATTTCGGCCATAACCAAGCTATCCTTTCTTTAATTTTCACTGCAGGGTACTCGGGATCAGATATGAAAAACCTGGTGAAAGATGCAACTATGGGTCCATTAAGAGAAGCTCTCAAACGAGGCATAGATATAACTAACCTGACGAAAGATGACATGCGTCTTGTAACTCTTCAGGTAGATAAAATAAATATGCAGATTTTGTGGTATTATCATCTGTGAAACGAAATCTTTTTTGTGTCTATCATTGAATCATATATATGGTCATTATGCAGGATTTTAAAGACGCATTGCAAGAAGTAAGGCCTTCTGTTTCTCAGAACGAACTCGGAATCTACGAAAATTGGAACAATCAGTTTGGTAGCTTAAGCCTCTTAAGACTGAAATAGGTCAGTTATACAAACAATCTTTATCATATATTATCTTTGAGCTAAGGCCCCTTTGTCTTCTGGAATATACATTTGCGTTTATCTCTCAGAGTTATAAGATATACAACAATGCCACTATGTAAATACGTTTTACAGTACCTATTTATACCCAAGAGTCCAGTCTCTAGTTTCTTTTTCGCTCCTTCCCTATTATTCCTGTCCAAGAATCAAAGAGAAACCTTAAAACGACCAACAAACGCACAAATGTGCGCTTATACGAAACTTACCCATACATGGTTGCTTTGTTTTCTCGTTTCCACTCAAAAATTAAGCAACATCACTAAACCTTCTGCACTGTGCTTATTCGATTTGTCCGTTTCAGGAGACTTCTGTACTCGAGACTCCTGCACCATTCATCAATCTCACGTGCACGGGGACCTGGTAATGGATGTGACAGTTGACTAGTCCGAGCATTTCTGTAGAAAGGAGAATATGTAAACAAACAAGATATGACTTTGAAGGAAGAGTAATCTAATTAATCGCCACCACTTTTTGTATAGTTTTAATTGTCTCTCACCTTATGTACCATCCCAAGGGGCTTGAAGAAGCTTTGTCATATGAACGTGCTTGTTCTAGAAATGCGTAGCTTATAAGTGATTGTCTTAGCTGAAGTCATCAAAGAAGTAAAGTTTCAAAAGGTGAAATAGTGCAGTGGATAAATACGAATTGGGTCTTGGATTCACAACAACTACTCGGAGTTCTTTGTTTACTTTTTTGCATCAATGGATCACAAGAACAGAGAAATCAAAAGACTTCGTTTAGAGAATAACACCTTTCTCTTTTATTAATTGTCAAAACAACCAAATTGAGTGAGACGTTACAGGATGGAGAGTATTTATTATACTCTTCTTAAATCGCAAACCTAGTTGTCGGAGCTTGGAGAACAAGCAACACCAAACCGACGTATTAAAACAATAATCATCGAAAAGTCCAACAATAATAAGAAAAGAAACGAAATCAAAGCCTATTAAGTAGAAAAAGTATATATATACAATTTAGTAATATGAATGTTCGAATTTCATTGGTGGAAAACTCTTTAAACAAACATTCTTTTACATTCTTTCATATTGGCTTGTTTAATCTTGTATTATGTTGCCAAAAAAAAAAAAAAAAGACATTCTTTTATATTACCATATATGTAAAAGTAGTATTTAATTAGGGCATAAAGCGAAACTTCATCGTCTAGGGTTATTAATTTATTCTCATCGGATCTTCATTGGTTCTCTTAGCTTGTTGGTTGTTGTGTCGATTTCTCCACCTCCAAGTCAGTTCGTTCTTCCTTGTCTGCTTCTGCACGACGGTTATCGCGGCGGGGCTGTGTCTTACCGGCTGAGGTATAGGTGTTTTCTTATCTCTCTCTCCAAAAAGGCCTTAATTAAGTAGTCCTTGGATTTCTATGTTCCTTTTATATATTTAGGTCAAAACAGAGTTTAATGTTTTTTTTTTGGTATCTTGTGTGTGGTTTTGTAGGAAAACAAATTAAAATGACAAGTTCGACGCAGAATGATTTGCAAAAAAAGCCAAGTAAAGCTCTTGTCAAGAAGATGGCACGTTTCTTTGCCAAAAACGGGATGAAGTACGAGAAGAGGCTTGCGAACTTCAATCTTAATGATGCAAGCCTCAACTTTCTGAGGAGCTCAGAAGATCCCTTTCATGGATATTACAAGCAGAAGCTTAGTGAATACCTTGCTCAGATTCAAGAAACTGGAACTATTGTTGATGATTCTGGTGATGATGATGATGTAGCAACGAATACCCAAGTCGTTGTTGAGCCACCTCCCGGTATCACCAGAAACAAAATCGAGTCGACGGCGCGTTACGTTTCCAAAATGGGTTCGTTCGTTGAGAGCATGATGATGCAATCTTACGTAAAGAATGCAAGTTACAGCTTTCTGTGGATGTCTGATCCCTTTCACTCGTTTTACAAGCAGAAGCTTGCACCGTTCTCCGAATCAACAAGACGGAGCTAATCCGTATGATGCTGCTGCTGGTGCTGCTGCTTACCAGCGTATGCTTACCGATCAATCTCACCGCCGTCTTGCTCACCCTGAACCCACTGATCTGCCAATTAGTATAGAGTTTAGTCTCCCTAAGGGGATGAATGGCAATGAGTTTAGAACTATGAAGCTCACAGCGCAGTTTGGCGCTTGGTATGGTAACGATTTCTGGCTGGGGTTCAAGAACAGAGCTGGGTTTGAGTTTACGAACCCAACTCATAGCAGGTTCCCACGTTTCAGTCGTTTTGTTCTCGAGTATTCGAAAGTATTCATTCCCCCAAGGGTTTGAAAGAAAAGGTGAGCAAGAATGACGTTTATTTGGCGGCCATTCATGATGGCTTTTTTTTTTTTTGAATGTAATGTTAAATTATATTCAAGAAAAAATAGCGTTTTTACAACTAGTGCATCAGTTGCTTGAACAAACTTAAAAGTTTAAATTAGAATTAGATAGAAAACAGTCTCAGATTCTAGTGTGGAACCAAGCCTGAAGCCCATTGTCGAACCGCCTATCTCCTTGTCGTTGAATAGCCAAACTTGACGATCAATCCACTTGATTAACTGCTCAGGGGTTGTCGGGTGCTGACCATGCCGTCGTCCATTCCTTTCCCGCCAGATGGTGTATACCACAAGCTGAAAGGTGTAGCGCATGAAAAACTTTTCCAGCCGATCTTGGTGAGTAGCTGCTAAGATGGTGAGAAGTTGGTGCCAGTCGGTTGTGTATCGTGTACGGAACACCCCCTTAGCCGTTGCTTCCCACACTTCTGAAGTAAAACTACAGGCAAAAAACAGATGCGACCTGGTTTCAAGACTTTGTTGACAAAGCACACAGGTTCCCGTAGCTCCAATATTCCACCGCAACATTCGTTCCCCAGTCGCCAGCTTATCATGAACTGCTAACCAGGTACAAAAAGTATACTTCAGAGTAGCATGAGGAAACCAAACCGCATGGTACCAGGAAACCTCTGCAGAAGTGCGACGAATATGATTCCAAGTGTCTGCCGTTGAAAAATCCTCTTTAAAGTTACCAGCCTTCCCTTTCCACAGGAACAAATCAGCCTCCTCTGTTCTGTGTTGGTACTGAGAGCGTAAAACATCCTCAATGGCGTGGAGGTATGAGCGGCGAGGTCTCCGCCTGCGCCGAGCAGACCATGCCTCTGCTACTGTCATTGAGCGTCCAATCCCCAATTCTACCACTCCCCTATCTCCTGCCACGTCTGCTAACCGGCCTAAAGACGACCAAGAATCAAACCAAAAAGAGGTCGACTGCCCATTCCCCACCTCCACCTTACATAAATTAGTAGCCAACGCTCGATATTTCAGGATCTTCCTCCAAATCCAAGAACCCACTCCTTTGTTCTCCTTTACCGACCATAACGATCTCCCCTTTAATAGATAACGATCCACCCATTGTACCCATAAGGAGTTTCCACGAGAGAGTATCCGCCAAACCAACTTAAGGCAACACACATCATTTGCCTCCTTTAAACTACGAAGACCAAGCCCTCCCTCCCGTCGTGGCGTACACACCACCTCCCACGGTAACTTAGATTTTTTAGGATTTAAATCAGCCTCGGACCAGTGATAAGCAGAACAAAGCTTTTCCACTTCTCGAAGACAAGCTCTAGGTAGTCGAAAGGCGCTTAACCAAAATTTACGGACACTCCATAAAACCGAACTGACCAGATTAAACCGGCCTGCAAATGATAGGTATCGAGACGTCCAAGAGCCAATACGCTTTTGTATCTGTTCGAGGAGAGGGGTGTAATCAGCAGTAGTAAAGCCTTTAGTGAGCAGAGGCAAACCCAAATATCTAACAGGAAGCTCTCCCACCACAAAATCGAAATGATTTTCTATCAACAGACGGTCCGCAACAGCCACACCCGCAAGATACACTGTCGATTTTTCCAGACTTATCTTCAGACCCGAAAACTTAGCAAACTGAGCAAATACGGATACAATCCCCTCAATAGATCTTGGTTTCCCATCAGATAGTACCATCAGATCATCAGCAAAGCTTAAATGTGTCAGATGAAGAGCCTAACACCGCGGATGGTATCCAAATCGACCTTCACCAACTGCTGAATCTAACAGCTTTGACAAAACGTCCATACAAATAACAAACAGATAGGGAGATAGAGAACAACCTTGCCATAGTCCCCCATGATGGCTTTTTCCATCTTATTCAGTCTGATGATCTCCAAGAGATGGAATGGCGCTTTGGAAAGGTCAAGTCTATGATTGCTTGGCATGCTTCTCTCGACCAAGATTTTGATTTTTCTAATTACAACAAGGAAAAGCAAGAGCAGCTGAGACAAAAGAGACAAAAGTTTGACAAGCCTGCAGGCCTTGTTCTAGAAGACCAGTTTCTTACTCAACACCCTGTAGTGTTTTCTTCTTCTTGCTCTTTACATGTCTTCTTTTTCCCTTTCTTAACGTCTGAAGTTATTAGTGTCTAATAGTTGTACATTTATTTTTGCAGGGTTGGTGTACAATCATGGTTAAACTTGCCGATATCAATGGTTGTAACCTAGTTGTTATTGAGAAAACAATGCAGTCTTTATCTGAAAGCGTGGCGAGTTTCAAGGAGAAAATAGCTGAGGAGGTCCGAATCCCACCAGAGAAACAGATGTTATTCAGTAAAGCCAGAATGTTACTGGAGAACAACAGGTCACTTGCACATTACAATGTGGGAGCAGGAGAAACCCTAACTCTGTCCTTGTGTTCGTGTGGGTTCTATAAGAACAAGCCTTGTACTGGTGGCCCTTGTCGATGCTGGGATATGCTCGCCGAAGCATTAGTGGAGAGGGAGGCATATGCTCGCCAGCAATTACATTTAGAGCCTCTTAATTCTAGTTTAATTTGATGTTTTGGCTCTGTAAAATACGTCTTTACTTAATTATGTGTGATACTTAGAGTTTAGCTTCTCTCCTCTATGTAATAATAAGCTACTTAACTAAATTATCTCGATTCTCGACTTTGATTGGTTTCTCTTTTATATTCTATGCAACTACTACGATCAAGGTTTTAACAATTTGAGAAGACTCGGCAAGTTTAAGTTAGCTGTCGATAACTTACCAAATCTAGTTTAGTTCACCATCTTGATTCACTGTGAAGCATAAATGAAGGATAAAACTATGGTTGAGCAATGTTATGCAAAGACCGAGGACGGAAGAAGTTGATGAACACATTAAAGATTGTATTAAAAGGGCTTCTGTTTCTCAGAACGAACTCGGAATCTACGAAAATTGGAACAATCAGTTTCGTAGCTTAAAGCCTCTAAGACTGAGATAGAAGGTGAGTTATACAAACAACTATTTATCTTTGTGCTAAGGCGCTTTTGTTTTTCTGGAATATACATTTGCGTTTATCTATCACACAAGTTAATAAGATATACAACAATGCCACTATACAAATACAAGAGTTTTACAGTACCTATTTATACCCAGGAGTCCCCAGTCTCTAGTTACTTTTTTGTTCCTTCCGTATTGTTCCTGTCCAAGAATTAAAAGAGAAACCTTAAACCGACCAACAAAAGCAAAAAATCAGGGTTCTATATGAAGCTTATATGAAACTTATACAAATGTGCGCTTATATGAAACTTACCTATACATGTTTGCTTTGTTTTTTCTTTTCCATTTAAAAATTTAGCAATATCACTAAACCTTCTGCACTGTGCTTATATGATTTGCCCGTTTAAGGAGACTTCTGTACTCGAGACTCCTGGACCATTCATCAATCTCACGTGCACGGAGAACTGGTAGTGGATGTGACAGTTGACTAGTCTGAGCATTTCTGTAGAAAGGAAAATATGTAAACAAACAAGAAGTGAATCAAATTTTTCGCAATCACTTTTGTACATAGTTTTAATTATCTCTCACCTTATGTACCATCCCAAGGGGCTAGAAGAAGCTTTGTCATATGAACGGGCTTGTTCTAGAAATGCGTCCACATTTAGCTGATCAGCGATTGATGGACATCCTCCAGCTAACTTCATCAGAACGGATACAACAACCTCTTGGATGTGCCATGAGAGAGATTATAAGAAACATCACTAAGTATTTTACGTATAACTTGAAACATTCATATTTGTTTTCTTCTTTGGTTTTTTAGAATTGGTACCTTTGGATCTTGGGCGACAAGAAGTGCTGCACGATCACAAGTCAGCTCTGCTGAACGAAGCCAACGAAGTAACTGCTCTTCCAAGGTTCGAGCTATCATTTGCCCAAAAGCTACAAACAAGAGAATTCAACTAAGCAACCATAACGTTCTTAACAAACATGCCTGCTGCAAACTGAAATATCTGTGAGTTCCTTTTACTCGGTTAACATAGTTGCAAATGGAGAAGAGTTGCGTTACCACCTACCAGGAACTGTATAAGCCCCAAGAGTAAGAATATTTGCAAATGTGAGCCACACGCCGTGATCGCATTTCAGATGGCCTAGTTCATGAGCCAAGACAGCCTAGTTTTAAAAGTAAAACTGTTAGATTTTTGGTAAAATTAACTGATAATGTGACACTAAAGCTCTGTTTTGTCAATATTTAGTGTCTACGGTTAGGTTCAAAACTGTGGTTCCCAATCAAAAAAGCATAGAATTTGTAAACAAGAAAAAGAGTAGGAACCTGTAGCTCCTCGCGTGTCAGAAGCTCGATCAAGCTGGTATGGACGACAATAAACGGCTTCTTACCACTAATTGCCAGTGTATACGCGTTAGGAACAGGACTCTGTCGGACATAGAGATCAGGAGCCTCTATGTTCAAAATCTCAGCAGCCTCGACCAACAAACCGTGAAGATCAGAGAGCTGAGACATCAAACATTATGTCTCAGAACTTATGATACACGAATATATAATAACGTCACAAGACACTGGTCCACACACAACCTACTAACCTGATTCTTGGAAACAAGAACAGAAGTCCCAATGTTCTCAAGAAGCATAATCTGTTCAGTCATTGATCCTACAACATTCCCAGAGTCAAATAAAATCAAATATTATCTCATCATCAAACACTTTTATGACAAGTAAACAAGAAAGAAAGAGCCACTTGTGAAAAAATATAAACTTCACCTAAAAGAGCTTTGCCAAACTCGTTCAACCCAGGTATAGCCCTTAGTAACAACGTGTTCTGCAAAACAAAGGACACACAAGAGATTCGTATCACATCATCAAAGATTGATATCAACGAACGAATCACAATTCTAAAGTTTCCAATTTTAAAGAAAGGACCTGCTTATCGAGAGGATGCCTGAAATCATCAGCATCGAGATCTTTGAACAAGAGAGGAGGCACAGCTCTGCAAACCGGAACCCTAACCCTAAATCTTCCAACTTTCACCGCACGGGAACCAGTAAAGCTCACTGAACGGCGACCAGAGCTAAATCCCACCTTCTTGGATGGTCTATATCCCAAACGACGAGACAATTCGCCGCTCTGGTTGTTACAAAGGAACAAGACCGGAGCTGAGACTGAAACCGCCATGAGAGAAAGAGAGGTGCGTAAGTTAGCAGTTTGGGGGTGCTATTCTACGCCGGTGAGGAAGATAGGAATAGTAATTATATTTTTGTTGGGTCTCTCTAATATACGAAGAGAGTTTGCTGTCCACAACCGTAGTTTAATGGCTGCGCATTTGACGCGCCTTCGTTGACCGTAACCTTTTTTCAGTTTTTCTCATACGGCGTCACTTTGTTTTTACGTTTTTCACTCCTGGGCCCTAATTTAATGGGCTTTCATTTAACGCTTCAACTGTTAGTTAAAATATACGTATAGTATGTCTAAAATTTAAATTTGCATAAAATTCTCGAAAACTGAAGGACCATTGGGGTCAGGCAGTTTGTTTACGAGCTTTTGTTTTTTTTTTTTTTTTTTTTGTCGTCTCGTATTATTGATAATCTATGTTTGTTGTATGCTTGTGTTTGATTAGCATATTTTATCAATTCATTAGTTTGATGAGCTTTTATTCTTTATTTCTTTTTGGGATTGAATGAATAATGGTAACAATTATGTTTGCAAAAAAAAAAAAGGGTTTATGACCAACCAATCAAGGTTGAGAAATTGAAATAAAATTAATTTGGCATAATTAAAGAAACAATATAAAATTATAAACATGTTAATATATGAATCCCAAATCATTCAAAGATTAAAATATAATTAAAACAATCTAAAAATACAATAAATTTTAAAATACAGTATTAGAAAAAGATGACTTATATATTAATCTTTTTTTTGTCAACATAATAATCTTACATATTTCCAACTGAAAAAGAAGTAAGTAGTAGAAAATTTTGGTTTAAGAAAATAAGAAAAATTTACCTTCCCATTAAAATATATTCTCAATTAAACAAAGTTGAAAGCAATGTTTTTAAATAAATTATTTAAATATGAGACGATCTTTGATTATATAGAAGTGAGTACAAAATTTAGAATTAATAATTAAAAGTATATTTTCCTTAATCCTTTTTCTATTTTTTTAATAATTAATCACTTAAAATTAAAAATAAGTAAATAATATTATAATTTCAAATTTTATGAAATATATATATATATAATCTCCTTATAATTATTTTTAAAAACTTTGTTTTTTTCTAAATTCTGAAATGTTTTATAATTATCTTTTTACATTATTAATATTTTTTAAAACAAAATATTTTTTTTGTTGTAATCAAATTCTTCATATTAAATATTTACACGTGTCAAAATCTCAAATTGATAATTTGACACATGTCAAAATCTTGTTAATGACTAACTTTCAAAACTCAACTTTATATAATAAGATCTATATATATATTAAATAAAAAATGTAACGGTTGGTAAAAATGGTGAATTGAAAAAGAAAGTGAATAGAGATAAATGAGCTAGTGGTACAAATGTCGATCTCCTCTTCCATTTTTTCAATTATTATTACACTGGTTAATTATATATTTATATGCATGTTCTGCTTGCCAAAAGTGGCAAAGCCCTAATTAATGAAGATGACTTGTGAACCAAGCTAACATTAAAAATGTCAAATATCTTACTAGTTGAAATTTGGTATCTTCAATAAGGTCGTAAATTTTGGACTAGAACTGTATAAACTGTAAAATGAGATTATCAGATTTTATCAATCCATTAGTTACTCAATTGCATCTGGACATTTTGTGCATCTTATCATGAAAAATGATCCAAGAACACGCATTTGAATTGAAACCACTCTTCGACTCTTTTTATATATATTAAATTAAAACTACATGCATCAAAGATACAAATTTATTCACGACAGAACGGAAGCAACTAAGACTTAAAAGGGAACAAAGTCCCATAGAACATGAAGCAAAACACATTTATTGGAAACACTAGACACGTACCATAAGTTCAAACACACACATCCCAAGCTTTAGTTTTTTTAATTAGGAGGAAGCACTCCAAATTGCTCCAGTGGAGAACGGACTCAGTGATTGGAGAAGTTCGTCTTCAAATATTGGGCCCACCATACATGGCGTTAAGATATCGGAATCCGAGAAGAAGACGATATCGAGTAACGTAGTCCGTTCTGCACTCGACTGCACTTGAGCAATTTGGAGTGCTTCCTCCTAATTAAAAAAACTAAAGCTGATGTGGAGAAGTTCGTCTCAGATATTGCTCTCATGTTTATAAATCCTTACAAAAAAAGGGTCCCAAAAAAAATATTTTAGAAAAATCTGAAGATATTTTAGAAAAATCAAGTGGGCCACCATGGAGTCAACATATTCTTGAAGTTGAAATTTGAAATTACTTTCATATCACATGGCTTTCGTGTAGTATATATAGTACTGGGTACAAGATCTTTTTTTTTCTCCTTAATTTTATTTTAAAACACTTAAATTAATATGGATGTATAGCTACAACTACAAGTAATAAGATGGATTTAACGTTGTTTCTTGCAAGTGAGCGATCTTTAGAAGGCATGTAGATTCTTATATTACTATAAAAAAACATGGAATTGCCGACTACAAAAACAGTCACTAAACAGTCGCAAATACTTAGTAACGACTGTTTGACGATTGAAAACTGTAGTCGCTAAACAGAGCGTCGTTAAAATAATCAGTCGCTAAATCGTCGGCAAATAGCTACGAATTGGCGACTGATAGTTTTGGTCGTTGTTCCCTCGCGAAATAGTCACTAAAATGGCGACTGAGTTGGAACGCCTTAGTGACTGATTTGGTTACTCATTTGCGACTGTTTTGGTTACTGATCCGTGTACGTTTTCGTGACTGTTTTACGACTGTTTAATTATCGATTTATCAGGTTTTTTTCTTCTAAATCCGGTCAAATTGAATTATTTGATTTTGTAATACCAAAACAGATTATGAAAACTATAACTAAAACTTAACAAACATGAAATTAAACAAAGAAGTCTCAACATACATAAGTTCTAAAATAAACATCCAAACACAAATTCCAAATGTTTAAGTACAAACATTACAAATGTTAAGGTCATGAGGGAAGGAGGGATAGTGAAGGAACCACCTAACTTTGAACATCAGTAGGGTCAGGGTTATTCGTTTCAGACTCGAGGAAGGCAACATATTTTGGGTTAGTCTTGAGGAAGCTCACCAAGCGTTTGATCTATGCTTGTTGCTCAATTGCAACCCGAGAAGCCTCAGCTTCACGCTCTGCTTGTAGAGCTGCTTGTTGCTCTATTTTGCGGTTAGCTTCTTCAAGCTGTTGTTGCAGGCTTTTGAAAGAAGAAGAGCTTCCAGGGAACTTCCGCTTGCCGTTGATGAAACTCCCTAGGCTTCCAACTCCAAAGTATGTTCCTCTATCGCTGATGAAAGTAGACTGCATAACAAAACAGAGAAAAAGTTAACATCATTACTTACCAATGAAAAACTTAATAGCATATTAGAAAGAGGCAACATTACCTGAAGAAAGAGCTCATCATCCTCCTCGTGAGATAGCTCCGATCGACGTGATGTACCATCAGAAGAATCGTCATTGTCCAGAGCAGCCAACTTAGCTTCCCTTTTTTTCTTATATGCCTCATGAACTGCTTGCGCCTTCTTATCAACAAAAGTCCCATCTTTTTTGGTATGAGTCCTGACGATAACTTCAGGAATAGTTGGTGGTCTTCCCAATTCAACTTCCTGAAAAGTTAGACAATGAAAAGGTTAGATAATGAACCATCTGATGTAACTTATTAAACATTGAAAAGGATAAGTCACCATCTCTTGTTCGATTTGTAAGTAAGACTTTGGCCCTGATACATGCTTGTGAGGGCCAAGACCATTACGGTCAGACATTCTAGCTGCTGAAGTGGTTGCACTCTTTGCCATGGCTTCTTCTGTGTTCCAATAGTCACACATTTCTTTCCAAAGAGTTTTCTCAATCCAACTCGGTTTTGCTTGATCTCGCTGAGCTGCTGCCTTGGAAACCATGTTTTTCATACGGTTTTTACAAGTGGTATAGAACTTTTCTTCAACCACACCGGTTAGTGAGGGATCCCAGGTGTGTGTTTTCTACAAAAGAAGACTAGTGTTAGTGATCAACCATTCCAAAAAAAAAAAATATAAATAAAGAAATCAAATTGAAAGGAGTAGAAGTTTACCGCGAATTCCAAGAAGTATCTTTCTCTTCTTTGATTAGGAACACAACTCCAACTGTAATATGACCCATCAAACTTGTTTGTAAACACTTTAGTAATTTTTCGGGTAATCTGACCCTTGTCCTTACCAAACCTTAAAACACAAACAAATCGAAAGTTAAATTATAATCAACAACAAACCTACTAATCTAATCAACAACTAATCGACAACAACAACAAACCTACTAATCCAATCAACAAACCTACTAATCTAATGAAACAAACCTACTAAAACAATCCTTTCAATTCTAATCATTCTAATCACTCTAATCAATCTAATCTACACAAACAATCCTTACCAAGTAGTTCCACGCTCTAATGTGGGAGAGAGGACAGTGGTGTACAACTCACGGCCTAGCTCGACGAGAATGGCATGTAAAGAAGCGAGTATATCAGCTGGGAGATGTGAGTCCCTTAAACCATCATCATCAGAATCAGCTTGGTCTTCTTCTTCCTGATGCGAGTTATGCGCTTGAGAACTGTGGTGCGATCCAGAGCCAGCTCGAGGTTGAGAAGACGGTGGACGATGATTTGAGACCTGAGGAGACTGTCGAGGTAGAGTCGAGACCTGAGGAGACTGTCGAGGATGATTCGTGGCTAAAGGTTGAGGAGATTGTCGAAGTGGACTCGAGAATTCTGGTGGATCCGTCGGAGAGGCGAGAGGTTGAGGAAAAGGACGCCTGATTGGAGTTTCGCCGGAAGGGGATGCTCCTGGAAAGCTCCTCGAGTTCTGGAACAGGTTTGTCGGAGGTGGATAGTCTCCGTAATTTGCCATCAGTCTCGCTGCAGGCTGGAGGATTGAGACAGGAATTCCCTGAGAATCAGTGTCTGGGTCTCGCTGGTTCGTCGGCGTAATGGCATACTGGCTGGGAAGATTCGCGGGTCTTTGATTCGCCGGTTGAGAGGTTCCAGTGGTCGGATTTGAGGAGTTTCTTCTTCCTCCTCCTCTTTTCTTTACTCCGGCCATCAACAACAAAAGAGAAACAAGAACGGGAACAACGATTTAGGGTTCTCGATTGAGAGCAATTGAGATCTAGGGTTTTCTCGGGGAAGAAGAGAAATGAGAGATCTAGGGTTTTCTCGAGATGAAGATGAGATCGATTTGGTTTTGGGCCGTTTTCTTACGGACCAAATTTGGTTTAAGGCCCAAATTAAATAAATCAGTCGCTAAATAGTAGCTGCTTAGTCGCAACGGTTGGCGACTGAAAAATCGGTCGCCAAATTAGTCACACATTGGCAACTAAAATGCGACATTTTACATTAGTATCGAATTAGTGTCTATTTGGCAACTGTTTTATTTGTGTAGTTATTGAGTAGCAAAACAATCGCAATTCAGTCGCTAAATTTAGCGACTGTATTTTAAGTTGCAAATTGCAGTCGACAATTCCATGTTTTAATGTAGTGTATGTGACTTATGCTACTACTTTTATTGGTTGATTGATTCATGACTCTTGTCTTGATGATAACTTGAGTATTGTTCCATATTTTGAAGAAGTAAAAGACAAATAATTTGTTTCTTTAAATAAATACTCGTTCTTCTTATCATCATACCGACATTAATTATCACTTTCAGTGAGTACAAAAATAGATGTACTGCTCTTGTAACTTTGCAGCCTCAGGCACTAAGATCCGAAAACAATATGCTATATCATCTTCTTCTACAACCGACAAGTCGGCTTGTTGTAGTTACGTTTAAGTGTATAATCGCTCAATGGCATGTAGGCGATTTGTATTTGTAACTTCTAACAAATATGAAGATGCATATATATATATGGATTTGGATTGGTACACTGAAATAATATTTAATGTCTCCGTAGACACATAGTTGTTGTGACTTGTGTCAAGTAAGACGGAGACATCGAGGATCAGTTTGGATTAATACGCGAAAAATTTCTTATACTCTTTTCATGTCTCAGTATTATTAACAAATATTTTAACGGAGTATCTTAGATTAGGGGAATATTTTAAGTGTCGGTTATGAGTGGATCTTGGACTCTTGGAGTGACTTGATATTTTATTTGTATGTGGAATTACTATATAATAATATTATGGAGAGACGACACACGAAAGTTAACGTCCAGGCCATCATAGTTTGTGTGCTAGTCAACATAATCAAGTAAGTAATCATCAACAATGTTAGCTTACCCGGCCGTGACTAAATATCAGATGAATTAAACTGATCAAGAATCCAAGAGACAAAAATCACTAAAACAGGAAAATCAAAAAGCAGCTATATATATATATCAAAATCATCAGCTAATTTTATTCAAAGCACATACTAATTAAACAGTAAAAATGAAAACCTTCAAGAAGTAAACACACCACACTCCTTGTAGGTTTCATAAGCAGCACAGTGCTGAATATATTAGTGAAATCAGGCCTTGACGGTGTCTCCTGCGACACCACCATTATTAGCCTTTGATTGCTTCTCCTTGTAGTTATTGACTGCGGATTTGATTGTGTCTTCTGCAAACATACTGCAATGTAGCTGGACGGGTGGCAACCGAAGATGCTTAGCGATTTGCCTGACAAACATTTTACAGCAAGTGGGTGAGAGAGTTCCAAAAACATTGACTCTCGTCCATCAAAATTCTTTCACCTTAAAGGCATTCAACCTACCTAACCAATCATATCACTAGCTAGACCTGGGATATTATTGAGAGTTCCAACACAATAATGACTCATCCATTTGTTGGGTATGTT
This sequence comes from Camelina sativa, assembly GCF_030686135.1. NCBI lineage: Eukaryota > Viridiplantae > Streptophyta > Magnoliopsida > Brassicales > Brassicaceae > Camelina > Camelina sativa. The sequence goes on along the minus strand of NC_141885.1, from coordinate 3,979,928 downwards.
TCATGAAGTGGGCTTTTTAGGAATGGGCTTCAGTACCCATTAAACTCTTCTTCTCTAAACGTGCAATTCAAAAACTGTCGATGACGGTTTCCTCTCCGAGATTGGTAACGGACAGAGAGATGACTGAAATCTCGGAGGGGAAGTTTGATTTTGTGGTATAAATACATGAGCCCAGCCTTCTATTTCAGTATGGAAAAGAACTTCTTCTCTTTTCTATTTTTTCTTCGTCTTCTCTTCTTCTAATTTCTGATTTTGAATTTGAGAGTTTCATCTCTTTTGAATTGAGTGCACAGTTCAATTGAGAGTAGAGTAAACCCTGGAGTGAGCCGTCTTGGTTATCTTGCACCGAGATTAGGCGGTTTTTCACTCAAGTGCAGTAGATTCTCTACGGCTCTGCAACTTAAGCTTCTTTGTTCTTTCTCATTTGTTCTAAGTCTGGTTCTGTTACCAACAATCTTGAGCGAAAAATATATCTTTGTTGGTTCTATCACGATTCAGAATGCCAAAGAACTCTGCAGTGCCAGATCTGTCAAAGCTTCAACCTTTGGTTGGTTCCAATTACCGTCAATGGTCGGAGGAACTCATGTTCTTTTTCCAAGAGGTTGGCTTAGACAACGTTCTCGTTGAAGACATGTCCGAGTCTTCTACTCAAGCAGACTTGACCCAATCAAGTAAGCCAAAACCTGAAGGCTCCTTTGAAGATCACAGTCGCTCTTATCGTGGCCACATCATCAGACACCTTTCGGAGAAGTTGTTTGATATATATGTCAATTATGACTCGGCAAAGGAGATTTGGAACAACTTGAAGAAAAGATACGGGGCTGAAGATGAAGGCAAGAAACAATATGTCACTTCAAAATGGACCTCCTTTCAGATGAAGGATGATCTCCCTGTTCTCGATCAACTCCATGAGTATGAAGCCATTGTATCCAAGATTCAGGCTGAAGGCATACCAATCGATGAGAAACTGGCTGCTTTAGTGCTCATTGACAAATTGTCTCCATCATGGAATGGCTATCGATCTAAGCTGAAGCATGAGAAAAAGAAGATGTCGCTTGATGAATTGATTGCTAACATAATGATTGAGGATGCCAACAGAAATTACTTAGGTAAAAACACCGTCTCTCGTACTATTCCTGATAATGCTAATGTGGTGGAAACTTCTGGTGGTGCTAAGAACAGGTTCAAATTTAACAAAAACCAAGGGAAAAACAATGGTGTTGCCTTTAACCCATCTGTTGAATTCAAGAAGAAACTTAAATGATGGAATTGCAATAAGCCAGGACACAAAAAGCATGACTGTCGTCTGCCTCCTCAGCCAAAGGAACCCAACAAAGCTCACCTAACTGAAGATCTAATTGCTGTAACCACTGAGGTAAATGCTGCATTTGATGTGGTGGAATGGATCATTGATTCAGGTTCCACACGCCACATCTGCAGCCAAAAGACTCTTTAAAACTCTTGATGAATCTCATGGTGATAGTGTGTACTTAGGTGATGCTAGTGCTTTGCAAGTTGCTGGAGTTGGTGAAGTTTCTTTGAAATTATCTTCTGGAAGAATTTTAACTTTGACTAAGGTCTTGTTTGTCCCAAACATGCGTAGGAATTTAATTTCTAGTGCTTTGATGATGAATGTTGGGTTTAAGCAAACATATGAGGCTGGAAAATTAGTGATAACTAAGAATGGGGGGTATGTGGGAAAAGCCTTTTGTAAGGGAAATCTCTTTGTTCTTGAAATAATGAATGAAAGTGCTAGTGCTTCTGCTTACTTTGTGAGTGCTTTGGATACTTGGCATGGTAGATTAGGTCACTTAAATGTGAATTCAATCAAACGTTTAAAGCATGCTAATTTGATTCCTGATAACTTAGAAAAGGATATCTCAAAATGTGAAATTTGTGTGGAAGCTAAGCATGCTAGAAAGCCTTTTTCATATCCTGTTAATCGAAAATCTGAATTGCTTGAACTTATTCATTCTGATTTGGCTGATTTTAAAAGTACCACTAGTAGAGGTGGCAAGCATTATTACATTACATTTGTCAATGATTTTTCTAGATATACAAGAGTTTATTTATTAAGATCAAAGGATGAGGCATGTAAAATGTTTATGCAATATAAAGCTGAAGTTGAAAATCAATTAGATAGAAAAATTAAGAGGTTAAGATCAGATAGAGGTGGAGAATATGAATCTGAAATTTTAAAGTCTTTGTGTTTAAAAGAAGGTATTATTCATGAAAGAACTGCACCTTATTCTCCTCAGCAAAATGGTATTGTTGAAAGGAAAAATAGAACTTTGAAAGATATGATGAATGCTATGCTTATTAGTTCTGGATTACCTGATCAAATGTGGGGGGAAGCTATTTTATCCGCATGTTATATTTTGAATAAAGTGCCTCATAAAGGAATTTCTGTTACACCTTATGAACTTTGGAAAGGACATTCTCCTAATTTGGGTTATTTGAAAGTGTGGGGGTGTCTTGTTAAAGTTGGGTTGCCTGCTTTTAAAAGAAATGTCGTTGGTCCTAAGACTGTTGATGTTGTGCTTGTTGGCTATGCTTTGAATAGTGTTGCTTATCGTTGTTTGACTTTTAAGCATGATTCTTTGCAATTTGATAGCATGATTGAGTCTAGAGATGTTGAATTCTTTGAGAATGTGTTTCCTTTTAAAAGAAACTTAGATTCTGCTTCTTCAAGTCATTCAGCTAATAGAGTTTCTGCTTCTTCTAGTAGTTATAAAAGAATTTCTGTTGATGTTGAAGAACTAGAAGAAGTAAAAGAATGAGAACTGAAACTGATTTTGGTCCAGATTTTATTACTTCTTTTCTAGCTGAATATGATGAGATTAGCGAAGAATTTGTGTTTGCTTTCTTAATAGAAGAAGATCCAAAAACGTTATTTGAAGCTATGAAATCTGTGGATGCTATTTTTTGGAAAGAAGCAGTTAATAATGAATTTGATTCTATAATGACTAACCATACTTGGGAGATTGTTGATTTGCCTAGTGGGTGTAAAGCTATCAGGTGCAAGTGGATTTTAAAGAAAAAATTCAAGGCTGATGTCTCCATTGACAAATTCAAGGCGAGGTTGGTGGCTCAAGGATTTTCGCAAAAACAGGGAGTTGACTATTTTGACACTTATGCTCGTGTTACTAAAATTGCTTCCATTTGCATGTTGATAGTTGTTGCATCGTTTCATAAATTAGTTGTGCATCAAATGGATGTGAAAACTGCATTTTTAAATGGTGATTTGCATGAAAAAATTTATATGATGCAACCTGAGGGATTTATTATAGAAGGTCAAGAAAATAAAGTATGTAAATTGGTTAAGTCTCTTTATGGGCTTAAGCAAGCTCCTAAGCAATGGTTTGAAAATTTTAGTAACACTTTGCTAGAAAATGGTTTTGTTTCAAATGAAGGTGATACTTGTGTGTTTTCTAAAATGCATGAACATGGATATGTCATTATATGTTTATATGTAGATGACATGCTTATACTTGGTACATCTCTTGAAATTGTGTGTGAAACAAAAGTTTTCTTAAGTTCTAAGTTTGATATGAAGGATTTAGGAGAGGCTGATGTCATTCTTGGAATAAGAGTTGTAAAAACTGATTCTGGATTTTCTTTGAATCAGTCTCATTATATTGAAAAGATTCTCAAGAAATTCGGTTATTGGAATGATGAACCTTGTGCTAAAACTCCTTATGATTCATCGTTATTTTTGTGTAAGAATAGAGGAGAAAGTGTGAATCAGTCAAAATATGCTAAGGTTATAGGCAGTGTAATGTACTTGATGAATTGCACAAGACCTGATATTGCTTATGCTGTGAGTAGATTGAGTAGATATACTCATAATCATGGTTCTAATCATTGGTTAGCACTTAATCGTTTAATGCAATATCTTAAGGGGACTATTGATTGGAATTTGTGTTATTCTGGTTCTTCTTGTGTTCTTGAAGCTTATTGTGATGCTAGTTGGGTTTCAGATAATGATGAAGTAAATTATACTAGTGGCTTTGTATTTACTTTGGGTGGAGGAGGTATAGCTTAGAAATCTACAAAACAAACTTATATAGCTCGGTCTACTATGGAATCTGAACTGATTGCTCTTGAATTGGCAGGTCAAGAAGCTGAGTGGTTAAGAAACCTGCTGGCTGACTTTCCAATGATGGGAAGACCTTGTCCTTCCGTGTCCATGAGATGTGATTGTAAAGCTGCGATTGCTATAGCAATGAACAAGCTATATAATGGAAAGAAACGGCATATACGTATGAGACATAAGATGATACAAAGCTTGATTGAAGCTGGTGTGATATCACTGGAGTTTGTGAGGACAGAGAAGAATCTAGCTGATCCTCTTACGAAAGGCTTGTGTGGACCTATGGTTCTGGACACAGCAAAAGAAATGGGACTTAAGCCTCTTTCAGGTTAGTTCATTCTGGATACCAAACCAAGAATTCTGTTCAATTTTGATTTCTTGGTTCAAATTGGTCAAACGAAGGAATGATCTTAATCTGATGTTAGATAAGCTTCCAGGTTGTTGTTGGTTGGAAGGTTGAGACATATGGTCTCTTAATGATCTTATTCCTGTATGGGGGTGTGAGACAACACACACTTGATAAGTCACCTAAGTAAGTGTTAAGGTATAGGCTGCCTAACTAGATGAGTTGTTGGCTAACTCACTAGAACACTTATGATGCAGGTTTGTGTAATAGGCCCGAGAATAATTTGTATTTGATTTGTGAAACTCTCAAACATTTTCTACTTTTTCTTTTTGTTGATTCAAGTCCTAAGGACATCAACGTTTTATTTCAATTTTGAAACATGTGGGGGATTGTTGGGTATGTTTCATGAAGTGGGCTTTTTAGGAATGGGCTTCAGTACCCATTAAACTCTTCTTCTCCAAAAGTGCAAGTCAAAAACTGTCGATGACGGTTTTCTCTCCGAGATTGGTAACGGACAGAGAGATGACTGAAATCTCGGAGGGGAAGTTTGATTTTGTGGTATAAATACATGAGCCCAGCCTTCTATTTCAGTATGGAAAAGAACTTCTTCTCTTTTCTATTTTTTCTTCGTCTTCTCTTTTTCTTCTAATTTCTGATTTTGAATTTGAGAGTTTCATCTCTTTTGAATTGAGTGCACAGTTCAATTGAGAGCAGAGTAAACCCTGGAGTGAGCCGTCTTGGTTATCTTGCACCGGGATTAGGCGGTTTTTCGCTCAAGTGCAGTAGATTCTCTACGCTCTGCAACTTAAGCTTCTTTGTTCTTTCTCATTTGTTCTGAGTCTGATTCTGATTCTGTTACCAACACCATTCACCTTAAAAGGCATTCATTCAATCTACCTAAAACTAATACCGAGCTGGTGGTAGTAGAACTTTGGTAGTAGAGACATGAATAGAAAAATAGTATAAATTTTAGCAGGGGACTTACGCGTTCTTGATAGTCAAAACATCCTCTATCGTTTTGCCATTGATCCATTCGGAAGCTGAAACCAAACCAACAATAAATTAAAATCGCTCAAGTCCTAATAATACTAGTACGTACTAAGGGCCTAAAAATCCCGATGCTGGTCAATAAGACGACATACCGACGGAAAAAGAGGCTCATGAGGTCTCCGTAGGAAGGAGATCCTACCAATCCAGTGCCAACGTCAGGGTCATCCCTGTTGAAGGACCCAACATTCCGAGGGTTTTCAAAGTGGTCGATTACATTCTCGTGGTACAATCGACGCCCAACCCCTCCGCCTCCTAGTGGACACGCCGTCGGACTCCTTAGCCCTAGAAAAGCCTTTTTCGCGGTTTGCCTCAGCATCATCATCATTGGATTTTTTTCGGATATTTCTTATAGCCCAGAGGACCCCCAAAAACTTTTGTGGTTCAAGTCCTAAATATAGAAAGCCCACTAAGATTACAGCTTGGCTCTGTATGAAAAAACAGAGATGGACGCTCAGATCCGCCCACCTTGTTTATGCGAGACTTGTCTTTCTACAAGTCTGATTTTGTCCCAGTCTCAAAGAGTAACCGCTGCATCTTTGCATCCGTTGCTAGATATAGTCCATTAGACCAATGGGAAGATGTTTTTGGATCCTAGAGATTTGATTTATTAGGATGGGATAAGGATAGATATTTTGGTAGATTAAAAATCAAAATATACATGATTCATGTATAACGTACTTAGGATATATGATTATGATATATATACTCATAATTCATATCTTATATAATAAAATATCTTTACATTATTATGATTAAACACAAGAGAGCAACTTCGATCTTCATCTTGGCGTGGTATGTATCAAAGTACTATCTGAACTTGTGATCAAAAAAGTTTCATCTAGAAAAAAGAAAGAGTTATTTCGAGGTGATTGCTAAAGGGACCAAAATCTCATATCCCCACCCAACTGATATAGTGCGTGACAATTTCAAACTCGAGTTCTATTATATGGAGCTAACTAAGAAAAATATGTCATGTCATATATTATTTTTAAAAAATAAATCAAAACTAAATTCAAAAAACAAAACAAATCAAAGATTAAAGAAACAAAATTTGTAGATTTTTTTATTAAGGAAATTATATGCCGGGTTGAGTTTATAAAAAAAAAAGGTTAGAATTTACATTTTTGAATTATATGTAGATTTGGGTTTACAAAAGAGGGTTAAAGTTTAGATTTTGTAATTAAAGAAAATGATATGTCGGTTTTGATTTATAAAAGAGTGGTTAGCCTTTAGGATTTAGATTTTATTATTAAACAAAATTATATGTTGGTTTCAATTTAAAATAAGGTTTAGGATTTAAATTTATAATTAAATAAAATTATATTTCAGTTGAGGTTTGTAATTAAATGGTTAGGGTTTTATATTTTTATCTTATTAAATTATGCTGATTTGTTTTAAATAATTTATTTAGATAATATTAATTATTTAATTTGTTTGATTAAATTATATGATAAATTTTGATGGGTTAATTAAGAGGAGGTGAATAAGAGAGGTACCTTTGGGACTAACCCAATAATTGTCCTATTAGACAAGTTATTTGTTACTTAAAAATAAAATAAGATTATATTTGTTTGTTAAATTTTTTCTTTCTTTCTTTACTGTTTAAGATTGTATAATTGTATTTCGATTTTTAATTTTATAATTTAACTCCCGGCATACCGCTAGATAATATGTTTTTTACATAATATTAATTTAATCAACTTAATTATATTATATATATAATTTTAATATTGATAATGTTAACAAAATAATAAAATGATGTTTTACCTGTGTAGCACATAGTTAATGATATTTTACCTAGAATTCTTTAAAATGAAGAACCCTAATAAAGTAAATAAAATTTCTAATTTAAATTTGTAATAAATCAAACACTATGCTCAATTATATTTGAAATTATTTTAATTTATTTTTAATATGACTATGAACCATCCTCCTATTTTTTTTTTTAGAGTGATATATATCCATTTACCATGAAAACAAAAAAGATAAGAGTTCAAACTTCAAATCGAAATGTGAATTTTTAAAACAGTTGGGTGAAATCTTCTAAAATGAAAAAAAATAAAGCTGAAACAGATCTCTCCTCCTATCTTTTGTTCTTTTCCGCCGTATGCATTACAGAACGGACAAGGTCCACTCAAATGAAAAGATCACGCGATATTTTTAGCTTTTATAAGGGGACCTCTTATATATCTCCAATAACACTCCTCATTTTGAAGGGAGCAAATCATTAAAATGAAGATTTGAGAGTTGGTTGTTCCAACAATAACCCTTCCAAAAATAGTTTTAAAGCTAATTAATTTGCAATATAGTCTTTAATGTTTCTAAAATTCACTAATAATGATAGAAACTCATAAATAACATAACATATATTTTATATATTATACAACATAAAATATTCTTTATTTTATTATACAATACACATTATTACATAATAAAAGTTACATGATAATATAAATTACATACATAATGATTAAAACTTTCATATAAATATATATATATATAACACAATAAAAATTATATCAAAAAATATTAAAAAAATATAATATCTTATATGATAAAACAAAATAATATGTAATTTTCAAAAAACATAAAAGAAAATTACATGTAAAAGAATAAAATTACTCAATATAACTATTTTCATTGTGCTCCCATATATGGTAAATTATTGCATTATTGTTTTTTTTGTAAATGGTATATCTTTTATATGTCAATAATTTTAATTTAGGGTCTTTGAATTTATATAGGTATATATATTTATAACACTTGAATTTGATAAAATTATTTGTAAGATATGTATATTAGAAGGACTAAAATGAAATTTGTAAAAATATTTGAGGGTCTCAATAGTGCACCCTCAAATTTGAGGGTTCACTATTCAAACCCTTAAAAATTAAGGATGTAAGGACCTGTTGGGATTCAAAAACCTTTCAAATTTAAAAGTTAGAGGGTCTGTTGGAGTTGCTCAAAGAGGTGTGAAATGTTTTGTTATTGTGCTCAGTAGATTTTGAAATTGTAGGAGGAAAAAATTATTGTCCTGACACGTTAAAAGGAAAAGGATTTTACTAGTTAGGCACGCTGTTGGTAACTTTCTGACAAGTGACAACACTGACAAGTGACAACCCCACAATGGTCAATAACCACTATGATGGTTTTTGGTTTAAAACTTTAAAGTAAAACCAAGGGTTGAACAGTAAACCGATGTCAATTTTAGAACCCTAGAAACTTAATTAGACATATTTAGATCATCATTAGTGGGAGCAACGATGAGCATTTCTCAAAAAATAAAAAGAATTATTTTTATTTCAAATTTTCTTTTTTCATTTATTTTTTAATATATGATCCAGTAAATAAATGACACTTGTCTCATTTCTTATGAGAATCGATTCTCAAGTTGCTCTAAAGAGAGTCGTTTCTCCTACTTTTCTCTTCTCTCTTCTTTTTTTTTTTTTTTATAAGAGTATTTGCATGAGCAATCCCCAATAATTATGCTCTTAGACAGATATAGTAAGAAATATATCCTCAAGTATTTAGCTTGCCACATCGTTACGAGAAAAAAATATACTGTATATAAGTATAAAAAATGGGTTAAACCGTGAATGTGATTGGAATATGTATGGGGTTCGACCGGTTTAATAAATCCCTAGCCATGGCATGAGACTGGCGAGGCGTCATAAAAATAGATAGAGATAATTTTGTTTGTGATAGTCTATGACATAGAGAGGTTATAAAGAAAAAAAAAACCAGAAAATATGTCTCGGTTGTTGCAAATTGGGTTGGCGAGATAAGTCAGAAACACTCAATGTGGTGGTGGGATTCGAGGCTTCTCGTCGGAGGGGAGGGCGTCATCACCGTATCTGTTGCTTCCGTATGAGGTCGTGGGAGATTCTCCGGGCGGTGGCAAAGTGGTGAATTTAAACTTTTATGATCCGACGAAAAAGAAGACAGTGAGGGTTCCTAACCAAACGATTCCAGAGAAGCTTAGCAAGTCGAGCTTCATCGGGTCGTCAATGGGATGGGTGGGTCAACTAAGCACCAAGGATCTAACCCTACACCTGACCAACATTTTCAATCCAATGGCCACCATATCATCCCAAAAGGTCATCTCGCTACCTCCGCTTCTACCCATGCGCTCCTCGCTTGAATCCACCAGACCTCTGTATAAGATGATTAAGTGCATGTCTCTATCCTCTCCCCCTGACCAAGAAGACCCATCATCGTGTAAAGTTTCCCTCAAGTGGGGAAGTTCCATCTCATTCTGTTAGCTAGGAGGAGTCTCATCGTGGATCCCCTACAGACTCAAAGATTCAGGTGTTCTCTACTCAGACAAATATTCCGTCTTTTATATTACTGAAACAACCCTACCCATTTTTAAATAGCAGAGCCACAGCCAAAGGTCTTGAATCGAGTATCAATGATCTGACCGGAATCATCGACCTTAATCTGGAGGCTCATAAGGTCCTCGTAGACAGGAGCTCCTACCAATCTTGTGCCAACGTCAAGGTCGTTCCTGTTGAAGGACCCAACGTTCCTAGGGTTTTCAAAGAAGTAGATCACATTCTCGTGGTACAATCGACGCCCTAACCCTAGAGGAGACGCCCATAGCCCTAGATAAGCTTTTCTCGACGTTTGCCTTATCATCATCATACTCACTCTCTCTCACTCTTTTTCCGAATTCAAGCGGAGTTTGTTTTATATATGAGTGGACAGTGAAAGTTCTAACAATTTCTTTAATTAGAAATTAATAATCATCTTTAGTTTATATCTTCCACAATATCATATACTAATTATTTTGAACATGTGATACTAAATAGTAATCAGAAACAGTAAAAGGTTTCTATATTGAAAATGGCTTGAGAAGCTTACAAATTTGATATCCAACGTACAAGGTAGTTAGCGATGATAACCAAATCTAGTCTCTCATTCTAACCAAACATATGATAAGTATTGGAAAATGTCTCATCAAAAAGAAACAGAACAAATGATTTGATATAACCAACATATATATATATATATAGAGAGAAAAAGGAATCCAAATCTTGAGAATAAGACTCAAAGCTAAGCAAGAGCAGGCATGTCCTTGAGCCACTGGTCCAATGACTTACCAATAGAGTAAACAATAAACCCTATCTTCTTCAGTTTCTCTGCATCAACAACATTTCTTCCATCGAAGACAAATGCTGGTTTCTGCATATTTTCAAAGATCCGCTCATAGTCAAGTGTCTTAAAATCCTCCCACTCAGTTAACAAGAGATTCCGTGAGCGTCTTTGGTGGCAGCATAAGCGTCCCAAGCGACTGAGACTTGTTTCACAGTGGTTGGAATAATGAGTTGGAGGTGAAGTGGATGGTCCCAGTCGAACTTGTTCATGGTTAAGTCTCTTTGGATCTGTTCTTCAGTGACTTGTGGATGATAGATGTTTTCTCGGTTTTAAAGAAAGCATAGGAAGTTTTGGGTCTTCCTTCGATTCGTTGTCTGGGAAAATGAGAAAAGAGAGAGTGTGAGAGGGAGGAAGAGAGAAAGGGGAAACAGAGGAGATCAAGAAGAAGCAGTGACAAGTGTGTGTGAGAGCGAGGGAAGGAAGAAAGGGCTACTTCGGTAACTTTGGCTTTTTAAGAAGTGAAAGAGGACTTTTTGCTTCAGCAAGAAGATTCGACGTGGCAAGGCTTTGAGCTTTCCATTACTTTCTTTAGTAAATAGGGATCATCCTCGAACATCAGATCAATGCAATAATTATTCCATAAAACACTAAAGAAAGTAGCATCACAATGCAGAAGAAGACTCGGTTGGGGTCAATAGCTAATAAACATTGAAACAACTTAGCTAAAACAATTGAAAATTAAGCATAAAACAACCAAACCAAACACACCTCTCCTATCATATCTACTGTTTGGCGAATTTCGAAGGCTCAGATCTACGCCGACCAACCGATTCGTGAGGGAGCAGCGGGTCAATATTGCCGACTTCACCAGATGAGCCGACCATGTCGTCCCTCTCGATCCCCAATTCGCCAAATAGTGCCTGCCGACCGCCAACCTCTCTGAACATCTCATTCTCAAGCTCGCCGATCAATGTCTGCTGACCGTCAATCTCACCATCTCCTTCATTCCCCGATTTGATGACCCGCACTCACTGACTCCCGACCATAAATCCCGTGGCACCACTCTCAAGTATGACGCCCTCAAGGCCGACACCGATCATAACGTCTCCCGAATCCACTCGACGAGCCCGGCCAATCCAGGTCATCGCATGCCTTAGCCAACTTCAATGCGCCTTATCCAATCTCCGATCAAGAAATAGGAGCAGCGACAGCAGGTCCCAATTGAAGAACGACGGCAACATAAATTAGGGTTTACCAATTGGGCAAGCACAACAAAAAAGAGGAGAAAGAATAGAGGAAGCAAGAAAAGTAAAACAGTAATAAAGAGTTGGAGAGAGAGATTTACCTTTTTTATGAAGAGAAGCAAGTGAAGAAAAATATAAGAAGGGAGGAGACATAAATAAGTAATAAAAACGGAAATTATACTGTAAAAGTCTATTACCTTGATCTGCGTTAAGTTCATTCGTGGAATTTTTTCGAATACAGCGCCCAACGCTCAGCGAAGACCATTGTTTCGAACTCGTTTCCCGAGGAGATCCGGAGCACTTAGTTGCGAGCTGGCATATAAATGCACGTTTTTTTAGCATGTCCGTCTATCGCAGAAAGATTACCGCTCTTTGGAATAAAAAGAGAATTATTGTTGGATATGGGTTTTGCCCCTATATGCCACTCGGCCCAACAAGTCCTGCTAAACATATCAATTTAGAATTTTGGTCCGACGAATTGAGGGAAGGCCCAATATGCTAAACAGGCTAACTGCAGAGGACTATTTCGAGAATTCGCGCTGGAACCCTAGGTAACCCTAGATCAACAGTCGCCTATAAAAGCATATAACATTTATTGGAATCACTATTTAGACCCCCAGACATTACCTAGAGAACAATATTTTGCATCGAAATCCGAGTTTATTGCCTTCTTTGTAATTCGTTTCCACTTTTGAACTCGTCATTTTTCTGCTCGTTAGCTTGTCTGTAAGCTGACGAACATAATCTTGACTCTTTGTAAGTGACAACCTTATTTCTCGTTAATAAAAGGATCAGCTCCATTCTTATTCTGTAAAATTTTGTTTATTAATATTGTATGAAACTCAGTACAATCATCTGTTCAGATTTCATCTGTTCAGATTTCATATGAGTATTTTTCGGATTTTGAGTTTGGATATTCAAAACTTCGGTTCGGGTTTTGAGTTTGGGACAGTTCTGACTATGTGAACAACCACAATTCTAAACTGCAAAGGGTCAGATTTCAGTTTCTGAATTATTTGCAGAAAAACAAGTCTGATTACCACGAGAGCTTGTCTCAATTAGACTAATTCTAGATTCTGTATAGTTTTGATCATCTTCTTCGTATATGGGATTGCTAAATTCAGGGAATGCGGCTCAATGAAGTAGTAGACAGAGCTAGAGCGAGATATGGTTAAATCGGAAGAATTTGGAAAACCATCACATGTCTCTTCGTGTTAATGGTTTTGTGACTTGTTCCGTTGTATCTGATATAGAACATATATCCTCTGTTTTCAGTCTCTTTGTTGCTGTTAAAACGAATCAGAAACAAGTTTTATGTTAAGTTTGTTTAAAATTTTAGAAAATGCAATCATTTTTAAGAACCCCAAATATAGCAACTATCAATGGACTCATGAAATTAATAAGTTCTTAATCTAACTTTTTTACAAAATTAATAATAAAAGAGAATATTGCACTCACACTTACTTTCACCCAAAATATTCACACACACACACCCACTTTTTGCTATAGGTATACTTTTGTCCTATACAATTACATATTACCCCTCTCTTTCCATGTTACCAATCTCGATTTTTTTTTCTTTTCCTTTGTCCATTTTCTCTTCTACTTTATCCAACCTCACCTTTTTTTTTTCTTTTTTTCTCGCTATCATCTTCTCACAAAATTCTCAGTTCTCAGTTCTCACTACCTCGTATAATAATTTTTTTATTTCAATAAGATAAAAGAATTACCAAATCAACGACCAATTCTCTCACAAACCCTTTAATCCCCAAATGTTTCTTAAACTCTCATCTTCTATCTTCCGTTCCACAATCTTGCCAATTTCAACCAAACTCATCTTCAAATTACTATCTTACCATCATCAATCTCTCTGTCGTCTGCTCTCTTCCTCCTTAACAATGTCAGATTCACCTAACTCCCCTTTTATTCCAACAGCCACTAAACCCGAATTGCTTCTCTCACTCAAATTCCATCTGGGTTCTTGCTTCAGCAACGATCCAATAGCTCCTCCACCAAACCATCTTATCATTGTTATAAGTGAAGCAAGCGTAGTTGGCAAAGACGCATCCATCAACAAGCTTCGACAAGTTCGTCAAAGTCTTCATTTTGTCGTCACAGTAGATTGACGGTAAATATTAATTCTTTGACTTTAAAGATGAGTTTTTGTCAATGGTTGAGAAAGATGAGCTTCTTGAGCACGCACTTGTTGAGATTACAAAGGGATACCTAAGAAGCAGATTCAAGAGTTCATGGGTAAAGGGTACGATATTGTTTCGAGAGTCAATATCCAATGAGTTAAGACGTAGAGGAAGATTCTTGGGAGCTCTGCTGTGTTTGTTTTCATTGTTGCGAAGAGTGAGCTTGTGATGGTTGAGAGGTTGGCTGATGGAGAACAGAGAGTCATGAGGAGTTGCTTGTTAGAGTTGCTACAACAAGAGAAGAGATTATGTTGTTTCTTTGGGTTAATGACCACATGGTCAGATTCTAATGGATGTGCTTAAATAGTCTATAGTTATAAATTATAAGAATGAACAAGATTCATCGGCAGTTGTTCGAGTGAGTTGTTGTTGTTGTCGTTCCCTCCTAGAGAGACCTTTTCCATTAGCACATCCATTAAACTCTGACCATGTGGTCATTAACCCCAAGAAACAATTTAATCTCTTCTCTTGTTCATTCTCATAATTTGAAACATTGGATACCACATGATCAGAGTTTAAATTGACGTGAATAGTGTAAAAAAACTCCAAAAAGTATACCACTAGCAAAAAGTATGTCAAAGTGAAAGAACTTTGTTTCAAAGTAGGTGTATATGCAAATCACCTATAATAAAATTTGTTTTAAGCAATTTTGGTTAGATCGTTTGATGGAGATGCCCTTATATATATAAGCAAAGGCCAACCTTATAAACGGCACGTAGTTTCTATCCACTGGTAAACAAGTTTTGTTTTGGGACTAACTTAAACAAACGGCAGGTAGTTTTAATGACTAAAATGTAAGTGAGTGATCTCCTCGTCTGCTTTCTTCTTCGTGCGACATACAGTTCTGGGTTTGCTGAAGATTATTCTGGAAAAAAAAATTCCTCCATCACAAATTTGATTCGTGTTCTTGAAACGATCGATTCAAAATCACATGTACGTATAACATAATCGTATTCCCTTCTTCTATGAACCTTCGATTTCCCTTTTTTTTCGATTTCTCGCTTGTTTTTCTTGATCAGGAAACACTCGGTGAACCGGCCTCCGACACCTGATAAAGACGATGCAGCTGAAGGATTCGAGAAAGACGAGGTCACGCTTCGTGAAATCATTAACGTCAAGGTTCTTTTTTTTTCAGAGCGAAATCGATTTCAATTACTGTTGATTTGACTTTTTTGATTGAAAGGTCTTTTTTTTTTTTTTTTTTGGTTGTTGTTGGGGAAATTGACATGGTGGTATAGTTGGTGGAGAGTGGAGAGAAGGAGAATCTAATGGAGCTTGTGAGAGATAGATTGGTCGAGTGTGGTTGGAAAGATGAGATGAGAATTGCTTGCAGGTTCTTTTATTATACCTTTTTAACCTAAATCAATCAAGTTTTGATTCTGATCAATCTTTTGAAGTTGGTGTAGTTGTTGCTAGTGCCTTATTAGGGTTTGGTTAAAGCTTCTTAGTTTGCCTATAAGTTTAGTGAAGAGGCATCATTGATTCTAAGAGTTTCCTCTGAAGTCTCAGTTATGTTTTGAGGTTTAAGAGTTTCGAAATTGGTTAATTGTTGTTGTTGTTGTTGATGATGCAAAGCTAAGATTTTTCAGCTTTTTCTTTTGTACTGTTAACTGAATTGGATTCGAACAAGTGAACTATCTTTGTTTGAGAAGTTGGTTTTTGTTTGGTGGATTAGCTTACATTTGAAAGCTCTTCTTTTGGGAATGCAGGGAGCATGTTAAGAAGAAAGGGAGAAAAGATGTTACAGTTGATGAACTGATCCGAGTGATCACTCCAAAAGGCAGAGGTAAAAAAGATAAACGGATGAGTTCATTTAAGATTTAGCGGAACATGGAAAAACCAGTTTCTTATGTCCCGCTGATTCGTTGAGTTAGTAATCTTGACTTTTGTTTCTATTGATGTTCTTTGTGTGTGTTTGCAGCTTCAGTACCAGATTCCGTGAAGGCAGAGCTGTTGAACAGAATTCAAAACTTCATTGTATCAGCTGCTCTTTGACTTTGTTTTGACATACTTTACTACGAAGATGGTGTTTGTCTCTATGGTTGTGGTTTCTACTTGTAGCCAAACACTAACCATATCATCTCTGCTGTTGTAGAATTAGCATTTTCATATTTCAACTCGTTTTTGTGCCAAATGAAACGTTGCCATACTCAAGAATATGTTGTCGCAGTAGTGGATTTTGGATAAACATGGAACAAGATATATATAAACATGTAGAAATTAATGAGAGCACGAGATCTGAAAATGTTTTTTTCAATACTTGTGAGATATATATCTGGAATCGGGATATTATGTAGCAGAACCAACCTCGTGTAGGTCTCTACAAGAAACTACCGAAGTTAGATTGTACAGTCAGATCAGTACTCATATGCTTAAAAGTTAAACTTGTTAGGACAATTTTTTATTTTCGTTACACAAGCAAACACAACAAATAGTAACTCACATCATTTTTTTTTGGCTCTGTTTCAAAAGAGTATCGAATCTCTCACAAACACAGACACATACTCACACATCAGACACGACACGAATGAGAGTAGTCGCTTATCCTGCAGAGCCTCTCCCCCCTTTGATCTTGAAGACATCATTCATTACTAGTGTTTAACTTATAGTAATGAATGACAACGACTTGCGACGTGCCCACTATTTGTAAAAATATGGATTTGTCAACGTCAATATTAATTGATGTATATGTTAGTGTATCAAGTAGCATTAATACAATTAGAGTATATATAAAGGAACAACTATCATGATCCATTATTACACGAAACCAAAGTCATACTTACCAGTTACTCCAAACATATTTGCATTCTCTGCTAACCGCAACAGCTATGAACTTAAGGTTAGCAGGACACGAGCATCGTGTTCGTGTCTCCCTAGTTGACCATCGCAATGTTTTGGATGCTTGCGATCGTTCATATGGTTTAGGCTGCTCTTGTAGTGAAAGCAAGTTTACTATCCACTTGAAATGTATATTCGTGTTCAACATACAAGAGATATTAGACCACCCTTCTCATGTTGGGCATTGCCTTGAGCTACTTACCACTGGAGCTCCTGATCACACCAAACCAAAATGGCATCTATGCGGTAAAAACACCAAGCGCATTCTTTATCATTGCTCCGATTGTAAACTCAGTTTAGATGTCGATTGCATGATTAAATACCATGCGTGCCCGAGACTGTCTAACTTTTTTTGCTCGTTTCGCTCATCATCTTAGACTCATGAGCTTCAACAAAGAAAACGATGAAGAAATCAGCTTGTGTGGAGCATGTGCTCGTAAGAAGAAACGACATTTCCTGAGCCCACAACCTCTCTCTCTCTCGACCTTGAAAGCAAACGAAAAGAAGAAAAATGTGGAGCTTGTCATCAAATTCTATGCGAAGGATTCATCTACACTACATATCAGAATGAGAAATTTGACTTGCTATGCAGTTCGATTACTGTGCCATTTTTCCATGGAGATCATGATCATCATTTACTCTACCTCAAACTAGAGTAAGGTAACGTGAAGACTAGTCAGAGCTGCGGCATCGATGAAACAGAAGTCGTCCTATCTAGGTTGTACCAAATGCAATTATTTTTTGGATTTCCGTTGTGCCACTCTACTATTAACGGTAACGCTTCCTAGGTACGATGATCGTCCCACTAACTAACTCTATGTTGCGGTGATAAAAAGGCAAGCGGCAAGTATTGTATTGGTGTGATATTTGCGAAAGAGAAGCAAATCCAAAGAATTGGTTCTACACTTGTAAAGATTGCGGTGTCACTTTACATGTTTTCTGTGTAGTTGGGGATATCAGGTACGCCAAACCAGGAGGAAATATCGACCGCTATTATGGATTGTTGTCTAACAATAGCCCTTCACGGCCACTTTGCAACACTTGCCATTGTCGTTGCCCAGGTCCCTTCATTCTACATGATCCATATAACTGATGTTCGAGTCTCATACTCATTTATAATGTTGTTTTTTGAATTATTGCTGTATACTACTGTCTTTTTGCTTCTTTTTTTTGGTATTAGCTTGAATTGGTTGTTGTTGTGACTAAGGAAATCCTAGTGTTATTTATTTTAACTTCCGATCAAAATCTATCATTAGAAGTGTCAAAAAAGAAAATTAATTTTCAAAGCTTGATAATATGCTCAAAAGTTAAACTAGTCATTTAGGACAACTTGTTTTCTCCTTACACAAGCAAACACAAACAGGTAGCTCACATCATTTTTTTTTGGCTCTGTTTATAGTCTCTTTTTCTCTCTATATTCTTCTACATAAATCTTTGTTTCAAAAGAGTATTGAATCTCTCACAAACACAGATACACACTCACACATCAGACACGACACGAATGAGAGTAGTCGCTTACTCGGCAGAGCCTCTTCGCCCTTTTGCTTGCCTTAAGACCACACATACTCTCATCCCTTCTTAGTAAACATACATTTGGATCCGACTCTTAACTAAATCCCAAAAGCTTACGCTGTTATGGTAATACATATATATAGATAGATTTCATACAAAACCCCCTCACCCCTACGCAACGTGGCATTGCAAAGGTTGATTGTTTCGGCTTATGCAGAACCAGCTTGTTCGCAGAGGTCTAGCAGATCCAATGTCTGCAACAAACATCACAGTCAGTTGATGATTATAATGCTTCTACAAAAGCTTAAATGATTTACTTCCAGTTCCAGGTTCCAATTCCACATGATGAAACACAATATCTACTTTTTGTTTTGAAGAAGGTTACTATCACCGTTCAACGAGGACATACATTTGCTTTCTTTTGTAATAAGATGTAACTATTCAATCATTATTTATGCACTTATTTTTCTAGTTTTTGACATTCACAACACGCACCTCAGGAACAGAGAGCTCAAGGCGGAATTTAGGACCATCATAGTGGTGAAGAACTGGCCTGAAGGAGTCCTCTTCCAAGGCTTTGCAGATTTTCCTCACTCTGATCCTCACCTGTTACGATTTAAGAGAAAAAAGTTTTAATTGGTACAAGTAGCTCCAAATAAAGACTAAAACAATGAAAATCACTGTGAATTAAGTTTCAACCTGAGCCGGGAACCTTGACTCTCCTTTGCACTTTTTGTCTTCCCAAGCAGTAGCATCAATATTAGTACCTCCAAAAGTTGTTGCCTGAACCAGGAATCATGTCATGGAATAATTTAGTAAATGGTAGAATAAAAAAAAAACCATTGTTACGACAGAAGAAGAAGCACGAGAACAAACCTCAAAGATGCCATGAAGCTGGTGAGTGGTGTAGTTGTAAAGAAACAGGGGCAATCCAGGTGTTATTGCTCGAACAGAGTCTCTGTATCTTGGAGGTAAACCTGACAAATTAAACAACATTTATACGAAATGCAGAGTTCGCAAAACAAAATATTTACTTGCAGTCTGAATTTCAGTACAACACTGAGAAAGCATATTGGAACTTACCAAAGAGGTGACGTTTCATATCCTCCTGCATGGTATCATTGTTGCAAACAAAGATGTAACCACCAAGAACTTCGTTCCTCGGAAGCGTCTCAGAAGCAGGCAAGGTTTTAAACCTCTTGTCAACAGCCAAATTCATCATATTCCCATTATCATTACTGTTGTTGCTGTGTTTGTTGTTGTTGCTCATCTCCTTGTGAGCAACAACATTACCACTATACTTGTTGATTTTAGCGTTGTTACCTCCACTTTTGAAATCATTCTTCTGGAGAGCAGTATTCATATTGTAAACATTCCCTTGCATCGAAGAAGCCTTCCCCATGATCATGGGATCACCAAATTTGGCATCCAAGTTCAACATGTTGAAGTTAAGATTGTTGTTGCTGTCCTGGAAACTAAACTTGTTGTCATTATTAGGCCTGAACTCAGTGTAACCTTTGGAAAGATCAAGATTGTTCATCCTCTCCCCTTTCATCCTAGTTTGCTCAGCTAGCTTCGTTGCAACAGTGGACCATTTGTGATCCTCTGTTGCTCTCGTCTGACCTCGTAACTCATCACCCAATTGCCAGAAACTGTCCATAATTCGTAAATCTAGCCGAGACAAAAACAAAAACCACCGAACAAATCCATATCAAATTCAAAAGCGAATGAACAATTAAATCGAAATATTTCAAATCTCAAAACCCTAATCATCAACTGAACACACAAACTCCCATCAAATTTCAAATCCATCATCCAAAACTGATCGGTTGATTTACAAAAACGAGATTTAGGAGCAGAATCTTAAACACTAGATTTAGGGAATATACAGAGAGATACACATCGAGAGAGAGAGAGAAGAGAGATTACAGACCTTTTTAGTTAGCTTCTTCGTTTCCTCAAAATAAGGGAGGACGTGAGGATGAGAAACCGAAGAAGGAAACAACACGTCAGAGAGAGGAGAGGTAGAATGAAGAAGAAGAAATGGTCCTCTCTCAATGGTTGGATTTGGGATCTGTATTTTATCACAACTCTTTTTACCCAAAGAGCCCCTTTGTTTTCTCGGTTTATTACGTTGTTTTGCCATTGCCGTATTGAACACGCGTCATTGCCTCAGTAGCTTTCGAGTTTGAAAGCTCCAAACTTTGGATCCAGTTTTTTCTACCTATAGCTGGACTCGTTCTCCACCGTCCGATCTAGTTGACAAAACTACCACTTGTATATTAGATTTTTCATTTTTTTTTTTTTTAGTCTGTTGATTTGTTTGTCGTAGATATTTTTCTTTTTCGACAATCATATTTTTTAGCATATTCGTGTTCAGTTCAGATATTTTATAATGTTTTTTTATTTTATTTTTCTCTAACGTGTATTGAAAGTACCTGAATAATTAACATAAATGTTGTCCTAACTAAAATCAGATTATGGACATTTTCGAGTAAATAAATATTCACCTTTAATGGTTACAAGACTATAGATAGGCTCGGTTATGAAATCTAAACAAATTTATCACTGTACTGTGAGGATTATTAAATTTTTTGAAATTTCTGTAAGTTTTTTCTTGGTTGTTTTGTTGGTATTTGATTTTTTCTTTGTTTGTTTTTTTTCTTTGTGATAACAACTTTTTGTTGTTATGTTTTATCGTAGATGTTTTTTTTTTGGACAAAATTCAAATGATTTTTTGATATTCACGTTGTCTCAGATTATTAGATATTTAAGTTTTTTTTTTTTTTTGAAATTACTCTACATCTATGTCTATTCCAAATATTATTTGTGGTCATGGTCTCTCCTTTCTTTAACCCCTAATTTCCTGAGGCATATTTACAAAATTTAATAGAAATTTATATATAAGAAAATATCAAAAGATAATCTGAAAAAATAAATATAATTTATTCAGTTTGATAGTTATAATCTGAATGATAATTAAGTAAAATATTGGATAAAATCATATACATAAGAGTTAATACCATATGTGTTTGATATAATTACAATTTTAGATGTTCCTGCAAAATACTAAAAAATCGTTAATTTACATAATATTGGGCAAAAAAAAAAACTTATTGCAAATACATAAATGGGATGATGAAATGTACATGAATTAAACAAATAGCTATCAAAAATGATTGAAAAATTACATAAAAAGCATATTTAATCGATTTAAAAGTTATATTACCTTAAGAGAAGTGATTTGCTCTACACACCTGAAAAATGTTATAAGATTAAAAAGATTAGCTAAACAATGAGAATAATAAACCATTTGCTTGCAAATTCAAAATAAAAAAATTGCAAATGATAGATTATCTATGATTTAGATGAACAACTATGATAAGATCGATTATCGGTTATCAATTATCAGATCTTTTTGAAGCTAAAAAATATAATGCAATGAGAATATATATCGAATATTGTGTATTACCTGTTTAGATTTTATATATGGGATGCACAATATTTGACTGTATTAAATATGTTTACATATGTAATATTTGAATTTTAAATGCTTGATTTTTAATGTAACAAATTATCATAAAATATGTCACCAAATTAAATAATAACAACTTTAAAGGATTTCCAAATATTTTGGAACGATATTATTTTAAAATTTTAGTATCATAATTTTTTTAATGGTTATTTCAAGTGCTAATTTTTTGGGTGATTGATTTTATTTCGATTTCCTTATTATCTCTAAACAATTTTTAAATATGGTTAGTTCTTCATAATCGAAATAATTAACATTAAAGATTTCTAGGATTTGAAAATTGTAGTTGTTACATTAGATACTAAATCTTCACCATTTAGATTTTTTGGTTACAATCACTTATGGATATTATTTAATTTTTTTCTTCTTTCATTATTATCGAAATTAATATGCCATATTTATGGAATATTTTGTTACAATTTCTGGCGGCAATTAATGGTTTATTTTATTTAGACTTTTTTTAATCTAATTTTTTTAGTTAATCTTAAATTACAAAATTACCCTTATCTTCTTCATTAAGATCTGATTAGTACAAATGATTTCTCCAAAATCACGCTAGCAATTGATTTTTTCACGATTTTGATGTGTTTTTGTACATAAATATGTTAGATACATCAATTAACCATTGATTTATGAGTCAAAAACAAAAACCATATTATTTATCACATTTTTTTCCCAACATGGCATAATTCCGGTGAATCACCATCGGTAAGTGCTTTCTCCAACGTCGTTCTTTGACCAACGAAGGATCGTGAGGGAGAAGAGAACTTGAATTCTCAAATTCACATATGAGATTTTTAAAAAACATCATTACACATGAAATTCTAAAATTATGTTTGTTAGAAAAAAACTGAAAAAAAAAACTCATTCGTTAACCCGTTTTAAAGGACGCAGATCTTTTTGACTCGTATCCAATTCTGTTGATTTGCCCGATTTCAAATTTTCGGGTTATTTAAAAAAATAACCCAACCCAAAATACTTAAAAGTCTCATTTAACCTAATTTACATTGTATTCTTTTTTGGTCATTGGGGGCATTTTCGTACAAGGACAAGTTGTACTTTTCTTTTACTAATATAGGTATATGTAGAATCTTATAAAACATTTTTGAGGAAAATAATTACTTTTTTTTGTCTACAGAAAAATAATTATTGTTATCATAGAAATAATCTCACACGATATAACCAAGTTAACGATTTTTGCATTACATGTCACGATAAATACTACTCCCTCCATTTCAAAATATATGATGTTTTAACTAAAGCACGCAGATTAAGAAGTCTTTACTTTTAACAAGTTCAACCAATCAGAGACAATAACTAATCTAAAAGTTACATAGAAACTTGAAAACATCTTATATTATGAAACAAAAAAACTTCTCTATGGGTCACACGTGATAACCATTATTACTAAGTTAAATTGGAGTATCACTTTTTCCCGTAATTGATTCTAATCACCCCACCCACCTTTCAACAGGTGTAGTTGATTAACCATCAAACTTTAATTAGGAACATGTATACACAACATGCACATTTTTTAAGTAATTAAAATAAATCAAGTATTATCATTATCCATTTACAGATATTTGAAAACAAATCTTGTTTTAGTATCTAATTCTCGAACCTTGTAAAATCCAATTACATGCGTTTATGTTTTAAAATATCTGTTTGATTCGATAACTTTATTATTATACGATATGGCTTTCTTTAATTGTATCGGGGAACATATTAATCTTCTTTCATGTGATGCCCTCTACCTTTTTGCAAACCTCTTTATCTTCTTTTAATAAATTATTGTTTCCCATCTGTGATTTTACATGTGGCAGGTGAGATTAGTCACATTGCAAGCTCAGAAAGCAGTTGTGACTAAGGAAATGTTCATAATTATATCTTACACTTTATTCCATATATAACAAAAACTATACAATAAGTTATTAGAACAAAATCTGATAAAATATTTGGCAGATTAATCATTGTCATTCGATAATTAGTCTACATAAGGGAAGAAAATAAAACATCTAAATAAAGTTAACGTTTGCCTAAAACTGCGAACAATCTCGTAACAAATAGTTGAGACGGCACGAAGTTAAGAAGGTGGGTTTTTACAAGCAAATACAAGTATTACATATATGTAAAGGCCCATTATAAGCCCACTATGAAACGCTGCGTTTCTAAGTGCCGCTTTCTGATCTTTCTCTGTGCCGAATAGGTCTGAGAGAGAGAGAGAGAGAGAAGAAGAAGAAGGCAAGTTTTGTACGGAATACGAAAGCTTTTGAGAAGCCATGGATACTAACGCTGAGTTCGATAGGTTGCTATTGTTCGAACAAATTCGTAAAGACGCAGAAGAGACCTATAAGCTTAACCCTTCAGATGCCGATGTTAGTTTTCTCTCTTACGCTTCATGATTTCAGATTTAGTTTTTGTTCTTGTCCGATTCATGGAATCAAAATCAAAATCAAGGGTTTTGATCTCTGCTTTGTGATTCAATGGTTGTGGTTTTTTTTTTTTTTTTGCAGAACTTAACGAGATGGGGAGGAGCTTTACTGGAGTTGGCTCAGTTTCACAGTATCTCAGATTCAAAGCAAATGCTTCAAGGTGCTTTTTTCTTTGAGTTTTCTTAGGTTGCTTTAGTTTCATATGTATGCTAATATGATTTGATATAATCACTTGTTAAAATCTGCTTACTAGATATCTTGATTCTTGAACATGGTTGTTAATGTTTCAAGAACTTGTAATTGTAATCATAATCTTTAGTTCTTAGTTTAATGTGTCGAATGGCGGATGTTTTAGGATTCTTTACACTTTCTAAAGATAGGTTTCGGCTTAGGGATATAATTATGATTTATAAGTCTGTTCTGAAACTTGTAATTCTTCTTTGATTATCTAGGGATTGCTTACCTTTTGATTTTTGAATCTTTTTTATGTGTGTGTGTGTGTAGAGGCCATCACAAAGTTTGAAGAGGCTTTGTCGATTGATCCAAAGAAAGATGAAGCGGTTTGGTGTATCGGGAATGCATACACTTCGTTCGCGTTTTTGACTCCTGATGAGACTGAAGCTAAACAAAATTTTGACTTAGCTGCTCATTTCTTTCAACAAGCTGTGGATGAGGTTATATTTTGCTTTCCATTCAGAATCATTGTTGATTAATACTTATCCTGTTTTTTTGGTTTCTGAGGTATTATGTTAAAAACGTATCTTTGATCTTTACAGCAACCAGATAATCCACACTACCTAAAATCACTTGAAATGACGACCAAGGTACCATTTTTTACCCTTTTACAGTAGAAATCATCAGCCAGTTAAATTCATGTTCATTTTGCCTCTAAACCATATCTCAAAAGTTTTGTTCTTTAATCGAAGTTCTTCTCTCTGTGCTACGCATAGACTCTAAATCTGTAAAAGGGAATATCGCAGCTGTTCTTCTCTGTTATGCTAAGTTTAGGCAACTTGTTTAGTTGTTTTACTCATAGGAACATTGCAGCTGAATTTTGCATTTTGCCTCTTAACCTGATCTCAAAGTTCTGTTCTTTAATCGAATCTCCTTCTATTTTATGCTACGCACAGGCTCCACAACTGCACGCAGAGGTTCACAAACATGGCTTAGGCTCACAGCCAATGGGTGCTGTTGAACCTGCTGCAGCGTCTAGCTCATCAAAGGTATTATCTTTTTATATTTCATTCTCATCATCACATTTCCTTTTTTCAATAATTGATGAGTGCATCCTATGTATAAGATAATATGAGAAGATACGTTTGAATCTCATGAGATATCATGTTGTTGATGTATTCTCCCCAAAACAGGTAGTGAAGAATAAGAAAAACAGTGATGCAAAGTATGATATGATGGGATGGGTTATTCTAGCCATTGGTGTTGTTGCTTGGGTCGGTTTCGCAAAAGCTAATGCGCCTGTGTCTCCTCCTCGTTAAGTAGACGCAATAGGAGTTTTTTGCTGGAGTTTTCAGTTTTCAAGGTTTTGACAGTTAGTCTTGTGTGAAATTTTTTAGACACACCCCACCTGAAGCAGAGTCGCAGTTGTAATGCTTATTATTCCAACTTATAAAAACTTATTATTATTAAAATAAAATAAAATGTCTTTTGAAATGATGTAGATTTTAAATTTTAGGAGATTTTAGCATTTCGAAAAAAATTTATGATCAAAATGTGCTAGCACATTTCAAATGGTGCTAACTTACATAATCCAGCTGCACCGACAATAACACTAACCACAATTGAAACAAATTTATTGTCACTTAATTAACCAAGTTAAGTGTTTTATTCATTTCTCATTATCTTAAGATCATGCATAAGAAATGTAGATGAGACTTGTACAAGGGCTCTGAGGCGTGTGTGCAAAATTGAAATCAACAGATATTTTATAAGGTGAACACTAAAGATGCCGATGTTAGTTTTATCTTTGTTTCGTGGTTTTCAGATAATGTTCTGCACAAAAAAGTTTTGCTAGTTTTTTGTTCTTGCTCCATTTTTGGAGGAAATGACTCATTCCCTTGGTTTGATCTCTGTTTTCGTAATTCAAGGAAAGGAGTTTAAATAATTATTACTCCCGTTAACTTTTTTTTCTTTTGGGGTAGAGAATTTGATGAGATGGGGAGAAGCTTTACTAGAGTTTTCTCAGTTTCATAACGTCTCAGATTCAATAAGATTGTGTATTATTATTTTCTTTTTTGGTGCTACATGTTGCCTTAATTTCGGTGTTGAAGTTGGTACATTTTGGATTTACATAAACCATTTTAAGAATCTTGATGGAAAATCAATTGATACCACATATGGAACAAAGGACATTGCCATCAAAACAGACTAGCTTGAGAAAAAGGTATGGAGAATAATAGAAGATATTTGTTTAATTGTTTATTTTATTTGGTTTTCTAAAATCGTTTCTTTGTTCAGCCAAATGGTGGTTATATTGGCTGGCTCAATCCGTGGATGTCTTATGGTAACTTCATAAACAATGAGTCGATTCTAGTAAGATCAATTTTTTCACTTCTTGAAGGTAGACTTAATCAAATGAAAATATGAAAAAATATAATTGAAAAATATAAATAATAAAATACTGTACTACAGAAAAAATTATTTTCATATTATTTTTATAATATTTAATTTAACATCAATTTTTCTAAAATGATATAAATATTTTACATTACTTTTGATAATTAATGCAATTATTTTATATCAATTTAGTAAAAATGATGTAAGACTTACAACATTCTTGGTAACTTATGTAAATGAATATCGATTCCACTAATTGAAGTCAATATTTATTTCAACCTGATGCAAATTTGCGAGTAATGCAAATTATTTTAACATCATTTAAAAATAATACAAATATATAAAATGAATGATGTATAACTATATTTTTAAAAGATAAATAAAAGGAAGCCATTGTTAACTTTGAAAATGAAAGTCATTGTTACCCAACTTGCTTCTTATGTAGCAGAGCATGCCGCTCATCATCACAGTGAGAGGAGTCTTTCTAGAACGGTCATCCTTATGACCCAAAATTTTGTTGGTGGCAACAATTTGAACATTCTCTAGCCTATTGGTGAATTTGATTCAAGAGCTACGGTACGTATTAGATAAATGATACTAATCATTTATCTATGCATTATTCATTGTATAGTAGTGTAAAAATGATGTTGATGGAAGATATATTCACACGATGTTATTAGTAATAAGATTACTGTTTCGTAAAGATGATGATAAACATTCTTAAATAAGAGAATGTTTTGGGAAACAAATACATATTTTATATCTTAATAAAATAAATATATCTAATTCTTTTTTTAAAAGGCTACAAACTTGATATTATATGTTGTATGTTTTTAAGTATTCCACTTATCCTGCCAATGTTACTTATCAATGGCTCACAAAGCATCAAAATTGGATGGAGCATTGGCATACCTTCATATGATCCTAGAATCATTAGTGGTAGTACACTAATATCAAACGTCTTCTTCATCACTAAAGTTCAATTCCTAAGGATCCTAGGTACAATAATTTTAAGGGGAAAATAGAAGAAGTTGTTCAAAACCAGATTCACTACGTAGTAGAGCATTTATCTGACCTTCAAAAACACTGCATTGCGTTCTATAAATGATTATTTGGCTGTGAATATAGTGAACAAATTTGGAACATTGTTTTTCACCGTCTTCGTCAACCATCTCTTATCATTGACCAAATATTTCATTAACTCTCAAACCACGATCTTTTGTTTTGGAAGGAACGTAACAACCGAGTTCACAAGTCACAACAATGTTACTTTTGGTATATACTATCAGGCCGGCTTAAGTTTTTGTTGAACCTGGTGCAAAAAAAAATTTTATTGATTTTTTGGAGGTGTTAATTGTAGATTTCATAAATTTAAGACCATTTTTTTTGGCTCAAAACCTTATATAATTTTTTTTTGAAAAAATGAAACCCAGTGCAAAAGCACCGTTGGCATAGCGCCGGCCCTGTATACTATTTACATTATTATAATTAAAAAAAAAAAGTAGTGATGATAAGTATATTGTTATATATGTGGTGACTCTAGCGAGATTGGTCTTGTTGCTGGTATTAGTTTGCTCCTAAATAACTAATGTTTATTGATTTAAATATGAGCTTGTTGAGAAAAATCTATACAGAAGAAAAGGGAGACCGCTTAGCCAAATGGGCTCTCTTATATCTAAGTATTTTTAAAAGAACTTTTTGTGAGTTTAAACAAAAGTGGTACCATTACAATTACAAGATTGTAGAAACATCTATCTTTTACTACTTCTTCTTTTTTGTGTGTAAAATCAGACATATATTGTCACTGAAAGACAAATTTATTCATTTTAAATTGATGTAGCTTTTTTAGCTTTAGGGTTTGATTGGTTGGAGAGTAGGACATTTTACAATTTATAAATCACTTACCATTTGTTTAAAAATTAGAATTAAAGTTTTTAATAATGAAACAGATGTTGAAAGAATTGTGAAAAACAACAAGAACAATCCCATGCTTATACTATGCTTTCGATGATATAACGCCATATTTCTAAATTCCTTATGCTACCAAAAAGAAAAAAGAAAAAAAAGCGATCAAAATACACCTTTGAGATGAAGGATAAAAATAAGAAATAATAGGATTCCTGCAATCACAAACACCGGAGCTTGTTCTTCGGCTTTATGTTGAATCTTTTCAGCATTCATGTTTAAGAACACCAACCCTACAAGCCCTATGAATGTTAGCAGTATCCATCCTTTGCTTATAGTACTTTGTTCTGTTTGACAATTACTACTTTTTAACGAAGTTTCTCCCCTAAAATTTCCCATTAACTTCCATAATCCAGCTGCACCCACAATAGCACCGAACACAAATTCTGCCATTTTCTCTTTTGTGTATTTGTTTGTTTTTCTTGAAAGATATTTATAGCTTTTTTTTGTTGATGCTCTATGTACCATGGATTCAAGAGCAAAAATGATTAAATGATATTAGGTTTTAAATTAAATAATTTCTAATTCAGTATTTTTTTTTTCATTTTATTAGATAATCCAAAATAAATGTAGATGGATTTTTTCAAGAAAATAATTTATTTTGTGTATATTTTATGCATGAAATATGTAGACCAAATCACTATACATGATGAAATTGCTCTAGTGGGAACAATTATAACCAAAGTATATTTTTTTTCTTCTAATGTATTTTGTTTTGTTTTATTTTATTTATTTATTTTTTGTAATTTCTAATGGATTCCAGGATATTTGGTTCATTTTCGGTTTAGTTGAATCAAATTTTACAAGCGTGTACATAACACATTATCACACAAAAGGCACGTGTACCTCACAGTAAAAACACACGACAACCACAAAAACAATCGCGTCCGCCACCAAGAGTTACGAGTTTCCAACGAAAATGTCCTTTTTACCCAGTCAAAATATATCGAAAATGTTGCCGCCAAACTTTATCTCTTCCCTCTCCCCCCCCCCACCACCCCCACTCAAGGCCAAAATTTCAGTGTAAATTCCCGATAATACCCTTCACCTTCCTCAACAAGCTCCTCCAAAAAAAATTAGATTCCCGAACAAGCTTTTCGTGACGAAACAACACAAAAAAATTCAAACGTTTTCAATTTTTCCCTCTTCTTAAAATTTTCCCTCTCCTCTTCTAAAATCTAAAACCCTCCCCAACTATAAATATACTCATCACTAAATCCAATAAAACTTACCATTCATCAATCAAAAACCTATCTCTTTCAATCACACATCTCGTCCCTTCAATCAAAAGATCAAAAGATGCCTTCGATGCAAGAAGAGCCGCTTCTAACACCAACCCCAGACAGATTCTGTATGTTCCCAATCCACTACCCACAGATCTGGGAGATGTACAAGAAAGCCGAAGCATCCTTCTGGACCGCCGAAGAAGTAGATCTATCTCAAGACAACCGCGACTGGGAGAACAGCCTCAACGACGGCGAACGCCACTTCATCAAACACGTCCTCGCCTTCTTCGCCGCGTCAGACGGAATCGTGTTAGAGAATCTCGCTTCCCGTTTCATGTCCGATGTCCAAGTCTCGGAGGCGCGTGCTTTCTACGGATTCCAGATCGCGATTGAGAATATCCACTCCGAGATGTACAGTCTCCTCCTCGATACTTACATCAAAGACAACAAAGAGAGAGACCATCTCTTCCGCGCGATTGAGACCATCCCTTGCGTCGCGAAGAAAGCTCAGTGGGCGATGAAATGGATCGACGGATCTCAGACCTTCGCTGAACGAATCATCGCTTTCGCTTGCGTCGAAGGTATCTTCTTCTCCGGAAGCTTCTGCTCAATCTTCTGGCTTAAGAAGCGAGGACTCATGCCTGGCCTTACTTTCTCAAACGAACTCATCTCGCGTGACGAAGGTCTACACTGCGACTTCGCGTGCCTTCTCTACACGCTCCTCAACACGAAGCTGAGCGAAGAGCGCGTGAAGTCCATCGTGTGCGACGCGGTGGAGATCGAGAGGGAGTTTGTGTGCGACGCGCTTCCGTGCGCGTTGGTTGGGATGAACCGTGATTTGATGAGTCAGTATATTGAGTTTGTAGCGGATAGGCTTTTGGGTGCGCTTGGCTACGGGAAGGTTTACGGTGTGAGTAATCCTTTTGATTGGATGGAACTTATCTCGCTTCAAGGGAAGACTAACTTCTTTGAGAAACGCGTCGGCGATTACCAAAAGGCTTCCGTTATGTCTAGCGTTAATGGCAACGGCGCGTTTGATAATCATGTCTTCTCTCTCGACGAGGATTTTTAAGCAGCTTTTTTTTTTACATATTATTATTATTACGGTTCCACCCTTGTAATATCCTCTCTTTTTATTTAATAAAAAAGTTGCTTTTATCTACTCTACCCTTGTATAATTGTCCTTTATTATCCTCTGTTTTAAATTAATATAGTTTTTACTAGTAATTATCTGCTCTTTCCCTTTGATTCAGAGGAAACTTAATAATTAATTCAATACAATTTTGTAATCGATTTATGTTCGCTTTAATTTAAGTCGAGAGGAAAGTTTTAAAATGCGACAAAAAGTATTAATGTTTCCATGTAATGTCTGAGAAACGAATTTAAAATAAAAAGGGCATTTTCGTCATTTGCTATATCTGTGGCGTTCCCAACTTTTTTGTTTTACAGCTTTAAAAAATTTTGTGTGTCCGAAGATAAAGTTTTGTTTTTTGGGTTGGCAATGGAGACGTCGCTGCAAAGCTCTGGGATGTTAACGAAAGAGCAAATGGTGTATCTCTTTGATCGATTCGATTACTTGACATCGCAATCTGGTAAATTGTGTTTATCATTGTTGAAGATTCTTGAACCCATTTTATTGATTTCATTCATTCGTTGCAACTTTTTTTTTTTTTTTTGCTTTATTGTTGTAAGATGTGAAGAAACGAATCTCCGATGCTGTGGAGGATAAACAGGTGAATAACGGTTGCTTTGTAATTGTTTGATTGTGTAATTTATCATTTGAGTGATGCTTTGCTCTGTAGTTAAAGAGTGGTGTAGGTAGAGTAATGTCGTTTTCAAATTGGATGAGATTTATATAATTCGGGGAACTTATCATATCTTTAAATTAAGTTGGTTGGTTATTTGAGTTTTTGGTTTACTTTCTCTATAGCTCATGTTAAATTCTGAGAATTCCGAAGTCCTCCAATCTTATATATATGAATTTGTTAGAAAATGATGATATCATTAAAGAGGCCAACTTCATCTGGAATGAAACTATTGATCATTGAAAGGATTAATTTCATCTGGAATCAAACAAAAAGTATGGTTCTTGATGTAACCTTAGTGGTGTGCTGATAGAATGTACTGATAGAAGTTTACATATATCATTTTGATACAATGCAGGAAGCTGTAGCGGTAACAACTGCAATTCAAGAGGAGATATTCTTGGAGATGGGAATTGGTAAAGTTTTTCTTTCTTTAGACGTTGGAGACTTTGTTTTGCACACCATTAGATGTGTCTAAATGAGTGGTTTTACTGTTAAAAACAGACCCGGGATTTGGTATTGGGTGCTTGGGAAAGCTGAACTCTGCATATGAAAATGATAAAGAGTTGATGATTGGTTTCTACAAGTTCCTCGCTAGGTAAGACTCGCTCTCTCCTCTGCCAGATTGTTACCAGCTTACGAGATTTAGTTTTTATGAGGGTTTACTATAAATGTATGAGTGGCTAATTTCACAGTTTTTAATAGGGAGGAGATGGCATGTGAAGAAGCTGAGCTCGGACCAGATGGATTTGAACAGAAAATGATAGCACAACAGCAATTACAAGAACAGGTAATGTCAGCTTTGGTTATTACAAGAAATGGATCCATTAATTGAAGTTCAATGACTAAATATTTTAATGTTCTTATTTGCAGCAACTAGAGATGCTTAAGTATATGCGTAAATTTCCTCTAGATGACCAATCTGCTATCCTTCAAAAGGTAAAAAAAGAAATGTTTCTTCCACCTTGTCATTATCATATAAATCATTTCCATTAACACGAAAAGAACGAACCTTACACTATAGCATTTGGTGGATGTGAAACTGTCCGAGTCAGTGAGGGACCGATTCATATGAAAGTAACAGAGAAAACAGCCTTAGATTGACCTACTGAAAAGTCTAATATTTTACATTGGTTCATTAAATCTTTTGTTGTCAACATTGGTGCCTGAATCAAACAGCTTCAAAAGCAACTAGAAAGTGCGGATTTTGAGCCTGAGGCGTCACTTTTGTCACGAGAGAATATAGAGGAAGCAGGGAGGAGAAGAGTGTCACCTGTATTTGCCAGCAGATAGCTTTTTCAGTTCTCACGAGCAGTTACTTCAATTTCTATACTCAAGTCTCTCTTGCCATCTCCATATACTCTTTTTTAACGTTAATTTTTTAAAAAGATGAAGTTGCATTAAATTCTTCTTTGTACTGTCAACTTGCATTTTCCCGTATATTTGCCAGGCATGCGAAATCACTATTCTCGCGAAATCATTACTCTTTACATTGGTAGTCAAAATATCATCTCTCTTATACTCCCTTTGTCTCATAAAGATTGATGTTTTGGAATATTTTTTTGTCCCACAAAGATTGATGTTTTGTAAACTTCAAGAAGTATTTATTGAAAATATTTAAAATTTTGAATTGTTATTGGTTTAAAATTAATAATATCTCTTTAGTCAAAGAAAAAATGTATTTAAATTCAATAATCATTATTTTTTTAAAATGTGTAAAAGTTTCTAAACATCAATCTAATGTTTGTGAGATGAGGGAGTAGTATTTTAAAAAGACTCAACTAAGAGTTTGAAGATAAAAAACCATCACATTCGGCTCAATTGTTCTCGGGAATGTCTTTTTCCACTCTTCTTCTATCTAAAGCTATTGGAAAACGAAATTTTCGACTCAAATAATTATTTTTGTGCTTTTTCAGAAAAATATTGTTAACTCTATGAGGTTTTACTTTATGAGGAGTCGAAACGATTCGCATTACTAAAAAAGCTATACACTTTTTATTCTTTAAAAAGCTGTTGCTGCACTTGTGTGAGTTCATCGTACTGGTCTCCGAGGGTTCAAACTTATGGTTAAACTTGTGTCTTTAGGAGTAATCATCATCATCAAGATCAATGGGGATTCAAGCTGATAAGAAGTTCACTTGGGTGATTAAGGATTACAACTCTTTGGTTGAAGATAGTGAAATTTATTTTGATATATTCGTGGCTGGTCACTGCAAATGGTAAGAATATATAACTTGTATTCGTGTGTTTTCGCAGCAAATGAGACAACGCTCTATGGTTTTTGCTCGCAGGCGTCTAATTGCCTATGCCGCCTATCCCAAGGGGTCTCATAAGTATAGATGTGGTAAACATCTATCTCTGTTTTTATGTGTTCCTGATTCTGAATCTCTACCTTCGGGATGGAGAAGACACGCTAAATTTTCCTTTAAAGTGGCAGATCAAATTCCTGGAGAACTCTCCCATATGGCCATATGCGAGGTGATTACTTACTCCCAGTCATATTGTATGTTTTGACATATGTATCATGTTGTAGTATAACTCAAGTCATGCCTTCTATTCAAATGTAAATGGTGATGACTGATGAGATAAGTGTTGTTTTTTTTTTCTTCTGTTCTTTCAGAAGCAGAATACTGGTTTGATCAAGAGAACACAACCTTGGGTTTCAAATCCATGATTGGAATTTTGGAGGTTCAGGGTAATGGGATTATGGTAAACGGAGAAGTCAAGATTGTTGCAAAAGTAGATGTTCTTGAATTTGTTGGTGAAGTAGATGTTCCAGAGGAAACAGAAGGCATTGATATCAATGGGTTTCAAGTTCCTGCTTCACAAGTAAGATAACATACTTCTAAATACATAGAAAACAAATTGTAACAGTTTCTCACTAAAGTTCATTTGCTTGATATGGTCTTTACTTGATCTGTCCATTTTTTTTTTTTAATTGCAGGTAGAATCTGTGAACAGTCTGTTTGAAAAGATCCCAGGCTTTGCATCAAAACTCTCTCCTAAGAACCCACATTTGCAGAAAACATACTTGAATGTTGTACTAAATCTGACTGAGATTTTGTGCAAGTCCCCTGAGGAACTCTCCAATGGTGATCTGGCCGAAGCATATTCTGCATAACGATTTGTGACAAATGCAGGGTTTATGTTGGATTGGTTAGAGACGAAACTGAAAAAGATTGGTGAGACTCGGCTGGAAGAAATTGAGCAAGAGTTGAAGGTGAAGTGTGCAGACATGGATGCTCTGCTTGAGTTCTTACGATGATGTTGCTTGATGACTAAGGAAGTGAAGACTTTGGATCTGCATAATTGGTGTTTTGGTCGGTTGTTTGTGTTTTCGTCTTAGTTATTAAACAGTGTCGTTTTAAACTTGGGGAAGGATCAAGAGGACTTGTTTTGTTGTTGAGGTTTTGTTATGTTTCTTATATTGCACTTTGTTTCTTGATGGATAAGTAATCAAAAATGTCTTGGTTTCATATTTCTGAACTGTAACAGTTGCCACACAAAGGTAATCAAACTAAGTCATTTTAACTAAAAATTATGCTAAATGATTTTTCAATTATAGAAATTATCGTTTGCTAAACATAAAATATCAACAGAAGCGGAACTTGGTGGCCTTCCTCCTAAAATTCGTGCACATTCATTTTGGAATGTACCTTGGCTTCATTCTTCATCCTAGCTTCAAAAGCTTCAGAATGACCTACTGAAGTGTCTACGATCTTGGTCTAATAACATTGAATCTATTGCTGTTTCCATTGGTTCTTTGAATCAAACAGCTTCAAAAGCAACTAGAAAGTACAGATTTTTAGCCTGAGGCGTCACTTTTGTCAAGAGAGGAAATAGAGGAAGCAGGAAGAAGAATAGTTTTACCTGTTTTTGGAGTAGTCTCTAAGCTTGCACAAGTTACTTCAATTTCTATACTAAAAAGTCTCTCTTGTCATCTCCGTTTCAAACGTAAATGTACAAAAAAAAAAAAAAAAAAAAAAAAAAAAAAAAAAAAGATTCTGAAGATATTATCTCTCTTTGATTAAAAAATACTCAAACTAAAGATTCTGAAGTTATTAATTTCTCCACTCTTTTAAAAAATATAGTGGGAAAGTCAAATTTTCGTCTTGCAATAACTATTGTTTTCCTCGAGAAGAATAATGCCCTATATGACCTTTATGAGGGAGTCGAAACGTTTCGCATTCCTCTCCTCTATACACACTTGCTTGCCTTTAAAAGCTGTTGCTGCACTTAGGTATGAGTTCATCGTCAGTGTCTCTGAAGGTTGAGAATTAGTATATCTTTAAGTCTATTTTGTTGATGAAAAGAGTCTATATTGTGGTTTTGTTGCTTAACTTGTCCGAGGTACAAACTTTTGTGTTTAGGACTTAGGAGTCATCTTCGTCAAGATCAATGGGGAATCAAGCTGATAAGGAGTTCACTTGGGTGATTAAGAATTTCTCCTCTTTTGCTTATGGTCGTAAAATTTATTCTGATATATTCGTGGCGGGTGGCTGCAAATGGTAAGAACATTTCTTGTTTGCTTGTGATTACATATATATATATATTCGTGTTCGTCCGCTGCAAATGACTTTGCTTTCTATGGTTTTTGCTTGTAGGCGTCTACTCGCCTTTCCCAAGGGAAATAATAACCCTACGAGTGGTTACTTCTCTCTGTATCTATGTGTTCCTAATACTGAGTCTTTGCCTTCCGGATGGAGAAGACACGCTAAATTTTCATTTACTATGGTAGATCAATTTCCGGAAGGACTCTCCCAACTGCGAGGTGATTGTTTCTACTCTCCCAACCTATATGTTTGGAGTATATATATATATATATAGCTCATGTCATGCTTACTATGGAAATGTAATTGATGATAATGTCAAATTTGTTTACAGAAGCAGAATACTTTTTTGATCAAGAGAACACAATCAGGGGTTTTCAATACATGTTTCGCCTTGCGGATGTTCAAGACAGCGATAAACCGTTTCTGGTAAATGGAAAAGTCAAAATTGTTGCACAAGTAGATGTTCTTGAAGTTATTGGTAACTTAGATGTACCAGAGGAACCAAAAAGCATTGATATCAATGGGTTTCAAGTCCCTTCTTCACAGGTAAGATATGGTATTGATGCATTTTATTCAAAATATGGCTTCTATGTTAAATGTACATTTTCTTACTTGCAGGTAGAATCTGTGAACAGTCTGTTTGAAAAGTACCCAGGCTTTGCATCAAAAGTTTGTCTCAAGAACCCACATCTGAGAAACAAGTACTTGAATGATGTACTGTGTCTGAATGAGATTCTGTGCAAGTCTCCCGAGGAACTCTCTAATGGTGATCTGGCCGAGGCATATTCTGCACTAAGATGTGTGACAAAAGAAGGGTATAAGTTGGATTGGTTGGAGAAGAAACTGAAAGAGACTGGTGAGACTCGGCTGCAAGAAATTGAGCAAGAGTTAAAGGACTTAAAGATGAAGTGTGATGACTAGGGAAGTTAAGTGTTCGGATCAAATTGGTGTGTTGGTGTATTTGTTTGATTTATCCTAGTTTTGAAACAGAGGCCTTTTAATACTTGGGGAGAATCAAGAGGACTTGTTTTGTTGTTGAGGTTTTGCTATGTTTCTTATATTGCACTTTGTTTCTTGATGGAAAGTAATAAAAAACGTCTTGGTTTCTTATGTCTGAACTATGACAGTTGCCTCATCTTTGAAACCAAGTTCTGGTAAAAAGCAGCACAAGAGAGTGTCAAAAAGATTCTTGCAAGCCTTGTCTGTCTACTAGTAACTTTGCTGCTGAAAACAATGATTCGAAACTAGTGATACAACATACGCAAGTAGGATCCAAGATGGAGGTTCTATATAACAACCAAGAAATGTATTTAAGAGTTACAGTACTCTTAAAAGATAAAGGTAAGTGTGTGTATGCACCAAAACTTTTGACATAAAACCAAAATACAATGGAGACATGTTTTTGTTGACAATTATAAGCCGTTAGCTTAAGAAAGGGCTTACTGTTATACATTGGTTACTTCTTCACTCTTTTGAATAATGTACGGTTGGGGAGTTCCTAGCTTTCAACTCAGTTCCATTACCGTTCAACTACGGTCAAGGGCACAACTAAAAATGTTTGCAGAAGAAGACTAATTATATAAACGGTTGCCAGGACTGGCTTTATCTGAGACTACGATCAAAATTGCTGGATCAGGAAGGTCCACAGGACAGGAGAGTCCATTTTCCAAAAAAGAATGTCATGTAACATTCTCATAATTGTATTATCCCCTGTAAAATAAATATATTTTAACCCAAAAACAGAGTTTTAACAGAAGAATAAAGATGAAACATGAATGTTTTCATTACATTATTATTATCCCAAAGACTTTTTGACAGAAAAACAAAACATCTAACTCAAATCACAGGAGTTAGTTAGCATTAGGCCTCCTCATTATCAACATAACAGTAAGGACAGGAGGTCTCATACTCCTTAATACGAGCACCAGTTTCAACAACATAGTAACTAGTTAGCATTCCGCTTATAGGCTTTCCTCCACCTAAAACTTGTGTACAATGTATATAAGAGTTACAGTAAGCTTAAGATAAAGTTAAGATTCTATGCAACCTAACCATGGCCAATCTTTATTTTTTCTTCTATTATAGTAGAAGTTATGATACTAAGAATTCTTTGAGAAATTTGAAGAATGCATTAGATCGAGCAGAGATTAGAAGAAACTCATACTATATGGGAAAGGTAATAAAACTGCAAATCTCATTTTGAACCCAAAAACAACAGAGTTGAACAGAAGAAGAAAGATATAACAATGCATGAATGTTTCATACATAATTTTTGACAGAAAACAAAATATCTAACTCAAATCACCAGGAGTGTTAATTACCATCACAGCTACAGTAATAACAGGAAGTCTTATACTCCTCAATAAGCTTATCATTTTATGACATCATAATAACGTACGAGCACTCCGCTTATACGCTTTCCTCCACCTAAAACTTGTGTAGATTCAACCACTGAGCCTACAGAAAGAAATGGTTGTGCAGTGTCACCAGGCGGCGGCTCTAGTAAGAGAACAATTGTTTCTCTTGGGTGGAGAGCTAACAATTGTTTATGGAGAGCTAATTCGATATTAATTAGGATAAATCGAGTCATAATCGGCATCACTAGGGATTTGATAATCCTCCAAGTTCCAGAAGACCACTGTCTCATCATCTTGACCAAATTAAATCGGCCAACAACGCATAAACACGAGTTACGTACGACATACATATTAGGTTAGATCCATTAACCATTATTATGACAGATCGATGAAGAGAGAGATCTTACGGGAGTAATATATCTGATCTTGGAGAGGTCTTCTTCTTCTTCGCCCATTGGAGTCTTTCTAGAATAAAACCAAAATTAGGGTTAAAACAAAAATAGAAGATTTCCTGTTATCTCTTTCCTAATTCTCACTAGGGTTACTTAAACCATTGGGTGAATCTGTACATATATATATATATATATATATATAGTTGATCTCTTTGATATCAATAAAACATAAACATTGAGAGCAATCTATTGAGTTTAGGAGTCATCATCATCAAGATCTATGGGGAATTATCCTCTATCGATCCCCAAGGAGAAGGAGTTGTTCACTTGGGTGGTTTGAAAATTATCCTCTTATCGATCCAAAGGAGTTTATTCTGATACATTCGTGGCCGGTCGTTGCAAATGGTAAACAACATATATTTTTTTGTATATATATTTGAGGTCGGCCGGTCACTGCAAGTGACACATGCATATATTGCTTTTCTAATATGTTTTTTTTGCTTGCAGGCGCCTACTCGCGTATCCCTTGGCTTATGATTTTGGTTATTATTTCTCTCTGTCTGTACTCTGTATTCCTAATTCTGAATCTTTGCCTTCGGGATGGAGAAGAGACGCTAAATTTTCCTTTACTTTGGTAAATCAAGTTACAGGAGAACGCTTCCATCAGAAAGGTGTTTGTTTCTTTCTACTCTCTCTCACACTAGCTACTTTATGGTTATTTCTAGAAAGTACATATTATATATTGTTTTTTTTCATAATATATATAGTGGGGGATTTAGCTGCTTTAAGATCACTGTCAAGTTGTGTGGTTATGTATGTTCAATATCTTTTGGAGTATAGCTCAAGTCATGTTTTTTCTCTAGTAATGATGATGATGAGAACACATCTATTTTGTGGTTTTTTATTTTCTTTTTTCAGAAAGAGAATACTGGTTTGATCAAACGCACACATCACTGGATAATTATAAGTTTTACCTTCCCGAGTCTATGATATTCGATGAAGTCAAGATTGTTGCAGAAGTAGATGTTCTCGAAGTTATTGGTGAAGTAGATGTGCCAGAGGAAACTAAGGGTAGCATTGATATCAATGGGTTTCAAGTTCCTGCTTCACAGGTAAGATTAAAATACTTCTTATATAATAGAAAACTAAGTATATACTTGATCTGTCCTTTTTTTTTTTTGTACTTGCACGTAGAATATGTTAAAAGCCTTTTTAAAAAGCACCCAGGCTTTGTATCAAGACTCTGTCCCAAGAACCCACATCTGAGAAAAGCATATTTGAATGTTATACTAAGTCTGACTGTGATAGACTCCTAGTGAGGAATCTGCTCCCAAGAACACACTTGCAAGGTCTTGAAGATGATCGGATGGATTGATGATGATCAATGGATCGAAGATACAATAGATTGATCAAATGGAAGGTGAAGGGGTGGTTTATGCAGCGGATTGAAAGAGATGGAATGGTGAAATGATGCAGCGGATGAAAAGGGGATTGAAATGAACTTCCAAGAGAGATGGAAATCTCTTAGACTTCAGGCTCGAATCCAACTTAGATATGACACACTAAGAAGAAAACAAGTTGAGAAGATATTACACACTCCTCAGATCAAACAAGTAGAAAGAAGTTTTTGATTAAAATGTTTGATGGTTTACAAAGAAGAGATACATGGTCTTTAAATAGGAGAAGGGGGGGACGAAATAGAGAAGAGAAAACCCTAGACAACCTTGCAAGTTCAAGTTCAAGCTCATGCAAGATGTCTAGGAAATGACAAAACATTAAATGCATTGTTTTTGAATGAGAAAAGATAGAAAATGGGCCAAAGCTTTGTAATGGGCTTTGAACCACGAATTGGGCTGGCAAAGGGGGTCTAAAAATGTTACTTAGGCCTCATTAAAAACCTTGTCAAGAAAACCCAATGGGACAAAACTTGACCAAGGGAAAAAGAGCACCAAAGCAACACTTTACCCTTTACCGAGCACCTTGAGCTGTGAGCATGGTGAATGTGGTTTGAGTCACGTCTTCTAGCTTCTTTTCCAACTCCTTAAGTATTGCATTGATGGTTTGGTTGAACCTCTTGGACCGTGACCTTGTTATAGGACCCGCCGGGTCGATCAATGTTTCCTCTTCTTCTTCCGCTGGTACAAGCTGCTCCTCCGGTGCTTCCTCTGGTTCAAGCTGGTCCTCCGATGCTTCCTCAGGTTCAAGCTGCTCCTCAGGTCCGTGTGGTTCGGTTGAGCCGTCCATGGTTTCATCATCCTCTCCCACTTGAAAAGAATTTGACCTCAAATCCAAATTATCTACACAATAAGGAAGAAGATCAGAAACGTTGAAACTGCCACTAACTTTGTACTTACCTTGGAGATCGAGTTGGTAGGCGTTGTTGTTGATCCATTTGTGCACTTTGAATGGTCCATCAATTCTTGGCATTAATTTGGACTCCTTTTCAGCTCGAAATTGTTTACTCGTCAAGTGTACCATTAGTTGTTCTCCAACCTCAAAGATCATCCTAAAACAACCATTGGATTTATGATCATGCATCAAAATATCTCCAATTCCGGTCCTTGCAAAGACTCTGGATGAAAGAATTGCTAAATCTGGGGGCTCCTCTTTTGTACCTATAAAATTGTCAATACCTTTGGCAAAGATCAAGTGCGTCATTATAGTCATGGCACAATTCTGAGCTTGGTAAAAATCATTATCCTTGTCATGTTCTGAATTTTTGTTGAATAAACCTAACCTTTTCCTATTGTTTTTTTAATGTAAAAAACTGATAATCAAAGCTCTGGAATCATGAGAAACAAATTGGGTTAAGGAATTACTTAGCTGGATAGTACCTTGGGTATTATTAATGCTCATCATGGTTAATGGAAGTGGATCTGGGGGTTCTTCTTGGATCAGTATGAAGCTGCTGACATCTTGGTGCTCATCTTGATCCAAATCAGGTGGCTTAAATCTTTTGTCTCCCACTTTTTTTTCAGTTTTTCTTATCCGCTTCATGACTGCTCTAAAATCTGTATTTGGCTCTTTTGCCAAAGACAAGCAAATCATATATGGGTGATCTTGGATAAGAAAGTCCTTGAGAATAAAAATACTTATCTTAAGATTGTTGGATATGAGCACAAGTATTGCATCAGGTGGTTCATCTTTGAGCATTGAGAAAGCTTTGACTATTTTTCCATGCTCCGCAAGATCTCCTACATCAAAAAGAAACAGTTTAGGTACATAGGAAAAGTTTAAACAGATATTCATGTAATTGTTATCAAAATAGAGTTTTAGATTGGAGCATCCTTGGGCGATCAAAGTTGTTTTCCGGAGATACTTCCAGCTTCTAACTCCAAAATAATAAATCATCTGTTGGCATATATCTGGTGGTTTCTCCTTTATTTGAACAGAACATGTTTCTTCTCCAAAGTACTTATGCTTCTCCATGTAACATGTTCCTTTTTTTGTACTCATGGGATAGAACAAATGCATTATACTTGAAATAGAGAAATCAAAAACATGATCTTTCACAGTTGGTTTGAAAAGCTCATTGTACAGTTTACAATCACACAACTCTTTTTCAAGCAAATGTCTCATGTCAGAAAAAGGTTTAACCATTACATGATCAATTTTACTTTTAAATGGTTCCATTGCAATGATACACAAAGAAACTCTCAAAGAAGAGTCAAAATCAAGAAACTTTTTAAACAATAAACCTTTTGGCTTAAAGAACTTTTCAAAAGGAATTGTTTCTAAACTTGGAATCATTTTGTTAAAAACAGATTTTGAAACACAAAATTTTTTCACATTTTCTAAACCAAAACGTTTTTCATCTTGAGCAGAAATCATCACAAAATAATTAGGCTTTGTCCTAACCAAATCAATTCCTTACAGTGCTTTCTTGGGTAGTCACAAAGATATGATATAGGAACTGGGTTTGGCACAATGCTGATCTGCTCCAAATCACTAATCAATGGAAAACTCATTTGTTTTGTTTCTAGTGATTCTTCTTCTTGAACCTGTAAAAAGGAATTAATTCTACTCGGTTGCTCCGGTTCCAAATGGGTTAGTTTTTCAAGCACAAAATCAGATTGAATTAAAGAAAGATTACATTTAGCTTGAGATAGAGTCATAGGTCCAGTTGGTATAACAACATCATCCTCAGCAATGAACTTTCTCTCATTGGCTTCTTCTCCAAGTTGTTTCTCCTTGGGTCTGGGCTGATCCTTTATTTCAAATTCATTATTCTCCTTTTCTTGATCTGCTTGCTTCCATTGTCCTCTATTAGAATCTGTACCTATCTCAACACTTTTGGGCAAAGACAAGTGCATCATACAAGAATTGGAATTTTCTAAACTTTGAACAGTTATTTCCTTGGATTTTGAAAGTGTAGAAGACTTACATTGCTTCGGTTCACTACATGATTCAAGTGATGGCTCTAGACTTTGCTCTTGAACGATAATCTGTTCAGGGACCTTCTTTGGTTGAGATGTTGACTTAGTATCCATCTTTTCAAATTTAATGTACTCGGTTAATGCCTCAAGAAGATCTGATTGCGCCTTAGCCTCCACAGATGTTGGGTTTCTCTTTTGGTCCGGGACTTTGACTGGTTTCTTTTCAGGAACTGCTTTGATTGTGGCATTGGTTGGTGGAGCACGGTGTAGTGCATGTGGAGCATACTTGTTCCTTAGAAGTTTCTTAAGATCTCTCCACAATGTGATATTCGGCTCCTTGTAATACCAACGGTCATCAACTTCTTGCAACAACCATTTGTAAGCGTCTCCTGTGAGTTGGGTAACTGCAAAAACTAATCTCTCCTTTCTAGGTATGTCCTTGTAGTAGAACCAATCCTCCATGTGTTTCTCCCATTCAAGGTAATCTCCTTTTCCTGCAAATTTATAGAGTTTATGAGCTAAAGAGATTTTAGAATGAATCACAGATTTAGATTTGGGAGTGTGAGATGTTTTCTGTAATCTGCTCCAGGTTGATCTAGATGTGTCATCTGGTGGCTTGGGTTTAAGATCTTGGTGTTGTCTTTGACATAGAG
The DNA here is from genome assembly GCF_030686135.1 of Camelina sativa. Classification (NCBI taxonomy): domain Eukaryota; kingdom Viridiplantae; phylum Streptophyta; class Magnoliopsida; order Brassicales; family Brassicaceae; genus Camelina; species Camelina sativa. The sequence continues at coordinate 3,935,688 of NC_141885.1, read as the reverse complement.
CACCAAGCTTTTCGTCAAGCATTGTTGCCATAGCAGCTGTGAATGATTTCATGATTCTCCTTTCCAGGCTAGAGGTGGATGACTCTTCTTCTTCCAACGTCACCATGGTACCTGAAAAGACAGAAACAAAGATCCACCAGTAAATAGTTCTAAAAACACGTAAATGAAAACAGATCTGGGAAAATTATGAAAACGAATCCAAAAATTCGCAAATCAATTTTCAAAAATACTAGACTCAAAGACGATCCAAACTCAATTGATTTCGTAATTTTTGGACGAGTAAAACATTTTATAAAACTCTTGTAAGATGAAGCGACAGATCTGAAAATAAGAGAAAAGTGACGATTGGAATTCAAAACCTGATTGCAAAGCGGTTGCTCTGATACCACATGATAGACTCCTGGCAAGGAATCTGCTCCCAAGAACACACTTGCAAGGTCTTGAAGATGATCGGATGGATTGATGATTATCAATGGATCGAAGATACAATAGATTGATCAAATGGAAGGTGAAGGGGTGGTTTATGCAGCGGATTGAAAGAGATGGAATGGTGAAATGATGCAGCGGATGAAAAGGGGATTGAAATGAACTTCCAAGAGAGATGGAAATCTCTTAGACTTCAGGCTCGAATCCAACTTAGATATGACACACTAAGAAGAAAACAAGTTGAGAAGATATTACACACTCCTCAGATCAAACAAGTAGAAAGAAGTTTTTGATTAAAATGTTTGATGGTTTACAAAGAAGAGATACATGGTCTTTAAATAGGAGAAGGGGGGACGAAATAGAGAAGAGAAAACCCTAGACAACCTTGCAAGTTCAAGTTCAAGCTCATACAAGATGTCTAGGAAATGACAAAACATTAAATGCATTGTTTTTGAATGAGAAAAGATAGAAAATGGGCCAAAGCTTTGTAATGGGCTTTGGACCACGAATTGGGCTGGCAAAGGGGGTCTAAAAATGTTACTTAGGCCTCATTAAAAACCTTGTCAAGAAAACCCAATGGGACAAAACTTGACCAAGGGAAAAAGAGCACCAAAGCAACATTTTACCCTTTACCGAGCACCTTGAGCTGTGAGCATGGTGAATGTGGTTTGAGTCACGTCTTCTAGCTTCTTGTCCAACTCCTTAAGTATTGCATTGATGGCTTGGTTGAACCTCTTGGACCGTGACCTTGTTATAGGACCCGCCGGGACGATCAATGTTTCCTCCGCTTCTTCCGCTGGTACAAGCTGCTCCTCCGGTGCTTCCTCTGGTTCAAGCTGGTCCTCCGATGCTTCCTCAGGTTCAAGCTGCTCCTCAGGTCCATGTAGTTCGGTTGAGACGTCCATGGTTTCATCAGACTGAGACTCTGAGCAAGTCCCCTGATGAACTCTCCAATGGGGATTTGGCGGACGCATATTCTGCACTACGATTTGTGACAAATGCAGGGTTTAAGTTGGATTGGTTGGAGAAGAAACTGAAAAAGACTGGTGAGACTCGGCTGCAAGAAATTGAGCAAGAGTTGGAGGACTTGAAGGTGAAGCGTGCAGACATCTTACAATGGTAGTTAAGAGTTTGGATCTTATTGGTGTTCTGGTCTGTCTGTTTTGATTTATCTTAGTTTTGGAAACAGAGTCTTAATTTTGGGAACATCAACAGAACTTGTTTTGTTGTTTAGTTCTTGCTATGTTTCCTTATATTGTGCACTTTAGGTTTCTTGATGGAAAAGTAATCAGAAATGTCTTGGTTTCTTTAATTGAGAATTACTTTAGCATGTTTGTAGTTAAAATGAGTTTAGTTTGCATTGAACTTTAACTGTAACAGTTAAAAATGAGTTTGCTTTGATAGTCAATGCAAACTAAACTCATTTAACTACAAAGATGCTAAAGTAATTCTCAATTATAGGAAGTATTGTTTAATAGTTTTCATAAAGGATTCAAAAATGTTTAGTAAAGTTAACCAATAAAAAATTGACCGACCACTTTGTATATTTGTTTACTTTTGATCCAAAGCCAATCCCATGTGACATCACATTCCAATGAAATGTGAATCCTCACGCAACTTGATGGATCATAATCTCTCCTTTTCTTATAACTTTTAATCCTTCCATGTCACAAAAATTTGTCCTTTCCTCCCAAAGCACTCTTTCTTCCGACATTAACCAATGGATCACTCTATTCCCTTAAAGAAAAAGAAGAACCCTAATCTTCTATTTTCCACTACACATATTAATTCCCCACATATATATATATATATATATATATATAAATACACACACTCATGCATTTGTTGCATTGATCAAGTCCTCTTTTTCACACAACAGTTCAAACTTAAGAAAAGAGAGAAGTGGATAGCGAGAGATGCCTGATTGGGGACCGGTTTTTGTGGCGGTGACGCTTTTCGTGTTGCTAACTCCGGGACTGCTGATTCAAATTCCGGGGAGGGGACGAGTAGTTGAGTTTGGAACGTTTCAGACAAGTGGTCTTTCGGTTATTGTTCATACTCTTATTTACTTCACTATTGTTTGTATTCTCTTGCTTGCTCTCCAAATTCACATGTACATCGGCTGATATAAAATCACTTCTTCTTTTTTCCTTTTTTTTTTTTTTTTTTTCTTTTTGTAGTAATGTATTTAGATTTTTATTTCACTTGAATTGTGTGTACTTCAGTGTTTTGTTTGGTTTAAGAAACAAAGAGGTTTCATTAAATACTATATTAGTATACTTTTACTTGCAGGTATCTTTCTCTATGTGCCTAAAGAAATGTGTAAAAGTAAAACATATAAACAATTTGGTTCGATTATGTTTGGTACAAATTCAAATGATTCAATCGTGTATGTATGTATGCATGTGAGTTCCATTCTCAAGTTCAAGACTACTAGTTAATCGTACTAGTGTGTTTTAATTAAAGATACGCGTAAACCGTAAACAACACTATTGTACATGTGTTAATTAATCCACTCCAATTAAATTTGGTTCCATTGATTAGTAAAGTTTTGCTGGTATTGAATTAGTTGCAAACATGCAATTATCAACAGTACGAAGTCCACATGAAAATTGAAATACATCGTAAGAATACGGTGATACATTAAAAACTTAACTAAGAAGTAATTAGAAAGCTGATTTATTTTATTAACTTTGTGGAGTGTGGAATCAGTCGGTCCATCACCACAGCTAAAAAGAGCAAATATATTCCATTGCTAATTTATTTTTAAAATAATAATAATTAAATTAGTCAATAACAAAAGTTATAAGAAAATCAAACTTTTTTGGTTAACGGTGACTTTTTTTTTTATTTCTTGAACAAAAAAAATCGTTAATTACGCTTAATCCTATTTTAGCTAAACCCTCAGTATAAACTACCAACACCGACTCTTTCATAGGTTCGATTTGATCGATCTCCCATGTTGTGTGTACAAGTGTAAGGTAGTGGCGTTAAACAAGTGTGCAGACTGCAGAGTCTCCTAGACCACTTGACTATCAAACAAAGTACCTTTTCTCGTGTTCTCTCATATGTTCTTTAATAATCACAAGATTAATTAATTAATAAACCATTCACGAGATTAGTTTTTAATTTTTCCGTAACACCAGACACAGAGCCACAAAACTTTCCTCTTTTTCTTTTCTTTCTAGTTTCTTCCATCTCTCTCTCCATTGCTTCCTTCCTAAAGTTGTAACCTTTATTTTTCTACTTTTAATGGCGGATTGGGCTCCAGTTCTCGTCGGTGTGGTCCTGTTCGTGCTTCTCTCGCCGGGTCTTCTCTTCTCATTACCTGGTAACAACCGCACCGTAGATTTCGGTGGTCTCAAAACCAACGGCAAAGCCATAGCTGTTCACACTCTCATCTTTTTCGCTATTTACTCCATTTTGATCCTCGCTGTTAATCTCCACATCTACACTGGCTGAGTATCTGAAATCTCATCTAGGTCTCTTCTCCTTTGGTTATGTTGTTTGATAAAATAAAGGTACCCTTTTTGAAAATGGGTCTAGAAGAAACTCTGTTTTTTTTTTTTTAACTTACCTTTGATCTATAGTTTTTGTTCTTTATGTTGTAACAAACAGATTTGGTCAAAAGGGTTGTGTTGTATTGTGATGTATCGTTACTTAAATGTATCAGTTTGCTTCTTTTAGTGCTTAAATTTTGTTTAAAAATATTATTACTTTTTTATCATCCTGTTTGATTAACCTTATTACTAGCAATAGCGAACAATGAAAGCTAAAAGAAGAGGAGAAATGTAGAAAGACTACAGATTTGTACATACATTGGAGTTTTGAAATATAAAGGCCTTCCCTTTTTTTTTTTTGTTGTTGTTACATGATATTAAGAGTAGAAACTAGAAATGGATGTGAATTTGTATAGCAATCACCAAGATTGTAAGTATACAAAAGTATATAACTGCGTGAATCAAAATGGCTATACCGCTTGTGGTCATGTTCCCGAATTCAACCACTCTTGTCCTGGCCGGAAGCTGGAATAGTAGTCCTGGTGAGAGTAGGATGAATAGAGACACCGCTACAATCACCGGTCCCCAATCTGTGCTCATGTATAAAGGTTTTGAATCTCTACTCTTCTTAGTGTTTTGTATTGAAGATGCTTATGTGAATTGTGTGTAAAAAAAAGAGTGTTTGTGTTGTTCTTTTGCTGATGAAGAGCGAGACAAAGTGGAGAGAGTTATGTAGAAGAAGGTGAGTGAGTGATGACTGAGTCTTTTTGGCTTTTCTTGGTGGCTAAGGAGTCGAAAGAAGAAGAGGTTAAGATACTAAGCTTAGTGATGGATTACGAGGAAAGGGCATTGTGTTTCTTTATTGGCTCTGCTTTTGTGAACTTATCGTCTTCTTTCTCTTTTTTGATGATTGTTCAATCAGTTGTTTCTATGCTCTTTGGTGTTGTTTGCTTTTTGTTAAAGAATTTGAGATAAAGTAGATTACTACATAAAGATTGTATATCAAGAAATGTGTCCACTTATTTGTTTTCTTAGCAGTTTGGTTTATCTTTTTGTTTTGTTTCTCTCTTGAGTCTTCTAGTAACAGTGGACCCGATTTAGTTTCCGTTTTCGATTCTCTGTTAACTGATTGGATCCGGTCTAATAAGCATTGAGTTCAGTACCTCTGTGTCTTGCGATTGATCTATGTTTTTTTGTCCTATGTATCTTTTCAAAATGTTCTGATCTTTATTTTATTTTTTTGTTAGGCTTGTACTAATGGTGTTGAATTCGAGCTCAAGAATCAATGAGGGTCAAATGGGCAGACATTTTAGGTTCATCAGTGATTGGTTTGGAGCAGAGATGTGACAGTTATGAGCAGTTAACACCTGTAGCCATATCGCGTTTAGGTGCTACTTCGAATACTGTTTAGATTCGGGTACAATACTTCCATACATTACACATTGCCTTAAACTAGACTGCATAACCTCGTTGACTACACACATTAATAGATACTGATTTTTGTATATTATATATGGATGTGATATGGTAGAGCTTCGCTTGGAACCTCAATTGAGGTTTGTTGAAGTGAGTATATATCTTCACAGCTCCAAAACAAGATCTGCAAGAAGCAAAGCAAATGATATGAAAACTCTTGAGAGAGAGAAATGAAAAGAGAAATAGTACTTTGTGTTCATTGTTCTGTGTATATAGTATCTTGACTTACACTCCGTGTCGGTCTTGATCCATTTTTCTCTTTTCCTGTTCGCATCCGAGATTGAACTTGCACCGAGAAACCCTCCAGTAAGACTAGGGACCTTGAGATCCACTTTTCTTCTGTCATCCAGCTCGTTATGGTCTCTTATAGGTGTAAAGAGAACAGGGTGGACTTTACGTCGGTTGGTTTGAGCACTCTATAACAAAAACAGAAACCACCTTTAACTTTCAGAATTCTTCGACTGACCAATATCTTTAGGTTAACTATTTGAAAATGCTTAAAGCTAAGGCTAACCTTTCTAATAAGATCTTTCTTCTTGGGCTTAGAATCCTCATCATCATTTCTCGCCTTCTTCGAAGAAGCTCCATGGATCTTTTCAAAAACTTTTTTAATCACATCTTTTGTGCCATGTTTCTCTATGGAAGACTCTCCTTGCACTGGTTGTGTCCTCTTGAAGAGACTAGTAAGTAAGCTCTTTTTCTTCTTTACTCTTCCATTGCTTCTCTCCGTAAGTTCAATGGATGATCGAAACTGATCATAATCTTGTTGAGGACATGCATGGAAATCTTTATCTTCTTTTGCATTCGATCTTTCTACCGGCTTACTGCTAATATCCTCAGGACATTCCTTAAGAAACTTGTCTAGTTTCTCAGTAATGAGCTTGGCCATCTCCTTTTTTTCTCCGGTTACATCTTCTTCTGCAAACGTAGCTGAGAACTTAGGTGTCTCAGGGTCTGTGCCAAGCGTTCCGATGGCCAGAAAACCGCAGAAACCGTCTTCATCAAACCGAAGTTTCTCTTCAAATTTGGGTAGATTCTTGTCATGAGAGGGTCCGGAGAAGGAGAAGGAGTTTGTGCGGATGTCTTGGACGTCAGAGGAAATCTGAGCTCCTAGACAACCGAAACCACCTAAAAGATAGGTTGATTTTTGTTTTATCAGAAAATACATTAGCTAGAGAGTCGAGAGTACGCTCAATAGAAATTTAATCGACCAAGAAGACTAAAACAATATATGTATAAAGATGAAGATACGTTATTTAAAAGGCTTTATATATGAGAGAAAGTTCTTCTTCTATATAATCAGACCTTTGAAATCTTTTGATGGGTCTAAGCCATTTTGCGTTCTAGTTCGCATCCAGTTTAGCAGCTGCAAGATATAGAGAATTAGAGATAGAGAGAGAGAGAGTTCGTTAAAAATGATTAGCTAATGATTAACTACAAACTAAAAGCTCACTTATCATCAAAAAAAGAAGATTTTGATTGGACTTTGAAAATGGAATGTACATATATATAATATACTCACCTTCATTTTGTCTTCGCTTCCCACAGCTTCTATTATCTTATTTTTCAATTTACTCAGGGTTTTATAACTATATATATAGATGTAAGTAGGTCAAGTTTAAGCTAGAAGGATCCGAGTCTTATGATTGAGTTTAGAACAGTACTTGATATTGTCCGTCGTCTTGTGTAAAGGATTCACATATATAGAATTACTATATAGATTTGCATGTATCGGACTTTATTTACGTAAGATGGGACGTTACAGAATTAAGGAAAGGTTGTTCTCGAGCTAAAAGGTGTGTATACGGAAGTCTCTGGCCGAGGTCGAGAGAGGGGTCTCCCACTTCTTCAACTTTTTCTTGTAATTTGTTGGGACATGTGTGTGAAGTTTCTCTCACAACCGACACGTGTCTAATCATTCGTACGCCATGACATGACACATCGTAACACAATCGTATTATTGGAGTTAGCATATCATGTTTGTGCATACTGTTCTTCTTGCATGCTTTTTTCCCCCAAAAGGAAAGTGATACACACCTTCAAAAGGAAATGTTGTTTTCAGTCTCTAAAAATATATGGCGTGCAAGCAATAGAAGTCTCTAGGCTCTAGCTCACAAAGAGAATCCCACTATTTTGTCCTGGCTCTGCCACGTCACCGACATTAGCTATAAAGTGTAGATTTATAAGGAAAATGATATATACGACCCCCAAAAAGAGTTTATAAATTATTTAAACCATCGATAAATTGGATCGATATGAGTACTCAGTTAGCCAACCAAAGGGGTACGTAGTAACGTAGAGTATTTGATGTCTTGAATTCGAGCACCAGCAATGAGAAGATGACTGAAATATCTAATTTAAAATGCCATGGTCTCTTGTCGAAGAGATTTCTTTGTTAGAAAGACATGACATGTAGTGGTGCTACCGTAATGTATGTATAAACAGAAATGATATATACGACCCAAAAGAGTTTGTAAATTATATAAACCATTGAGAAATTGTACCGATACATAATATGACCTAACCAGAGAGTACTCCGTTGGCCAACCAAAGGGGTACGTAGAGTATTTGAAGTCGTGAATCCAAGCACCAGCAATGAGAAGATGACTGAAATATGTAAGTTAACATGCCATGGTCTCTTGTCGAAGAGATTTCTTGGTTAAAAAGAAATGAATCGACATTTGGTGCTACCGTAATGTTTTGTATATTTAAACAGTGTCACTCAATTTTGGTAGGGAACGGGTAAAAATCGTCGTTGGAATGTTATAAAGGTATCTTTATTATTGAACAAAGAAACAAGAAGCTACATTATAAGAATGTACTTTGTGTGTTCCAGAGACACAAAGGAGAAAGAGCTATTTCATGTGTGTGTATAATTGTATATCATCCTGATCGATACATGTGAGGACTATTTTGTATCGTACACTAAATTATCGTCGCACTGTTTCATTTCACATGCAAAAAAATTGACAAATTAGTCAAGTGTAAAAAACGTGCTTCATAGTTTCTTTTTTTTGAAAATATGCTTCATAGTTTCTTTCTTGGTCCCATTTTTTTAGCTAGTATTTCTTGTAGGTTTGCAAATCTTACCAAGACTTGTGATCGCTTAATGTGCTACGTACATGTTTTGAATATATATATATCTTCGGTTAATCGTAAATGCAAGTTGACGTCCAAAACTCAAAAGTGTAGCGTTATACAGACACATATGTTTGGATATTGGATGAAATCGCAAATATATTGGTTATTTGGTTTTAACTAAGAATTAGATTATACGGTGTACCGATGGGCAATTTTTTATTTTTTTTATTAATATATTATTTTAATACTAATTTTGTTAATGTACTCCTTTTTTTTAAATTAATTTTAGTGATTTAGTATATAATTAGTGGTATACCGCACAACAATTGTTGTTTAATATAATCTTAATTAAATCAGTTTGATTCAACATATTTTATATTGGTATTGTTAAAATAGTAAAATAGGGATTAACCCGTATTAAAGTATAATATTAATGATATTTTATTTTTTAATATTATCAATTCAATCATGTAATGTCATATAATATAACTCGTTTGTGTTATTTTGAAAATTTAATGTTTAAATATTCATAATTTTAAACATTTTATTAAGTTTAGATATATCAGTTACAAATTATAAACTTCTTAAAATTTTATAATTTACTATATATGTATGTTGAACACACACTTTTTATATTAATTGAGTAATATATTTTTGTTTTAAAAAATTAAATCACAATATATACAAGAAAATTACACATATTATTATCTTTATGTATTATATGATGATTCACTAAATTTAAAATTTAAAATAAAAAAAGATGATAGGAGAATAATTTTTTTATATGGAATAAATCTTCTAAATATCTATATTAATTATAAAATATTATATATGGATATTTAAAATATTTTAATTATGTTTGGTTATAAAGATAATAGAGAGAATTAACTAAACTTGTTTGGAATATGAACCTAAGCATTAAATGACAATAAATGCAAAAACTTTCGAAAAATGTATTTTTGAGCAAAAACAGCTGCAAAAATACTAATATAGATATCAAGCATAACCACATAGTCGACATTCAAATATGAAGTGAGTTTCGAATATGACACTATGCATATTCATAAAACGATCAACACACACACAACATTTAAGAAATTAAATCTTTATTTTTTTTCTACCTAAATGGTGAATTAATCTACATCGTCTTTGTTGGAGTCTTTGTAATTTAAAACATCGTGCATAAACGCCGAAAATCCGAACCGAAACCAATTTGAAAAATTGTACTTATAAGATCCTAAATTTTTTTTACCCGAATGCGGAGACTTAGTATTGATACTAAGGGTCTCACAAAAATGAGTCCAACAAAATTCATAATTTTGTCAAAATCATGGACCACTCTATTATTATTCATAATAACTAGATTTAAACTTCATGAACATTAAAATTACAAATTCCAAAAAAAATTCAATAAATCCCAAAATAAGTTCCGTCCAAAGTAAATTATACGAGATAATAATCATGAAGATAATAATCATCTTCAATTCTTGACAGATATACTCAATCTAATTTCCATTTATCCTCGCATATTAGGGCATCTCCATCAAAGAATGTAAACAAAAGTTGCTTAGAACAAGAAAACTGAAATTAAGAACTTCTTAAGAAATTTTAAAATTTCATGGTCCATTGATGGATGTTAAATCTGGAGTTCTTAAAAAAAACTGCATAGTATGGATGCTTTTACTTGTAGACTGAGGCCAAGCTGGAAGAGTGAAAGTTTGATCTCTGCTGCTTACAAACCAGTTCATGTCAGCAATGTAAGTAAATCAGCTTGATTTCTGATTATTTATGATGAGCAGAGCAGAGGCACCAGCAGCTTCTGCATTATTTGCCCTTGCTGTGAACCTACAGTTGCCCGGTTCCACAATAACAACATCTCTAGAAAGCTAGCCTCAACCCCAACAAACTAGCCTTGGACACAATCCATCTCCAGAATCTAGCCTCAACCCGAACAAACTCCACACTCTCAACACCATCAACCCACGTTTGAACTTTCACCTTAAGCAAAGAGCCAGGTGACCACAAATCATATACACACATATAAACTTCAATCCAATCTACTAAACATGAATAAAGCTTTGACAAACCCAATAAGTAAAACAACTAAGAGTTTAAAGCTTAAACTCAGAATTGAGGAATCCACAACTTAGATCAACTATAAAAGCTCTGATTTCAACATCATATAATTAGAAAGCTCTGATTTTGTTAATCCAAATTAGTCGTCGTCGTCGCTGGGACCTGGGTCATAATCTTGTTCTTGTGTTTTCCCGTTTTTCGCTCTCAGTAACCTCTTTATAGCATCATAACCCACACTATCTTCCATCAAAACCTACAATACCGAAAAAACTTCTGCTGAAACTCCATCCCTGTATTCAACATAATCCAAGCAAAGTTAGAGCCTGCTGACCAGAAATTGTTGGAAAAAAAAAAGAGGGCGATGGAATGCAGATCAAGCCCTCCCTAACATGTTCCCCACTTAAGCTAATATCCTTTTCCTGAATACACAAATGATTAAGCTAATATTCACCCACTACATAACATACATACATCATTCAACCAAGACACAGAAAAATGTAACCTCAAACTCTCAAAGCATTGGATTAAAAAAGAACAACAGAAACCCGACACACATTGGCATTAAAGAAAGAAATCTAGTCAATGCTCATTAAAGCAACACAAACACCACATGCCTCCTCAAATTCATTTACCTTGAAATCCTCAGGGCCGGTATTGGCAAACAAAGAAAATGCATCTTCCAACTGGGCTGGAGTTTAAATCTGCAGATTCATCAATCAGAGAAAATGAAAGCAAGCGTTCAATTGAAGAGGCAATAGATCAAATTATCAACAAAATCATACATGCAACGGAGTCAAAATCATTAAACAAAACATTACGAATTGAGATTACATAAAATTTTGGATTTAGACAAGGAGGAGGAGAAGAGATAAGGACACACCTCGTGTATCACAAGGACACGAAATCTGAAACCCAAAGGAAACTGTCGCCGCAAAATCTCTTACCAAAGAACAGGGATTGACTTTGTTGTTATTCGATTGTTTCACCTCTCATGGCTTCTTCTTCTTCTTCTTAGCTTTGGCCATCGACATTAATCGTAATCGAGAGAGAGATGAGAGAAAGACGCGAGAGAAAACAATAAAAAAAAACAAATAAAAAAAAAACTTTTTTCTCAACCAATCACAAATTGACTTACACAATCAAACAAAAGTTTCTAAAGAAATCTAAAACATCTAATGTAACAATCGATCCTTAGTAAAATTAAGCATTTTGTATTATATTTATTCTGTTTTATTATTAGCAAACTTATAAGAAACTGGGTAGATACCTTGATGGAGATACTCTTATATATAACTTGGATCTCTTACCCAAAAAAAAAAAAAGAAAAGGAAAAAGAACTATTTGATATAAATAACAAGGCCCGGCCCAATATGAAAATTGAGCCCAACAAACAAAAATAGTACACTATTAAACGACCGTTACAAAAATTTAGTCGAATAAAATAATCTGAACACGAGAGAGACAGACGAGAGAGAGAGAGGCGGAGGAACGAAGAAAATTACAATAAATGTGGTTCGTAACTTTCTCTTAAACAGATAAAAAATTCATCGTTTCGATGTAAGCTTAACGTAACAGACTAAAATCACACGTGTCAATATCTCATTCCACCTACTCATAACCACGTTTGCGTCTAATCTTTTTAGAGGTTTTTCTTTGTTCTCTCCCAAATCCTAACTAACTCTCTCTCACAATTCACAAATCCGCCATAACCATTCTCTCTCTATAGATCCATTTTCTCGGGAAAATCCAAAATTTGACGATTGACTTAGCTTTAAAACATGGGGACGGAGATCCCAAGATCGGAGGCTGAGATATCGGAGGCATTGTTACAGCCGGAATCTGAGAAAACCGCGACGGCGACTGCGGCGGACGAGCATGTACCAGAGTGGAGAGAGCAGATAACGCTTCGAGGATTGGCCGTGAGCGCTTTGTTAGGGACTTTGTTCTGTATCATCACTCATAAACTCAATTTGACGGTTGGAATCATCCCGTCGTTGAACGTCGCCGCGGGATTGCTCGGATTCTTCTTCGTCAAGTCGTGGACTGGTTTCTTGTCGAAGCTTGGGTTTACTGTGAAGCCGTTCACCAAGCAAGAGAATACTGTTATCCAGACTTGCGTTGTCGCTTGCTATGGCCTCGCCTTTAGCGGTATGAATGAAAAGCTTGTTTTACTCAAGATCTGTGTTCGAAATCGGATTCTTAGTTTCTCAGATTCTGGATACAGTAGTTGTTTTGGCGATTGTAGGATAATAGTAACTTCGATTTGATCAAGAAGAATCTGATTTGGTTTGACTTTGTTGGAATCACAAACGTTGAATTGTTGATTGTGATTACTAGTATAAGGATTTGATATGGATTTGGTCTTTGATATTTAAATATCAGGAGGATTTGGTTCATATTTGATTGCTATGGATGAGAAGACATACAAGCTCATTGGTGCTGATTATCCGGGGAATCATGCAGAAGATGTTATAAATCCAGGATTGTGGTGGATGATTGGGTTTTTGTTTGTGGTCAGCTTCTTGGGGCTCTTTAGTCTCGTTCCATTACGCAAGGTAGAGAATCTCAGTAGCATATAGATAATGTATAGTGTCTTTTCACTATTGTTTGACCTTTCTCCTAAACGGCTCATATGTTTTTTTATCTCAGGTGATGGTTTTGGACTACAAACTTACTTATCCTAGTGGAACCGCCACTGCAATGTTGATTAACAGCTTCCATACCAACACTGGAGCTGAGCTTGCAGGGTAATTTTTGTCAAGAGTCATTTTAAATTTTGCTTTCTGCAAAACCATATCTTTAGTTTATTGAACTTGTGTGTGTGTGTGTGTGATGTTGTTCACAACAGGAACCAGGTCAAATGCCTTGGAAAATACCTGAGCCTTAGCTTAATTTGGAGTTGTTTCAAGTGGTTCTTCAGTGGTATTGGAGATGCTTGTGGGTTTGATAACTTCCCCACCCTTGGTTTGACGCTATACAAGAACACGTAAGTTCATCCTATCTCTTGAACATTTTGATACAGCTTTTATGTTCGAGATTATTATATCAGTAATGATCTGTGAGAATTGAGAATGGGTTTAGAGCTGGAATATGTTAACTGCTACTTTTTGAAGGTATGTTGGTGCAGTTTTTTAACTAGCCCTGATTCTTTGCCACACAGGTTTTACTTTGACTTCAGTCCTACTTATATTGGATGCGGTCTTATATGCCCCCATATAGTGAACTGCTCGGTTCTTCTCGGTGCGATCATCTCTTGGGGAATTCTGTGGCCATTCGTATCTCAGCATGCCGGGGATTGGTATCCAGCTGACCTTGGGTCCAACGATTTCAAAGGTCTCTATGGATATAAGGTACAGTATAAGCAGCCCAGTTATAAACCTTTTTAGAAAACATTATTTTCATGTCAAAAAGGAAAGATAAGAGATGAGGTTCAAGTACTGATGCTTTTATGTCGTGTCTGACTTTTAAGGTCTTTATCGCCATTGCCATTATCCTTGGTGACGGTCTCTACAATCTTGTCAAGATCATTGCTGTCACTGTGAAGGAAATATGTAGCAGTAGGTCAAGACGACTCAATCTACCCATTGTTACCGACATTGTAGGTGAGAGAGATCCTGACTCATCTCTTACATGCTTTTGTATTGACCAGTAACTTGTTTGCTCTCATGGCCACTTTCTAAAGACTGTTAATTATATGTTTTCCAATTCCTTCATTCAGATGACAGCGAAGCCTCTGAGATACTGCTGGTCAAGAAGAAAAGAGATGAAGTATTTCTTAAGGACCGTATACCCCTTGGATTTGCGGTTTCTGGTTATGTGGGTCTTGCAGCTATCTCAACCGCAACAATCCCGTTGATATTCCCACCCTTGAAATGGTACTTTGTCCTGTGTTCTTACTTCATTGCACCTGCTCTTGCCTTTTGCAACTCTTATGGAACTGGGCTCACGGACTGGAGTCTAGCATCAACCTATGGAAAGATCGGTCTTTTCATAATTGCTTCTGTAGTAGGAAGTGATGGTGGTGTCATTGCGGGTTTAGCTGCCTGTGGAGTTATGATGTCAATCGTCTCTACCGCAGCTGATCTTATGCAAGACTTCAAAACAGGTTACCTCACTTTATCATCTGCAAAATCCATGTTTGTAAGCCAGCTTGTTGGGACCGCAATGGGCTGTGTAATCGCTCCGCTTACATTCTGGCTGTTCTGGACTGCTTTTGACATTGGAGATCCCAATGGTCCGTACAAAGCACCTTACGCAGTGATTTTCCGTGAGATGGCGATTCTCGGTATTGAGGGCTTTGCGGAACTGCCTAAGCACTGTTTGGCTCTTTGTTACGGGTTTTTCATCGCAGCTTTGATTGTGAATCTCTTGAGAGACATTACACCGCCTAAGATCTCTCAGTTTATCCCGATCCCAATGGCGATGGCTGTCCCATTCTACATTGGAGCGTACTTCGCCATTGACATGTTTGTTGGGACTGTGATATTGTTTGTATGGGAGCGGATCAACAGGAAAGATGCAGACGACTTTGCGGGTGCAGTAGCATCAGGACTGATCTGTGGGGACGGGATCTGGACAATTCCGTCTGCTATCCTCTCGATCTTAAGGATCAACCCGCCCATTTGTATGTACTTTGGACCGTCCTCGGCAAGTTAAAAGATGCCTGAATGGCCGGTCATAATCGCAACCACGAGTCACAATCAAAAGGAAAACTTCTCTGAGAGTCTCGTTGCCGCCAGATTTGAAGCAATCGTCTTCATATGCTGTGTAGATATGTTTAGTATCCCAGTTCGCAAGAACAAAAAATGTTGCAAATCTCTTTATTGTTTAGTCAATGTTATTGTATGTCTCTGGGATGTTCTCTTTGAATGCTCTCATTCATAAGCTCAAAGAGGGTTTAGGTTCAATTCAATAATCATAAGGAATGTATACAGATGTTATATTGAACTCATACATTTCCAATTAACCTCAAAAGCTCAATCCAAAGTTCATGCTAATTTGGTTTATATGATTTTATTGATTTATTTGTTTCGACCTGGAAGACCGAAACCGGATATGGAGAGAACCAAAAGTGTGAGAAATTTCAATAATGTTTCTAATCATAGATATACAACCCACTACGCAACTTATAATAATCTTTTTAATTATAGTTTTAGTACGAGATTTATTTACAATGATGTCTTCTCTGTTTGGATTTGAGAATACTGTTTCGAACAGTTTAATAGTACAATATAGATTATGTTTTATTTTCTAGTCATATTAAATTTGTAATAATTAACATTTTGATGTAAATTTTTTGATGATATCAAAAATCTTTAGATAATCGTTTGAGAGCACCATTATTGTAATTTAACAACTGAGTTTTTTTTTTCAAACATACTACTTTTAGTTTTTAATTCCAAAAATATTTTTATTTTCCAAAACTACCACAAAATTGAACTAATTTTATATATATTAAAAACTAATCATTAAATCCTAAACGATAAATCTTAGTCATGAAAACTATATCCTAAATCTAAAATTGTCAACTCAAACCTGAAAAACAAAATTTCACCCAATGAAAAATCAATTTTTTATATTTGTAGTATTTTTGGAAAATAATATTTTGTAGTATTTCTCTTTTAAAAGTGAAAATAATCTTTAAAACTGTAAAATTTCTAATCATGATACTCCAAGCTCGATATACTATAATTAGGGCACGATTGGTGGAGATAATTGTGGCACAAACTCTTGAGAATTATCAGGTATTAAAATCATTGAAACAAATAAAAGCAAATGAATATGACGGTGAGTGGTAAAACATAAACAAAGGATGTGTCAGTTTGAATTCTGATAATATTTACTTTCAATATAAAAAGAAATAAAAAGGATGGGGACATGTTGATTAAGACTACCAATCATATTGAACTAATTTCGAACATATTGAAAAATAATTGAAAAAAGTATAAATTAGAATCATGTACTTCATGAAATACGATTGACATTTATACACATTTCTCCATAGTCATTTTTTCATTATGGTATGTTCACATCGAAAACAACTTTGAAATCAAAGGACATGCAATGTTTAATAAAAACCACATAATTAATATGTATTATGTACTAATGCTATACCACATTAAACATTGCATATCTTCTTTTTAATCACTTTATGATATATATATTATATATGCAGTATTAATGTGTTTAAATATTGATACTTATTTATTAAATAATTATGCTTTATAAATATAATTTTTTTTACAGTTTGACTGTAGTGAACTTTTACGAATTAGCGAGAAAAATTGCTTGTTTTACAATCACTCAGATTTTTTTTTTGCTAGTTGAAAGGTTAGTTAATCATATAATTCTAACTCAATTATTAAATTTGGGAATTGTGAGAATTTCAAGTAAATATGATTCACAACATATTATGGAAGGCATTTTGTAATACTCAATTTTTTTGGAACTCCATCAGATGTCATCTCAAATTTTTTTTTTTCGTTCAGGTTTGTTATGTGAAGAAATTAATATAATGGTAATTTCAAATTCTTTTTTTTATCACATTTTTTATGTGAAAAGCTAATATAATAACAAATTCTCTAGCAAAATAATTTTTATGTTCAATGGTTTTAAAACGTTCGCTAATTAAGGAATGAAATTATTGGTTGATCAATGTAAATAAATTATTTGACTCATTTTGTTATATGGTTTCATGTGTGCTTCCTATTTTTGGAGCATAGTTAAATCTAAAAATTTCATATGCACTAATTCAAAATATTTGTTTTTCCTGGATAGTCCTATTATTTGACACATACTAAAACTACAAGACCAAATAGAACAATAATTTTAATAAAAACGACTATGAAATTAGAGGTGAGAAATTGTTGACGTGACAATGAAAAGAAATAGCATACTGCATTTTTCTCAAACCCATATTTAATATTTTTCTCTATCTATGTTGAATCTGAATGCTTTCCCTTCCACTAAGTTTTCAATCACGACTCTAACGTCAAGACTAGAGAGGAAGATGGCATTGATAACCTCAATAACAGTGATTATTAGTTGTCAACTTTTAAAAAAGTTAATTGTCAACTATAAATTATGTAAAAAAAATATTAATATAAATATTCCAAAAAATAATACTAATCGATATCATTACCAATACGATAAAATAATATCACTCTTGAAGTAATTAGTGAATAACTATATGCCAAACAAACATGAAAAAATTGGAAAATGACTCATAGGAATATGTATTTACAGTTATGGTAGGTATTTTGTAACTTTGCTTTTTGTGTACACACCATTAAAACATGATTTACAGTAAAACACTGAACTATTATGGTTTTGAAATTACAGATATTATACATTTAAATTAATTTGTTATATGTATTTAAGTTTTCAAAATCTTTTGAATGGCATGGATGCACATCTTATGCATGTAAAACACATACTCAAAAGAAAAATGATATTTGGATGCAAATGTTTCAGATTTGACACAAAATACAGAACGGACAACGGTATATGATAGAATATAATTGATTTGTGACAAAGTAACACAACATTACAAAAATATCATTTGGTTCTTAGTGGTAACAAAAAAAAGACGTGGTTGAAGGTGATTAATTCTAACTAGTTTACGAAATTCTCAAATTTTGACATATCTATTTAGCTTTAATTTTACTGTTCTACAATACATTTTATTTTTGTTATAGATCATTTTTTTTTATTATGGGGGACAAATTCTTGGGTTTGGAGAGTGATTGAACCTAAATCTTGAACAAAAAAAAAACTAAATTGACGACACTTGACAGGTAATATTAGTGCATTACTTTATAACGTGATTATGGTCGTCATAAATATTAGAATGATGCCTTTAACTAAAGCTAGAGAGTAGTTCACTCAATTAAGATTAATTGAAGTCTAAGACATATGAGTAGTTATGATGAAACGAGAGGTGCGAGTAAAAAAAAAGAGATAGTATGATGTTGTCGGTCCATAAATGATGGAACTCTAAAACTCAATTCAATCTCGCTAGAACTTGCCCTACAAGCGAACCAAACTCTCTGTTGGACCTGCCAAGTGTCAACAAGTCATTGATTTACTTTGATAGACTAGCTAAGCTAACGTACTTCCTTTTTAGGGAAGACGTTGACTTTGACTACTATTGTAGTAGCGTAAGTAAGTATGTACGAATACTTTTATTTTTGGTTTAGGGCAAAAAGAAGGATCTTATTTTTGCTATAAAAAAAAGGGTAAAAGAAGGATTTTTACGAGGCAACATCAAAAATCATATTTTATCACTTGAACAAGCTATTTGTCAATTTAAACCATAGTTTTATGCAATTTATATTTAAAAGTTTATTTTTCTTACATCACTATATATTAGAAAATTTTGTCTAACTATTATGAATAATTTATTTTGTTTACAAATTTACAATAATCCTTTTTTTTTTACCAATTACAATAATCCTTTTTAAGAAAGATTTACAATAATTCATATGTGATATGTAAGATATA
Source organism: Camelina sativa (assembly GCF_030686135.1). NCBI lineage: Eukaryota > Viridiplantae > Streptophyta > Magnoliopsida > Brassicales > Brassicaceae > Camelina > Camelina sativa. The sequence continues at coordinate 3,916,627 of NC_141885.1, read as the reverse complement.
CTTACATCATAAACGGGTTATTCAAAGGATAGCTTGTTATGCAACATTTATATCCAAACTATTGATAGTAAAAACTAAATGTGAGACACTAAAACAATGTTTGTATCTATTGATATATCATGGTTTTTGTGGGTTTTAACCATGATATAAGGAGTTTTTTAGAGTTTTTAATGTGTTTTTAGGTTCTTTGAAAGTCTTTACATGTTTTATAGGATTTTGACATGAAAGGAGCAAGATGGAGCAATTAGAGATATTTTGGAGCAATTCATCAAGGAAGAGAAGTTGGATTCGATTCAGAGTGATGGTGTCGATCGACACCACTGTTTGTCTACGAGAGAAGCCAGTTTTGGAAGTTTCAAAAATTTACATAAAGTTTTCCATAATTGCAACACAAGTCTTTGACGTGTTTTAGGACAAATATATAATATTTTTAGGTTTTAAAAACCTTAACTGATTTTCTAGCAAATTTTATTTTTTGCAACCCTGTGAGATTTTGAGAGTTTTTAGGAGAAAAAGATCTGAACTGCTTTGTATAGAAGAATTCATAAACTTCCTCTTTACTCTTTTAATTTCAATTGCTTATTATTCAGAAATATGTTTTGTTATTCGTTAAACATGTATGAGTAGTTTGTTTGTTAGGTTCAGGTTTTTTCATAGGGTTTTTATAAATTATTAGATCTGTTTATTTAGGATTATTTATCTTTCGAGATCTTCATCATAGGTTGTTCTTCATATTAATCATTGATTAGCCATCTGAAATTAATAACCTAGGAAAATAAATTGAGATGAGAATATAATTGATTTTCCTGATAAAACCTTTTGATGAACAAAATTACTTTTTGCAAAGAGATTTGATTTAGTAATTTTGTGAACAATCTAAACTTGTTTTAAAGCTGATATTTAACCTAGAATTTTACAAAGAGATTTGGATTTTCTGGTTTTAAATTTAGATAATATTTGCAGTGAGAACTGATTTATTTTACAAAAGAGTTTAGAGTTCTAGATCTTATTTTAATTGCTTGAATCCTAATTTATTGATTGATTTAATATTTTGTAATTTTCTGAGAAATTCCCTTCTGGACCTAACTTTTTGATCTTCTGAATTTACAATTTTATTTAATATTTTGCATTGCTTTTCTTAATTTAAATCAACTTGTGTAGACTTGAGTCTTTGTGGAATCTGACCCCTAAGTATTACAATGATCTCTTAATTTGAGAGAGTAACTATAAGGTTTAAATTTGAGCATATCATCTATGAACAACACAAAATGATACAATATACTCCAAAGAATAATAAAAAAAAATCCAAAGAATGATATAGTATACAATATCTAAGATAATAAAACTTATCCACACAACTCACTATATTTTCTACAAAATTTGTATATATATTTCTGTAAACAAATACATAGAATTTTTTTAATCAACATTAAATCAAAAATCTCAAAAGGTTTAACGTTTTACTTTATAATTTTAAATTAATGATTTTCTTTTGACATTTATTTTTATTTTGGCAAAAATTAATATTTTTTTGACATTTACACTGAATAATACTACTTTTTTCCCTTCAAACCATTAAATAATACTTGACAAAATATTTACTTTTTTATTAGCCTACAGAAAAGTAAAAAAAAAAAATTCCGGACAAAAGTCATTAAGTGTTTTACACAAGAAAAAAGAAACAAAAAGTCATTGAGTGTATTTATTAGTGGGAAATGAAGTGGCAGTTCTTTGAGATTCTCAATTACCTTTGATTTAAATGTGAAACGGTCATTACTTTTTTCCTTTACGGATTTGTTTGGTTACTTTGCTGTTTATGGTCTTTTATAGTATCAGTGTTTGGTGAGAAACCTATGTAACTCACTATCTCTCTCTATGTAAACCAACAAAACAAAACAAAAAGTAAATAAATAAATAAACAGAAAGAAAAAAGAAAAAGACAAAACTAAAGTCTTATACTTTTAAGTGTTTTCTCATTTCTTTTTTGACCCATTTCGTGAGATCGAAAGATGATAGTAACTTTTTTTCCTCTTCTTTATTCTTCTCCATTCTGCATCGGGATCTTACGGGAGAGAGTGTTTTTTTTTTTTCAGTATTAAATTCGTAAATTCCTAAGGGGAAAAAAAAAACACTGTCTAAAATTTCTCAAAGTCGATACCTTTTCTTCTCGAAGTCACAATTCTCACAAACCCTTAATTGAAATTGAATCCAAAGAGAGAGAGAGAGAGAGAGAGAGAGAGAAAGAAAGGATTTTGATTAAATTAAGTCTGGACCCTGAAGAAGTCCCCACACAAAAAGAAAAGGCTTCGATGGATCCCAAGAACCTAAATCGACACCAAGTACCAAATTTCTTGAACCCATCATCACATCCACATCCACCACCGGGGAACCAGGGCATGGGAGATAACGACGACATCATCAAGGACGACAATCGCAAATCTACTGAGATTAAAGATTTCCAGATCGTGGTCTCTGCTTCTTCCGACAACAAAGAACCAAACAACAACAACAACACTACTATCAAGAAGAGTCAGAACCTGAACCAGCTTGGTCCTAAGAGAAGCTCTAACAAAGACAGGCACACTAAAGTCGAAGGTAGAGGTCGGAGAATCAGGATGCCTGCTCTCTGTGCTGCTAGGATTTTTCAACTGACTAGAGAATTGGGTCACAAATCTGATGGTGAGACTATCCAGTGGCTGCTTCAACAAGCTGAGCCCTCTATTATTGCAGCCACTGGTTCAGGAACCATCCCTGCCTCTGCTTTAGCTTCAGCTGCTGCCTCTGTCTCTAACCATCATCATCAAGGTGGGTCTCTTACTGCTGGTTTAATGATCAGTCATGACCTTGTAGACGGTGGTGGGTCTAGTAGTGGTAGACCACCGAATTGGGGAATTGGTGGCGGTGAAGGAGCTTCTAGGTCTAATCTACCAACTGGGTTGTGGCCAAATGTAGCTGGGTTTGGTTCTGGTGTGCCAACCACTGGTTTAATGAGTGAAGGAGCTGGTTATAGAATTGGGTTTCCTGGGTTTGATTTTCCTGGTGTTGGACCTATGAGTTTTGCATCTATCTTGGGTGGTGCTGGTGGGAACAATCATCAGATGCCTGGACTTGAGTTAGGGTTGTCTCAGGAAGGGAATGTTGGTGTTTTGAATCCACAGTCTTTTACTCAGATTTATCAACAGATGAGTCAAGCTCAGGTTCAAGCTCAAGCTCAAGCTCAAGGTAGGGTTCTTCACCATATTCATCATAACCATGAAGATCATCAGCAAGAGAGTGGTGAGAAAGATGATTCTCAAGGCTCAGGGCGTTAAAAACATTGGTTTTGTTTGTTTGTTTACCTTCTGGATTTGAAAAGCTTTTGGCTTTTTGTTTTGTGATAATATTGTTGTAATTTGTACCACCATGGAGAAGAAAAAGGAAAAAAAAAGAAAAGGTTATAATATACTGAGTGAGAGTGGTAGTCTATAATTCTTGAAACCTCTGCAAAAACACAGTTGACCGCAATTTGAGGATGATGATACAACTACAAGAGAGTGGAATCTTCAAACTTTTTGTTTTCTGAGTGTTTGTGATAATTTTTTTTGGCAGTTGTTGTTTGAACTTGCAGGTGGAGTTTGTTAATACACACAGCCAGAGATTTTTTGTTTGTTTGGAGTCTTTAAGTTCCAGAGAGGCTTGTTTTTTTACCTATTCTGTGTGTTGTTACTTTTGAATATCAAGAAGAAACCGGCTTTTTTTGGATAGTACAACAATGGTAATGTATAACTTCCTTGAATGAAGATTACATTGATGGAAGAAACTATTATAACTTCCTTTGCACATTCTATTGCATCGATTCTTCTCTTTCGCTCGATCTCTCTGAATGAGTTATGACTTTTGTTTGCCGAGTGTAAACACTTTGCTGCATGTTCTCAGTGTCTTTGAGCTGCAATGGATTTCACAAATCACAATGATGGTGAAGTTTCTATCCTTTCACTCTTACTTGAAGACTTGTTATTGTTCTCAGTGCCTTTGGCATCTCTGATTGAGTTTGTGCATGTTTTGAAGTTAACCGTGGAAATGTTGCTGTTAGTAACCAAATAAGCTGTTTTTAGCATCATTTAGTTTCGATCTATAAACAGAAGCTAATTGTTTTTTACAGTTTACTCCTTACCTTTTTTAAAGATATAGGTATCAATTGTTCAACGAGTCAAAAAAAGTTTCTTACTCATGTTTACTTGAATTTGACGGAACAAAGGAAAGAGAGGAAGTGAACGAGTCCAAAAGATGCTGATCTCTGATTTGTCCAACCAATCAAATCAAGTGAAGTTTCAAAAACATTCACAAAGCTAGCTCTCTATAGCTCTTACCTTTTGAGCAATGATCAGAACTTGACACTAATGGTCCACATACAACGTCATGAGATCATTCCAAAGCCTCCCCCATGATGAGAGCTTAAAGACTAATCCTCCTCATAATGTACTTACTCTTGAATTGCCATTCTCTTCGGCACATTGGACAATGTCACAATGAGCTTGACTCGTCTGCAAATTCACCCATTCAATATTCAGTGAAGATGAAACGCGTGGTTGCAAGCTCCCCAAACTGCCCTAACACCAAAGCAACAAGGTATTAGACACGCAGTTGTGTTTTATCTTTTTTTTTTCATTACCATAAGTAAATAGCAATGTTCTAGTAAGTGTGGGAGAGAGAGTGTGTATCTTAAGTAACATATATAAAAGTGACGACATGAAAGCAGAGAACTTTACTTAGAGGGCAGTCATCTCCAGGAATTTTGCAATCAGGACAACAACCATCAAAAGCCCTCCGACATATCCCACATGTTTCATCTTGAGCATCCCATGCCCGTGAAGCAACAGCATGCCATCTGTGTGACTGTGTCCAGAGAGAAACAATCAGTTAAACGATTTGCAACTCTGCATTTGTAAGAGCTCATTTGGTGGAGCAGAGATTGTATCAGAGATTTAAGATAATACATATGGTAAAGGGACGAGGAACTTGCTCTGTTTCTATGGCTATAAAGGACATTAGTAGAATAATCAGTTCCACACAAAAATGTTATAAATGTTATAAGCCTAAAGAGTAATAAATGAAGTCTTACCTAAAGAGTAAAAAAAATGTTATAAGCCTAAAGAGTAAATAAATGAAGACTTACCTAGTAGTACTATTGAATTGTTTTCCACTAATAATAAAACTCAACTAGTGCATTTCACAACCAAAAGCCACAAATCATGAGATTTTTGTTAGCAGTCTCGATCTTAGCACCCTGAAATGTTATATTCTGCAATTCTTGATCCTTATTACCTATACGAATGAAACAATTCATTACACTTAGCAATCGAGACAGAGCAGATCAGCAGATACCCATAAGATATGAATTTTTTTTTTTGTGGCCACTATTTAGGGTTTCCAGGAAACGTGTGTTAATTGGTAGACTGGATTTGAGGGTTTTGTATATTTTTTTTGGGGTTTTTTTTACTTAATACTTCTTACAAAAAAAATTACAAAGTAAACCAAAATTATCTTTGTTTGACTTTGAGTAATCTGACCATATACGAAATTATATTGGGCTTAATACCCACGTTTTAGGCCCATTAGCAATTTCTTTGTTTCATCTGTAGCTTAAAAGAAGTCGCCGTTTGTGTATTATCAATTTGCACTACGTGGAGTTTTTACGTACAGTAAACGACACGCGTTCTTGTAGAAAAACGAGGAAACAACAATACCAGACCAGACCTGTTTTTGTTTTGTGGAATTAGCAAATTTGTTTTCTCGATCGCGACCAGTGACCGGAACAAAGTAGAGAAGAGTGATTCTTCGCTTCGATTCAAAGACAAGTTCTTTTATTCCCTAAGATCGAAGAAATCTGATTTACGTAAGCTGAAATTTCTATAGGAATCGGAGGAGAATGGACAACAAAAACGTCGTCGTTTGCGACAACGGCACCGGCGTAATCGTCTTCTCTCCTTTATATATCTTCTTTCCGTTGTTCAGACTCCGATCCTTAGTTGAAACTTATCAATCATTCCATATCTTATCTGGGTTACGTTAAAAATCTCACCTTTGCTTCTTTTCTGGGCTTGTTTAGGATCTAGTTGTCTTAAAGTTGAACATTTGAAAACTCTCATGTCTTAGGAATGTATAAGATCGTATTTTTATTGATATGTGGCTAGTTTATGTTTATGAATCTCTAATGTGAGATTGTTTTGTTTGCTGGCAAATTTTGTCAGTATGTAAAATGTGGATTTGCTGGAGAAAATTTCCCAACTTCTGTTTTCCCCTGTGTCGTGGGAAGGCCTTTGCTTCGGTATGAAGAATCACTCATGGAGCAGCAAGTCAAGGTTTGTTTATATATATATATATGTTAGTTATAAATCAGCCAAATCAGATCTTTAGTTACATAACATTTGATATCATTTTTGACTGAGGTGATATGTGTAGTTTGATTTCATCTATGTTTGGTTTTGTTTCATCTTAGGATATAGTTGTTGGGGAGACTTGCGCTGAGCTTCGGCATCAGTTGGATATAAATTATCCTGTCCACAACGGTATTGTGCAGAATTGGGATGATATGGAACATGTTTGGAATCACGCTTTCTATAACGAACTGAAAGTAATTTTCTTCTCCTGCTTCTTCTGGCGATTTTGTTTTCTTCATATCTATTTTTTTGGTTCCATGTTTCTTGACTTACTCTTAAACCCTATTGTGTGATTAAACAAACAGATCAATCCATCAGATTGTAAGATATTGCTCACGGATCCACCTCTTAATCCCTCAAAGAATCGTGAAAAAATGGTACGGTTATGTCACGTCTTTGGTTGAGAAAATCGAAAGTTGCTTTGATGGTTGTTGTAGTGATGACTTGTTTGTGTTGTAAAACAGATCGAGACAATGTTTGAGAAATACAATTTCGCTGGCGTTTTCATTCAAACCCAAGCCGTTTTAACTCTGTATGCTCAAGGTGCTTATGGAGATTATTGAAGGTTTAAATTTTCTTTCGTGTGTTTATATAGACAGTCACCTGTTAAAAGGGGTTTTGCGCACTTCTTTGATATTTTTCTTCCTGTGTTGAACTATCGGTTTCAGGTTTGCTAACTGGTTTGGTTATTGATTCTGGTGATGGTGTTACTCATGTGGTAAGCTACAAACACTATAATATTTGAGATCGAGTTTCGCTAATAGAGCACTTAACAGTCTTCGGCTCACATCTTAGGTTCCTGTGGTTGACGGCTACTCGTTCCCTCATCTTACAAAAAGAATGAATGTAGCTGGTAGACACATAACAGCGTATCTCGTTGATCTACTTTCTCGACGAGGGTGAGAAACTCATTCATATACTCACATGTTGAAGCTTAAGTAACATTTTGTTGATATTTTGAGATGTTTTATCTAATTAAAAATTGCTTGTTGAACAGATACGCGATGAATAAGACTGCTGACTTTGAGACAGTTAGAGAAATTAAAGAGAAGCTCTGCTATATAAGGCATGCAAAGACCTCTTCAATGATTCACTCTAATATCTGAGTAGTAATGCATTACAAGACGAGGGAATAAACTATTTGTTTTGGCTTTGTTTGCAGCTATGATTACAAGAGAGAGTCTCAACTTGGGCTTGAGACAACCATCCTTGTTAAGAACTATACTGTAAGTTGTCTATTCTATGAACCTGTCAGGAGTGGTAATTTTTAAAATTTCTAGGGCAACTAGAGGAAAGAAACAGAAACTAGTGTAGGTTAAGCTTATTCGAATCTAAACTCATGATCAGAACCAAATAAGATAGAAAATTCTCATCAAACTTGAGTCCGTAAAGAAAGTTAAAGATTCTTGCCATCTTTTTTTTTAGTATTATTATTATCCTTTTGTTTTCATGGCATCTCGTTTGTTTTTTAGTGCTCTGTCATCCGATAGTCGATAAAGTTTCGTACTTTACCAATTGCAGCCTCAAAAATGATACTATCGTCTTTCCGGACTACTGATCTGTTGTGTTTTTTGTACTGTGATTAGCTTCCAGATGGGAGGGTCATCAAGGTTGGCACGGAAAGATTCCAAGCACCTGAAGCGCTTTTTACACCTGTAAACCTCAATTTTCTTCCTTTGCTAATATTCTCATGTTGAATATGTTCAACCCTCCAAGAATCTCGAGGCTTATCTCAGAACGAAATCTTTTTTTTCAGGAACTCATTGATGTTGAAGGTGATGGAATGGCAGACATGGTGTTCCGCTGTATTCAAGAAATGGATATTGATAACCGCATGATGGTATGTTTGCTTACACTTGCTTAGTATTTCAGAAGAATGATCCAAAACAAATCATTATAGATTGCTTAAACCATTTAATCTTTTTTTTTTCACAGCTCTACCAACACATAGTTTTAAGCGGAGGAAGCACCATGTACCCAGGATTACCTAGCCGGTTCGTATATATATTTCTTTTTCAAGCTTCATGGTTTTATGTTGTAATCTCTTCTGTGCTCTGTTGTTTTTGTTTCAGTCTTGAGAAAGAAATCCAGGATCGGTACCTCCATACAGTTCTTAAAGGAAACAAAGATGGCTTGAAGGTAAAAAATATCCTAATAACTTCCGGTTTCTTTGTTATTCATTATCTCTTAGGGTTTAACATTTAATTCCGGTTTCTTTTATCAATCAGAAACTCAGATTGCGAATCGAAGATCCACCGAGAAGGAAACACATGGTATACCTCGGAGGTGCTGTTCTTGCAGGAATCATGAAGGTAAACAAAAGAAAGAGTTCAATGCTTTTTCTCTTTTTTTCAACAGTCTTTGAAATGATTTGATGTTAAGAGAAATTGGATTCTGTCAACTGGTTAATGTTGCAGGACGCACCAGAGTTCTGGATCAATAGGGAGGACTATATGGAAGAAGGGATCAATTGTTTAAACAAGATGGGACAAGCTTAAAACTTTTTTAAATCAAAACTCCAAGCTGTTCTTTCTTTTTTCTTCTACAGTCTGGATAATTTAGTTGCATTATTTGTGAAAAATCCGGAATATACAATTTGATTTAATTATATTCTGTCTTTTAACATGTCAGTACTTTAGGTTTCAAAGTTAGAGTGCTTTTGGTTAATGAGGGATCCACAATTCGATCTTCAATAATCAAATTAACGTTGTAGAAAACGTCCTTTGTGCTCTGTTTTATGTTTTAACTACTAACAATAACAGATAGAGACATGATGATACATAAGAATTTATAGAAATCCAACCCAACAGCTTCCAACATCATCATAAGCAGCAAAACAAAACAAAAACAAAACAAAAAAACCACACAAAAGTGGAGATCCCCATCGGATCCTACGACACTCACTATAAGATAGATTAACACACAAGGTAACTGTATCGGCGATACAAAACTTGGAAAAAAAAACCCTGATTATTTTCATCGTCTTGCTCTCTAAGAAGATCCAAAACCTCTGCTGCAGGGTTATGTATCAACACTTTCTTCATCTTCCGATTCGTATTCGTCGTACTCAGATTCGATTAAGGGCGGAAAATATTCAATTTCGGGTTCAATCTTCTTGCCCAAGATATGGCACAAAACCCAATCAGAATGTGAAACTGCTGGTGGGAGTATTATTTCATCCAAGAACCAATCATATTCTCCTTCTTCTTCTTGTTTCTCGAGGAGAGTAAAGCGACGTCTGGTAGCAACAACTAGTCTCCGATTCTTGGGATCTAACACATTGGTCTCTTCTCCGGTTGGTGTCCAGAGGTTACTACTAGTAACTTGGTTACGACGTCTTCTACAGAAGTAATACCAATGCTCTTCTCTTGGATAGCCTGGCAAATCACGAAGGCGTCTTGAGAAGATATCGTGGCAATCTCCAGGCACCCTAGGAGCTTCTATGCTCTGTCCCAAAACTTTTTTCTTCAAAAAGATATTTGCCATCTCAAACTTTGTAGGACGAAACACGACTCCTATAGGCAGAGGTCTGTTTATTATTGGCTCCATTCTCTTCTCGGCAATGAAACAAAGATCAAAAGGTCGAAACTGTGTGAATCAAAGAAACAAAGAAAAAAACAAAAAGATTACGCCTGGACGTGAATCAGAGAAGAATGGCTTATACGAACGTAACTAGAACTCTAGAAAAACACAGAACAATGTTTGTTATTTGATCGGATATTGAATAAAAAAAACTTGTTCACTTGCGCTACTATTTATAGATTTACCTCTTAATCATCATATCCTAGTATGATTCTGACAATAATAAATCATATCCTATTTATAGATTTATACTTCTTATTCATATCCTAGTATGATTCTGACAATAATAATAAACCATATCCTAGAATAAGGAAATAACGAAAACTATACTAGAGACTTGTTGTTTTCTATATCTTAATGTAAGTTCTAGAATATTTCCATCTTTTACGAGGCCATTTATAATTACATTGTTTCATTTTATATAAAAATCATTTTGTTTCCTTCAAAATAACTTATTTGATAAACATTTAAACAACAAATCAACTTGGGGAAACAATTCGATATCTTCAATAATCAAACACTGTAGAAAACGTATATACATTAGATAACAACCTGCACTAATGTGCGGGATAAATCTTCCTCGTAAAATTAAGATTATGAGTAATGTTATTTTTGTGATCTAAAATTTGTTACTGTAAAAATATATATAAACCCGTGAAAATATGTTTAGATCAAACTAATATATATATCAACTAAATCTTTGTATAACCCGCTCTTTCTTCAACCTATGCAAGATTTTTTTTTTTAAAAAATCTTTATTTTATGTTAGTATGTTTCACCCGTGAAATATTATACCAATAATATTAAATAAGTCAATTCCCTATAATAATGATTATTGTGATAATTTTATTTTAGAAACTTTAAATATGTGAATAGTAATCATTTTTTTAATATATGAATAAATTCCACTTTTGAAAATGTTATAGATCTAATGATTTTATATTTAGATAATTAAATATGTTATAAAATGATTAAAATAAATTTAAAAATTGAAATGTTTGTTTTTTAATTAATTGTAAAGGAATATTCCTTAATCATTCGATAACAATTATGTGTAAATATCCATAAAAATGAGGACAATAAATTCATTGTTGTCTCGAGCTTTCTAACGACGACAGATCAGCATTTTCTTGAGAATGCTTATCTATTAATATATAGGGGAAATATGTTATAAAATGATTAAAATAAATTTAAAAATTGAAATGTTTGATTTTTTAATTAATTGTAAAGGAATATTCCTTAATCATTCAATAGCAATTATGTGTAAATATCCATAAAAATGAGGACAATAAATTCATTGTTGTCTCGAGCTCTCTAACGACGACACATCAGCATTTTCTTGAGAATGCTTATCTAAAGGCTATATTTAAGAGAGCATAACAAATACTATTACATCCGTTTTAAAATGATCCAAATCTTCTTTGTGTTGTTGTACTAATCTCTACGAGTAAACCTTGTAGTCTTTCTTTAGCTTGAATGATGATCGTCCTTGTTGATGTTGATATCGGTCACAATTAGATATTTATACTTCGGTAAAAAGAGGTCGACTCTTTCTTATTTAACTTAGATAAAAATCCGGATTACAACGGTAGTTAACAGAACGAGTGACAGAGAATTGAAATAGACGGGTTCACGACTCGTCGATTTACGTTTCGACGAGTTGTTACTGCTAATAGCTAATGATTTCTGTAGCGTTTTTCTGATCCCCTCGATTAAGCGCCGTACGTTGTTATCTATAGGAAACTGTGTCGGTTCGTTACTTTAAAAGACTGAAATACTCTTCTCTTCCTCCAAATACTTATTTGGGCCTCAGAGGATTCTCTTGGGCCGGACTCATTGTTAGGAAACAGTCCTCAGCCCTCCGATAGCGCGATAGAACCCATCAAGAATATGCCAAATACAATGCATATCTGAAAGAATTAAATAACAATTATATATCCTTAGAAACTCAACCACAAACTTCAATCAGCCAAAACACGGTCTTAAAAGCAAAAGCAAATACAAGAAAATGTTTATCTTGTGTTGTGTTGTGTTGCTACTTGGTTTGTATATTTAAGCCATATTACGCAAGGAAGTTTTTTTGCCAAAAGAAAGACTAATTGATCCAATTTGGATCAAGGTACTTAAATCAACCCAAAAACACTGATCCGGATCCGAATAGTTGGAGCTCGGATTTGGATTAATATATTCAGGATATCCAATTTGGTGGACCCAAAAACACTAATCCGGATTATCCAATCTATTTCCACTTCAATACCCATCGTACGTTGGCATTTTAGTTTGTTTACATCCTCTGTTCATGTTTTACATTGTGTGAACTGAAATTATTCCTCATCTTATTTATCTTCATACTAATAGTTTAAAACAGATTTGGCGGACACAGAAAATACAAATCTTGTGTAGTAACCAAAGCTAAATGTAGACAACATACGAAAGATTCATATCTCTGAGTAGAAAGTAAACAGAGTCGATACCAGATGAAAGATAAGTTCTGTAGTTTTTAAAACCCTATTTCTTGCCACACAAGTCAAGATTCCTCTTGAATGGTCTGAAGTTCAAAGCATTGAATCCATAAACACAGGAATTAGAACGTTTAGACTTAAACACAACCTGATCCGTCGTGGTTCTATAACCAGGAATGTTGCAAGAAGAATCCGAGAAGCTTTTTCTTCCGACCAAACTCGCTTGACAAGAACTTGCGAGACTGTCTACGTCGGCACAGTCTAGAGAAGTTATGGCTACCTGGTACAGTCCGAATTCGTTGGTGGTTCTGTTTGCAGAGAATGCTATAATTTCACTCGTTGTTGACGAAGCTGCTTTGAATCTGCAGATAACTCCCACTTCCACACCTGTGTCAAGAAACGTTAGAAACATATATAGCTTTTTTGAAGAGCATTAATTAGTTAAAGAGATCTTCTTGCTGAGGTTTTATGTTTTTTTTTTGAATTACCGGACATGAAGTAACTGTGTTTGGAGAAACTGTTGTTGGAGCAGACATCGCAGTAAACAAAACCCATAATAGTGATTTCTGCAGCTGGTTTTGGTTTTGGTGATGAATCTTTTGGAGACGTAGAGTTTACGAGCAGAAATTGCAGAAGAATCAAGGAAAACATTATCAGTGATTTCTTCTTCATCTTTGACCACAACAAGTTTCAGGTTTGGTTTGTTTGTTTATGTGGTTGATCTAAGTAGTGGACAATATGTGTGTGGAGAAAGAAGAAACAAATAGTTTTCAGATAAGAGAAGAGATGGATACAACTCTACTGAAATAGCATCAAAGTTTCTTTTTATATATAGCGAGTGTTATACTTATACAAACGTGTCTATCAACAATAGGTTGGAAACTAAACGGTCTGAAAAATAACTTATGATTATCTAAACTAATAAGTAAATAAGTTTATAATATGATGTTTATGTAGCAATTAGCAAATGGATTGGATATCTGAATTTCGGATCGAACCAAAGTAAATAGTTATACTGAATCGAAGCAGGTATAATGGGATGATTTGTCTAGCCCTACAAGACAATCAGAGAGAAAGTGATGGGAGAACAAAGAAAGGCGCATTTGGAGTGAAGATTATAAATGAGAAGAGGTGAATAGAATTAAATGACAGAAGCAGAGAAGATAGTGGAGAGACACTCAGTGAAAGTGAATGTTATAAATGAGGGAATTAAGTGGGAGATAGTGTAGGGGACAGTGACTAGTTAGGTGCGAGGACATTTATTGAGATCTCATGCTCTGTGTTTCTTTTTGTGGGTTTCAGTTTTGTAAACCTACATCCCAAAAAAGAGGCTTTTTGGAAGTGGAAAGTGATGAGAAAGGAAATGCCACTTCTGTCTTTTTATTATGTATGGACCATATAGTACATATGAAAGATGAAAGTGTTTGCAACTAAAGAACCACAAATTGTGAACGTTTTGTACTGTTTTTTTCCGGTAAGTGATGGACCGATCACTGAATAGATATCAAGGTGTTTGGATACAGTTTTGGGCGGGTCCTGATAGAGGAAAGACAGGTCTAAGGTGTACTAAAGATTAACAGAACCATACAAGATATGTTTACAAAGATACTAGAATAGTAGAATTAGTTCATGGAAACAAAATAGAAGACAAAACTCTTATCTTTATAATGGATGCTCCAAACAAGAGTTTTTTTCTTCAGAACAAAAGATAACAACTCTAATAGACCAGCTTTATAATGCCATTGATGATGCTTTTTTTGAACTTGTGATGAATATATAGAATATGAAGCGCGAAAATGGTAGTTCAAGTTTTTAGGGTCTTCTAGCAAAACCACAGAGAAGCAAAGCTTAACTCTTTCAGATTTTTAGATTTGGGACTTGTTGTTTTACTCACATGATGGTACATGAGCAAAAGCTTCTCTGTGGGGCTTCCTCTTCGATTTTTTTCTCTGTAAGAGAAGAAAAACAAGATGTAAGGCTCAAGAAAACTCTTCCACAAACAAGATTAGATAAGAACAAAAATGTGTGTAAAAAGAACAATACCTGGTCTTGCTTTCGTTGGAGACGGTTGCACAACAACATGCATTGTAATGACGGATTTAGGGAGATCTTCAAATGGAGCTTTACACTGTGCAACAGTTTTACCATTCTCCAAAATCTTACCAGCATTTATCAACTTGATGTCACTAGCTGATTTTGGCACAATCTTCTTGTCTACAGACATCACATTCAATCAACACCCAAATTTGATTAGTTAATAAGTTACAATGGGGGATGGAAAAAAAAAATAAGTTACAATGGGGAAACAAATGTGACAAATGAAAGATTTTGTTGAAAGCATAAGAGTAAGAATGTGAAATTGTGCTAAAAAGAATCAGAACCGTATTGGTCCCTATAGTGTCTAAATATATGTTCTGTAGTTTAAGACAAGTGATTAGTAATAGAATAAGACCAATACAAATGCCTTTTGTCTGAGCTGATCTTTGTCTATCAAGCCACAGGCGTAGAAACTATTAAAACAGAGATCACAAGCTCGAGTAACCTTTTTAAAAGAGCAATAGGTAACTTCCTTCTTATATTTCTAGTTTAAGACAAATGATTAGTAATTCGATCAGATCCTATGATAAGCCTATGACTTGTGTCTGAACTTTGTCTATCAAGGCACAAGTGAAGAAACTGAAAAATGGCTGAAGCTAACGTTCTAAAGCCAAAATCCACAAGTGCATTTAGTAGTTAGTATCACACTTTAACTTCTTCACGGATTAGTGGAAAAAGCAAACCAAAAGACTCTGCTAAGTGCTCACCTTTAGGCCACTCGGAGACAATTCTCTCCTTTAGCATTGAGACTGTAGCAGTTGGAGAATACTGAAAGGGTCCAACATCTGAACCGTCATATAACCGGAATTTAAGTTCAACCAAATCTTCCTCCGGCATTTGATTTCTCTCTTTCTCCCACAATATAACTCTTACCAGGAGGAAGCAACCCAAAATGAGACCTATAAGCACAGCAAGATTCTCAAAGTTACAAAAGATCAATAATTGAATTTCAGTTATTATAGAAATCAAGAACTTGGACCAAATAACAAGAATATTTAGAGAAGAACAGTGAGAAGAGAACAGTCAAAAATTTGAAGGATCAAATAGACTATAGTCAAAATCAAGAACTTGGACCAAAGGAACTAGAAGGACAAGAAGAATAGAAGATTGTGACAAATAAAAGAAAAATCAAAACTTGGAACTCATATCAGCGACCTAAGCTCCTAAAAACCATCAGAAAAAGCTAACAAAAGACACAAATGTTACCTGAAACGAGACACGCAAATCCAAATGTCCAAGTCTGTTTTTTTATCTGGGTTTGCTGCTAAGGTTCGCTTCTTGGGAGAGGGGAGAACCAAGAAGTAGGAGAAAAACCACAAAAAAAAGGGGTTGTGACCTAATCTTGAAGTTATGCTTATGAGAATACAGCTATCTGCCTCTCTGCATCTCTCAAAAATTTTCTGATATATCTTTCTTTAGGATTGCCGCGTTACAGGGAATCCCTGACGAGTAGAGTAATAGGATAAAAAGACAAGAAAAATGTGGAAAAGTATCATTCTTTATTAGTCAAAAGGCAAACCATTGTCGGCGTTTTGACCATAAGACTTTAAAACTTGGTCCAATCTGACCTCCAGTCCATGTAAATTTCAGAGAGAAGAAACTATGGAATCTTCCCACAGTAAAAGTAAAAGAAGAGGTTTTTGTTTTTTTCCCACAGTATAAAAGTAAAAGAATGTTTACAGAAGCCTTTTAATTTAGGCGTCCGCACAATTAGGAAAGCATACACAGCACATTTTAAGAACATAAAATCCTAATCGCCCATCAAAACTATATGTAACAACAAAAAACCAAATAAAAAAGGAGCTCTTTGCTATATGAACGAGCCCCCTAGAAACAGATTTACTCTACTGCCGGGTAACAGGTGTCATAGGCACTGATGAGTTGTTGACCCCATAGAAACCATCTTGTCCTTGAAACTTCTGGTATGAATTATCGGATGGAGCAGAGGTTGTTGTTGAGAGTGGAGTAAGCCCAGGAACCCAAGGACCTTGTTGTTGTTGTTGCGGTTGTGTGGTTGCAGAAGTGGTTGCTATGGTGTAGTTGAATGGTGTTTGGTTTACAGGCCCGGGAGGCTGTAAGGGCTGCAAGAACTGAGGTTGAAGCTGGAACGATGGTGGTGGTGGCAGTGAAAGTGGTGGTGGGGGCGTGCTGGAGGATGTCGTTGCAGCATTCTGTTGGTGCTGCGGGAGATAGGACTGGTCATGGTTTTGAAGCTTGGGTCTTTTCTCTGATGGGTAATCGACGGATGACGGAGATTCTGTAACAGCAGGTGGGTTGTTATTTCCGATGATGCCTTCAGAGGCTAATGAGGAGAGAACATAGGAGAGCATCTCTGCTGAGGAAGTTGATGCAGTTAGCTTAGCTACTACTGCGGCTGCTGCAGTTTTTCTTGGGTCTTCAACTGATTGAGTTGGGTTTGAAGCAAACATGACCGGAGCAGATTGTTCCACATCACTGTGTGTGAAGTTTTGCGGTGCTGCTGCAGCAGAGGAACTTTTGATGGCTTCTTTTGATTCTTCTTCTTCTGTAGCAGGGGCAGGAGGCTGTGAACTACCGCCATGGTCTAGAAGCTGTCTGCAGAGATTACCAGTCCGGTCTGATTGAAACCGAGCAATCTGAAATCATAGCACAATGGATATCACTTAACTAAATAGCATCAAGATATGGCAACTTTTTGTTTGGAAAAAACAACCAAGAAGACCCCTATTTAAAGTTGGGTCTATCTTCCTCGACCTAACTCACTAAACCAGCTCGAAAACTAGACAAATGTGTCTCGAAAAGTATTGCTATAAGGTTGTCACGTTTGTGTGAATTGAAATGTATATAGTGTGTGAAGTGTGGAGATAACATTTGTTAGTACGAATACAAACCTGAAGGTGGTTACGAACTTGCTCCAGCTTGAGTTCCTGGACAAAATAAATAAAGGTGAGGTTATATGGCAGGAGTACTCAAAGATAATTTTTTCTAAGCAGTTGAACAAATGGAAACCTGTTCTTGTAAAGCCTCTCTCAGAAGAGAGATAAGACTTGTTCTGGATGTCTCCATTGTCCCTAACTGTTCGATGCAGTCTCTCAGTATGGCATGTTGTCCCTGCACCTCCTTTACTACAGCGGGCCCAGAGGTGTGTCCTGTTTAAGGCAACACTTAATAAGTAAGATACTGAAACGTTGATAAGGGGATGCTTGAACAAGAACTGGATTTTCTCTATCCTAGAAGTGAAGAAGTATAACGTATCAACAAACAGTAAATATATATATATAGACCAGTTCAACAAATCAGAAATTTTTTCGGGATCCAAAATTAACCAGCAAATATATATTCTGATTGGGTATTGGGGACTTATAAATTTGTAGATTCTCTTCCTAATGGTGAGAGTAAGTTCTCTCACCATTAAATGCTATGACACAAATGGTAACAGCCACCAGGTGAAAAATTTATATGGAAACACAAGAGAGGAACATGATGAAATTAAGGATCCAAATGTGGTGGTTCTTTTAAGATCACATATAGACCAAATACTAAATTGCTAAGCGACTTTAAAGATCACAAATCTAATACAAAAAGAGTGTGGTAAAACAGATACCAAATAAATTGAGTTGTTAGAACAAGCGCATGTAGAAATCTAAAGCTGTGTGGCTTGTCACTTGATAAGAAAAAACATATATCAATATATTTGCAGCAATGTAGCAGCCAGTGGACAGTGATACCTGAACTAAGATCTCTCTCAATCTCTTGTGTTGCTTTCTCAAGGTAACTAGAAGCATTAGTACATTTTCCAACAATAGCATCCTCATCAACGTGAACGCCGTGAAGAACTTCAACAGCAGACACTACTTTCTCCAGTGTAGATCCATTTGCCTGTCTCTGTTGAACAGACTGCAACAATAACAAAGTTAATCATGTTGCTATCATGGAAGAACTCCAAAGTAGAAATGATCACATAACAGTGGACCTAATTGACAAATGACGGTAAGAAAATGTTTATATATAAACTCTGACTTACAAGCTTAAGGGGCACAAGAGTTCCGTTTCTGGTTCCAATTTCAGGCTGTCTTCCCAGAAGTTCTTCTTTGAGAATTTGTCCACGGGATCCAAAGACTTTCCTTTCTTCCCATATATTAACCTTGAAGAGAGATTACGATAATTAGCAATGCAGTTCTCATGTCAAAGTCCTAAAATCATTTCAATAACTGAATTCAGAAAAACAAATGGTAGATAAAAAGTTGGCTTCACGTACCAATCGACGTGCAGATTTTCTTCCAAAGTCATCACCATTTTCAATCACATCACGAAGAGCCTCAGGGAGTACTTTCCAGAACTCACCTACAAACTCAGAACCCTTTCGCCTACTATTTTGCAAGATATCATTCGCGAGGTGCAAGTACGCCACACGTTGATCACGCGGGGCACAGTGAAACTGTCTACCCCATGTTTCTACAACATGTTTCGCCTTGTTCATGTGAAAGATACACCAATGTGATAAAGCTGTATACTGTCAAGGAAGAGATACACAACATAATAGGATACAAGACATAAAACATGTAACTAAGCAAAGGGGAACTATTTTACATTAAACGGAGAGTTCAGAATTATATATGTTCCACTGCTATCACACACCAAATCCAAAATCAGTATAAACTGTGAGAATTTAGAGGAAATCCTGGCGAAAATAAACAATAATTTGCTTGACAAGAACATACCAAAACTTCCATCTTATACCATTATTACTCTCATTAAGAAGATACTACTTACGAAAATTACAACCAAATCTAGAATAAGAGAAACAGATATATAAAAAACAAGTAGAAACAAAAGAGGATACTCTCAATGCTTGCTTGCGTATTGTTGAGCTTGGCAAGCTTCTCAACTAATATCTGAGCGTTAAATGAACTACCCATTGTTTCAACAACACCAGCTCAAAAAACCAGTGCACCCCTTCACAAATTTAGAGACAAACAACACAAGAAAACAAGTCAAAACCCTAGAGTCATCATCAATCGAAGCAATGGAAAAGAAAACAAAAAAAAAAAAAAGGTCAAAACTTTGATTAGTATTAGAAAATATTGAGAATCACAAAGTGAAAATACGATTCATTAGCCAATAAATTCCGGAAAAAAAAGCTATAATTTTTTCTACTGCACAAGCACAAATAATTTCCATAAGACTAAGCGAGAACTAGTCAAAAAAAAACCACAAGGAAGTGCATAAACAAGACAAGGTCATCGCTTTAGACATCAACACTTGTATAAACCCTAATTTACGAGAGATAACAAAGAGACTAATTTCAATAGAAAGCAAAAAAACAAACGAGCGTGAAGAGGAGTTAAAATTACAGAGAGAAGCAATCACAAGTAGAAGATTGTTGCGATGAGTCTATAACATTAAGCAAGCAGTGAAGGAGCCAACGATTGATATAGAAAAATCCCGATTAACAAAAACGGCGCCGTTCTCCGGTAATGTCTCCAAAAACCTGCCGGAGAAGTTTTTTGCAGTTTTGGGAAATTTCGGAAGTAATGTTCGTCGTCGTTAGATGTGGATGAACCACCGGGAGATTATTATATTCTTTTTATGGGTCTAGGTCTCGTTATTGGGCCCAAACTCAGATGTTTCACAAAACGACGCCTTATGAAGTTGATGGGCCTTTAATTAATATAAATAAGTCCAGTTTGTAACAAAACGACGTCGGAGGAGGTTTATAGGCTTTTCTAATCTTAAAAGTTCATACTACGTATGTAGTGTCTGAGAACTAGATTATGGATATAGTTGATTTCATCTTATTATCAAACCGTTAAACAAGATTTTGAAAATAATACATATCCAAAAGAAAAGTAAAATTTTATTCTTTTAAAAATATATATACAAATGCATTGACTTCATTAACATGCTAAAGTTGCAATAATGGTTTTTATGATGTAGAAAAAAGCATGTTGATGGTTGTTGTTAAAAGATAAAGAGATTTTTGGTCTATGTTTTGCATTTTTCCAAAACCTCTTGGAGAAATTAAAAATTTTAAGCTTTATTTAATTTTATCTTAATGAAAAATTGCTGTCTAATTTGGAATACATCATAACGATGTTTATATTTTTTTTTTGTAATTTTGTTGCACAATATTTTAATGGTTTTAAGGATCTAGGAATTTTTTTTGTTCTTGATAAAACTATATAATCATTGTTACGGAATCTTTAAAATCGATTGTCATCGAGATATCTTACTTGAAATATTTTATTTTAAAATTCGGTAGGAAAAATCATACTTGTGTAAATATTCATCAGTAGTATTATATCTTCTTACTGTTATAATTTCTTTCATCTTTTCGCTGGTTCTAGCGAATATAAACTGAATTACACATGATTTCGTTCTTTTGTCATAATTGTATTCTCATTTTAAGGTTTGAATGAAAATAATATCTCCTCTTGATTTGTTTGTGTAATGTAATCCAAACAGGATAACGTTTTTGTAGAAATTGTGTATGGAACAGGGCCAGCGTAAGTTTTCTGGTACCAAATTTTATTTATATATATATTTCAGAGGTTTTATTTGTAGATTTTAGAAATTTGGGGATTTGTTTGTCAAAATATTAAAACATTAAAAAACTTAAAAATTTATATATTTTTTTTATAAATAATTTGACCTGGTGCAAAAGCACCTCTTGCACCTCCCTATCGTCGGGCCTGGTATGGAATAATCTTTGTAAAAATGATTAAGATCTTGGACCCCAAATCAAAAAAAGAAAACTCATGTTATAATTGTTTCAGGGATAAGTGTTCAACGTCAGAAACATCAATTCGTTTACTTGTTATTGTGATGTTTTCACTATGTTCATTTTTTGTTTCCCCAATGAATTTTAAAACACAAAACCAAGTGTATTTTGTAGTAAATTCTCTAATTAATATTTTTGATTATGGTTATTGGTAGTTAAGTGTAAGGAATAAGTAAGCTTTTGTTACAAAGAATGTACTAGGTGATACCCCGTGCTACAACAAGGGATTATATATTTTGTTAGTTAGTTTTTTTTGTAATTTGCATTTTTGTAATGTAGTTTTTTATTTTGACTTATTTTATTTGTTTATATAATGTTTATTTGTATAATTGGGGTTATACAGTAAATTAGAAATCCTAATAGAGTAAGTAGTTTGTAGAATGTAGCTTTTCACGAAAACAGACACACCGCAATATTGGATAGTAGTTTTGTAAGAAAATAGACACTCTGCAATATCGGATAGTAGTTTTGTAAAAAGATAGACACACTGCAATATCGGATAGTAGTTTTGTAAGAGAATGAGTTTTTCTTTATTTTGGTTTGTCGTCAAAAGAGGAGAAGTTGCTTGTTAAATTTTAGTCTGAGATATTTCAATGGTTAAAAAACTATTGTATTTATAATGAGATTAGGTATATTTAGGTTATTATTTAGAAGTTAATATTTGATATATTAAATATACTCAAATATAGAACCAAATTAAACTGTTAAATTAGGATACCTGATAAATCAAGCTTCCTGCTCATTTGTACTCAAAACATATTAGTCATATATTTATAGTGATTATCAACCATATTCCAAAATATTTAGTCGATGTGGGATATACAATACACCTTTTCTATAAATTAGTTTACAACTTTACATATATATAATTTCTGCGTTTTTTATTCTTTCCATCTATACTAATCATAATTAATTACTATAATTTCATTAAGGAAATATTGAAAATCTAAACTAAATGATGATTTGTTTTATTTAATTGTATTATGTTGATTTGTTGTTTCCGTAAATATCTCACAATATAAAAGCAAATCAAATTAGTTTACATATATATATACAATTTCGTATTTAATCTATTGATTATTTTGGAAACAACAAAGTCACAATTGATAAGTATTAAATATTTCTCATTATTATTAATATTCATAATAATTATAGGGGTTAAATATGATATTACTGAAGCCATTAAATACTCTGATACTAGTTTCCTTGTTTATAGGGATTATACCTCTGTTTGGTTGTGTGTTTAACTATTCTTGAATCAAATAATATACAGGATCCGAAAATTATTAATCTGGAGAACAATCAGATCTGCAAATTTTTTTTCTTCTATTCTCGGGTCAAAGAGGATCCGCGTCCCGACCCGGTTAGTTTTAAGTGATCGACCCAAGAGTATAATGGTCATTTAGATAAATTAAAACTATAAGTTAATTTAATTAAATTAAGTGATTCTCTAATCATTTTTAATGAAAAACGTACCAAAACAAAGTCATGCTCCAATTTGAGTCTAGTGAGTACTTCAACTTTAATAGAATAGATAATCAAAACTGATCGTTATTATGTTGGTCTCAGTATTAGATCTTCAATCACAAATGACATGTCAAAAAAAAAATCGTAATATCAAAAAAACTTTCTAATATTTTATCTTCAATCATAATACCCTTCTCATTAGTCTAATATTTTAATATTTTATCTTCAATCATAATACCCTTCTTTGTTGTTAGAATACACAGTATATTATATCTTATCAAATTTGTTCAAATCCATTAAAGAAATAATTTAATTAATTAATTTTAATAGAATAATCACACAAAAATTGTAACACGTTTGTAGTTTTTTTTAACTAATTAAGTAATTATATATTAGAGAGACACCACAAATGAAAATAAAATTTCATTATATCTTATTTAGTTACTTGGCAATGCAACTTAAAACAAAAGGTAGATGATTGAAGATTGAATTAATTTGGAGAATTGATTACCTGAAAATTATGTATAAACACCATTGTAAAAAAAAATATTGTTGAATCCAGATTTTACTAAGTAGAAGAAAAAGAATTGTGAGGTTTTTCTAAAAATCATAAACGCGTGTTTTTATGAGATCATATCTGTTTAATTATTCCTGAATTATGAATTTTTGCGCTTTCAATAAAAATTTTCTGTTATTATTTTGGTAAGTTTGGAATTTGTTACTTTGAAAGATAATTTTTTATTCAAAAAATATTTAGTTTTAGTAAATGAATAATCATATACCACTCGTTCAACATTTTCATTATTGTTCAAATTATGTATTATTTATCTACAGACTACAAGCATATTATAAATTTATAATGTTATATTCTATTAATTTTAATAGAATAATCACACAAAATTTGTGCACCAAACAAGAACAACACCACCGAACTCATTATTAAGATTTAAGACCGGTATATATATTAAAACGACGCTATGTAAGTTGATGGGCCTCTACAAGATAAATCAAGGCCTTTTTATTTTTAAAACGATGCCGTTGGAAGTAGTTTAACGGCCACCGACACGAACGTTGCCCAAACGACGCCGTGCCAATCGCATCCAAAGCTCTGAATAACGAAACCGAGCACTGATCTGCGTTCCCACGACGGAGAGAAGAAACGATGAGGAAGAGATGAAACGCGGTGGAACCAGACGGAAGCGATTGTTCGGGAAGACGACGATTCTTTTATCATCTGTGGTTTTCTTTATCGGTTTTGGTTTGTTGTTACTCACACTCCGTTCCGTGGATCCTAATTCGTCTTTCATCGATGACGACGACGACGACGCCGGTTCAGAATCCGAGGAGGCCGCGAGGTGGATCAATTCGTCTTCGATTGGAGATCCTAAGGTCGATGGAGGTAGGCTCTGCGCGACGGTAGAAGAGATGGGACGTGAGTTTGATGGTGGTTTCGTGGACCAAAGTCTCAGAGTTCGTGATGTCATCCGTCGCCATTTTCACATCAATGGTGAGACTCGATTCTTGCGTAGTGTTCATCTAAGTAAGATGATTAGTGTTTTGGCTAACGAAAGCAATAATTTGAAATCGGATTACTCTGATGTAACAAAGTGGGATGTGTATTTTGAATCTGCTTAGTCTATATATATTGATGAAGATGATTCTTGTGGTTTCCAGGAGCTTCAGCGATTCGTGAGCTGCCTCCAGAGCAATTTTGTCGACATGGTTATGTTCTGGGGAAGACAGCAGAAGCTGGATTCGGAAACGAAATGTACAAGATCTTAACTTCAGCAGCGTTGAGCATAATGTTGAACAGATCCTTGATCATTGGCCAGACCAGGCATATATTGGTTCTTTCTCAATCCTTTTTCTCTATTTCTTGGGAACTATATTAACTGATTCAGTCCCCTGAACTGTTTACTTTGCTTGTTGTGGTTTGTGTTATTTGTCTTGTTTATACTTATTTTGTTTCTCTGTTCGGTGATCTCTCAGGGGGAAATATCCTTTCGGTGATTACATTGCTTACTCCAATTATACACTTACCATGACTGAAGTGAAGCATCTGTGGCGACAAAATGGCTGCGTCAAGAAATACAGAAGGCGGCTTGTAATGAGATTGGATGATTTCGAGAAGCCGGCCAAGAGTAATGTCTTGTGCAGTAATTGGAAGAAATGGGAAGAACCGATAATATGGTCAGTGAGAATAAAACAGTAAACAAAAGATGTGATTTTGACTCCAATTTGTGGAGTGATAATCATTACTGAGCGTAGCATTTGATTTTCAGGTTTCAAGGCACTACAGACGCTGTGGCAGCTCAGTTTTTCCTCAAGAATGTGCATCCAGAGATGAGAGCTGCTGCATTTGAGTTATTTGGAGAGCAAGGGAACTCGGCGCCAACTGCAAATGTGTTTGGAGAGTTGATGATGAGTCTCATATCTCCCACGAAAGATGTGAAAGAAGCAGTTGACTGGGTTCTTCAGGAGACTGGAGATCCTGATATTTCAGTGCACATGCGAATGTTGATGAGCAAGTATGTTAAAACGCAAGTATGTTTTTCTTTTTTTCTCTCTAGATGGCTGACTAATCTTCCGTTCCATGATTTTCTCCAGATCTGTTAGACCTTTGCGTGCAGCGACAAACTGTCTAGGGAAAGCAATTAACAAACTTGGCATATCGAAACCGAGAGTGGTTATAGTGTCTGACACACCATCTGTTGTGAAAACTATCAAAACAAATATCAGCACAATTGCGGAGGTATTAAATGATCTATAAAACTCGCACTCGCTTGTAATCTATGCAACAAATTCTTCAGTTTCATTGTCGGCGAACTAAATCAGTTGCAATGGTTTGCAGGTTCTACATTTTGACTATAAGCTTTTCCGTGGTGATATCACCCAACGTGGCCGCGGATTACCAATGTTAGATTTCAGAATAAAGGATTGGGGTCCTGCACCGAGATGGGTTGCATTTGTAGATTTCTTCCTCGCGTGCCGTGCAAAACAGGCAGTGATCTCTGGTGCTAATAGGCGAGTCGGGACCACGTATGCTCAGCTGGTTGCTGCATTAGCCGCTGCAAATAGTCTCAGTTAAGACCTTATTTTAGTTTCCTCACACTTTCGTTTCTTTTCATTTCTTTCTTGTCATTTATAATACTCCTGGACTGTCATTAACTGGTTACTTTACAGAGGATGGTTCGAGTAACACGAGCTTTGCGTTCCTCAGCAGCTTCCAGAGCAATCTGTTAGCAGACGGTCTGAAAAACCAGGTGGGATGGGGACATGTCTGGAACCGATACGCTGGACCATTGAGCTGTCCAAAACAGCCAAACCAATGCGCCTTCACGCCACTCGCACCTCCCGGTTGGTGGGACGGTTTATGGCAATCTCCCATCCCACGAGACACTCGAAGGCTTGCTACTTTCGGCATTGAGCTTTCTGGGTTTGGTACGGTTAATGAAGACCGGTTCCACGCCTATTGTAGCACCAAGAAAGAGTACTTAAGCACTGTAACAATCATTTAGTGACCTTTTCAAATTTTTCCTGCTGTGTTGGTTTAATTAATGTAGTCACTGGTTTAGTTCCGCAAATCTGTTTTCTCCTCTTCAATTGAACCGGCCATATTAGAACAGTTCTAAATAACCGAATTCAAACCGAAGTTAGCTAACCGAAATCTAGTCAACATAGAACATACACTGGCGCCTTTTGGTTCAGTATGGTTTTTTAATTATCTAAAAAACTAGTATTGGACCCGTACGAATTCGTACGGGAACAAAGTAATTTTAAGATCAAGTATCAAAAATCAAACATGAAATAGAAAGATAATTATTGTTATTTTGGTTTCTTCTCAGTTTATATTATCGTTTTCTTGATATATATACTTCAGAAATGATGCGAGTTATGAGGCAAATAAAGTATATATGTAACAATGAAAGAGTAAAAGAATTTAAAAAATAATAATAATACAGAGATACAATTAGAGTAAAAAAACCTATTTTGTTATATACAAAAATGAAATAATTAATCTTCCTTCGATCCTAATTGACACATGCATGATGCATATATGGATCAATTTCTTCTTCTTGTATTTTCTATTCATCTTTTTTTTTTATAAAACCAATTATCAGATTTTTTTTTTTTTTTTTTTTGAACATACCCAATTATCAGAATAACTCCGTCTTTTCCAACGACATTCAATACTAACGTTTGGATCGGATGACTTTATATTAGTTTTGTTTCCTTGCCTTTTCATATTTTGCCGTTATGTGCTGTTTGGCCACACTTTAGCCAGGAAATCAATTTTCCATTCACACCGTAACTAATAATAACCCACCTGTAAGAAGTAAACATATAGTTACTTAGTTAGATGAGTATATGAAGGCCAAAGGTATATCTCTTACTTTTGTTACAAAAATACGGAATGAGAACAATGTAATGCAAATCTCAATCAAATAATTTACTAACTTAATTACAAAACTTTATAGTATAAATATATAAGTTAGCACGTGGACTCTATTGATCCTGGAAAACCCAGATTTTAAATCTTCGTAAGTCACATGATAGTTGTCTTATGGAAACATATGAGTTTTGAAATATGAAACTACACACATTAATATGCTCAAATATTCTACATGAGCATTTGCACAAATATTCAAGTAAGCATTTTGAATAACAAACAAAAGATTAAGATTGGAAGTAGTACTACTTTCAATCTTTCATCGTATTCACCAACCCTCGCTACTTTCCATTCATGTTCTTGTGATGCATCTTAGTTAGTTTAGGAAACAAATATATATCCAGTAACATTATCTTGTTAGCTTGAATTATATCTCCATGACACAAAGAAATCAAGCTATGCTTAGATTTTTCTACTTGAATAAGAACTTATAATCATGGAATCAACTCGATCATCAGATTATAGATTATAAATTCATAACCTTAGTCCATTCCCATTTTGGACGGAAAAAACACACAAATATCATATTTTTACTACTACCAGATTTCAAATATTCACACACCAGAAATTTGTATGAGTAAATAACCATGTGAGATGACTATCGGCAACACCATCTTCAACCTGAGCATGTAAACCGGAAGAAGAGAATTAATATGCCATAAAGAGAGAAAATGAATTGGAATAAAGAGTACTCATATAATCCTGGCACATGATACATGAGAAATAGAAGGAAAAAAAAAAGCTATTTCATAAAGAACACTCAAGTTAGACTGCTCTGAGCAATCCTAAAAGTAATTTGTTTTCCACACATGCTTGAATTCGATCGATCACCCTATCCACAAAATAACTTATTGTAGTAATATTTCTTTTATTAAAAGGCCTATTATGTAACACGAAATTTATAACTATTACAACACTAATGTTGATGTACCTTTGCATTCACAAGAATTGCCTCTGAGAATAATTCGAGGTTTATCTTTTGGATAAAAATTCCATGTCCTTGATATTAGAGCTCTGAGAGAGGGGTATAATCCAGAGGCATCTTGAAACAATGATTTTTCTATCTTAACCTATGAATGAAAGTATGATGAACAAACAAACAAACATAGGCTAAGATGATCAGATGCAGTGCAGGGTGTTTCAATACCCTTATGATGTTGTAGCATAAAAGATGTTAATCCATAAAGAGTGTGATGTGTAAGCAGTCAAGATGTGATCAATGCATTCAAGTTAAGCCAAATATCAAGTTGATTTATTTCTAACAACCTAATGACAATAATAAATTGCAGAGTGTAAATCTACTAAGAACATATACTAAATGCAAGATATATAGTAACTGAAACAAAGGTGAATGCAATGAAACAGGAATGAAACTAGGAAGATGCAGAACTCTGGAAAGGAGCTCGACCTAATACTCGGTCGAGTGCATGGTCGAGTGGAGGGTCGAGTGGACTTCCGGATGAAGAACAGAGACAGAACAACAATCAAAACAGAGCAAAATGAAAGTAAATCAAACAGCAGGCAAATAACAATACTTGAACAGGGAAATCAATAAACAAGGAAAGGTTCTAAGGATGGATTCATGGGCTGGGCTCAAGTTATGGTTATCTAAATTGATCAACAAACCTCAATCAACAATAACCTATCTCTAGACAATGATCTTCTAATACTTGTTAATCCATTCTCATGACAATAACAATCAAGCTTAGATACTCTTACACCTAGTTCTCACTAGTTATTACATATAAAAGCAGACATTAAACAACCATATCATCAATGTCAAAAATCACTTTAAACATCTAATCTCTTAGCATGCTTCATGATAATCTTTAGCATTAGCCTTATCTAGCAACTTAAACATTGATGTGATGCTAAGGAGCTTAAGATCTATCCTTACCTTCTCAGTATAAGGATAGTATAGAGCATATCTAATCTAGAAGAGATGTATAACAATAAAGCTTGATCAGTTTAAGCAACCATAACTATTACCCAGCCTAATCCATCCCTAAGATCTCTACACACTACTAAGAATCACAAAACATGATGAACAAAATCATAAACCCAGAAATCAATGAAACTTGCATGATTAGAAAGATAAGATGAAGATCTACAACTTTGTTCAAAGAAATAAACTTAGATTCTCAATACCCAGAAAGTTACAGAAGCAACAAAGTATGAGAATCTAAGGAAAAAGCTTAAAAGTGGCTGATGATGTAAACGCAAAAGCTAAAATCCCAAAAGGGTAAAAAGTAGGTTTTTGTGATATTTTTCCTCTGTAAAGTGGCTTATTTGCGGCCATAGAGTACAATATGTTTATATAGGAAGGAAGGGAAGCCCTAAAATGGCTAGAAGACAAAATAGAGAGGCGGCTCGGTCAGCTCGACCATGTGCTCGGTCGAGTGCATGGTCGAGTGGTTGGTCCATCACGTAGCTCGAGTCTTCGATCTGGGATGACATCTTTTCAGTCAAATCAGGATAACTGTTGACATACACCTCCGATTGACTTGAAAAAACCGGTATTGGAAAGGTAACTAAATTTTCTACAATTCTCGTGAAGAAGGCGGAAGCTTAATCGCAACAGAAGATCTTCATTTGAATGGATCTTTGAGGAGCTCGTTATGAATCCGACCACGTACTCGACTGTGTGCCTGCTCGAGTGGTATGGTCGAGTGCCTTTTTTTCTCTTCCTGAGACGTGAAATCCTCTTGTTTAGCTCCAGAAATAACACCAAGTCCTTCCTTATACTTTTAGAGCTCCATAACACCTAATAATACTCCAAATGCACAAATGTATGCAATGCATGCTTCTAAACATCGTAAATGCATATTTGGACAGAAATAGCTATAAAACTTAAGGAAACACTTCTATATGATGCAAAACATGAGCTAAACAAGACCTAAACTATGGTAATATATAGTGGCAGCACATCTTCAACCTGAAACAATAGAAATCAGAATTAATATGAATTCAAGAAAAAAGTAATGGATATGAACAAAAGCTTAAGGATTTACCTCCCTGACAATTGTAGTTTTTAAAGGGATTTGGCTTTGTGAATTTGAAAGAGGTTTTAGTGGTTGATCAAACAGAGGATATGGATTTGGTGGTGAATTGGTCCGAAAAGAAAAGTGGTTTGGTGGTGCTTTTTGTGTTTAGAGAAAATTGAAGAGGATTTCTATAGAAGATGGGATTTGTTGTAAACCACCATGAACGTGCATCTCTTGGTGGGAGTAAAATTAGGAATGATTTTTAGTTGTGTTTCTCGTGTAAGAGGAAGATGAAAAGGGAGATCAAACTTGTTTTGATGCTTGGCTTAGGGTTATATATCTTGTGGGCTTAATCCAAATATATATATATTTTTTTGACAACGATCCAAATATATTATTGTAAATGAAAAAGATCCATTTATTCTATCGTAAGTTTTTTTTCTTTTAAAGATTTTTATTAACCATGATCATTTGTTTTTTTGTTAATTAAAAAAAGTCTGATGTGGCCAGTGGTGGATCTAGCCAAATTTGTCACCAGGTGCAAAAAACTATAAAATTGGAACATAGAGAGCGTCGAACCCATGACCTCATTTTTATTATGGTGTATCCCTACCATTATGCCACTTTAACTTTAAGAATTTATACATAAATTAAACAATTTATAGTTTCATATGGTACATATGCCCTACCTTTGGATAAAGTGGTTCCGCCCCTTGATGTGGCTTATCCTTATTGGACAGGTGACTTATGCTTTATAGTATAAAGGATTGACATCCAACCCGCAACACACAACTGTCAAAAGAAAAGAAAAAAAACAATACAACTGTTGTGGTCGGTTGATGAACAAAAATAAATAATTATGTAGAGATGGAAAGATATACTTCAGTTACAGAAAGAATATATTTTATGAACTTATAACTCATGTTGCATAAATTTATTAGTCTTGATTTTACTCTCCATTGTATTTACATTTTTCAGGATAAACCTGTACTAGTTACAACAAACTTCTAAACTATCTATTCGATTTGATTAGAAGATGCACTCATATATGTTTTCACCAATTCCTACACACCATCAATATTTGATACTAAATGCTCTAAAACAAACTTGCATGCGTCTTCGGATTGATTTGAGTATCAGACAAAAAAAAGTGGGATGAAATCTTATAAGTTATAACTCATGTTAAATTACATGAATTTATATTGACCTGAAGTTCGATTTTTTTTCATTTCACAATCTTTCCTTCGAATTTATTTAACATTTCATTAATTTTTCTGAATTAAAAAATTCACAATACCGCTAGATTGTTTATAACGTCTGGTTCTTAGATTTTATTCCAAATACATGGCAAATATGACCATTTAACCTTCATTTTCATGATATCTTTGATTATAATCGTTCATATCTTTTAAAATAACCATACATAAATTTATTTTTCCTGTTTATTTAGCGCGCGAAAACTTGAAATTCAAATTTCCGTGAAAAAATAGTTAAATAATTTTATAGTCCAATAGATATCACAAGTGTGGGGCTTAATTAAAGGATAGACTTCCTATAAACTTTTTAACATCATAGAATATTTACACTCAAATAATAAATAATTTTTATATCTCAGACGAACATAGTAAATATGATAAGTAATCTGGTGCAACGTATACCAATGTAATATATGTAAGCCCATGCTTACTTTGTGGATTACGTGTCTTCCCTTACGTTTACCCTATCAAAAACCCTTCAATCAAAACTTTGATTTCCCCTTCTATAATCCAATCTTATCTCTAATCCCCAAATATTACATAAACCCCTCTCGTTTCTAATCCAATGCTCATCCCTTCTCTCTATTCCTTATCATCATAATTTCATCGAGAATCATCCCCAAAACTCAAAAATGTTAGTCGCGTTTTGGGGGATTTGTATGATTCCTCATCTCTGTCGTCATCGTGTCTGAATCTCAATGTTTGTTCGTTACTAAGCCCTATTGATATAAAATCCATAGAGAGTGTGTGTGTGTGTGTGTGGTGGTGTGCATCTTACTTTCTCGATCGTGTTTTGGTTGTTTTTCCTTGTGACTGATTCCGAGAAAACATGGTGACATGCCTTTGTTTTGAAATCGGTCGAAAAACGAAACTGAAAGACAATTCTGATAAGAAATCCAAACGTGACAAGTCGCCATCATCAACACCGTCTCCTGGTTCCTCTCACTTCCTCTAATCACTGTTCATTAATTGATTAATCTTGAGATTAGTCAAATCTTTAATTAATATCATTGATTAGCTTATTGAGTAAATGCTACCGAGTTTTATAGTAACGGATTATCTAAGTCACTGTTCAAAGATTTGTTTGTTTGGTTGATTATAATGTCTCTCTTTAATTAATGCAATCATATCTAGATAATAGAGTCACTCATTTGTGTTGTTTTGTTTCTTTAGCCAGACCAGAACGAGTTTCAGAAACAGTGCTAGATGTTGAAAACAGATGTCGGATTTTCTCACACCAAGAACTCGCCACCGCGACAAATAACTTTAGCGATGAATCTTTGATCGGAAGAGGTGGATTCGGAACTGTGTATAAAGGAAGGCTAGACACTGGAGAGGTAAAAAAATTTGTGTGGTTGCTCTTGTCATTGTAAAACAGTGAAATATCTAAACTGTTTGTTATTCTTTTTGTGTTGTTGTTTGGTCATAATTCAAGGAAATAGCTGTTAAAATGCATGACAATAATGGTGGTGGTCAAGGAGACAAAGAGTATCTAGTGGAAGTCCTAATGCTCTCGATCCATCACCACGATAACCTAGTGCATTTGTTCGGCTATTGCGCTGAGAACAATCGAAGATTCGTTGTCTATGAATATATGCCTCGTGGATCAGTAGAAGATCATATCCACGGTAAAAAAAAAAAAAACTACACCTGAAACAAGAAAGTCAATAGGGAAGAGATTTATTAAAGTCTTTAAAACCTGTTCTTGTTTGTGTGTTTTGTCAGATCTCAAAGATGATCAAGAGCCTTTAGATTGGAACACAAGGATGAAGATAGCTGCAGGAGCCGCTAAAGGGTTAGAGTATCTTCACAGAAAAGCAAATCCTTCCGTGATATACAGAGATTTGAAACCTTCAAACATATTGTTAGACCATGAGTATAAACCGAAGCTCTCTGATTTTGGACTTGCTAAGTTTGGTCCGAGTGAAGGTAGGTCTCATGTCTCTACTAGAGTTATGGGAACTCATGGGTATTGCGCACCAGAGTATGCTAGCACCGGGAAGTTGACGCAGAAATCTGATATCTATAGCTTTGGAGTCGTTTTGTTGGAGCTTATCTCTGGACGCAAAGCTCTTATGCCCTCATGCGATTGCGTGGATTCTCAAAGTCGCTATCTTGTGCATTGGGTAACGCTCTGAATCTGATTTTTGCTTAAGGAAAGATTAGTCTTTAATATCACCATTTAACAGTTTTGCCTCTTTTTGACTTAATTATGATCTTTATATATATATCGTTATTTGCTATTCTTTGGAACTAATGATATATATGATATGAAATATGTTTTATTATGCCCTTAATGCTGTGATTTTGATGATGACAGTGTTACATGTTTCTTCTTTTTTCTTAACAGGCACAAACGTTGTTCTCGGGTGGCCATATTGAGCAGATTGTAGATCCAAAGTTATCAAGAAAAGGTGGTTTCTCGAAAAAAGCTTTGAAAAGAACTCTTCAAGTGGCCATGATGTGTCTATTTGAAGACCCAAACGCTAGACCATTGATCACCGAGGTGGTGAGTACTCTAGATTACATTGTTGAGTACCAATCGATGAGAAGGACGACTAGGCGTGGACAAAGAGGAGATACGGAGAGGGCGGGGACATCGAGTTCACAGGATGAGATGACGAGGATGTTGAATGTTCTTGCAGGAAAAAGTGACCCTCTTGAGAGAAGGAGAGTCGTGGATGATGCTAAGTCTTGGGCTGATGACTGGAGGAAGAAGGGCTCTCAGTCAACAGCGGCGAGTCCTTCACAGTGTTGAAAGATGAAGAAATCTGTTATTTGCTTAGTATTTTTCTCTTCTTTAATGACTTTGAAGTTGCTTAAGGTTGACATTTTAAAAGCTTTTTTTCTGAACTTAAATTGACTCACATTTTATAGTCTTCTGTTTATGGAAGGACAATTGATTTGGTTCGATTATTTTAGTTTTTGCATAATGGTTTTCTTTTGTTCACAAAACTAGATTTTAATTGGTGGTATATAGCGGGAGTTCTATTTTTAACAATCATTAAAAAGAATATATGTTGTATTTTTTTTGTATCTGATTTAATACGTTTTCATATTTAGATTCTATAATTTTAGATGAATTGTATTTTTCTTTTGTGTGTTTGGTACCAGTTAGGAGTGACATAATACATCTCGTTAACTCATTTTATATCAGACTAAAATATTTTGTTTATTTTAGTAGACCATCGCGTAAATTAAAACACTATAATCATATTTATGTAAACTCTAACCCGCTGCATAATATGATATGCAAAAATTTATTTTTAGCAAGTAAAAAGTATCTAAAATATTTAAATTATTGATGCTAATTTTTTTAGAATTATTTTAGGTTTGCTTTTTGGATATTACAAATAATAACTTCAAATTTTTTGATATTTATTCTAATGATAAGAGTTTAATTATGTAAGTCTTACCAAAAAAAAAATTATTTTGCCAAATGTATTTCTAAATGAAGAATAGATAGATAGATTAATTTTTTTTTATGTGGGTTTGGAACCTGATGATTGACACATCAACGATACCACTATCACTAAACTAAATGTTAAGTGGTTGTTTATGGAATTTACAAGAGCTAAAATGAAAAAACGATTATTTGTGTCTTTTTTCCTGATTTCGATACAATGTTAGTTAATTAGTTTAGCTTGATTTTAGGTTGGATGCAATTAAGTTTGCTTTTCAAGTTTCCATAATTTAGTAATTACTATATTTATGGTTATTAGACCACCAATACCCGTACATAAGTGCCGAGACTTTGAGAACTCTTTATGTGAGTTCCAAATAATACACATCCCTTATATATTACTGCCTCGGTCTCATATGATGTTTTGAGATATATTTTTTTTCCACAAAGATTGCTGTTTTGTAAACTTCAAAAAGTAATCATTGAAAAGATTTAAAATTTTGAATTGTTATTGGTTTTAAATTAAATAATATCTCTTTAATCAAAGAAAAAAAATATATTTAAACTCAGTAATCATTGTTTTCTTAAAATGTGTAAAAGCTTCTAAACATCAATCTTTGTGAGACAGACGAAATAAAAGAGAAGCATTCTCACACAAAATGCTGATGTATCGCATTCACAGAGCTCTAAATACCATTTCCTTTATTTGTCATCAATTTTTTTATAATATTTACATTTATATACCATTGTATTTTTCCAAAAATACAATTAATACCTAAAATTAAATTTTTATATTCTCTTTCTAACTTAATTATATCCTTTAATTACATTTTCAGAAAATCTTTAAAATAAATTTTAAAAACTCTTTGTTCATATGATATGATAATACAAGATTGATATTACAATAATTCTCATGAGTTAAATTTTAATTATTATAAAAATTAGATATATATATTTTTAATATATACTACACAATTGAATTTTAGATTTCAAGTACCAATACATATAATAGATTTTGTGAATAAAAATTACGTAAAAATATTTAATAATTATTTTATACTGCACTATGTGCGGGTTGTTACCTAGTTTTTCTTTATAAGTAGTTCATATTTATTTATAGTGATTAAGATCAGTTCATATGTGAAAGATCTGAATATTTCAATTCAATAGATCTATCTCAGTCCCAGTTTCATATCTGAGCTAAAGATGTAATACATAGATCAATTCAATAACAATTTCGACACGAAACCACTTAGAGGATGTTAATGGACTTATTATATTTCCAACAAGCTCAGAAACATAAGATTTGGCCCACATAATACAAGGATAAGCTTCATTTACAAAAGGAGGTCAATCTAGTTCTACACTGAATTTTAGGTCCAATTGCTTTAGGAGCTTCCAGAATTATGTTTGGAAACCAGGAGTTGTTTCTACTAAGCAAAAGGGAAGAAATGATACAGCCCATGTTGTTTCTTGTCACCAAATCAGATCAAGGAGTCAAAGAGAGAAAATCAAAGAAACACAGATTAATTCAAGAGATTGTGGGCAAGGAGAGCAGGTGAAATTCTATTGGAAATGATATCTATCAAGTCCTGTCCATTTTGAGTCTATACAAGCCCAGGAAAACCCAAAAGAATCACTTTATTTTGTGGTCAAAGAGGAGTGACGAAGATAGAGTTCAAGAGTCACCTTGGGAAGAAAAACTTCAAGAGTTAGGTCTTTATTAAATTATATATATCTTTATTGTCTTTAGTTTCAAGAATAAATAGATTTTAACCCGTGGTAGAAAATCCATTTCGTCCCACATATGAAATATTTTTCCATCTTGTAACCGTGGTTTTAATACCTATTTGAGAATATATATTTTAGTCCAACAAAAAAAAATATGTAAGAGATTTGGATCTGCACGTCGTTCAGTTTGCTTTCATCAAATTTTAATATGTTTGAAATAACAATCGCTTTAGATGGACACGATAACGAAGCAAAATCGAGTGTGAACCGGATTAGTGATAAGCAAAATTAATTTCTATAAAACTCATGAACTATCAAACTGGATTAAAAAAAAACAACCCAAAATACATTAGAACTTCTTGAACCGGATGACCTAAATATAGTTGTCAAGCGGGTCAAACCCGTCCACTTATACTATTTTAATTTTGGATGAAAATATTTTTTTTCTTACAATCCATTTGATACCATAAAATATTTTTTTATTTAATTTTATGATTTTGTAGTATTTATATATCATTTATCAGTTTTTGTATAAGAATATCAGTGTAAATAGAGGTTAAATTAGAAAGAACTATAATTATGTATTTTCTGTGAAAATTAATAGTATTTATTATTGAATTTATGTTGGTTTAATTAGAAATACCTATAAATTATGTGTGTTTTAATTGTATTTTTATTAAGCTCAGCTTTGCTAAAAGATATATATTTATAAAATACATCTAATAATTTATATTTATTTGAATTAAGTTTTTCTAATAAATTTTCTAAATTGAAATATGACTGACTATTTTGTTTAATACATAATTGTCTATGTAATGTAAATTTGTCATAAGTTATAATGAAATGCCAAAAAAGTGGTTTACTATGTTTAGAAAAAAAATAACAATCTAGATAATTATATTTGAATAGATTAAGATGGGAAAAAGGGGTTTGGCCGGTTCTTATCTTTGTTCGTTGTTGATCGGCTTTATACCGATTGTCGGTTATTGTTTCTTTACCTGGTGGAGTCTAGTTCCTTCCGGTTTCTTCTATAATTTTTGTACTTTGTTTTGCTTTTGCCAAATAATCTCATCGGATCTATGGTTAGTGATGACGCTTTGTCATACCCGTTACGGTGGTTCTTCTCAGCCTAAGTCCTTTGAGTTTCTTTTTCTTAGATCTGTGTCGGTTCTTGTCTCTTGAAGATGGGTTTTGCCAGATCGGTTTCTTATCAACTCGGTTTGCAGAATCGTTTCAAAAAGATTTCGATATTTTGTTGAAGAGACTTTCTCACTGGAATCGGCGCTCAACGGCTAAGGTTGTTGCCGAAAATCTTTTGATTACTCATCCGTGATAGATATCACTTAAAGACAAATCTCGGCGAGAACGACAGTTGCAATTATCTCATGGAGACCCGATAACAATTTGATCGCATAGGTAAGAGAATTTCAAAGTTATTATTTTAGTAATTATCGTTTATTTTCATCAAACTGAATATTTATTTGCGAATAAGAGTTTGATATGGAAATATATTTCTACGTTGCATCTCTCAAATGATAATTTTAGATCTCCTCATCGATCTCCAATCTCGCCTTCTCCAGTACTACTGGATTGCTCGGTAAATCTCGCCATCGCCCACTCAAGTGTTACCATAGAGATTTCAGTCCCAGCTAGCATTTTCTCCTTCACAACAAATCGGGCAAAAATTGAATCATAATAGAATATCTTCCATACATAATAGAAGTGTGGTTAAATATATAATTGTTTCTGTTTAGATATTGATTATGCTGTATTTCTTTAGTTTAGTTGGAATGGTATGTAAAATATTTAGGAAACAAAATTTAAAATAATATTATTTTTGGAAATTTTGTAGGAATTATTAACTTTGTAAATAAATTTTTAAATAAGTACAAATAAAATGGTAGAACCAAAATGTACGTAAAAAATATATATATAGATTAATATTTGACTTTGTTACTAAATTTTTTATCTTTTTATAAACACATGTAATCTTATTTGACAAATCAATCAATCCAATAAATCTTTTATCTTTTATTAAGAGTGGTAAATTCATTTGTTCCTTTCGAATTTGTTCTTTCTTTTTCGTGGGTTACATCAAAGAGTTCTCTTTGGTGGGTTACATTAAAGAGTTCTCCTTGAAGGGTTACATCAAAGAGTTTTCGGTATATCAAGTGATTCTGCCGCACTTGATGTTTTCATTCATTAGCTGAGGATTGAAGAATCGTTACAAGAGAGTCTAAGGCATAAGGATTTTCGGAATTCGTCTTACGCCTTGTCACCTGTCTCCGCAAAGCTTCTTTCTAAAGTTCCACCGCCTTGCTTTGTTGGTTTGTTTTAAGAGAGTTTGGGGCATAAAGGTTTTCAAGTTCATCTCACGCCTTATCATCCAGCTTCGCGAGCCTTCCAAGTTTTAAATTATCAGTCTACCTACATTAGAGCGTTGATTCCTTGGGAGAATCACATCATCTTTTGTGATGATTGAAACTCATATTTTTGTGGTGTGTGAAATGGATGATATGATGATGAACAATGATGAAAGCAAGGTGTTTCAATTCCCCTTATGCAGTTGTAGTATAAGAGGTGTCAATCCAATCTGAGTGTTTGCAAGCAATCAGGATGTGCATATATGTCTAAGTCAAGCCAGATGTAAAGGTTGTTTGTCACTAACAATCCTATGATGAAATGTAAAATGCAGAAAGTAAAACTACAAGAACTAGGAGCTAAATGCAAATGGAACAGAATGACTATGACAATTTTGAAGCTAAAATAGAAATAGAAACTATGATAATGCAAGTATTGAACTAATGCAAGGTAAGTAATGAACATGATACTAAATGAAAGCAACAGAAATGCAACTAGAGTGAAACAGGACAAACACTAATCATAAACACAAGTTCTGGGTTGGAACTCGAGCAAGCACTCGATCGAGTGTAGATCGAGTGCAGGGTCGAGCTGGACAAATACGCAAAACAGAGCAACACAAGAAAAACAGAGCAATACCAAAACGAATCAAACAACGATCAAACAACAGGATTTAAGCTAAGAAATCAATAAACAAGGAAGGAAGGTCTTGAAGAGGTATTCATGGGTTGGACTATGATTGAAGTCATTTAACTTGGTCAACAAATCTCAACAAACTTGAGCTAATCTCTAGACATATATTTCTAAGACATGTTTAATCCACTCTCATGGCAAGAAACAATCAAACTCATGCATTTCTAGACGTGTTCTCACAAAGTAAAGAATCTACACAAGCAGGCATTAAGCAATATGTCAAAAATCAAACAAGACTTCTAATCTCTTAGCAAGCCTAATGATAGTCTCTAGATCTAGCCTTATCTATGCTCCTTAGACATTGGTGTGATGCTAAGAGGCTTGAAATCAGATCCTACCCTCTCAGATATAGGATCATCATTAAGAACATCTAGCCCAGAAGAGATCTACAACAATCAAGCTTGACCAAATCAAACAAACCTCAAACACAACCCAGCCTAACCCATCCTCAAGATCCTAAGCAACTACTCACACGCATACATGATGAACATCAAAGTCATAAACCCAGAAAATACTGAAACTTGCATCATTAGAAAGATAAATCAAAGATCTACAATATTGAAGAAAGAACCAAACTCAAATTCTCAATATTAAGAAAGTTATGAAACCAACAATATTGAAGAATTTAGTCTTTTCTCCTTTAAAAGAAGTACAAGATCTAAGAAAATAAAAGTGCAAAAGGAATAATCCCAAAAAGGTAAAAACTAGGTTTTTTGACTCTCTAAAAAGCTGGACTCCTTTGAGGCTGCTGGTACAAGGCCTTTAAATAGAAAAAGTAGTGGAAGCCATAAAAATGCTAAAAGACAAAATAGTTAGGCGGCTAGGCCAACTCGACCCGGTGCTCGGTCGAGTGACCGGTCGAGTTGGCTCCTCTTATGCTCCTTCCACTCGGTCGAGTCCCTCTCTGCACACGGTCGAGTGTCTGGTCGAGTGGGCGGTCGAGTGGGACTCCGGACCTTGGTTCTTCAGCCTTAACTCTCTTGCTTTCTCCCCATGATTGCTTCACTTCTCCTCAGCATTGCTTCCATGCTCCTTAAGCTCCAAAATCACCTGTTTATGCATGAAAAGATGCAAATGCAATGCAACTAAACTCTTATGCAAGAACAGTCCTAAAGCTATGCAATAATGGTCAAAATGGATAGCAAAAGATGCAAAAGATGTGAATATATTAAGAGAAAACAGGGTAAAATATATGAACATCAACACCCCCAAACTTAGTCTTTGTTTGCCCTCAGCTCCTAAAGCTTGCAAATAGACCAACTAGAATCAATGTCCAAGTTACTAGTACTATGATGCAAGTTGAATGAGCTGTACTTAAAGATTTTAGACAAGCATATCACAACCTTTACTGATTTGAGCCTTAGATGTCCACATGCATTCAAATCAACTATTTCCTTTAACATTCATTAATCAAGAACATGAATCAATTCTATGCAATGCTTAAACTCATTTGGATTGGTAGTAAAAGGTTTAGAGACAATGATGGTCTTTCTTTAGAGTGGAGCTTATCAATATCAAGATTCTCTCATAAAAATGGATTGAGCTTTAGAAGAATGCTAAAGGTAAGAACACTTAGACACATACAAGAACAAAACATTGTCTACCCAAAGGCATCCAAAGTGTTTATCCTATCAATCTAAACTCAATTGATCCTAGTGCTACCCTTTAACTTCTTCTCATCTCTTTCACCCTTTTCTCTTTTGATTTTAAAGTCTTAGGAGAGGTTTCTTATTTGATATTTCTAGTGGAATGGGAGATTCTTACTTATTTGCTATAGTTTTCTTTTTCTTCTTATTCTTAAGACATAAAAACATTTTGCTATACTCTTCTTTTTCTTTCTTTCTTTTCTTTGACTGAAACCATCTTTAAACAATATCATACTTCCCATTCTTTCACTAGACTTTGATTTTACTTAAACACATTCCCCTCCTAAAGACTCTAACCTTTTCTTTCTCTTTTCCTCTTTTCTTTTTTTTTTCTTTTTCAAACAACCAAATCCCAAACCCAACAATGAAATCACCTAGTCCTATCTAGTTTGGAAAATGCAAACTAGAACTACACAAGGCATTATTCTTGTCAGTTCAAACCTAACACTTTCTACCAAACTCAATCCCAAAATAGGCCTTACACACTCAAGAATAAACATGGCTTGAAAGAAGGGTTCGTTAAGGGTATTGGAAACTGATTTTAATGTCTTAATCAGCTACTTGGATCACCAAGAGTGGTAAAAAGGAGAAAGATGATCCAAATATGTATATGATATACATGAGTTTAAAGCAATGCACACATTGATATTTAACAATCAATATTAAGTTCTTATAAGTAGGAAATGACATCAAATCACAACATGCTTCAATTTAGACCAAATGCAATGCATGAATTCAAGGCTTGGTTCAATCTTATGCTTCTAACCACTCAACTAGCATCAAAGTACTATTAACTTGGGCATTGATCCTAGTCTAGTGAATAAAACAAGCTAACAAGGCAAAACTCATCATGGATCCTTAATGCAAATATTATACAATCCTACATGAAACATGCTAAACAAGATGCTATTATGCAATGCAAACTACATGAACACTCTTTTTTTATAAAGATTTTTGCAAAAAATTTCAAATTTTTAGGGTTTTTCTATGCCTTAGATGCTATGCAAATACTAACATGATGATGCTAAAAATTTGAAATAAGAAAACAAAACACAACATCAAATGCTATCTCAAACCCTCTCCCAAACTTAAATCACACAATCCTCTGTGTGAAAAAAATTTGTAAGAGGATTCAAGACCAAAAACAAAACACAACATCAAATGCAATGGTATTTACAAGGGAAGGTGATTGTGGTACCTTAAGGATTGGAGAAGAAACTGTCCACATCCTCTTGCATGCTGTCAAAAGTGTAGTTGGGGTCTTGTTGATGACTTGGAGGTAGAGATTGGGGCAGCTCGACGATGGAAATCGACCAGGACTAGGTCGAGTACGTGCTCGAGTGGGGGGGTCGAGCTGGCTGCCGAGTCTTCTTTTCATCTTCTATTTGGCCTCCCTTGCTTCCCTGATCATGAAAATACCAAAACAAAAATCAAAATACCAAAAACCTTAAACAATATGTACATGGA
The DNA here is from genome assembly GCF_030686135.1 of Camelina sativa. NCBI lineage: Eukaryota > Viridiplantae > Streptophyta > Magnoliopsida > Brassicales > Brassicaceae > Camelina > Camelina sativa. The sequence goes on along the minus strand of NC_141885.1, from coordinate 3,873,849 downwards.
TACCTTAGGGACTTCCTCCCTAGTGAACTTGTTTAGAGTCACTAAGCTTGACTTTTGATGCCTGTTCAGGCTTGGTTTGGATTCCAAGGAGGTGATGAAACCCCCTGGTTCTATTTGATAACCTTGGTGCTGTTTCTTGATCACTACCTCCTTAACATTTGAGCTTTGCTTCTTCTTAAACTTGAGTCTTGGTCTTGCCTTCTTCAAAGACCTCTTGTTGAGCTGAACTTGAAGATCCTTCACCAGATCAGTCAGCTCTTGAACTGAACCCTTAAGATGTTGAACTGATTCCTCATGAGATGTGACCTTAGCTGTTGAAGTCTCTTCTTCTCTCAAAACCCCAAAATCAGCCTTATCTTCAATCTTAAATGGTTGACCTCCAATGGTTGGTAGGTTAGATGGATTTGTAATTTCAAATTTCATGGTCAAACCTTCAGATATGTTCACCCTTATCAGCCCCTCCTTAACATTAATGATTGCTCCTGCTGTGGCAAGGAATGGTCTCCCAAGCAAGATTGGATCCTCTACCTCCTTATCCATCTTTATTATGATGAAATCAGTGGGAATTCTTGCCTTGCCTATCTTGACTAGGACACTCTCCAATTTACCAACTACATCTTTGTGTGAACCATCAGCTAGACTTATGTAGAGATTGCTTGGCTTGAATTCAGTGTGTCCAAGCTTTTCTGCTATAGAGTAGGGCATGACACTAACATATGCTCCAAGATCACACAAGCATTTGTTGAAGTGAAGGTAGCTGATGGAGCAAGGTAGATTGAATGGACCTGGATCTTCAAGTTTTGTTGGTACAATAGCTGTCCCAATCTCTTCTTGATCTCTCCTGTTTTGATTCTGAGCTTTCTGCTTGGATATGTCAAGTAACATGCCTTTGTAGAGAGGATATGGGGCATATTGTTCCAAAGCTGGTCCTCTCTCCTCTTCCTTCTCTTCAATGACAACCTCCTGTTGAATGGCCTTCACTTCCTTCTTTTCAATCACAACCTCTTCCTTCAAAGCCATGACTTCTTCCTTCTCAATGACTTCCCCTTGTTGTAAAGCTAACTCCTTCTCTTGTTGCAAAGCCAACTTTTCCCTTTTCTCAATAATTTCTCTGAGTTCTTTCAGCTTTTGTGCTTTGAAACGTCCTGGGAATGGTAGAGGTGGTTTATAAGCAGGAGGAATGTACTTAGCAGGCTTAACAGCTTCTGGGACATCAACTCGACTGGAAACTCGATCAGTCACTCGATCGTGTGTGTGTTCGAGTGGGGGGTCGAGTTCTTTGTCAACTTCAGCTTATTTTGCACAATCTTCACTTTGAGCTTCAAGAAATGGCCTTAGCAGTGCATTCCCTTGGGTGTTGAAGTTGGTTTGGTGTAGGAGAGGAAGTAGAAGCCATGCAACTCTCCATGTTCGTGATTGTAGAGCTCAGTCTCTCCAACTGGTTATTCAGTCTAGTAGAATAAGAATTCAACGTTTGGTGCAGCTCAGCAAAATGTCCTGCTTCCTCAATCTGCTTAGTGGCTTGCCCAAGCAACATTTGTTGCATCATAGCTCTTAAGTCAGGTTCTTGAGCTTGTGAGGTCTGGAACCATGGAGAGGGATACAATTCAGCCTGGTATACTGGTTCATGTTGCATGGGTATGTAATTGAACATACTGTTGTGGTACATCATTACTGACTCGAACAGGTACTCGGTCGAGCACAGGCTCGAGTTGAAGGTCGGGCTGACTGAGATGAGAAGACAAATGCATTAGGGTTGTGACTCGGTCAGGTACTCGATCAGCACTCGGTCGAGTGCTAGCTCGAGTTGATGGTCGAGTTGGTACCTGAAACTCAACACAGACAAGCATAAGAAGAATCGAGATTAGTAGTGATCAAGGTAGCAATAGAACTTAATCTTAGACTAATAATGACCCTAATTGTCACAAATAAACACTCAAATGGGCAACGACGCCAAATTGAAACAGATATTTTTGTGGTGTGTGAAATAGATGATATGATGATGAACAATGATGAAAGCAAGGTGTTTCAATTCCCCTTATGCAGTTGTAGTATAAGAGGTGTCAATCCAATCTGAGTGTTTGCAAGCAATCAGGATGTGCATATATGTCTAAGTCAAGCCAGATGTAAAGGTTGTTTGTCACTAACAATCCTATGATGAAATGTAAAATGCAGAAAGTAAAACTACAAGAACTAGGAGCTAAATGCAAATGGAACAGAATGACTATGACAATTTTGAAACTAAAACAGAAATAGAAACTATGATAATGCAAGTATTGAACTAATGCAAGGTAAGTAATGAACAGGATACTAAATGAATGCAACAGAAATGCAACTAGAGTGAAACAGGACAAACACTAATCATAAACACAAGTTCTGGGTTGGAACTCGAGCAAGCACTCGATCGAGTGTAGATCGAGTGCAGGGTCGAGCTGGACAAATACGCAAAACAGAGCAACACAAGAAAAACAGAGCAATACCAAAACGAATCAAACAACGATCAAACAACAGGATTTAAGCTAAGAAATCAATAAACAAGGAAGGTCTTGAGGAGGGATTCATGGGCTGGACTATGATTGAAGTCATCTAACTTGGTCAACAAATCTCAACAAACTTGAGCTAATCTTTAGACATATATTTCTAAGACATGTTTAATCCACTCTCATGGCAAGAAACAATCAAACTCATGCATCTCTAGACTTGTTCTCACAAAGTAAAGAATCTACACAAGCAGACATTAAGCAATATGTCAAAAATCAAACAAGACTTCTAATCTCTTAGCAAGCCTAATGATAGTCTCTAGATCTAGCCTTATCTATGCTCCTTAGACATTGGTGTGATGCTAAGAGGCTTGAAATCAGATCCTACCCTCTCAGATATAGGATCAACATTAAGAACATCTAGCCCAGAAGAGATCTACAACAATCAAGCTTGACCAAATCAAACAAACCTCAAACACAACCCAACCTAACCCATCCTCAAGATCCTAAGCAACTACTCACACGCATACATGATGAACATCAAAGTCATAAACCCAGAAAATACTGAAACTTGCATCATTAGAAAGATAAATCAAAGATCTACAATATTGAAGAAAGAACCAAACTCAAATTCTCAATATTAAGAAAGTTATGAAACCAACAATATTGAAGAATTTAGTCTTTTCTCCTTTAAAAGAAGTACAAGATCTAAGAAAATAAAAGTGCAAAAGGAATAATCCCAAAAAGGTAAAAACTAGGTTTTTTGACTCTCTAAAAAGCTGGACTCCTTTGTGGCTGCTGGTACAAGACCTTTAAATAGAAAAAGTAGTGGAAGCCCTAAAAATGCTAAAAGACAAAATAGTTAGGCGGCTAGGCCAACTCGACCCGGTGCTCGGTCGAGTGACCGATCGAGTTGGCTCCTCTTATGCTCCTTCCACTCGGTCGAGTCCCTCTCTGCACACGGTCGAGTGTCTGGTCGAGTGGGCGGTCGAGTGGGACTCCGGACCTTGGTTCTTCAGCCTTAACTCTCTTGCTTTCTCCCCATGATTGCTTCACTTCTCCTCAGCATTGCTTCCATGCTCTTTAAGCTCCAAAATCACCTGTTTATGCATGAAAAGATGCAAATGGAATGCAACTAAACTCTAATGCAAGAACAGTCCTAAAGCTATGCAATAATGGTCAAAATGGATAGCAAAAGATGCAAAAGATGTGAATATATTAAGGGAAAACAGGGTAAAATATATGAACATCAATGATTTTAGTGATAGTAGTGTGGTTCATATCGCTGATGCATTCTATCACAAAAATTTGTCTCCAATCCAGTCCGGTTATTGTAAGTCACCTTGTTTGACGTATCTCCAAAACGGACAGATGATGCTTTTGTTGAAAGGGTGGAGCATCACTACAAGAAAACAAGCCTTTTGCGAGGACACGTTGCGACGGAGTACAGCTCTTGCAAATTTGCGGTAGATTTGTGAGGGATTTACGAGAAATAAAAAAACCCTAGCACATCCCTCACAAAATTGCGAGGAACACAGTCGTCGCAAATCCGCTGCTCAATTGCGAGGCATTTACGACAAATTCGTTGGGAAGGTCCCCTCCCTCGCAAATCCATCGCAATATTGCGACGATTATGCGAAAACATAGTCCATAGCAAATTTGCTATGGAATTGCGAGTGAATTGCGAAAGCCATAGCAAATCCATTGCAAAGTTAGGAAAATATTTTTTTATAAATATTACAAAACTTAATATAATTATTCTGAAATACATTTGAATGTGTTCATAAGATGAATTTACTAACTTTTAACATTATTTTGATGGTTTTTACAAATTAAATATTCAAGGTTTGCGACATATTGGCGACTGATTTGCTAGCCCCATAGCAAATTTGTCGTAAATCCATCGCAAACTACTCTAAACATAGCAATTCCCTAGCAAATAAACCCTAAACCCTAAAGACTAATTACATTATTATTAATGATTAAAAAGATGAATGCAATACTTATAATCAAAGATAGCAGTGCAACCCAAAATTGTTGGAGAATTGGACAATTTGGTAAATATTTGTCTCAATGTAATGAACATATATGTGATATAGTGTAGAAGATCATCATGTTTAGAGTAAGATGCAAAATTGAACAATTTTGGAAAGTTTGATGATAGAAAAGAGTATGATGACACAATTGGACCTTATAATATACTTGAAAAGTTAATTTAACTAATTTTTTAAAATTATTTTGATGGTTTTTACAAATTAGATATTCAAGGTTTGCGAAAAATGTGCGACTGATTTGCTAGACCTATAGCAAATTCGTCGCAAATCCATCGCAAAATACTCAATACACCTCGCAAATAACAACCCTAAACCCTTAACCCTTAACCCTAAATCCTAAAGACTAATTACATTACTATTAATGATTAAAAAGATGAATCCAAGACTTATAATCAAAGATAGCAGTGCAACACAAAATTGTTGGAGAATTGGATAATTTGGCAAATATTTGTCTCAATGTAATGAACATATATGTGATATAGTGTAGAAGATTATCATGTTTGGAGTAAGATGCAAAATTGAACAATTTTGGAAAGTTTGATGATCGAAAAGAGTATGATGGCACCATTGGACCTTATAATATACTTGAAAGTTTATTTGACTAATTTTTTTTTAATTATTTTGATGATTTTTACAAATTAGATATTCAAGGTTTGCGACTGATTTGCTAGATGTATAGCAAATTAATCGCAAATCCATCGCAAACTACTCAAAACATAGCAATTCCCTCGCAAATAAAAACTTTAAACCCTTGAACCTAAACCCTTAAGACTAATTACATTACCTGTTAATGATTAAAATGATATCATTCAAGATTTATAATCAAAGATAGGGCACTAATGACAATTGCAAATCCTAAACCCTAAAGACTTTGCGAGGGATTTGCTACGTTCCCTCGCAATTTGCTCGCAAAACTCTAAATATGAAAATTTATATTAATTAATGTTTGTGATGCTTTTGCGAGGGACTCTAGTAAATCCCTAGCAAATTTTGCGTTGGAGTTGCGACGCCGTTAATTTCCTATATAACTAAAAAACCTAGTTTGAGCGAAGTTCAAACCCAACACTCGCAGCCGACAAACCCTAAACAGTTTTTTTCTTCTTTGGTTTCTTCTTCTTCCGATTTCATTCTTGTCCGGTTATCTACTCCTCCTCCCATCCCTTCTCCGGTTGTCTACTCCTTCTCTCATCCCTTCTCCGGTTGTCTACTACTCCTCCCATCCCTTCTTCGGTTGTCTACTCCTCCTCTCATCCCTTCTTTGGTAGTCTACTCCTCCTCCCATCTCTTCTCTGGTTAGTCTACTCCTCCTCTCATCCCTTCTCCGGCTAGTCTCCTCCTCCTCTCTCTTCTTTTGTTGTTAGGGTTCTTATTAGATCAATCTGTGTAGGGTTTCGATTTAGGGTTTTTCGATTTAGGGCTTTTATTTAAATTTTAGGGTTTCGAATTCGATTTTGGTTTTCGAATTCGATTTTGGGTTTTGAATTCGATTTTGTGTTTCGAATTCAATTTTGGGTTTCGAATTCAATTTAGGGTTTTTATGTAATTCAATTTTAGGGTTTCGAATTACAATTTTAGGGTTTTTACCTAATTCGAATTTAAGATTTTAATCTAATTTGGTTTTAGGGTTCTAATTATATCAATTTTAGGGTTTTTACCTAATTCGAATTTAGGGTTTTAATCTAATTTGGTTTTAGGGTTCTAATTATATCGAATTTGAGGGTTTTAATTTAGTTTTTTGGAATTGTTTTTTTAGATGTCTTCTCAAGAGAACCAAAATCATTCTGGCGGCCAAAACGTTTACAGAAGATTTATATCTTCTCAAGGGCTATCTCCTCCCATCCCTTCTCGAAGGTTACCTTCTTTTGCCTCTGCTCCAAGGGTAGCTTCTCCCGCCTCCTCGCAAGGTACCTCACCGGTGATCCAAGATAATCGTCAAGGAACCTCACCATCGGTGGAAGATCATCTTCCACCACAGCAATCGACTTCGCGTGTCAACGATGTGTCTCCTCTGACCTCTTTTTTTACTTTGGAAGAGCTACTTGCAAGTCCCGGTCGTGCTATCTTAAAGAAACTGGACCCTAAACTCCCTCTGGGTACTCTATGGTAAGAATGTAGTTAGGGTTGTCTAATTTTTTAGATCTATTTTCATTGATCCTCATTCCCTCTTTTCTTGTGTTTTGTAGGTTTGACCAGGATCCTTCGGTTGCTGCTACTGTTTGGGCCATCTTTGAAAGAGATTTCAAAGAATTTCATGCCAATTGGACCCAAACACCATGTGCGGTTGTAAACCGGTGGTTTGAAACGTTTGCGGTAAGTTAAATATTTGTTGATGTGTTTAAATTACATATTTTGTTTTTACTTACTTGATTCTGATTCTGATTCTGATTCATGTTATGTTTTTACAAGCAAACATATAACTGAGACCAGTCCATCAATGGGAGAGTTCGAGCCGAGTTTGAAAGCAAGTTGAAGACCCGAATGACTGATCAAATGTCTCGGTGGAAGTCTAAGTGGAGAGTAAAAGGTGATGATGCAAAGCCGCGGTGGCTTGATCCTACAATATGTGAAGGCTTGGTCAAATTTTGGTGTGAACCAAAATCTGAGGAAAAGAGTATCAACAGTCGAGATTCTCAATACAGTGATCCTGATGGCACTGGAATGCATAAACACCGGTCTGGTCAGACCTCCTTTAAAGCCCGTGCACGAAAACATGTAAGTATGTTAAGTTAGTTATTTAGTACAATTACCTATAAATTCTTGCTTTAGTCTAATACTTTGTTGTTTCATATCTTTGTTTAGTCGGAGATGACTGGTGAGACACTTCCTGATTTCTTGAAAGTCCTAGAAGATACTCATAGTAAACCTGATGGGTCGTTTATGGATGGATTATCTGAGAAGGTATACCATCGAGGATAACTGAGGCTGAAACTGGGCTATGCTCAGGGGACAATATAGAGAGTAGTGCTTCTGGCGGATTTTCAGTTAGTATAAAGAACCAAATTTTTGCTGAGGTAAATTCTTGAACTTTACATTGTGTTTTGGTTTTCACTTGTTTCATATCCTTGAACTTTACATTGTGTCTCTGTGTTTTGTTGTTTGCAGGTTGCTCCGAAGAAGAAAAACAGGATATATGGAGTCAGTAATATGCAAACTGAAGCATCTTCAGCTCATGTTGTTCTCACGCCTACTTCGACTGAAGATCCAGTCATTCTAGCTGAGAAGCTTTCTCAGGCCGAAGCTGTTCTTGCGAGTCAGTCTACTCAGTTAGAAGATTATGCATTGAAGTTGCAACAAAATACTCAGAAGATGCATTGCTACGATGCCTACTTCGATTATCTATCTGAGAAGGACCCTGAATTTGCTGCAAGATTTCCCCGACCTGAGACTGATGCCACCATTGATACCGGAGCAGGAGATACCACGAGACCAGCGTAGAGTCTCTTGTTCTTGAACTTTACTTCTGTTTGATGGTCTCTTGTTCTTGAACTTGAACTTGTAGTTGTGTTTCAATTTATATTTTGAACTTATGTTTATGTAATTTTAACAACATTTTGTAATTTACAAGTTTATTTTCAGTTTTAATTAAAAGTTTTTTTTTGGCTAATTATGAATTTTAGTTTGCATAATTAGAAAATAATCATAATTAATTTGCATAATTTGAAAATAATCATAATTAAAAAATGTATAATTCATCATTAAAACCTCAGTTGTTGCTACGGAAATAAAAGTTGCAAAGACATCGCAGAGTTTGCGAGGGAATTGCTTGAATTAAGTTGCAAGGAATCTGCTATTGATATTGTCCCTCGCAATTTGCGTTGTTTTTCGAGGGCATTTTTTTCCTCGCAAAAGTTGCAAGGGATTTGTGACGTTGACCAATTTGCGAGAAGTGATTTGCAAGGGAAGTGTGTTCCTCGCAATTTCCTTGTTTTTGCCTATTTGCAAGGGATTTGCTATGAATTCTTCCATCGCAATAGGCGTGTTTTCTTGTAGTGCATCGAGTATAGTCGAATAGAATATATTATATCGAGTTCTAGAAGATATGAATCAGAGTCATTTTCAACAACAATTAAAGTCTTTTTATTAGTCAAGAGTAACGCAATGTGCATTTTGGAGTTTCATCAAAAGGATGATAGTCACCGACAAGTGTATGAAGGAGTGACGTAACATATTTTATCTGTTAGCTTATAAGTCTAAAAATAGCTTGGTTACTCTCCACTTTTTCATCAAAAAATTTTCAATTTCCTTTATTTGTCTCAGTAGCTGTAATGAAAATGTTTATCCACTCTATAAACTCTATGATAGAATATATTTCATTTGTCAAAAAAAAGTTGTTCATATTTTATTATGATAAATCAAATCTATTATAGTTTTAAAATTTAATTAAAGAAGTTATATGTTATTTTTATCTTTATAACTTATAAAATAAAATTATATATCTTTAAGTTCCATTATGCATTAAATAATATATTTAAATATTAATTTTCATTTATATTAGTTGAAATTACAATAATTATTAAAATCATAGCTAGAATATAACTATTCAGTTATATATATATATATATATACATATATATAGAGAGAGAGACTCCATCTCTTCATTTTTACACACCTTGACATTTCTTATGAGTTATGTTATGTTAACTATATCTTTGATCATGGTTTTATATGTTATTTTTGTGTTCTTGCATTTTTAATTTATCTTATGAGTTATTTTTAACAAATTTTTTTTATGAGTTTATGTAAATTTATGCTTAATTTTAAGAGAATATAACGTATTATTATCATTTATGATTTTATTATTGTCACTATTATAGATTATATAAACAAATATAACTAATTATAAACCTGAATGTAATATTAAAATGTTTTAATATTAGAATGCATTAAAAATAATATTATGATATTGGTGAGAGACTTATTGGATCTCTCACAACTTTATATCCTCTTACATATTGAATTAGTTGATGATTTTTTTTTAAAAATATTTTCTCATTTTTGTTTTGATGTATTACTCTTATCTTATAATAAATAATATTTTAGTGCTTATTTTACAATTACTTACTTGAAAGATATATTTTTACCATCATACAAATACTCTTTAATAGACATAACACTAATGTTAGTTTCATATCACATATTTGTCTTAAATTACGCCATAGATTCATTTTAATCCTATATATACAATATGAAAATAGGAAATAACTTTTAATTCATATTATTTTGATGAAATCTAAAACAAAATTAAAGTTCTATTATATTATGTTATGCATATTTTTATCAAATTCAATAAATTTAAATTTAAATGATTTGATCTATATATGTCTTTGCTATACAGGTATCTATAACAAAGTTTAAATTATTTGATTAATAAGTGAAAACATGTCATTTTTCATATAAACAAAATTAATGTATTATTTTTTTAAAAAAATATCTAAAAACCTAAATCATAAATATAATATGCTGACGTGTAGCTACTGACATGGCATGATGATATGTTATCGTTGGAGAAACTCCATTCATATTTCATATTTAAGTTTATATGTATTAAGATCACATCTATTTCTTACAAAGATCATGTGGTTTAATAATTTTAGTTTATTTGATTTGGTTATACTATAATCGATTAACATCTGGTTATATTTTCATATTTCCCATATAATTTAAAACTGAAATACAATTATGTTAATAAACAAATTTTGATTTAGGTTTCTGTAATCATTTTGTACATTCCTAATTTCTCTCAATATGATTCATGGTTTTAGAAAACTAACGTATGTAGAATGATTATGATAAAATTTATAATTAGAGAAATTAGGTTAGCCGTTTTTTAGCTAATTTAAAATTTATAATTAGAGAAATTAAGTACAATATGATTCTGAATTTCAAAGGCGGATTTTCCTATATCTCTTCATGGTTAGCCGTTTTTTTGCTAAATATTTCATAATAAAACAGTAAACCAAGTTATTCCTAAATATGAGCACGTGGACTTAGTATAAAGAAATTTTCAAAGCTAATATCCTTTTAGGTAGTTGATAGTATATTTTGATAAATTTTGAAGTTGATTACAAAGAATGTAATATATAACGTGTTTTTGTTTTGTTATTTGATGTTTTTACTGAAAGAATATGAGTGCGACATACAATATTTAAGGCAAAAGATACTATGCGGATCCATTACACGGTTCCAAACACATCATAGAATGCTTGAATGATTTGGTTAGAAAATCCCAATTGTTAAAAAAAAAAAAGAGAATCACTCTTCTAAGTGTTTCACGAGTATGTAGGCGTCGAAGGAATGCTGGAACATATAGCTCGGAGGCGTAAGAACAAAAATTTGTTTATTTGCATCAAGCTTTCGATTTGATTGAAATAGAATCACATAAATTAATGTTGGAATGTCGAAGTAATTAGTATATAGTATCAAGTTTTATGTAACCATTTTGTACATTCCTAATTTCTCTCAATATGATTCATGGTTTTAAAAAACTGATGTAAAATTTGTAATTAGTGAGTAAGAATTTCATGCCGCAAATACTCACCTTTTGCATTAGTTATATGTAGGCATTAGCACAGTTACAGTTATTACTGTAATTTGTGAGTAAACATGATTATGACAAAATTTGTAATTAGTGAGTAAATTCGCCTTTTATTATTTGAGTATTTCAAATTTTTGATTTAGATTTGGTTTAGTGGTATTTATGAGAATTTTCTTTAAATAAGTAAGTATATATAATTATATTTCGTATATTATTCAATTTCGGTTTAAATTCTGCTTTGGTTCTTCTGATTTAAGAGTCTAAGATCTGATATAATATTTTCTCGGTTTTGGATTTGGTTTTTTTTTTCTCCATCTTGGTTTGCTTCTTTGATTCCAGATATCTTGCTTAAATATAATAGTGATATTTTTAGGGTGGATTTGTGTAATAACCAAAACAAAAAAAAGTAAGAAGAATATAACCAATTAATCAGAAAAATTAGGTGATTAACCATTGCCCAATGAAAAATAACCAAAAGGGCAGTTTGGTGGCAATAGAGAATGGTGGTGGTTAGTGGCCGGAGGAGGGATCCGGCGGTGGTCCGAAGGCTGGTCCGGAGGTGGTGCTCCGGCGGTGGTCCAATGGTGAAGGAGTCCGGCGGTGGTAGTCCGGTGTTGGTCCAATGGTGAAGGAGTCCGGCGGAGGTTGTCCGGCGGTGTACCCGGTGGCGGTGGTCTGACGGCAGAGATGCTCATGTGGTGGTCCGACGGAGGTTTTCCAGCGGAGTCCCTGCAGCGGTGTTCCGGCGAACGGAGATGATAATGATGGTGGTGGGGTGGTTGTTAGGAGATAGAGGAGAGGATGATAGTGTTAAATAAAGGATAAAATAGTATATATTGTAGATTATATAGTCTGTATAATATTTATATGGTTAGTGTAGTTAGATATTTAATTTTTGTTTTTTTCTTAGTTACTTTTGCCAGTTTCTCTATTTTTTATGTATTATAAAAATGATGGTAATTATGAATCAAAAGAAAATAAGAATGTTATTTTTTTTAAAATCTGGAGGGAAAAAGGTGGAAAGGAAAAATGATGACATGCAACATGAGTAATGATGTACTCAACCTTGTGTAAACAACAAACATTACAATATTCTTTGAGCCTTGAAAATATGAATTTACCACAAGTGGGCCAAATAACATTGTCTATAAACCTAATCTATAGTATAAAACTAAACCAAACCCAAATCAAAAATTTTCTCTATAAACAAACCTGAATATCGGAATATCCCATGCCTAATTCATAATTATATTCTGTATCATCAAACTCCTAATCTTGTTTAATGAAAATGATGAAGGAGACATGGTCCACCTTAGTAATTTTGACTACGTTTTACTAAGTGATGAACCAATGAAATAATAACACGTCAGCTGATGTTACTTTTTTCAGTCCGCTGTCAAAATAAAAAAAAACGACGGTCACAGTTTATTAATTTTATTAGTTTATTTTTTTTTGAGAAGACACCAAAAAAAAAAAAAAAAAAAAGGGTGTGTGGGAAAGGAACCCACCATTGAAATTGGGGGAAGGAGAGAGGCCAACAAAAAAAAAAAAAAACCCTTCTTTTTCGCTGGCTTACTCGTGCCCTTGTCGGCTTACTTCGCCGGAAATCTGAATAATCCTTTTCACCGGAGACTCTCTCTCTCTTACCCAAACCTAGTCTCGTTCCTTCTCCGTCTTCCCTTTTTTGGGTTTTTCTTTGTTTTTTTTTTACTTACGAGTTTTGTAAAACTCAGTTCTTGGTGACGCCGTCGTCAGAGAGAGAGAGAGAGAGAGAGAGAGAGAGAGAGAGAGAGAGAGAGAGAGAGAGAGAGAGAGAGAGAGAGATTGAAGTAGTAGAAATTGAGGTTGAGATATGTATGTAGTGCCTCCTCCTCAGCGATCTGACTCTGGATCGAATGGTGATTTAAGGGTTTACCAAACTTGGAAAGGCAGCAATGTGAGTCCTTTTTTTCTCTTTCTGAGTTTGGGTTTTTCTCATTCTTAAAGCATCTTCTGGTTTTGTTCTTCTTAGTTTGCTTAAGCCTATTTTAGATTTTAGCTATGTCCCAATTTCAACCTAGTTCAAATTGGAACTTGGTTTGTGTAGATAGATAACTTTTGAGTCATTTGGAGAATCCAGTCCAGCTATTGCCTTTTTCGAGAATCCTTGATTTTGATGTCGTTTTCGTATGTTTCACTTGGTGGGCATAAGCTTTTAGAAGCCTTTTGTGGTGGGATGGTTTTAAGCTAAAACAAGGCATTTTCACTTTATCTATATATAGCTCAATCATGGTTTGAGTTACTTTGGTTTGTAATTTGAGATTAGTTATATATAGTTTGATGCCTGTTTATAAGGAGGTTTTCTCTTTCTAGATGATTCTGGTTATTGAGAAATGCTTTATTCTTGATAGTTTCTCTTCTACTGGAGTGTTAAAGTTTCTTCCTTCAAATTTGATTAGCTTTACTCATTTCCCCCTTTTTTTTTTATTGCAGATATTCTTTCTTCAGGGAAGGTTTGTATTTGGGCCAGATGTAAGATCACTGGCGCTGACCATTTGTCTCATTGCTGTCCCCGTTACAATTTTCTGCATCTTTGTTGCAAGGAAGTTAATTGATGACTTCTCTGATAGCTGGGGAGTATCAATAGTAGCTGTCGCCGTTGTGTTCACCATTTATGTAAGTGTATAGTCTTTCCCGCTTTGCATATGTTCTCTATAAGCTGATGCTTTCATTTTGTTGTATTCACCAAGTTTTTGATTTTCCATACAATTCTGTTTCTTTCCTCAGGATTTAATTCTTCTGCTGCTTACATCCGGAAGAGATCCAGGTATTATTCCAAGGAATGCTCATCCTCCAGAGCCTGAAGCTCTTGATGGCAACATGGATGCAGGGGCTGGCCAGACCCCGCAGCTACGACTGCCTCGCATTAAGGAAGTAGAGCTCAATGGAGTCACGTTTAAGGTCAAATACTGTGACACTTGCATGCTCTATAGGCCGCCTCGGTGCTCTCATTGCTCAATTTGCAACAACTGCGTAGAAAGGTTTGATCATCACTGCCCTTGGGTTGGCCAATGTATTGGGATGGTAAGTCACAGTCCAACTGAAACTGTCTTCAAACTATTCACATTAACCAATTCCCTAAAAACTATCTCATATTTGTGATGGTTGTTGCAGAGGAACTACCGATTCTTCTTCATGTTTGTCTTCTCCACTACACTTCTCTGTATATATGTGTTTGCCTTCTGCTGGGTCTATATAAGAAAGATTACGGATTCAGAGCATACAACCACTTGGAAGGCAATGCTTAAAACTCCTGCCTCCATTGTTCTGATAATCTACACATTCATATCAATGTGGTTTGTTGGTGGCTTAACAGTGTTCCATCTGTATCTCATCAGCACGAACCAGGTACGTATCTACCAATCCAATCCTGATTCCTCTATTTTGGAAATTTCGGAATGGCTGTAACTGTTGATTTCCTTTGTTTAATGCAGACTACATATGAGAATTTCCGTTACAGATATGATCGGCGAAGCAACCCACATAACAAGGGAGTGGTTAATAACTTTAAAGAAACGTTTTGTTCCTCAATCCCTCCTTCAAAGAATGACTTCAGAGCTATGGTCCAGCGAGAACCTCCATTGCCTCCTAGATCGGTAGCAGGCGGTTTTATGAGTCCAAACATGGGTAAAGCCAATGATGACATTGAAATGGGAAGGAAGGCTGTTTGGGCAGACATGGGACCGACAATGCCAGATCATGGTGACGGTAAACATGGTAACAATGAGCGGTTACATGTTAAGGACGGTGAGTTAGGCGAGCTATCTCCAGAGATTAGGACAACAGTTGATGAACAGAGTGATAGGCCGGGTATGCACCCGAGACGCTCAAGCTGGGGAAGGAAAAGCGGAAGCTGGGACATGTCACCAGAAGTTATGGCCTTAGCAGCCAGAGTAGGAGAACAAAACCAGAACGGCGGAGGAAGCAGCAGCGGAAGCGGTTTAGTAACTGAGAACCGGCCTACATAATTGAATACACGGTTTAGAACTGAATGAAGAAAGAACAGAGTCGAAATTTCGGTATGGTGAACACAGGTTTAGAGAAAATCTGAGGGGAGTTTACTTTTTCTTTGCTATTTCAAATGTGTGTTTTTGGATTATTCAACTTAAAATCAGTCTTGTGGTTTGTGGTGGGAAAGAACTTGCTAATGTTCTTAATGTGGAAAGTGGTTGTGTTGGGTTGGGTTGGCTTTGTTGTGGTAAGCAGAGGTTGAATTGGTGTGCTGTTTGTATGAGTGAGCTTCTTCTGGATTTGTTTTTTTTTTCTTCTACTTTTCTTTTAGCTGTATGTTAATACATTTAACCAGAGATCTATGTTTTAAGGTATTAGAGAAAAACAAAAGAATTCTCTTATTATCAAGAAGCTGAAGCCGAATTATTAAGACATGTGGACCAAAAGACAGAACATTTTTATAGTTGTTCACTGAAGCATGTCTCTACAGTTAATGCATAAGAGCCCCTTAATGTTCTTGTTGATTTTTGTTCTATATTAATTCAATTTGTTTCTCCTCTAAATTAATGCAATTTGTTTTTATTTCATAGGACAAGGTTACAGAAGAAGAGTGTGCTAAGGTCTCTACAGAGTCAAAGATAAAGTCAAGAAAATGTCCAAATCAATAATTAAAGCCTTGAATTATAGAGTTTTAATCAATTTTCTGAAAATCTAAAACAGCAGATCATAAAGACAGGATCTTAAAGAGAGTCGATAAGATTTTCATCAGTACTATATACATATATATATAGATGGAGAGACAAATATATACAACATATATATATTAATATAACAATGGACCATAGTTCAATTGAAATGTCACTATTATCATTTAGTAGCCTCTGCTCCTCTTTATTAGGAACCTTACTTGTGATAAAACCACCATGTAAGAGAGCTCTAAAACCTCTGAAACTATTATTTTCATCTTTTATCTGTCTGTCCTCTAAATTCACTTTCAACATCAGAGAGCCCTAAGCTTATTTTTTTTTCCTTTTCATTCAGACACTTATTACACCAAAAACCTTCAATGGCAACTTAAACCAAGTGAGTTTCTTTGTATTTTTGCTACTTCTCTTTCTCCCTCTCTCTTTCCCTTGAACACTGAAGAGCCTTAAGGTCCATCACATGATAGAGACAAGCTCTTCTGTTTATATAAGAGACACCAACACTTAAATACCAATTTAAGCAGGTGGGTTTCCTTTGTCTTCTCTTTAAACCCATATTAGCTGATAGAGTTCAAATTTTATTGCTCTTTTAACTCGTCTTCTCAATCTCTCTGTTTTTTTTCAAAGGCCTCAAAAGTATGTATAAGAATCAGTTGCAAGAGCTAGCACAGAGAAGTTGTTTCAATCTCCCATCATATACATGCACAAGAGAAGGACCAGATCATGCTCCAAGATTCAAAGCTAGTGTAAACTTCAATGGTGAGATATTTGAAAGCCCAAGCTATTGTTCCACTCTCAGACAAGCTGAGCATTCAGCTGCGGAAGTTGCTCTTAGTGCTCTCTCTTCCAAGGGTCCTTCAAAATCTCTAACTGCTAGGGTTCTAGTAAGTCTTCCCTAAAAGCATGAAAAGTTATTTCTCATGTTTGAATCATGCTTTCAAAGTGCTAACGATGTTTGGTTGTTTTTTCTAAGGATGAGACTGGGATCTACAAGAATCTGCTTCAGGAGACAGCACATAGAGCTGGTCTTGATTTACCGGTTTACACAAGTGTGAGATCAGGACCTGGTCACATCCCAACATTCTCTTGCAATGTGGAGCTTGCTGGAATGAGTTTTAAGGGAGAATCAGCAAAGACTAAGAAGCAAGCTGAGAAGAATGCAGCCATTTCAGCTTGGTTCTCCTTGAGAAAAAGTACCAAACACTAACCTTCCAAACTATTTACTCAATCTTTGTTGTTATGTCTCTCATTTCACACTTTCCTACACAGTGCCAAGCTTGGCCCCACTGAAAGGTGAAGAGAAGGAACAAGAGGTAGTTGCAAGAGTCCTCTCAAGATTTAGACCCAAAGAAGTCAGAAGAAGGGAACCAAACCAGTCAAGAAGAAGAACAGTCATCAGAACAATTCGCCAAAACACAACAACCACAAGAGACTTGTTGTGTGAGAAACTCAGATCGATCAATCTGTATACCAATGAAGCTTCATCTTCATCGCCCTCACCACCACCGAGATTCTGGCCTTCAAGAACAAATCTCCCACAACAAGAATCCAAAGTCAAATCATTGCTAGAGAAGTGTCAAGAATATGCAGAGAGGAAACAGAGCCTAGATGATTCTGTTCCTCCTAAGCCAGAGTTGATAATCAAATCGTCTACTTTACCATCATTATCAGTGGAGTCGAGAAGAAACAACCTTTTGCCCTTTCCAAGTTTTGGGTTAAACCATCAGAAACTGGCTCCAGCTGTTCGCATCAGATCAGTGATCCCAGTTTGTTCAGCTCCTCCACCAAAACCTAACCCTAACCCTACAAATCCATCGACACCATCACCGTCCACCACAAGGGAGAGAGCCAAGAGAAGTCTCTGAGATGCAAGATTATCGAATTAGGATTAGAATCAAAATCTTATGATTAAAGGTCGTGCCTTTAGATAAACCCATGATTAAAGGTTGTGTCTTTATATTAACCCATGTCAAGGATTTGACTGTAGAGATTAGAGAAACGGGTAAAAAAAGCAGTCATGGGTTTCAGTATGTTCGTGTAAACTTTGACTTTTTTTTTGGAGTTTTAGTTTTTTTTTTTTTTTTTGAATTTTTACGGCCTGACATGAAATCAATGTTCTGAATTGCACGTAGAACAAAAAAAAAGGGAGAGAGAGAGAGAGAGAGAGCAATAAATGAAAGGAGAGTGTGTGGGGAGGGGAGAAGAAGGTGAAATTAATGGCGTTTGTTTTTGGCCATTAATGCGCCGATTGCTCTGCTTCTCCTTCTTCTTCATTCATTAATTGGGCTCTGTAACATCTGTTTTTTTTTTTTTGTTTTTTTTTGTTTTTAACATAATTTGTTCTTGTCGTTTTAAAATATTCGGTTATATATGTCAAAATCTCAGGTAAACTTTTTTTAATTAATCGAAATTGTTAAAAAAAAATTATAAAATTGAGAGGAATATATGTTGTTGTTAAAATCCCTCAAAAACCAATTTAGCAACTAGCTAATAAAGAAAATGAGAGATGCTAAAGATGTTAAATTAGCGATAAGAAAATAAACATGAACTTTTACTAGATTTGTAGAATTTGTTAGAAATTCCATACAATAAAATCTCAAATCTAAGGGTTTGGTAAGAGGTTTAAGGTTTGTCTAAAACTTGTTATCTGTAAGATGATGAATTAGTGGTTTTGCTATGAAAAGATAAGGAATAAAATAACCTACTTTACTAAAAAGGTTTTTTGATTCACTAATTTTAGTCAAGAGATAAGACCATCTCCCATTTAAATTGGTGGTTCTTTTGTTTTGTTTGGTTAATTAACAAAAAAAATAAATGATTTTGACTTTCTTGTTTCGTTAGTGTCAATGGACGTTATCTTCGTCTGACTAATTTTTTCTCTGGTCAACTATTTGTTCCCTATCTTTGCTCCGACTTTTCCCTACAAAATGGGTTGTGGTGTTTCAAGGCCGGAGACAGATGAAGGAGGAGAGGAAGGTGGGGATTTGAAGATTATAACTCGGAAAGGATCAATCGGTAAAGATAGCGAAACTGCTGATAGTTTCGTTTCGGATAAAGAGCTTCCTGAGATATCATCAACACATAGTAAAAATTCCAAAACCAATGGTGAAAAGACGAGTAAAGAGGATGAAAATGAATGTAAAGATGAAGAAGAGAAAGGAGACGAGCTAAAAAATTCACCCGCATCTCCCAGTTTTCGTATTTATTGCGTTTTCCCTAGAGATCCTAATGATGACAGTTAAGTTTCGTTTGTTTGCTAATGTTTCTTATAATATTTTGTTGCAAGGACCTAAACTACATTTGGTTTGATACTAATGCAACTGTTATATATGACTTTCAGACGATGACTTGCAACGGAACAAGCACATTTCAGACGAAAACAAGGTATATATTATAGTAATTATATTACACGAAAACACAAATTTGAATGCTTGAAAAGTTGAGTTTGGTAACAACAATAAACAAAACTCAAATTAAACATATACTGGGATACAAACTTCATATGCATGCAATATCTTGTTTTCTGTTTGCATATTGCGTTTGAATATGTAACGTACTAACGCTTTTATAAATTATAATGTACGTTTCTTAATTAAGGAGCAGAAAGGGAAGAGACAAGCAGCAGTAGGAACGAAAATAAGAAGAAGGTTTAACAAAGTCAAAAAGCTTCTAATACCTCCAAATGTACCTTCCTCCACAGCTAATCGCGGTTGATTTAATTGTCATTTTTTTTTCATTCTTTATATTAAACAAATTGAGGTTTAGAGAGAAACTATGGGATTTTTTTAACCATTCTTTTACACTTCTCGTTTTTTTTTTAACCATTCTTTTAGAATTCTTACTCATCAGATTACGTAATTCTCCCACATGCAAACAAGCTACGATTAAATTAAAAACTCAAACCTTAAGATTATTCCCAAACGTGACTGAAACTCAACATCTTGAAAGGAGATATAAATCCCTAGAAACAGTTTCGAACAAAGACCCTCCTAACATGTTATACGTTTTTCATCATTTGAATTGAATTTGGCATGAATTTGTATTCTTGACAACACTTTTCAAATCCTTGACCACCACACGCCTATCTTCAAGACTGATGTGTTTTAAGGTGAAAGTAGCTCTCTTCAAATATTTTGTGTTACTTAGGATGTATTTCGCCACCTCAATCTCATCTTGTCGATCCCATTTGTAGCTTTCCCACATGAATGTCTCCACATGAAGCAACAAGCACTCAGGAACATTCTTTGGTTGATTCCATTCTCCACGAGCCACAAAATCGTCTATCCAACCTCGCTGAGGGGGAAAATACAACGCATGTTATTACTATATATATATCAGCAAATCTAAAAACCAAGCTGGCAATATTACAGGCATATATGAACATTAATTTGCTTACACTGTTGAGGTTGAGGACTTGCAATTTAGGAGAACTATCGAGCATGAGGGTAAGAAGATTCCGCCACGTTACT
Source organism: Camelina sativa (assembly GCF_030686135.1). NCBI lineage: Eukaryota > Viridiplantae > Streptophyta > Magnoliopsida > Brassicales > Brassicaceae > Camelina > Camelina sativa. The sequence goes on along the minus strand of NC_141885.1, from coordinate 3,853,617 downwards.
TTATTTGTAAGCTCCAAGTATACAAGATGGTTGAAGATGATGCTACCGGTAGGAAACTTCACCTACGAGCATAAGACAGTATTAGTACAAAAAGAATAATGTAATAGCAACGTAATCGATTACAAGACAACATGAAATCTACCTTCACGGGTGATAAAGCCAAGGAAAGACGTTTGGCTGAAGTGAGAGGTCCCAGAAGGTTCTCATCGATTATGTTATTGAAATGAGTTATACTGGCCTCCACCAGCTCAGGTACGTTCTGAATCAAACAAGACTCTGGAGCATTGAGCCCTAGAATCTTCAAGTATTTCAAAGAAGGAGCACTTATCACATAATGTTGATTTCGAAGCTAGTTATTATAAATTGATAGTCTCTGTAAGGATGACACTGCAATAATGTAAGTTTTCACACTGCTACCCAGATCTCTATGCACTTCCAAATTTTCAAGATTAGGGCAGCCAGATAAAAGGTTAAGAACAGAATCATCGTCGTTGAATTCCACACCGTCAAGGTGCAGAGTTCTGAGGGATTTCATACACACTGTTGAAGGGACATCCGTAATAGCCGCCCTAGTCTTGAGTTTCAAAGTCTCTAGTGTTTCACAGTTAAACAAGCATCTAGGAAACGTGAAAAACTTGTCAGACTCAACTTCGAGTACCAACTCACGCACATTGCGGGCTAATGCAAGTCCAGTAATGATTCCAGTGTCCAGTACACTGTTACATGTACCTAAACGAACATTGAGATGAAAACTCTGTAAAACCGGAGCCTTATGCGAAAGCAAAGTCCTGAAAACATTCCCGAGTTCAAGTCCGCGAAAGCAATCAAACTTGAGTTTAGGCAGCATCTTCCAATGAGACTTCCATTGTTTAGACAAAACACTCGTGGCTATGGAAACTTTTATAGGAAGCAGAGACAATATCTGCAAAATCAGAGCTTCAGGCAATTCACTGATCCTGTCCTCATTCACAACACCTACACTATTCACTGATCCTGTCAAAATCCAAAACGAAACAAGATTAATTTAAAGATTAATGAGGTTTTGAAGCTTTAATTATTGTCACACTTGTAAGAAACCCTAAAAACAGACAAAAGAGACTAACCATCGTTTCATTGGATCAGAATTCTGTTGAAATCGCCTTATTCTGTTGAATTCTCGCACAAACAAGACATGCGCTTCTTCGACCTCCAAACGCAGAAGAGAATCAGAAGGTTTCCAAGGATGAGAAGGCCTAGCCGCCTAGGAGACTCCGTCGTAGAGAATGGGTCTCTTTTTTTTTTTTTTTGTTTTTAATCAAGCTTATATATATAATAATAATTATATATTAGCCATCTTTTATTTTTAATGATAAAATTAAAATTCAAAATATTATTTTCATTATAATTTTGTTATATTAACTAAACAACGAGTATTGACGAAAAACAAAAACTAAATAACGAGTATTGTTATTGTTTCATTAAATCCAAAACCAGATGGATTCCGACTAAAACTTGAACCCAAGTACACGTTTGAACTCTTTGGCGTCTCGCAGTATATAAGAAGAAGATTTTTGGATGATACATGATACGTGCCAACAAAGGAAACTATCAATCATGTCTGTGCCCTCTCAATCATGAAGATGGTAGAAGAGAAAATCATCCTTTGTTTCTTTCGAAGAAGAAGATATGGTTTAAGTCTTGCTCAAGATTTTAAATGGATCAGTGAAGATATAAGCATTATTAACCTTTGCGAAGAAATCAGACTTTGGAGTTCCAAATTTCATCTTTGCAAAATTATCCATAATCAACGCGATGAATCAAATGAAACAAGTTTTAGGGAACAGGGCACTCAGCCAGAGCATAGGAAACCAAACGAAAATCAAACTTAAACCAAACGTAACAAAAACCAAATTTTCCTTGTTGGGGATGGGGACATAAGAACGGGTTCCATTAAAACCAACCAATGATGTTTATCTTTCGTAAAACTTAACCATTCCTCAATGTGACACTCTTCTAGCTGGCAGATACCGTAAATGTTTTAGAAGATTGTTGTCTCAATGGTTCACCCATTCCTTGTAATCTAATATGCTAGTTGACTTGTATTATCTTCACTTTGGCTTTTTGTTGTTGTTGTTGTTGTTGTTGTTGGCCATATAAGCTCCTTGCCCCTCAGATTTTGTAAATAACAATGTTCCTTTTGGTCACATCAATTCACATTTTATCCCGAAAAAAAAACAAAGAAGAAAGAAATTCACATTTTGTTGAGAGCTTTAATGATCTCTATAGACTCCATTTTCTTTTCACGCTGTAATTTCCCACCTACATGGTTAAACCCCTCATTGTATAATAACTATGCTTAATAAAATATTATTTTCGTCTAGAAAACGTTGAAGTAACATCATAGTAAAAGTGATTTGTGAAACATGCAAGACTCTTTTACTAACAAACAAAATTCACTTGACCAGAAGAAGGCTGGCATGATTAATTCGAAACCCCTGACCACAATTTCTAACTCCTCAAGAGTGTCAAGTCCCTCGTCCAAGTTAAGGCAACAATCATTCAGGAACATATTTTGATTGATTCCATTTCTTAAAGGCCACACGTCTCCCTTCTTAAGCCACTCCTCATAACAACAAGGGGAAACTTGATTTATATTTTAAACTAATAAGCCGCGATAAGCAAAATCCTATGAATTCTATATATGACAGCATTTGCAATTGCCGAAATCTTTATTTCACCTAAACAGAACTTTATTTCCTAGAAACCGGTTGAACAAAAAACATAGTTAATGTTACCTGTGTGAGAACAAAGATTCCTAATATTTATGTTTTCATTGGAACAGAAGCTGGCATGAACTCAAAGCCCTGACCACACTATTCAAATCCTCGACCATCTTATCTCTCTCTTTACGATTAGTGATGGGTTTTGATGATGACAAAGTTGCTCTTTTCAAACGATTTGAGTTACTTAGAATATATTTCGCCACTTTGATCTCCTCTTCTTGTTTCCATTCGTAGCCTATCCACTTGAATATCTCGAGGTGAGACAACAAACATTCAAGAACATTCTTTGGTTGATTCCATATTCCAGGAGCTGGGCTTTCTTTTCAACCCATAGGCTAAGATCAATGAGGGGGAAACACATGCAATATAATGCATCTTATTATTAAATTATCAAACCTTGAAACCTAGCTGGAAAAACTGCTGATGGATGAACTATATGCTTACGTGCATGAGCTTTAGGACTTGCAATTTAGGAGATCTATCAAGCATGAGGGTAAGTATATTCCACCACGCTATATGTGTATGTAGCTCCAAATATACAAGCTGATAGAAGGCGCTGCCGGTGGAAAACTTGACTTGTGCATGAGTCAGAATTAGCACATAAGCAATAGAATAACAAAACTAAATTAATTGCAAAGGAAAACCTGAAAGATGTACCATCAAGGGTGGCAATCCCAAGGACAGACGTTTGACCGAAGTTAGAGATTCCAAAAGGTTCTCATTGATTATCTTAGGGACAACAATGATCTTTACCTCCACCAGCTTCCTCAAATTCTCAATAAGACAAAACTCAAGACCATAACCATGAATCTCAATATCCAAGTATTTCAAAGAGGGAGCATTTATCACATAGCCCGCAAGCGCCTCAAAATAGATGTAATTATAAAATTTTAACCTCTAAAAAGATGGAACTGCAATAGTGAAAGTCTTCACACTGTTCTGTGGTATTCCTTGCACTTCCAAGTTTTCGAGATTAGGGCAGCCAGATAAAAGGTTAATAACTGATTCATCGTCTTTGAAGTCCACCATGATACGCACCATAGTTCTAAGAGATTTTAGACAAAATGTTGAAGGGACATTTATATGAACACTAAAACTGAGTCTTAAAGTCTCTAGTGTTTCACAGTTGTACAAGCATCTAGGAAATCTGAAGCGTACTTTCCCAACGTAACATCGAATCAGTTCTCCAGTGTAATATTACACCGAGTACCAGCTTACGTACATTGCAGGAAACAGCAATTCCAATCAATACTCCAGTATCCGTTACGTCACATATATCTAACACAACTGAGAGATGAAAACTATGTAGAACGGGAGCCTTGTGTGAAAGCAAAGTCTTGAAAACGTCCCGTGTTCACGGTTGTGATAGTATGATTAGTTAGAATCGAAGTTAAGTTTAGGCAGCATCTTCCAATGAGAGTGCCATTGTTTAGACAAAACGCTCGTGGCTATGGCCTCTTTTGTAGTAAGCAAAGACAATATATTCAGAATCAAGGCTTCAGGCAACTGACTGATCCTGTCCGCATTCATAATATAGAGAAGAGAAGTATTACTAAGACTAAATGTGTAATTAGTAGTGTACAAAACCGTTATGTGTAGGCCTATATATATTGTAACCTTATGATCAATACAATCAAGCCTTTCCTTACATGGTATCAGAGCAGTGAATCCTAGACCTAAATTTTTTTTTTCTCCTCGCCGCTCTTCTTCTTTCTCTCGTCTTCTACTTCTTTTTCTTCTTTTCTAGATCTTGTACCATGGCTTCTTCTGATATCATCAACACTACTTCTCCAAATGCTCTTCATAACATCAACATGGCGAACGTTACCAAGCTTACTGCTTCCAACTTTCTGATGTGGAATCGCCAAGTCCGTGCATTACTCCCCGGTTATGGTCTTGCGGGATTTCTCGATGGCACTATCGCTGCTCCGGAAAAGACCGTTATTGTTGCCGGTACCTCTACTCCTAATCCGGTGTATCAACTCTGGGAATGTCAAGATCAGCTTCTTGTTGCTTGTCTTCTTGGTGCGATATCCGTTGAGATTCAACCCATCCTCTCTAAGGCTTCCTCTTCAGCACAGATCTGGAGTCTTCTCTCTGCTAAATATGCAAACACATCATGGGGTCATATCAAACAATTGCGGGAACATATCAAACAGTGGAGGAAATGTACTCGCACGATTGATGAATATGTTCAAGGTTTGGTTTCTCGTTCTGATCAACTCTCTACAATTGGTAAACCTTATGAACATGAGGAACAGGTCGAGTATCTCCTTGGTGGTCTTCCCGACGATTATAAATCACTCATTGACCAGATCGAGGGTCGTGATACTCCTCCCACCATGGCCATGATTCATGAGAAGCTTATTAACTTTGAGCTGAAGCTTCAATCCCAAGCATCAGTCTCTTATGTTGTGCCTGTCACGGCGAATGCTGCTTTCAACAAGTCCTATGGTCATTCCAACAACACCTCGCGGCATCAACGCTCCACTTCTCGGGGCACCTCGTCTTCCTTCTCACGTAGTGGTCAAGGTCGAGGTTATCAGGGTCGCTGCCAATTGTGCGGTGTATTTGGTCACAGTGCACGGCGTTGCTCGCAGTTACCAACCTCTTCTCGCGGTTTTCAACCTACTGGTGGCGGTTACTCCTCGTCACCTGGTTTGTATGGTACTCCTCATGCTAACGTTGCTGTTGTTCCCTCATACAACTCGGAAAATTGGGTGATGGATAGCGGTGCCACTCACCACCTTACCTCTGATTTGTCCAACCTTGCTCTTCATCAGCCATACTCCGGTGGGGAGGAGGTTCAGATTGCTGGTGGCTCGGGTTTAGAGATCACGCATACGGGTTCCACCCTACTCCCTACACCCTCTCGTTCTCTTGCTTTAAAAGATGTTCTATATGTTCCAGATCTTTGCATGAATCTTATATCCGTATATCGCCTGTGTAACGCTCATAAGGTTTTTGTTGAATTCTATTCTGCCTATTTTCAGGTGAGGGATCTGAGCACGGGGGTCCGATTACTCCAAGGCATAACTAAGAATGGATTATATGAGTGGCCGGTTGACCGTGATACCATCAATGTCTTCTCCGCGTCTGTGACAACCAAAACCGACCTCCCCTCTAGGCATCTTCGACTTGGGCACCCTTCGTTATCTGTTTTAAACACTCTTGTTTCTAAATTCTCTTTACCTTTATCTTCATCTCCCCAAAAACAATTATCTTGTTCTGACTGTCTTATCAATAAGAGTCATAAACTCCCTTTTTCTACAAACACAGTCTCCTCCACTTGAATACATTTATACAGATGTTTGGTCCTCTACAATCATTTCTTCGGAAAATTTCAAGTATTATCTTGTTTTGGTTGATCATTTTACCAGATATACATGGCTTTACCCATTAAAACTCAAGTCCCAAGTCAAAGATGTTTTCATTGCTTTTAAAGCTTTGGTTGAGAATCGATTTCAAACACGGATTAGAACATTGTACTCCAATAATGGTGGTGAATTTATTGCCTTGCATACCTTCCTATCGTCTCAAGGTATATCTCATTTCACCACGCCACCTCATATGCATGAACACAATGGCATCTCGGAGAGGAAACATCAATATATTGTCGAGACGGGTCTTGCTATGCTCAGTCATGCATCCGTTCCTCAGAGTTAAAGGCCTTACGCTTTTGCTACAATGGTTTACCTCATTAATCGAATGCCCACTGATGTTATCGGCGGAGACACACCGTATCACAAGCTGTTTCAAACTTATCCAAATTATCACAAACTGCGAGTGTTTGGCTGTGAGTGTTATCCCTGGGTCCCCCCATATCAGAGCAACAAACTTGAGCCTCGCTCTACACCGTGTGTGTTCCTCGGTTACTCACTCACCCAGAGTGCTTACCTCTGTTTCGATGCAGCTAATGCGAGGCTCTACACATCCCTCCATGTGAAGTTTGTTGAGGATCGTTTACCACTATCTGCGAATCCATTGCCTACGCTGGTTTCCTCGCCAGTTTTGATGCCTTCTCACCCTCCATCGACTTCGGTTCCGGTGTCGCAGCCACCCGCTTCGTTGTCTCCGGTTTCATCAATGGCTCCGTCGGACTCACCCCTGTGCAATGACCCTCACCATGCCTCCTCTGCGGACCCGGCGTCATCATCTCCCTCGACAATGGTTTCTTCGGCTCCGACTTTGTCTCTGTTGGTCACGCAGTCATCGTCATCGGCTTCTTCTGATTTGGATCACGAGATCAGAACTAAGCGAGCTCATGATGAATCATACTTGCGGGCCTCTTTAGGCCCAACAAATTCCACTTCTTCACCAAGCCCAACTACTGCAGGCCCATCGAGTCCAACACCAATTACAACAAGTCCATCTTTGGATCCCACAGTATCTTCCTCCTCTCGAGCGGACTCCTCTACCACCTCCACACCATCGGTTGCTCCTTCGTCACCGCAACCTCCGCCTTCGATAACTGACTTTATGCGGACCCGGTCCAAAAACAATATTCACAAACCGAATCCCAAGTACGGTCTCGCTGCTATCTCCACACCGTCCATTCCGACAACAGTAGCAGAGGCACTTCGGGATCCGAACTGGTGGGCTGCTATGGTTGAGGAGATTAATTCTCAGCTTTGTGAACATTCTTGGGATCTCACGCCTCCAACCTCAGGTCAAAATGTTATCACTTGTAAGTGGATATTCACACTCAAATATAACTCGGATGGATCGATTGCTCGGTACAAGGATCGATTGCTCGGTACAAGGATCGATTGGTTGCTTGTGGGTTTCATCAGCAATATGGGATTGGTTATTCTGAGACTTTGAGTCCAATGATCAAATCCACTACGATTCGTCTTGTTTTGGAGATTGCAGTTAAGAAGGATTGGATGATTCATCAGGTTGATATCAACAATGCATTTTTACAAGGCACATTACAGGAGGTGGTGTATGTCTCTCAACCACTAGGGTTTGTTGACCGTGATCGCCCACATCATGTATGTTGTCTGCGGAAAGCTCTCTATGGGTTGGAACAAGCACCCCGTGCTTAGTACCAAGAACTACGACGGTTTCTGCTTGACTCTGGTTATAAGACTTCGATTGGTGACAACAACTTGTTTGTTCTTAAACACGGCAATTCTCATGTGTATGTCCTTGTTTACGTGGATGATATTATCATCACAGGTCCTGCTCCTCTGGTACGTGCTTTTCACTCCTCCCTTGCTCAACGTTTTTCTCTAAAGGACCTTGGTCCTTTGAGCTACTTCTTGGGCATTGAAGCGACACGCACACCGTCTGGACTTCATCTGATGCAAAGGAAATACATCACCGATCTACTGGTCAAAACAAAAATGCAAGATGCTAAACCGGTCCCGACTCCAATGTCTTCTTTCTCGCAGCTCACGATCCTCTCTGGTACACCGTTAGCTGATGCAAAAGAATATCGCATGGTAGTCGGTAGTCTGTAGTACCTCGCGTTCACGAGACCCGATATTGCCTTTCCTGTCAACCGACTTTCGCAGTTTATGCATCAGCCTACCAATCTCCATTGGCAAGCTGCGAAGCGTGTCTTACGGTATCTTGCTGGAACAAGGTCCCACGGTATCTTTTTGCGTTGTGATGCTCCTCTTATTATTCATGCGTTCTCGGATGCAAATTGGGGTCGTGATAAGGCAAACTATGTGTCTACCAATGCTTATATCGTGTATTTTGGTGGAAGTTCGGTGTCTTGGTCTTCAAAGAAACAGCAAAGCGTCTCTCGATCGTCGACTGAGGCTGAATACCGGGCTGTAGCTAACACATCATCCGAACTTAAATGGATATGCTCATTGTTAACTGAATTGGGTATTGATCTTCCCATGGCCCCGGTCATATATTGCGATAACATTGGTGCTACATATCTTTGTGCTAATCCTGTTTTCTATTCCAAGATGAAACATGTGGCGATCGACTATCATTTTGTTCGGGAAAACATTCAGTCCGGCACACTTCGGGTAGCTTACATTTCCGGTGATGATCAGCTTGCAGATGCTCTCACCAAACCGCTTCCACCACCGCGGTTTTATGATTTAAATTTTAAGATTGGCGTAAAGAAGTTGCCTCCATCTTGAAGGGGCGTATAGAGAAAAGAAGTATTACTAAAGCTAAATATGTAATTAGTAGTGCACAAAACCCTTATGTGTATGCCTAAATATATTGTAACCTTATGAGCAATACAATCAAGCCTTTCCTTACACATAACACCTTGATTCTTCTCACTTTCACCCTCCATTTGCTGTCAAAAGCCAAAATCGAACAACACAAGTTAAAGACACGAGTTGGTTTTTGAGTTTTGTGAAATATATATATATATATATATATATATATATATATATATATAGATTCTATTCTAGCAATCGTCATTCTTTTCTCTATGACAAAGAGATATACTAACCATCGTTTTATTGCTCAAGCTTGAATTTAAGAATTCTGTGTTGACTGTTGCTGTTTAATTTTTAAAGCTTTTTTCCAAGCTTAAAGTGAATAGGTAGCGTAGCGGAGACGAAGATATTAGACTGCGGACGTTAGGGTTTCATAACTCATAAGGCTTAGTATGCTATATATTAATCTCGTCCATAATATTGAACCGTCATACTCAATTTATCTAAATTTATTAAAAATTAATATTTTAATATAATATGCACAAAATAATACTTAAATATACGAAAATCTATAGTATAATAATCTAAAACAATAGATTATTTTATTTTAATGACAATTATTCTATCCAAAATCATATCAAGTCCACGAAAAACTTGAATGGAACTATTTTATACACCAAGAAAACGAAATAGCCAAAGCTACTCAATTTTTTTTTTAAAATCTCTTCACAAAAGTCTTAACTATGACCAAAATGTTGGAAAATTCCCTCCTACATGGTTAAATTAATCCCTCGTGGCCTCATTGTATAATAACTATGTTTCATCTAAATTTTAATGTTCTATTATGTTTTTCGAAATGAAAAAAGAAAAGATCATTAGAAACCAAGTACTGAAGTAACAACACAAGTAAAAATGATTTGTGAAACAACAGAGATCGACACTCTGTTATTAAAAAAAAAAAAAAAAGCCTTCATTTAAGCAAAACAAGTTGGCATGATGAATTCGAAACCCTGACCACACGCTCCAACTCTTCAAGCATCTCAAGTCTCTCGTATGAGTTAAGGCCTATTATGGAGAAAGTTGCTTCCTTCAAGCAATTTGCATTTCTGAGGATGTATTTCGCCACCTCTATCACCTCTTCTAGTTGCTCTTTGTAACCATTCCTCACAAATGTCTCGAGATGATGCAACAAACATTCCGCAACATTATTTGGTTGGTTCCATGTCCCATGAGCCACAAGATCTTTTCTTGAACCCAGTGGCCGAGACTAGTGACCACAATGACATTATATTAATTCAGCAAAACTAAACCGATTTAGGAAAAGATAGCTGAAAATGAACTTCATATTGCTTACATCAATGAGCTCGAGGAATTGCAATTGAGGAGAACTATCGAGCATGATCGAAAGTAGATTCCACCACGCTTCTTTATTTGTATGTGGCTCCAAATATACTAGCTGGTGGAAGATGCTACCGGTAGGAAACTTAATCTATACATGAGAGAGTATTAGTACAAAAACAATGTAATATCACCAACTCTAATTCGCTTTTCACTTTGAGCTTGTCTCTTTCCGATTGATAGCTTGCATGTAAACTATCGAACTTGATCTCAAAGAGCAAACGGCCGACCTCATTTCTTTGTTAATAAAAGGAACTGTTACGCTCTTACCCCCCCCCCCCCCCCCAATCTTGTTTATTAAAATTGTGCGAACCTCGGTACAAACAATTGTTGTCACCAATGCAAAGAAAGCATCATCCCAATTCTAAAAGAAGTAAACAAGGCATGAAATCTTGATGGATATTGGTTTCTTCTAGTCTCCAAAAAGGATGAGATAAAGACGATAGCAATTGAACACACCTTGTACTTCAAGTCTTGACATTTAACACCAACCACGACATGGTGACCTATGACGTTATTGCATCCTAAGACTGTATAACCAGGAAGCTCATCGCCAACAACAACACCACTGGCTGAAAAAGATTCAAGACAGACACATAGCAAAGATCAATAAAAGATAAAAGTAGAGAAGACAATATAGTAAGGAAAACAAACAAGAGATAAAAGGAATTTTGCGGCATGAGAACACATGATATTGAGTGATATTGAAGGAGACACTATCAGGAGCAGATGCTGTTGCTGGTTCCCTTGACCTCACGCTCCTTCCATCCCTTTATGATCTCTGAAATTGTTGCACTTGTATCATCTTCATCTTCCTCTTCAATCTCACTAGGTGCCCAATGTACTATGATTGATGTCAACATAGAGACAATATAACTCATCTCAGGTCTCCGTGCAGGTTCCTTGGCGCAATAGTGAATTGCCAGTTTTGCTACCTCATCAATGACGGTGCAGGTTTCTTCGTTGAGCTCGATGGTTTCGTCAATGGCTTTTCCTATAGAGTTGTTGTCGATGAAAAATTTCCTGAACCAAGTAAAGATATGATGATCATATTCAGATCGATTCTCGTCTAAAGCTTCCTGCCCTGTTACTAGTTGCCTGAGAATGACTCCAAAACTGAATACATCAACTTTTGTAGTTACCCTTCCAGTCACTGCAATTACAAATATTTGAGCTGTCAGAAATCAAATATATTGGTGATCAGATATATAGATATTTATAGATGAAATTAAAGGAGAACATTACTTTGATATTCAGGTGCAATGTAACCAGCTGTTCCCACACACTTTGTCCTGATAGATGCTCTGCCCTCTTCTGTAGCCCTGACCAAGCCAAAGTCAGAAACCTTTGCACGCATATAATCTCCCAAAAGAATGTTTGCCGGTTCTAGATCTTTGTGTATGTAACTCTGACATTGAAGAGCCAAAGTATGCAAATATTCTACCCCTTTGGCCACATCCAATGCAATAGTAAGCTGTGTAGTCCACTCAAGGGGTTTTAACCCTTCTTCCTCCCACTGGAATAGATGTCTTCTTAAACTACCTTGAGACATGTACCTGTAACGCAATACCCATGCAGAACGAGATTTCTATGGTTTACCTTGGTTAATGTGCTCACCTCGGCTCTAAACTCTTGATACCCTTTTCCTCTTATCACTTGGCTCATCTTTTCACTGCAATTTCAACATCTCCGTTCTACAGTTTCCCTTTGTAGACCGATCCAAAAGCACCTTTCCCAATCATGTTTTGCTCGCTAAAAATTTATGTAGCCTCCCTCAAAAGTGAAAGGGGGAATCACAGAATCCTCTATTTCAATGTAATCATCACCAGATTGCTGCCTACTTCAATATTGTGAGCTCGAGAGGAATGGTGCTTGTGTGAGACGGTGATGTGAGATATCAATCACCTAAAGAGACGTGAGATAAATATCAAAAGTGTGCTATAACAATAAATATCTTGATTGAGTTGTGATCAAAGGTAATAGTTTAGTGTTTACTTTTGAATTATTTTCTAAACATAACAAAGAGAGTTATTCTTTATAAAAAAACTTTGCAAAACTTCAGTGTCATTATGTTTCAAAGCAAAAAATAGATAAAATATAAGCAAAACATAAGCAAAAAAAGCTAATTACAAGCAAAACATTTAATTTGTTTCTAGTTTTATTGTTTGTTATGTGTTATGTGTCTTTAGAAAGATGTTTTCAGAGTCCTTTACGTTATAATTTTTGTTCCATCAGCTGAGTATAAGGTATTAAGGTTAACGTCCTCGCCTAACTTTGAAATAGGTGTTTAATTTTGTAATTTAATTATGGTCTTGACTCCGTTAGCTTAGATTAATGTCCGATTTAATTAATAAGGTTTTTTTTTTTTGAGAAAACGAAACTTAAAGAAAAGTTTCTAATCTTGTCTATTAACTCTTTTTCATTCAAAAAATCAAAAGCAATAACTAAGACATAACAATAACAAAGCTGGACACTGGGATACGAAAAATCTACCTCTATCACAACCAAAGACTGAACAGATATTGAGTGAGATAACCCTTTAATAAACCCTTTCTCACTTGCTCTGTTATTGTGGACAGAGTTTTGTTTTGGTATCTCTCTCTCTTTCTCAGTTTTTCAAGAACTGGATTCGATTAATTTTGATTAAGGTTAGGTTAGGGTAATGTTTATTTTAATTTTCGAGAAAACGAAACTTAAGAAAAGTTTCTAATCTCGTTAACTTTTTTTTCATTCAAAAAAAGTTTAAAGCTAATTCTGATTCTTTAAATAGTAATTTTGTAGACCTACTACATCTCTATTCTATTTTTCAAAATTGCAGTCTATAGTCGTCGGAGGTATTGATAATCGCTGTCTATTAATTTTTTAATTACAGTAGAGTCTCGACCCGGTGGGGTTCAATCCTAAGATGCCATGAATCATTGCTGGGTGTGTAGCCAACTAGCCCACACAAATCATTCAACTATAAATAAATTTAACCAAGATGCTTAAGAAGCTTGATTTAACCAATATGCAGCAATATACTACCCATCTGTTGTTTAAGGAAGGTGGATTTTGATTTTGACTTGGTCAGTGATTGATTAATCCGGTTTAAGATTAATCAATTTGGCTAAGTTGATTTGGTTGGGTACAAGGACAAACCAATTTGAAAATTTAATTAAATTAATGTTTGATTTAAATTATATGCTGAGACCAAAAACGCTTAATGAATATATATATATATATATATATACTAGGTTTTACCCCGTGGTATACCACAAGTCTATTATTTTGTTGATATGATATTGTAATAGTTTAGTGGTGCTTGTAGTCGATGGTGAATTGCATATATATATATATATATATATATATATATATATATATATATATACTGTTAACGATTGTAGATAGGTTTTGTATAAACTTTTGATTCACAAGTTGAGAATATACATTTTATGATTTGGTTAGTTATGATTTAGGAATGAATTGTAACATCCGCGAACCGAAATCCCGGTTTAGGGATTGCATCGGTCGATGCAAGGTTGTTTTCTGCGGACGAGTTTAAGTGAAACGCTGCGTTTTGGGCAAAGGAAAAGGGGAAAACCCCTTAAGTCGTTTCTTTTGTCTAATTAGTTGTTTTGACCGCTTTCGAGAGAGAGAAAAGAGAGAAAGAGTGTTCTTGGTGTTCTTGGAGATTTTCTGTGGATTGGTGGCTTTTCTGGTGAGATCTGAGGCTTAGGACGTTGTAGGAGCTTTCTAGGAGCGTGTTCTTAATTGTTTAAGGTTCAGAAACTTCTTGGCAAAGGTAAGTGCATGACCATGACTTATCTAAGCTGGAGAAATCTCTGATTTGCTTGTTTGTGTTGTTAGGCTTGTTAGATTGGTATTTGGGACGATTGGAAGCTTTCTTGTGGCTTGAGACTGTGTTTTGTGGTTACAGGAACAAAAATCCGGCGAGAAGCTTCGGGGAAAAAATGATGTTCGGCATTGCATCGGTCGATGCACACTGTGCGTCGGTCGATGCAGATGCGAGGACGGCGCGTAAAATCTAGGGTTTTCGTGCTATGTCGAGCATGCGTCGGTCGATGCAAGTTAACCTTGCATCGGTCGATGCAGATCTTGCGTCGATCGACGCAACCTCCAACTGGTGTCGGTCGATGCATGTTGGTGTCGGTCGATGCTGAGTCCTGGTTTGTTATTGTTGATTGTTGATTGTTTATTGATGGTTAGAGATGACTCAATTGCTTGTGTGTATAGCTCAGTAGATGGGAGGATTGCCTTACTGAGTGTTTATAAAAAATACTCATGCATTGCAATTTGCGTTTGTGGTGCAGGTAAAGGCAAAGTGTGATCGTTGAATCAAGGCAATGAAGAGGAGGATGTTCTAGTGGTTCGCTTGGTTGTCTGGCTTCTGTTAGGTTGCTAGAGTTGGGTCCTAGAATGTTGTTTAGGATTGATGGTTCTCTGGTTTATGCTGTTTGGATCATTAGTTTATGATTTGGAATTAATATCGGTTATTGGATTATGATTGGATTATTTATTGGTATTGGTATCTGTTATTTCCGTTGTTGGTTGTGTTTGTGGTTAGGTGGCTAGTGGGTATGGGACCACTAGCTGTAGTGTATTTATTATTATTATTATTATTTATTATTTATTAATAAAAAAAAACGGGTCATGTCGTTTCATAAATGATATGGCATATTAGCCCTGGGCATTCGGGTCCTCGAGTTGGGTTTGGGTAGGAACCGGTCGGGTTCGGGTTTTACGGGTAAGGGAGTTTAGGACCCAATAGGGTAAATAAAAAGTTTCGGTTCGGTTCCGGTTCGGGTTCTCTTGGGTTCGGATCAGTTTGGGTTTGAAATCTCAGAACCGGTAAAAACCCGAAAAAACCGGGTTTTGATCGGTTCGGGTAAATTTTACCCGTTTATACTAAAAAAACCTGTTTACCCGATTTGTAATGCAATACCCGAAAAAATTACAAACAAATGTTAGTTGAAACCTGCAAATTTCACATCTGAAATTCAAATCCAAACATCTTAATAGATAAATATGGAGTACAATCATCATTCTCAAATTCATATGACAAAGAAAATACTTAAGCAAAAGAAGAGATAGTAGAAAAGTTTCTTAGAAATCCAAGTCTGATGCAAAACATAGATTATATATAGAGATAGCAGTAGGAAATACTACACATTCAATCTTCATAATTCAGACTTTAGGCTCAGAAATAGCAATTGTTCTCTCTTAGGTCCTATACAATTCAAAAAGAGAAATATATAACACATGTCAAATTCATTATAATTGGAAAAACAATATCAAAAGAAGAATTCAGAGACTTACTTATCTCATCCTAAAGATCTTGCATGTTGAAATCAGGTTCAAACTCTATAGAAAAATAAATAAAAACATAATGTTAGAAATAACAAGCCATAAATCAGAATAATAACTTGTAAGCGTTAAAAGTAGTTGCTGAATTGTTGCTGAATTGTTACCTCTCATAAGATCATCTAGCAACTCTACATCAGCAAGTAGTTGCTGAATTGTTGAGACTCCTTTTTCATTGATGTGGATCTCACATTTCATCCATTGCTCAATACACATCAACACTTCAATCTGTAGTGTGTCAAGCAGCTTCTGTATGGAGTTACAATTCTACCACTTGTGCTAAATGCAGATTCTGATGCTACTGAAGATGCTTGCATTGCAAATATATCCTTAGCTATTAGTGATAGAACTGGATACTTCCCACTTTTGACCTTCCAAAAGGATAACACATCATATTCTGTACCTTTTAGAAGATTTGAAGACTCGACATTCTCTTTCAAATACATATCCAATTCATTAGATGAGTTTTGAACTCATGTTTCCTTCACAATCTCATCATATATGATCTCCATATCCTCAAGTACAACTCCATTATGCAGAATTGTTGTCGGACATAAATCACTTCCAACTTGTTCTTGCTCTAGAGAATGATTCCACGACCCTTGTGATTGAGAAGAAGACCCATCTGACCCTATGTTACATAAACTTGCTCTAGTATACTCATCATACAAATCCATCAAGATGTTCTTAACTGAATCAGAAGATGATTAGACTCCACAGAGTTCTTACCATATAGCCTATCAAAGCATAGCTCAGCAAACTTTAATTTCTTCCTCGGATAAAAAACGCTTGCTACTATCACAAGCCTATTCATTTCTACCTTATCTCCTAATGGATTCCAATACTTGTTCAGCTTTGATAACATAGATGATGCCTTAGTCAACAGCTTTTGATCAACTATTTGTGTGCTCATCGAAGTTAAGTTTTTAGTAATGAAGACTATCTCATTGTAGAGCTTATGAGATGCAACAGAGGTAGAAGCTGAAAGAACCAATGTAGATTTGTAGAATACGCCAAGAATCTGAGAAAACCTTTCAACATCATCCAAATCTTTTTTAACAGCAGGTCCAATCCTTTTAACGCCATCCACTTTTTCCAGAAAATAGTCATTATATGGTTTATCTTCAGCCTCCATCCTCTCAAATGCCGATCTAAACTTCAAAGCTTGTTCTAGCATGAGATATGTTGAATTCCATCTTGTCTTGACATCTAACGGTACACTTCCCCTCCTCATCTTCCCTGTTTCAACTCTAAAATCAAATGATTTCAATCTATTTATTGAAGACCTCACATACTGGATTCCATTCCGAATAGCAGACACACTATGATTAACCTCTGTCAAACCATCCCTCACAACCAAATTCAAAATGTGAGTAGCACATCTCAAATGCAAGTACTCATCTTTTAGTATCAATGCATCACCTCCTCTCTGCAACATAGCTGTTTTAAACTTAGTCATAGCTGAACAATTAGCCGTAGCATTATCAACAGTGATGCAGAATACTCTCTTTACATCCCACTCATCTAAAACCTGAATAAGAACATCACAGATTGTTCCTCCCTTATGATCACAAACATGCTTGAATCCTATTATAATCTTCCTTAACTGCCATGTATGATCAACAAAATGAGCTGTTACAACCATATAGCTGGCTGAAGTTGTGGGACAAACCCATATATCTGTAGTCAAGGACAGCCTCTGCTTGCTAGTGCCAAAAATCTTCTTCATAGCTGCTTTTTTCTTCACGTAAAGCTCAACAATGTCTCTTGTAGCAGTTCGCCGAGAGTGAGGCTTATACAATTTAACTTTGGAGCAGAAATGTCTCCAAGCTAAACACTCAACAAAAGATAATGGTAACTCAGCCAACACTAACATCTCATTTGTAGCTTCTCTAAACACTGCTTCACTAACCTTACTCACTCTAACAAAGCCATCAGCACCATCAGGAGTCAAAACAGTTTGAGTACTGTCTTTGTTAGCACTTAACCATACCTGGTATGATTTGCAGGTTTTTAGAACATGCTTCTTCAAGCTGGAGGTCCCAGATTTGCTTGCACACGCCAATTATTTACCACAGTAATTGCAATTACATAGGTTTGGATTGCTTACATGTTTGGTGAAATGATTCCAAACCCAAGACCACGTCTTAGGACCACCTAGTCCACCTCCTTCAGATTCTTTCTCTTTCCCTTTCCTCTTGGTTCTCTTTGCAGAAGCAGGTGTTGGAACATCATCGTCCATCAGTTCCATCTCATTTGATTCATCACCATCCACATCACTCATCGGAGTATTTGTGGCTGTAGGATCAGAAGAGGCCATCTGCATAAAAATTAAAAATGATAAACAATCATGAAGCAGACGTTTTCAAAGAAATCAAAAAGACAAAAAGCATAACCCATAAGCTTTAAAGTTCAAAGAAATCAAAAATCAAAGTTTTCACATTTCACAAATCAAAATACATACTAAATCTTACTAAAAAAGGTATCCAAATTCCATAAAAAGATTTGGAGAACTGAAGTTACTGAACTATAATCAAATGAAGAATAACTCAGAATTACTGAACTATAATCAAAAGTCAGAATTACTGAACTGAAGTTACTGAACTATAATCAAAACTCAGAATTAAAAGTGATAAGTTAATACCTCCGATTAATTTCTAGACAACGCCGATGGTGGAGAAGTGACTAGAGACAACGATATCAATGGAGCTTCTAGATCTATGTTTGTGTTGGAAGGTAAAAAAATTTGATAAAGGTAAGAAGATATTGTATATCAAATAAATGCAAGAAACTCAATTGACTAAAGGTAAGTAGGAAACTCAATCGGCCGCTTGGAAATTTGGAATGTGTAAAAGTAACCGTAAAGGGCTAAAATCATATTAAGAGGTTTGTGTATTGTTGGTTCTTCGGGTCTGTGTGTCGGGTACCGGGTAAAACCCGAACCGAACCGATACCCGCGGGTACACATATATAGGATCCATCAGTGTAAAATACCTATATCCGAGCCCGAACCGAACTGTGTTTTTGGCCCAGGGTTATGACATATTCTTATTTTGATTCTCAATTGATATTATTGGATTATAGTATACATTTAAAGCTAATACGAACTTAGCAAATATGTAATCGTTTATTAAACACAAATTAGATATTTTCTAAGATGTATTCATCTTGAATTAGTTGCTATATTATAGGGATGTGATTATAGAATTTGTGTTATCAATTCTTTTTGTCAAACTCAGCCATAAAAATTCAGCATGTAAATTAGATCTTTCCTAAGATACAAATGGGCAGTAATTGGATGTAAATAAGTACGCTATGGATTAAAAACCGGCCCAAAATATTCGGTAATCTTAAGGAGGAGCCAGATAATCGAATCGGTTAAAATTTTAGTTAAAAATCTGACCCGAAGTTGGCAAAAAGCCAAAAAGTGATGGCTCCCTATTGTACTTTAAAAATGTATTTCGAGCTCAATATGTGGAAATACTTGTTTGGTTATAAATATTGTAAGAAAATTTTTAAAATATATATCCGTTGATAAAAATTCAAGAGCTCTATATGTGGAAATACTTGTTTGGTTATAAATATTGTAAGAAAATTTTTAAAATATATATCCGTTGACAAAAATTCAAGGGGGAATTTGCGAGATGACCAAACAAAAAAACAAACAAAGAATATATCACACTAATAAAAAAAATTAAGTAAATAGCTATTGGCTAATGTAAAAAGACAAAAAAGGGTCACATGAAGTACACACTCAGCTTACAAAGGTGTTGGAATACAAGTTCAATTATTTATTTATTTGGATAAAATAGTTTTTACCCCATTACATTTTAATGTGATATAGCATTTCAACAAAATTAATAAAAACTTTGAAATTTATTTTTAAAAAATAGATTTTTTATTCTGCATTCAACATAATGAAATAGTATAGAAAAAAAATTATTATGGAACATAAATAACTCAAATCCAATTAAAAGTAAAAAAAAAATGTTAAATTTTAAGGGATACAATATAAACAACCTACGTAACTATGTAAATGCTCACCATAAGAGATAAAACATAACAATCAAAATAAACGTACAACACAGAAAAAAACGTTATACTCTAAGTGATACAATATAGACAACCCAAGCCACCATGTTAAACAACGGTGATGGCGAAAATGATAACAATGACTATGGTCGTAGCAGTGGTGGTGGTAGTGATCGTAGTGGTGATAATATACCCTAAGGGATACAACATAGGCAACCAAGCAAACGAGTTAAACACATGAACAAAAAAATATATAACATAAGAATATATATCAGAAAATAATTGAATAACCATTGGCCAATATAAAAAGACTAGAGATGATATCAGTGATGGACACACGAACATGTAATATATAGAATATTTTTTTTTTACAACACCTTAATAAAATAATATAGAACAAAACTAAATAGTATAAAATGAAACATTTTTCATAAAATATATTGATAGTACTGGTAATGATGGTATGAAATGAAATAAAAAAATTATGAAACAAGCCGTTTCATAAGAAATACTACAACATATGAAATTTAACATGCCGAATTTAACAATTTCCGAAGAAATTACACTATACCCTAAGGGATGCAACATAGAGAACCCAAACTATCGAATTAAGCGCATACTAAAATTAGGTTACAAGGAAATTAAATTAATTGTAGAATATATATATTGTAAGAAAATGTAATAGACTATTATTGTATTCTATATAGGATAGTAGAATAAATAATTACATTATTTTAGTTACTTATTGAGTTAAAGTTGTTCAATTAAAAAAATCAAATAAAAATATAAAAGAAAATGTTTATTTTTAAATAAGATTGTGAAATCCAAATAATTTGTGTAAATAGATTTATGAGAATCGCCCATAGATTTTATTGTAAAGTATAAATGAATAAATAAGAAATAAACAAGAAACTGAGAAAAATAAAGGAAGAAAGAAAAAGAAAGGGAGGAGGGGGATGCACGTGAGAGAGTGTGTGTTTAGCTGTTCATAATGTCATATGGGCAAAACTGTCATTATTATAGAAAATATAAAGAATATTATAGGGTGATGGTTAGAATGGTTAGTGAATTAATTAAAGTTTTTTTGTTGGTTACTTCTGCCAATTTCCCAAAATTCAAATCACATCATATGCTGAAAAAAATCTAAAATTTTATTAACTTAGAGGCATTAAGATTGATTTCAAGAAAATGGAAAGCAATTTTGCTAGCTGGGAAAAAGTCCATTTTGAGTGTTTTGTCTCATTTTTTGAACCTAAGAATCATAATGAGGCTCTTGATGATAACTCATGGATTATAGCAATGGAAGAGGAGTTAGAGCAGTTTGAGCGAAATGAAGTATGGGAGCTAGTTCCTCGACCTAACAATGTAAATGTGATAGGAACAAAATGGATTTTCAAGAACAAAACTGACGAGAATGGAACAGTGGTTCGAAACAAGGCTAGATTGGTGGCTCAAGGATATACACAGATTGAAGGAATTGATTTTGAGGAAACATTTGCTCCAGTAGCAAGACTTGAATCAAGAAGGTTCTTCTTTGGAATGGCTTGTATCATGAACTTCAAAGTGTTTCAAATGGATGTTAAAAGTGCTTTCCTAAATGGAATTCTACAAGAAGATGTATATGTGGAACAGCCTAAAGGATTTGAAGATCCAAGAAATCCATATTATGTGTATAGTCTGAAGAAAGCTTTGTATGGTTTGAAACAAGCTCCAAGGACATGGTATGAAAGGCTGACAAACTTTCTGTTGCAACAAGGTTATGAACGAGGAAATGTAGACAAGACGTTGTTTATATTAACCATAGACCAAAAAATTATGGTGGTACAAATCTATGTGGATGATATCATTTTTGGAAGCACATTGCAAGATTTGGTGAATCAGTTTGTGGAGAATATGTCTCAAGAGTTTGAAATGAGTCTTGTTGGAGAATTAAAGTATTTTTTGGGATTGCAGATCACTCAAACAGATGAAGGGATATTTGTGTCACAAAGTACCTATGCAAGTAAGCTATTGACAAAGTTTAAGCTGGAAAAGTGCAAAGAAACAGTTACTCCAATGAGTACATCAAAGAAGTTAACAGGGGATGAGAAAGGGAAGGATGTTGATGTGACTTTATATAGAGGAATGATCGAAAGTTTGTTATACTTGACAGCTAGTAGACCTGATTTATGCTACAGTGTAGGAGTTTGTGCCAGATATCAAGCAAAACCTAAGCAATCTCATTTAGAAGCTGTGAAAAAGATTATTAAGTATGTCAAGAAAACACTTGATCTTGGTCTTTGGACGTCAAAAGGATCGAATTAAAGTTTAGTGGGATATTGTGATGCAGATTATGCTGGAAGTCTGGATGATTGAAAGAGTACAAGTGGAGGTTGTTTCTTTTTGGGAAATAACTTAATCTCTTGGTTAAGTAAGAAACAGAATTCTGCATCACTATCAACAGCTGAGTCGGAATATATTGCTATGGGAAGTTGTTGTACTCAATTGCTTTGGATGAAGCAAATGTCTGCAGATTATGGTATGAACTCAGGAATTCTTCAAGTTTTGTGTGACAACAAAAGTGCCATTGATCTCTCAAAAAATCCTGTGCAGCATTCTAGAACAAAGCATATTGATGTAAGGCATCATTTTATTAGAGAGCTTGTGAAAAATAAGCAAGTCCAGATTGATCATTTATCCACTGAGATGCAGTTGGCTGATATGTTCACTAAAGCTCTAGATTTTCAGAGATTTGTGATGTTGAGGAATCTAATTGGTGTTTGTACAGTATGATTGTATCCTCATGGTACAAGAACTGGTTCAGGAGTTGTTGAAAGTTATTTTGAGACAATGGATCATTTGTGTGTTTATGGTTTAAAAGGTTATGGGCTTGGGCTGAATAAAAGAAGGGTTTTTGTTCTTATAAAACAAAGGGAGAACAACAAAGTTTTTGAGAGAAGAAGATTCGAATCACAACAATGGTAACAACAACTCGCAGAGGAAAGATTAATAGGAGAGGAAGATCTGAAAATCGAACGGATGGTGACAAGAATAGACCACATTTGATTGACGAAGAAATCGAGGAAGTTGAGCATGCACCAGTATTGGTTCCTTATTCGGAGGACTCGTCTTCGGCGGAGAAGACCCAAGGCCAGAATGACTAATCGTTTGGAACTGTGTGTGATGTCGATCTGGGTGAATCCAAAGAAACAGAGTCAGATGAACCGTCGGTTGGGAGTTCGATTAATCGAGTTCATAAAACTCAAAAAGGGAAAGAACCAGAGCTTTTGGGTGACGAATTTGATCCTACTGATGTCTCGGTTCAAGAACAATTTGAGCTAATTGCTAAGAAAAGAAAAATCCCCAAGAAGTCAAGGCATGTATCACCAAGCAAAACAAGAAAAACAGGGGAACCGAGTACAAGATCTAAATCAAAGATGAATTCAGCAGCTTCATCAACGTACAATATTTTTATTTCTCGTGGGATTACGGAGGAACGGTCTGTGGATCTTAAGTGTAAAGATGAATGGGGCTATCTAGATTTGATCAAGAGAATGGGTATACCAGATTGTGTTGAAAATTTGCCTTGCTATGTTAAAGAAGTAATTGCAGAGTTTTATGCTAGTTTGCCAGTCAAAGCACCAACATATGGAGTTGTAGTGAGTGTTCGTGGGTATTCTTATGATTTTTCTCCAGCTGCTATTAACAGAGCGTTTCGTTAATCACCTTTGACTGAAGCAGAAAAACAGGCTGATGCAGATGCTGAATTACTTAGTCTTGGTAAAATTGCTGAAACTTTGAGTGGGGAAGATAATATTTCATGGGCAGATATGAATCCAAAGGATTTACCAGCTGCATTTGGAGCTTTGTTTAGCATCTCAGGTTATAACTGGATATCATCATCTCATAGGAATCATGTGTCTGAACAGCGAGCTAGGCTTGTGTACAAAATTATGATCAGGTGTTTGACTTGTCTAATGTTAAGAAGAATGATTCTAGGTGGTTAGTGTTTCCTAGGACCATTTTTAAGGTTCTTATGCATCAGAAGAAGATAAAGACAACTGAGTCAGAAGTTTTTGTCAAACTTGTAGCATATCGGAAAGATGCTCGCACTGGAAGGGCATATGCTACTAAGTTTCCTGAGTGTCCCAGTTTTTATGTTCCACCAGTGTCCTCTGAACCACCTCCTGCTGCAGCTCCTGGTCAGAACTTTATTGATGTTGAGTTTGGAAGTATTTGTATGTCGTTGGTTGATCAGAATGATCCAGAGGTTGTTTATAGAGCTTTGATTGATACTTCACGTGTTCTACAGACTTTATCCAAAGTGATACATTGATTGACTTAGAATCATCCCATGTCAAAGATGCTCTGATTGGTTTTTAACCTGTATACTCTTCAAGCAGGGGGAGAAGATCTGGTCTCGGTTTGCGGGGGAGCATCAAGCTAGTAGTAGTATCAGTTTGGGGGGGAGCATCAAGCTAATTTTTCCTTTTGTTTGTTTTAAACGCTGAACTTCTTTTGTGATGTTTATGTTAAACTTTAAAGGTTGGTCTTAAAGCGTGTTAAACTTTGAAGGTTGGGCTCAAAGACTTTTCATAAGTTTGTGTGTGAAGTATAGTATTGCTGCAAATTATAAACCATGGATGCTTGAAAGGAGCATAAGGTTAAAAAGGGGGAGATTGAAGATGCATCTATTGACATAGATGATGTCTTAAAACAAAAGTAGTACAAGATGTGGATCATGAGGATTAAACCAAAGAAAGGAAATCTATTATGGCGGTTAAGAGAAGTCACACGAAGCAAGAAGAAGTTTCTAGAAGAGTAAAGACTTTCTTGTTATAAGGATAAAAGGAAGTTTTACAAATATTGTTAATTTCCTAAACTATAAAGAAAAAAAAGGAAATTAACAATTCCTAGTTTAATTAGAATTGGAAATTAACCTATTGTGTGGTTGAGTCCAATTAGTATAAATAGGGGAGGCTGGGTCTTGAGAAAGATCAGCACTTCATAGATTAAGAGATCCTAGCATTGAATCTTAAGCTTTGAGAAAGAATAGCTTGAAGATTCAAAGGAGGCTAAGAGCTTAATAAGATTAGAAAATAGAGTTAAGAAAAAACCTTGTAAGAACTTATTTTCTAATAAAAAGAGAGTTGTTTGAATTTCTGTTTGATTCTCTGCGTTAAAAATCCAAAACCGTTTAGCTCTTACGTTTTCACTTTATTTGAGCAAAACAAGTTTGCATGATGAATTCGAAACCCTGACCACACTCTCCAACTCTTCAAGCATCTCAAGTCTCTCGTATGAGTTAAGGCCTATTATGGAGAAAGTTGCTTCCTTCAAGCAATTTGCATTTCTGAGGATATATTTCGCCACCTCTATCACCTCTTCTAGTTGCTCTTTGTAACCATTCCTCACAAATGTCTCGAGATGATGCAACAAACATTCCGCAACATTATTTGGTTGGTTCCATGTCCCATGAGCCACAAGATCTTTTCTTGAACCCAATGGCCGAGACTAGTGACCTCAATGACATTATATTAATTAAGCAAAACTAAACCGATTTAGGAAAAGATAGCTGAAAATGAACTTCATATTGCTTACATCAATGAGCTCGAGGAATTGCAATTGAGGAGAACTATCGAGCATGAGTGTAAGTAGATTCCACCACGCTTCTTTATTTGTATGTAGCTCCAAATATACTAGCTGGTAGAAGATGCTACCAGTAGGAAACTTAATCTATACATGAGAGAGTATTAGTACAAAAACAATGTAATATCGCCAACTCTATATATAAATTTACCTTCAAGGGTGACGACAAAGCCAAGGAAAGACGTGTGAGTGAAGTTAGAGATCCCAGAACGTTCTCATTGATTATATCAGAGACATCATGATATTTGCCTCCACCAGCTTTGGTACGTTCTCAATCAGACAAAAGTCATGACCAACAATCCCTTCAATCTTCAAGTATTTTAAAGAAGGAGCATTTATCACATAGCCCTGTAGCCTTCCACGCCTGCTACCAAATATGGACAGTCTCTGTAACGATGGCACCACAATTTTGAAACTCTTCAAAGTATTCAAACGCCTTATTGGAAATAGATGCACCATAAAATTTTCAAGATTAGGACAACCAGATAAAAGTTTAACCACAGATTCATCGTTTTTGAAGTCCACACGGTCAAGGTGCTTGTAAGGGATTTCAAACGAACCGAAGAAGGGACATCGATACGAGCCGAATACTTGAGTTTCAAGGTCTCTAGTGTTTCACAGTTATACGATAAGCATCTCGGAAATTTGAAAACTTTCCCAAGTGAACATTCTAGTACCAGCTTACGCACATTCCGGGACAGAGCAATTCCAATCAAGATTCCAATATCAATTGTAGAACATATAGAGAAACAAATTTTCAGATGCAAACTCTTTAAAACCGGAGCCTTATTGTAAGAAAGCAACGACCTGCAAATATTAGTTGAAAATGTCATTGTTCCGCGTACAGGCTTGTGATCGCTACAATCAAACTTGAGTTTAGGCAGCATCTTCCAATGAGACTGCCATTGTTTAGACAAAACACTCGTGGCTATGGCTTCTTTTGTAGGAAGCAGAGACAGTATCTGAAGAATCAGAGCTTCAGGCAATTCACTGATCCTGTCTGCATTCACAGTATCTTGGTTTCTCGTACTCCCACTATCACAATATTTGCTGTCAAAAATACCAAAACAGATCAACAAAGAAAGACATGTTAAGTTTTGGACATTACAAGTGAAAGAATCCTAAAACATGTAAAGAAACTAACCATCGTTTCATTTTGTCAAACTTTTGTTTTAAACCCTTATGATGATTTACGCCTTTGATCTCAATATGCAAACGTTTCTGCTCAGATTTGAATAAGGTTAACGAGCAAAGTGGAGATGCAAAAGTTAAGAGAGATCCGAAGTTTGCTATTAATTAATAGATATCCTTGTTCTTCACTTTTTATTATGGTCAAAAAAAACAAACTATCCTAATTACAAGCAGCTATTTGGGGCATACGAAAGAGTCCACAACTATATTTTTTTTTTTCCACATCTCCTCGAAGCAACCACATTTACAGGAGAGATATCTCTCAACGGAACCCTAAGACCCTACTTTGTTCAGTAAACTTCGTTATTTTTCATTAATTTCTGTTTTTTACCATTCTTAGTTTCATTAAGTAAAAATGTTTTACCATTTTTTAATTAATTTCATACAATACATATTTCACCTAAGAAAAAAAAAACATTTTCTCGACCAAAGCGTAATTAAAGTTTATTTTCATATGAATTATATGACATCATTTGGAAATGCCAAAATATTTACTACGCCTTAAAGAAAAAACAGTCTTTACACCAAAGCATAGTTAAAGTTAGATGTGAGAACAAAGACTGCTATAATACATATTTCTCATATGACCAGAAGCTGGCATGAACTCGAAGCCCTGACCACACTATTCAAATCCTCGACCATGTTATCTCTCTCTTTAGGATCAGTGATGTGTTTTGAGGAAAAAGTTGCTCTCTTCAAACGATTTGAGTTACTTAGAATATATTTTGCCACTTCAACCTCACCCTCTCGGTTCCAAGCATAGAAATCCCAAACGAATGTCTCAAGGTTCCACAATAAACATTCAGGAACTTTTTCTGGTCGATTCCATGAGTTCCCACAAGCCACAAGGTCTTTTCTCCAACCCAATTTCTGACAGAGAAAAACATGCAATGTATGTCACTATATATTAAGATCATCAGGACAAATTTTTTTATGACGGATGAATATATTGCTTACGCCATTGAGCTTGAGAACTTGCAAATTAGGAGAACCATCAAGCATGGGGGTAAGTAGATTCCACCAACTAGGTTCATAAGTAGTATATAGCTCCAAGTATACCAGATTATAGAAGATGCTACCCCTGGGAAACTTAAACTATACATGAAGAAGTATTATTAGTACATAAATAATGTAATAACAAAACTAAATTAATTGCAAGAAAAACCTGATAATCTACCTCCAAAGGTGATAATAATCTCAAGGAAAGACGTTGGACTGAAGTTATAGATTCGAGAAGGTTCTCATTTATTATCTGCGGGTCAACAATGAGATTTGCCTTTCTCAGATCAGTCACCTTCTCAATCAGACAAAAGTCAAGACTAGTGTACACTTCAATCTTCAAGTATTTTAAAGAAGGAGCATTTATCACATAGCCACCACAACTTTGTCCGCTACCATCGTTATTATAAATTGTTAGTCTCTGTAATGATGGGACGGCGATAGTGAAAGTCTTCACATTTCCATTACCATGAACATTCAAGTTTTCGAGATTAGGACAGCCAGATAAAAGGTTCATAACTGATGCATCGTCTTTGAAAATCACATAGAAAAGGTGCAGAGTTCTAAGGGATTTCAGACAAACTGAAGAAGCGGGGACATCTAAAAGAATCGAATACTTGAGTTCCAAGGTCTCTAGTGTTTCAACGTTGTAAAAGCTTGTAGGAAATCTGAATTTTTCAATATAATTAACTTGGAGTACCAGCTTACGCAAATTGCGGGCGAATGCAATTCCAATCAGTTTTTCAGTATCCATTGCAGTAAACTCATCGAAACAGATATTGAGATGCAAACTCTTTAGAACCGGAGCCTTTTGTAAAAGCAAAGCCTTGCTTTGGTAAGGACCGCAAGAATCAAAACTGAGTTTAGGCAAAGTCTTCCAAAGAGACTGCCATTGCTTGGACAAAACACTCGTGGTTACAGCAACTTCCATCGGAAGATGAGACAATATCTCCAGAATCAAAGCCTCAGGCAACTGACTGATCCTGTCCTCCTCATAATCAAAGCCATCTATTTTGCTGCTAAAGATCACAACAAAAGACACACGAGTTGGTTTTTTAAAATTTGGAGATTACAGTTAAAGAATCCTGAAACATATAAAGAATCTAACCGTTGTTCCATATTGTTCAAGCTTGAATTGAAGCAGATGCAGATGGGATCTGGTCGAATTCGGCCGCCGTAGAGAGCAAGGCTAAAGAGGGTTGTTTCGGAGGAAATATATATGGTTTGTGTGTATTTTAGACGAATGCCTAGTGATGTTAATATATATATATATATATATATATATATAGAGGCGTCTAACAAGAAAAAAAAAAAAAGGAAAAAAATCCAAGCACATTTACATAGATTGATTCAAACCACTTTATTTTAATGTATATAAATTATATTCAGTGTGTATCCGTAAATTTTAGTTTATTTTTATCTATTTTAAGGGAAGGTTATTGGTTTGTAATTTAAATAGAGTTTTGATATCTTTAAATGTTATGTAGAATATGTGATGTTATTCAATAAAATTTTGTTAAACTCTGCAAAAGTTTGGTGTTATTAGTTTATCATATGTAAAAAATTGTTTAAAATATTAATAAATTTGGGGTTATTAATTAGATTCATGATTTTATAAAGTCTGTAAAAGTTTTGTGTTATCCAACTAAAATAAAAGAATTTAGAATTGTTAATGAATTCAATTATTATATGTATATATATTAGTTTATGATTTTATAGCTTTTTTTAATTCACAAAATAAAGTCATGAAAATATCATTAAATAAACAGATTGTTTGGAAAACTTAACAAAATTATTGAAGAACCAATCAACATTATAGAAAACCCTTTAGCAAATCCTATATAATCTTTAGCAAATCCTTTATAATCTTTAGAATCTAATAACACCTCTTAAAATTAAAAAGTCACAAACCCAATATAGTATATACAATAAAATTTCTATAAATAAATAAAGTTGAGACCATGAAAATTTATTAATTTAAAGAGGTTTTAATTTATCAATAAATTAATAATTATTAATTTATAGAGAGATTTTTCTAATATGGTAGTTTTTTCAAAAGAAAAGTTTTAAAATAAGATTGAATTAATATAACTAATACTTTTATAGAATGAAAATAATAATTATCATATTTTCAAGAGGATACTCAAAGTTTCTTATATAGTAAAAATATTAGAAATGAACTCTAACAGAAAGTAATGTGTATACATATACATATATTTTAATAATTTTAGATACTTATTAATTTATATTATTGATGGAACCATGTCTTTATAAATGATTTTCAAAAAAAATATTTTATTATTTTATCAAATTGTGTCTAAATTACATTGACCCAACTATTTAGGACCGGAAAAATATATTAATTTATAATAATTATTAATTTACAAAGTATTAATTTAGAGAAGTTCTAGTGTAACCTTAACAATTCATACATTACAGAATTTGTAACCGGTTAAACTACAACTCAACATTTGAAACCAATACAACCGAATGAAGTAAGACGTTTATAAATCCATTTTTGGGGATGAATGAGAAAGTTTTGGAGATAGTTGACTATATATTTTGGTTGACTTAACAACAAGCATAAGAACATTTCCATTGCATATACTGCTGGTGTTTTTGGTTTTTTTTTTTAATATAAATGTAAGACATGTTTTAGAGAGAGAGAAGAATAAATGTCTTCTCCAAGATATTTAAAGACACCTTTTTAGACCTTTCAACTTATCTGTCACCTTCCTATTGGTTTTCAGTTCTAATATAATTTTTAATTTAATTTTTGATTCTGACTTAGACACTACCATCTGTATCGGAAGGGCATATATTTTGGTTGATTCTAGATCTAAAAGAACCGAATGCTTGAGTTCCAAGATCTTTACTGTATCACAGTTGTACAAGCTTTTCGGAAATATGAATTTTGTTCATTATATTCAACTTGGAGTATGCCATCTCACAAACATTGCGTGCAAAAATGCAATTCCAATCAAGATCCAGTATCCACTGCATTACACCTATATGCAAACTCTGTAGAAGCGGAGCCTTGCAAGTTGCGAACATTTATTGAAACTGCAAAAGTATAAAGAAAAATATACAGTTTCCAGCAAAAGCTTCTCCACAAGGACCAAAACCTCTTCACAAAACCCAAAATTGTATCACCCGTACTAAATACATAATAATTAAACGGTCAAGCAGGCCATACTAGAACTCAGTATCCAATTAAACATCATAATAATAAAAAAGTTATATGTAAAGAAAAGACTATTTTTCTAGGTTACATTCGAATACAATTGAAGCTCTGGCCACACTTTCGAATTCCTCCACCATCTCAACCATCTCAATCATGTCTTGAGAATTTTTCTCTTCATAGATTCTTCACGATTTGTGTTCCTTAGGAATTAGGATGTATTTCGCCACTTCTTTTTCATCTTCTCCTAGCCTTTTGCAGCCTTTCCACATAAATGTCTCAAGATGAAACAACAAACATCCAAGAACATTCTTTGGTTGATTCCAACTCCTAATGGCCAAACGATTGTTTGCAATACGCCATTCCTAAGACAACGAAGGGAAAACACAATGTATACTGTTATTATTAGATCTTTACAACCAACTTGCAAAAAAATTCTGACAGATGAACATTGCTTACACCAATGAGCTTGAGAACTTGCAATTTAGGAGAACTATCGAGCATGAGCACAAAGATACCAACTGACAGAAGATACATGAGATGAGGCAATAATATTAGCACAAAAACAGTGTGTGATAACAATTACTTGCAAGAAAAGTTTACCTCCAACGGTGATAAAGCCAAGGAAAGACGTTTGACTGACGTGAGAGATTCCTCATTGATTATCTTAGAGACATTACTAATAGTTGCCTCCACCAACTCCGGCCCATTCTCCATCAGACAAAAACTCAAGAGCCTTAACCCCGTCAATATTTAAGTACTTCAAAGAAGGAGCATTTATCACATAGCCAGAAACAAACCCTTGTGAATCGTTTCCATCAAAAATTGTTAGTCTTTGTAAGGATGGCTCAGAAATAGTGAAAGTCTCCATATCCGATACAGTACCAAATTTTCAAGATTAGGGCACCCAGATAAAAGGTTAACAAATGTTTCACCGTCTCTTTAGTCCACATAGTCAAGACGTACGCAGAGTTCTAAGAGACTTGAGACAAACCTTAGAAGGGACATCAATGCAGACCCAACTTATGAGTGTCAAGCTCTCTAGCGTTTCACAGTTATACAAGCTTGTAGGAAATCTGAAATACCCTTTCTCAGATATAGGATGGAGAACCAACTTACGCACACGGCGTGCGTATGCGATTCCAATCCACATTCCAACATCCACAGAACGACACTTGCCAACCTCAAACTCGAGATGCAAACTCTCTAGAACCGGAGCTTTATTGGAAAGCAAAAGCCTGGTTACGATCTCTGAGTATGTCTTGTGTTCACTTTGATTGTTTTCATAATCAAACTTGAGTTTAGGCACAAGCTTCCAGAGAGACCTCCATGGTTTAGACAAAACTCTAGTGGCTACAACATTTTAACTGGAAGTAAAAATAATGAATTAAATGGTTTAGAAGGAGAACCCTCGAACATTCATGAGAAAGAAATGCACAAGAAAAAAAAAACCTATAACGGGTCATAAAAGTATACCATTGTTTCATTGTCGTTGATGGAGATAAAAGTATTCCTTCCTAGTGTTATCGAATTACAAACGCTGTTTCTACGTACGTTCAGAACGCAGACGAAGCCAAACGCTCAGAAAGGTATTGTTTTTGTATTCCGTAGAGAAAGAAAGACCTAATTCCTCCCGTTTGCTGGCCGCTTCAACCGTAGCTCATGGCGGCGGTAGAAGATATTGAAGTAGATTTGTTCGGCGAATGTTAGGGTTTCTGAGAGGAGGAGACGGAGTCTTCTCTGCCTCTTACAGTCAGTCTCAAGTCATTTTCGACTCTTCGTTGTTTAGTCCGCCAATAACACTTCACTTCAAAGTTTATTTATTTCATTGACCCAAAAATTAAACTATTTCTTTGATTTTTAAATTCAATATATAAAAATTTTATCTAATTAATAAAACCAAAATTTTCTCAAAAAGAATATCTAATTAATAGAACCAAAATTATCTCAAATTTTGTAATTTGAAAAAAAAGTTTGAAAACTAATGTAGAAAAGTGAAATTGTCGTTTGCCAACATAGTTACCTCTAGATGTTACAAGAATGTTTCCACAACGCATAAATGAGAGTATGTATGCATGCGCATGCCTTGGCTGGTTAAAACATCCGGGGATTCAACTGGATTTAAGGGACGAATTTTATATGAGTAGCTAGCTAGCCGGTTCTATGAATCGCAACGTATAGGAAATCGGTTAACATGCATATATGTTTTCATACGTAATCTCAACCAAATATAAATCTTGGTTCCAGTTAGTCAGATATTGTGTAACTTCCACTTTGATTTTACGATTCTTCTATATGTTTTGCGATTCTTTATTTTAACCGCAAAACTTAGTGACATACGTCAACATCTAAAACCAATGACGTCTGTAATACTAGAACTTTTTTTTTTTTTACGAGAAACCTCTCTTTTATTCATAACAAGTTCGTGATACAGAAGCCATGACTGTGCTAAGTCATACAGTTCTTAAAAACAAGAAATTAATACAGACAGATGCCCATATTACAAGTAGAATAAAGTTGGTAACCGACTCTTCCGCTTCGGTTAGCTTCTTATCTCTTCATGACAGGACACCTAACCACGCCCATGGTTTCCCGCGTCCACGATTCCCACGTCCCCGGTTACCCCTTCCTCGAGCATTAGAAGATTCTTTTATCTCCTTAGCTTTGATGGAAGGTTGAACTGGTCTTTCACGCAAAATTCGTTGTCCAGCCGGAGTCATTTGATCCAACATTCTCGACTCAGTGTCGGAATCATCGGACTCAATTGAATCTTCATCTGACCCAAGTGACTCTCCATCTGAAAACGAAGACCCCAAATGGTTAAACCTGTTGTTAGTCATGACATGTCTTACCTCACTTTCACTAAGAGCATGTTCATGTGAGCCTGCTATTTCAGCAACTATTTCAACTGAGTAAACAGCCTCAGTTACAATTCCAGCTTCAACAATTGTATGACAATCTGCCACCTCGGTGCTTTCCTCTATGACTTGGATTGGGCTAGCCTCAACTGCTAGAGCTGTACCGAGTTGGATTTTTGTGGTTGTGGTAAAGGGAGCAACTGGAGGCTCAGATGGAAGAGTGATTGGTGATACCAAAGCAGAGAGACTAGAAATACTTACAATAGTAGGAGCGGTGACATCTTTTGAAACCAGCTGAGTAACTTTTTCATTCGGCAGATGGGGGTGCAAACAGTGGGAGGCCTTATGCCCTAACTGTCCACAATCTCCACAAACCGCTGGGATCCAAGCATACTCAACATTCACCATAGAAATGTTACCCCTTTTGTCAGCTGCAGCAATCCTAGGAGGGAAAGCTTTACTCAGCTCCACTTCCACCAATATCTTGGCCTCACCCATTAAGGAAGGGTCAAGTCTTGGTTTATACGTAGCCATAGGAGCACCTAACCCTGATACAATATGACTAATTCCTGGAATTGAGTACAACCTGTGTGGTATATTTTTGAGTGTTACCCAGACAGGAATAGTTGATATCTCTGGGAGATCAAATGTTTCTGCATCAGACCAAGGAGCAACAAACATAAGACAATCATCAACATGCCATATTCCTCTTTGGAGAACCCAAGCTCTGGTTGAAGCATCTGGGATATGGAAGAGAAATCTTGAACCATCTAACTTGCGCATAAAGATCTTACACTTTCTACCCCAAATTCTATTTAACAGTGCATGAATCAATCCATTAGGAGGAGGACTACATCTATAGAACTGACCTAAAACATATTCCTTCTGTTCTCAATACCTTGCAACAAGACATGACTCGGAATTGTTACTTTTGGAGTACCGTCTTCCATATACTCCGGTGAGGTAGCTCTGTAAAGATTTCTTGCTGCCGGATCCATTTTAGCAGCCCAAGGAAACCTTAGATTATCTTCCTGTGATGATTCAGGAAGATTTTTCCTCGGTCCAGAGATTGTTACTCCATTCGCAGCTTGTTGCGAGGTGGATGAAGAGGTATACTTTAGCTTCTTCGCCCAAGCTCCTTTCAGAGGTGGAGAAACCAAATCCTTAGGGGCATTGGGTTTGTTAGATGCATCAACAACAACCTCCACGGGTTCAGATGAAAGCTCGTTTGAAGACACCGGTTCAGGCTCTGCGTTAAGTGGTAATGATGGAACCTTCGGAGGAGGTTGACTTACGGCATCGTGAGAAGAGCAGTGGGTATCTTCCGGCGAGACACCATCCACCACTTTGGATATCGATGCCACCGGAGTAGTAGAATGAACAGAGACCAGTAATTTCTCAACGGCCGTGGGAAGGAGAGACTTCGCCGGCGGTGAAGAAGAAGAGTCGGGAGCAGAGGATATGGTGATTTGGTTTGCAACCTCGTTCTTCAACGCCGACCAACGATGCTTGCTAGGCCATCGTGGATCTGGAACTGAAGATTCTAAGCAAGCAAGAAGAGGCGATGAAGATCTCCGGTTGAGACTTGACGGAGGAAGCAACTCACCAGAATTTTCTTCAATTTTGGATCCCAGATCCATGTCGAATAAACCACCGATTAATACTCAAAGTTGGTTTAATGGCTAGCTAGAGATGGAACAAAACCGAATATGGTGTTCGTGAGTGACGACGCGCCGGAGCAACGCCGACCTGAGGAAACACAATCCAAAGCTCTCTCTCTCTATGACTCCCAACCAGTTTTCGAGTCGCGAGGAGGAACTTCTTTATAACTTCTTTATAACATATAAATCATAAAACTCCAAAATTGGATCACCATGACACCAAATCAAAAGTAAGGATTTTTTTTTTTTTCACGTTCATTCACATCCAAAATAGATAAAAATTCCTAGAAACCGGTTGAACAAAAAGCATAGTAAGTTAGTAACTAAAAGTTATAAAAGACTCACATAATATATAATGTTTCATTTGACCAGAATCTGGCATGAACTTGAAGCCCTGACCACACTATTTAAACTCTCGACCATCTCAACTCTCTCTTTAGGACTGACCATTTCGGTCTCTCCTTCTCGTTTCCATTCAAAGCCTTCCCATATGAGTGTCTCGAGGTTCCACAATAAACATTCAGGAACATTCTTGGGTTGATTCCATAATTTCCCACAAGCCGTGTGGGGTCTTGGTCGCTGAACCAAATTGAGAGAGAAACACATGCAATATATGTTATTATTAGATCATCAAACCTACTGAAAAATTTGTTGATACAAATGAACATTAATTGCTTACATCAATGAGCTTGAGGACTTGCAATTTAGGAGAATTATCAAGCATAAGGGTAAGTAGATTCCACCACTCGGCTTTATATGTAAGCAGCTCCAAATATACCAGCTGATAGAAGATGTTACCTGTGGGAAACTTAATCTATGCATTAGGCATAGTATTAGTACATATAAACAAATTCAATAACCAACTAAATTAATTAATTGCATGAAACCTGAAAATCTATACCTTCAAAGATGATAATTCCAAAAAAAGACGTTTGACTGAAGTTAGATATCCCAAAAGGTTCTCAATGATTGTATTAGAGACATATGAGATTTGCCTCCACCAACATAGTCACATTCTCCATCACAAGAGACCTAAGCCCTTCAATCTTCAAGTATTTCAAAGAAGGAGCATTTATCACATAGCCTGAATGCCTGCTAGTGTAATCATAAATTGTGAGTCTTTGTAAGGATGGCACGGCAATAGTGGAAGTTTCAAGATTAGGACAACCAGTTAAGAGGTTAATAACCAATTCATCGTCTTTGAAGTCTATGAAGCGAAGATGCAGAGTTCTAAGGGATTTCAGACAAACTGAAGAAGGGACATCCATACGAACGAAGAACTTGAGTTTCAAGGTCTCTAGTTTTTCAAAGTTAAACTAGCTTTCAGGAATTCTAACCCATTTCACAAGGTCAACTTGGAGTACCAGCTTAAGCACATTGCGAGATAATGCAATCCCAACCAAGTCGCTAATATATTTTGCATTACATCTATCTAAAAGAACTTTGAGATGCAGACTTCTTAAAACTGGAGCCTTGTGAGAAAGCATGGTCTTACAGACGTTCTTTGAAAATGTTCCGCGTTTATGTAGAATTAGGGGTCGAATTGACTTGGTTTTATTAACCTATGAACTTTTGGTATTTATACAACAGACCCGTGAATAAGATAAGGTCTAAGACTCCTAAGAATATACGACTTGGACTTATCACAATAAGATTAGGAACACAACACAAACGATATGAGCTTATCCCGTAATACTCCCCCTCACGTTGGAGTGTGAAGATCCTGAGCACCCAACTTGGACATTATGTAGAGGAACTGATCACGACCAAAGGCTTTTGTAAAAATGTCAGCGAGCTGTTCCGTTGTACGAACATGTTGTGTCGAGATAATCCTGTCACGAACCGCATCACGAACATCATGACAACCGTTCTCAATATGCTTAGTCCGCTCATGAAAAACTGAGTTAATAGCTATATAAATAGCAGCTTTGCTATCACAATACAAACGAGCTGGTGCAGCTTGGTCGACGCCTAATTCTTGCAACAATTTGTGAAGCCATTTGATTTCTTTGCGAAGCCATTTGCTCGATACTCAGATTCTGCGGAAGAATGAGAAACAGTCTTTTGTTTCTTAGTTTTCCATGAAATAGGCGAACCACCAAGTAACACAACATAAGCACTAAGAGAACGACGAGTAACCGGACGAGAACTCCAATCCGAATCACAATAAACTTCAAGTGATAACTCCGAGGAGGAATGAAGCAAAATACCCTGTCCTGGACACCCCTTTAAGTAACGAACAACTCGCAAAGCAGCATCCATGTGAACTTCACGTGGTGTTTGCATAAACTGTGCCAAAACATGAACAGAGTAACTCAACTCTGGACGCGTATGAAGCAAATACAACAAACGACCAACAAGACGACGGTAAGGCTTAGGATCCGAAAGCAGAGGACCATCATTAATAGCAAGATGATGATTTTGTTCCAACGGAGTAAAGGCAGAATGCACACCAAGAACCCCACTATCAGAAATAACTTCAAGTGCATACTTACGCTGTGACAAGAAGATACCTTCAGCACCACGACTCACCTCAATACCCAAGAAATATTTAAGTTTCCCCAAATCCTTCATAGAGAAACAACGACTAAGATAGTCTTTAAACTTCTGAAGCATATAACCATCATTACCACAAATAATGAGATCATCAACATAGATCAACACACGCAACTCAATCCCTTTGCGAGTATAGGAGAAAAGGGAGTAATCATCATACGACTGAACGAAACCAAAGCGGAGAAGAGAGTCAGAAAGCTTTTAAACCCAACATCGAGGGGCCTGTTTCAAGCCGTACAACAACTTACGAAGACGCCAAACCTTGCCAGGATGAGAATGACGAAATCCCTAAGGTAGCTTCATGTAAACCTCCTCATCGAGATCACCATGAAGAAACGCATTATGAACATCCATTTGGTAGACCTCCCATTGCTTAGCAGCCACAAGACGAAGGAGTGTGCGAACAGTTGTCATACGAACAACAGGAGCAAATGTCTCCTTGTAATCCTCCCCCTCGACCTGATTGCTTCCAAGAGCAACAAATCGAGCTTTGTAACGTTCTATAGTACCATCCGAATTATATTTGGTTTTGTAAATCCATTGACAACCAATGGCTACTTTGTTAGGAGGCAAATCAACCAACTCTCCTGTCTTATTGATCTCAAGAGAATCAACCTCCTTAGTCATCGCATTGTTCCACTCTTTGATCTTAACCGCCTCTTTAAAATGCTTAGGTTCAGTATTAGCAGTAATAGCTGCTAAAAAGACCTGATGACTCGGTGAAAAGCTATCATCAGAAACAGAATCCGTCAAAGGGAACAGAGACGTACCTTGGACCAGTGCCGAAGACTGTAACGGAGAGTCGGAAAGAGCGTGTGATGAAGATGGTGTGTAATTAGCATTGTAGAGAACATAATCAGATAAACGCACAGACGGCTTAGTAGTACGCGTACTTTGTCGTAGCGCAGGAGCAGGCTGTGGAACTTGTCGATCAACAGTAACTAACGAAGGAACTAGCTCAGTACTAGGAGTGTCCGGAAGTGAAGGTGGCGAAGAAACATCAGAAACAACCGCTTCTGCAGGAGTTAGAGACTCATCTTCTATAGAACCAACAATGTCATTAGCGATAGGTGGAGGAGCAATAACCGGAGTCGCCAAAAGAGAATCTGCGGGAGGAACAACGTTGCTCCCACTATCACCCATAGTGGTCATTATCCAATCATCATCACAATGAACCGGTGATGGAGACACCACAGACGGAGAAGACGAAACAGTAGCAGCATAAGGAAACACATCTTCTTGAAAAACAACATCGTGAGACACAAGAAACTCATTACGCTCAATATCAAACACCTTCCATCCTTTCCTACCAAAAGGATAGCCCACAAATACACACTTGCGGCTACGCTGACCAAATTTATCATTCTCCCGTGTAGTACGATGAACATAACATGCAGAACCAAAAACACGGAGCTGATCATAAGCAGGCTTGCAATCATGAAGAATTTCATAAGGAATGCGACCAGAATGAATAGCAGATGGAGTGCGGTTGATTAAATAGGTGGCGGTGAGCACAGCTTCACCCCAAAACTTGATAGGCAAACTTGCCTGAAACAACAGAGCCCTAGCAACATTGAGAATGTGTCGATGCTTACGTTCTACACGACCATTCTGTTGGGGCGTACCCACACACGACGTCTGATGAACAATGCCATTGGCACGAAAATGAGATGAAAGACACATGAATTCCGTCCCATTGTCTGTTCGAACTGTCTTGACCGCTTTACCGAACTGTTTTTCCGTGTATGTCAAGAAATTTTGCAGAACACTGCGAACTTCAGATTTCTCAAGCAAAAGATATGTCCAAACAGCCCTTGAGAAATCGTCAACAATTGTTAAAAAATATACTGCACCGCAAGAAGAAGGGACACGATATGGACCCCAAACATCACAATGAATCAGTGAAAAACAATCTGTTGGTTTATTAATGCTCTCTGGAAAAACTGATCTTGTTTGTTTAGCTCGAAAACATACGTCACAAGACAAAGAGCTGACAGAAGACGAGGAACTAGAAAATAAAGGTAAAGCCGAAATAACCGAAAAACTAGGATGTCCTAAACGTCGATGCCACAAAGCCTGATCATAGACCGCACTCGCCATATGAATCTTTGTTGTAGCCACATCCATAAGATAATACACACCATCACGCTCTTCACCGCTTCCAATCAAAGTCTTCGAAAAACGGTCCTGTAAGAAAAAAATAGTGTCAGAAAACATGGCACGACACTTTGTTTGTTTCAAAATCTTCGAAACAGAGATCAGTGTGCAAGTCAGAGAAGGCACAAATAGAACATTAGTCAACTTAACATTATTTGAGAGCGGAAAAACTCCCATGCTTATAGCAAAAGCTTTACTTCCATCAGTAAATCCAACTGGACTTGGTGGAATGGGAACCACATTGATTAGCAAAGAGATATTCCCTGTCATGTGGTGAGATGCTCTAGTATCCAAAATAACTTTGCCAATTTTTATCTTACCAGACAACTTGTTGGAGCTATCAGTTGCAGATGTGTTGTTGTTGGACTTTACTTGAAGAAACTGAGTGAAAGCCTTCAAGTGTTCTTGTGTAAACTCAGGAAAAGCAAACGAATTGGAGGTTGTAGCATGCGCAGCAACCAGCTGACCACGTCCACGACCATTGCTATTGAAAGAAGAACCACAACCGCCTCTTCCTCTACTGCTAGAACCATGACCATTGTAACTCTTTTCAGACCTCTCCGTCCACCAATCTGGGAAGCCGACGAGTTGCCAACAATCACGCTTTTCATGACCAGTACGACCGCAATGAGAGCAAGATAGACGACTCTTACTCATGATTGAGTCTGGTTTGCTTCCACTAGTAGCCTCCGATCTGGTAAGAAAACCCACAGCCTCTTTTTGTTCACGTTGACGGGTTGAAGACAACCTCTGTTCCTCCCTTATTACTCTGCTATAAACTTCACCAAGAGAGGAAAGAGGGTCCATCGCAACAAGAGTGGCACACAGACCACCAAATCTGGACTCATCGAGACCCAGCACAAACTGATGAACCTTTTCTTCCTCTCTTTCTTTTGCAGGAGCAGAGGTAGCTCCACAGGTACACAAACCACAAGAACACACAGTGAGAGGTTTATAAATCTGATATTCCTCCCAAAGAGAAGACAACTTGCCATAGTAGTCGATAACCGCTTGGCCCTCTTGTCGACACGACGCAAGCTGACCTTTAAGTTGATGAACACGCACTTTATTTCTAATAGAGAAACGCTGCTTCAAGTCTAGCCACAAGTGATGAGCATTGGCTATAAAAGTGACTATAGATTTCACCTTTGGTTCGATGGAAGTCCTTATCCAACCAACGATCATAGAGTTCACCGTTAGACAGTTCTCAAAATTAGGATCATCACCGGTTGGTTTAGGGATTGTTCCATTGATGAAGCCTGTCTTACGTTTAGCTTGGAGGGCATTTAACATCTCTGTTGCCCACTCGTTGTAGTTGTCGCCTGTTAACAAAACCGATGAGATCATGGAACTGGGGTTGTCGGAGCTTGACAAAGTAAAGGGAGACACCACAGGTGTCTCTTGCTGTTGACCAACAGCTGTTTTGGTTACAGAAGAACTATCCTCCACCGTAGACATGATTGCTTGTCACGCAAGAAACGAAAATTGAAAATAGAAGATCGAAACTATCGATGAAAAAAGGAAGAGAATTTTGTGATCTTAGCTCTGATACCATGTAGAATTAGGTGTCGAACTGACTTGGTTTTATTAACGTATGAACTTTTGGTATTTATACAACAGACCCGTGAATAAGATAAGGTCTAAGACTCCTAAGAATATACGACTTAGACTTATCACAATAAGATTAGGAACACAACACAAACGATACGAGCTTATCCCGTAATAGTTTACGTTTGTGATGATAGCTAGAATCAAACTTGAGTT
The DNA here is from genome assembly GCF_030686135.1 of Camelina sativa. Taxonomy (NCBI): domain Eukaryota; kingdom Viridiplantae; phylum Streptophyta; class Magnoliopsida; order Brassicales; family Brassicaceae; genus Camelina; species Camelina sativa. The sequence goes on along the minus strand of NC_141885.1, from coordinate 3,811,932 downwards.
TAGGCAGCATCTTCCAAAGAGACTGCCATTGTATTGACAAAACACTTGTGGCTATGGCTTCTTCTGTAGGAAGAAGAGACAATATCTTCAGAATCAAAGCTTTAGGCAACTCACTGATCCTGTCCTCTTTCGCAACATCTCGATTATTCATTGTCTCGCCATTTTTTTTGCTGCCAAACACCACAACAAAAGACATGAACGAGTTTAGTTTCGAGTTTTGGAGGTTAACTGTTACTAAATCCTAAAACATATATATATATATATATATATATATATATATATATATATATATATCGAAACGTACCATGGTTCCATAGCTGTTATAGCCTTGTGTCTTTTCGACATCCCAACGAGTAAGGCGAGGTAGAAGAGTTAGGGTTTCGGGAGGAGTATGTTTAGTTTGAGTGTTTGACTCTTGCCGCATTAAACCTCTGTTAACGATTTTTTTTTTCTGTCAACTTATATTAATGATTTATATGAGTCTTCTTTTTTTTAGGGTCAACTTTTTTTTTTAGGGTCAATTTTATTTTATATCTACATTAACATTTTCACAGCAGTTTTAAGAAAAAAAGTTTGGAGTTGGAACTTATTTACAGTTCATGCCATTGTATTTTTAAAAATAAAAATAAAAATAAAAACAGAATATTACGAAACCAATAATTGCTACGAAATTTGATTCCTTTCTCACATATCTCTAACTTCCCTTTTTTTGAAACAACCTAAAATAAATTATTCTACACATAAATTACTTTAAACGATAAATTATTTTTCAAAATAACAAATATCACAACCAATATTTGCGACCACTCTCCCTAATATCTCTAACTCTACCGAAATTAGAAACAACCCAATCACGATTTACATGTAATTACTCTAACTACACATTCAATTTTAAAATTCTATCTCAAAGATCTTCTTCCTCTCGTACCTGTACAAAATCAAAACAAAGAAACAAATTAAATGGGTATTAATGCGTGATTCCTAGCATATTCCTTAGTCAAACAGATAACAAATCTTTCTTCCCTAAATACTTTCTAACTACAATAATTTGTAGTTACAGTATTATTCAGAAACATCTAATTTTCTCAAAATCAATTAAAAATTAACTTCTATAACATTATTCTTTACTTTATTTAATTTTACAAAAAATAATCACATGATTTATCTTTGTTCACGAATTTATATCCTTTCAGGCCATGCATTTTAAGTCAAATTAACTATTTTTTCCACTTCCATATATTTCCTTTATATATTATTACTACAAATGGAGTTGTAAATTATAGATACAGTATGAAGTTAAATCTCATGCTACCTATTTTAGTCTAAAAATTTAAAGTTATTATCTGTATAGTTATATATATAATAATATTATAATTAACCTTAAAAAAAATATTGTGGAACGGGTTATAATCAATATATTATTATAGATTTAAGATATCAATACTATATTTACTAAACACTTTTTAGGAAATGTTGATTTTTTTCTACTTACCAAAAGGTGAAAGATAACATATTAAACACACATATTTTTAATCCACATTAATAATTAAAGTTTATAAAAGTAAACAATTAGTATAGTTCATATAAAAAACCAACTGAGTTTTATTTTCATTGCACACAAAAATATATATATTGAAGTATTTAAATATTAAAGGATTGTATGATATCATTTCTATATTATAAAACAATACATGATATACACCTAAAACATATAAATTGGACACTACTGATGTGTCTGTATTTTATAGGTTTTTAACCATAGTTTTAGATTTGTTTTGGGTCTTTTATTGAGTCAACGTGTGTTTTTAGAGTCTTTTTAGTCTTTTGAGAGTTTGTATAAGTTATAGGTTACTTTGGAAGAAATCTGAGTGTTTTGGAGATGAAAACAAGCATCTGGAGCCAGTTTGGTGAAGACTGATCGGACTAGCAAGCAGATGGAGCAAACAGAGAAAAACATCCAAGATCGGCTGATCCGCATTCGGGATCGACCAGTCCCGTACCCGACTCAAGTTTTCCTTTTTTGTTTTAAACCGACTTTTAGAGTTTTATTTTGATATTTAAGAGGGAGGTATTCAACTGATATTTTAAAAGATTCTAAAGTATTCTTAAAATCACTTGTTATTCAATTGTTGATTTTAAAAGATTTTTTAAAATCCTATGTTATTCAACTTGGATTTATGTAAAATCATTTAAAATAATCTAAAATCTCTTGTTATTCAATCAGTTATTTATAAAACTTACTTGAAATCTACTGTTATTCAAAATATCACAACTTTAAAAAAATTGAGATTTTGAATGATTCTAAAAGACTTCTTTTTTGTTTTCTAGTTAAAAAATACCATCTCAAAATCATACCTTTTGAGATAGAATTTTAAAGGATTTGATAAAAAATAAAAAAAAATCTACGACACAAGACACTTGAGAGCTTTTATTTCGAAATTGGTTCCCAAACAAGGTTCTCGTTTCCTTTTAGTTCAGAATCAATTGTAACAGTCGACGAGCTAACTCCACCAACAGCGTGGTCAAAGTAGAGAATCAGTGGAACATAACCCGTCTCAGAACAAAAAGTAGTGACGTTAGAAGGAGAGCCATTCAAGCACCCAACTCCAAATAGAATTACACTGGAACCAGGTGAAGGCCAAGAGGAAGTGAGAAGAGGAGACACAGATGGTAAAACCAACCACTTTGGTCATCTGGGTCCGTAAAAATAGCTTGATGTACAATTTCATACTCATCAGGAATCTTTTTCTCTGGCATAAATCCATCAGCCATGTTCCATCAGAGGTAACTTTGGTTCGAGGCATGTGACTATCAATCTAACGCTTCGGTTTCTTAAAAAACCAAAAATATTTTTGAACATGTAAATAGAGTTCCCATATAATTGAGATGTAAAATATGTTAAAATCACCCAAAGTTTAACCATCAAATCTCATAGAATCACATTTCATTTCCTTTTTTAAAAATATAAAAACTCTAAACACAACCAAATCTCCTTAAAACTCACATAAATCTTCCAAAGTCCTAAAATGTTAAAATCCTACCAAATCCTTTAAAATTTAAGTTGAATACCCCCCTCTAAGTTAGAGGCTCGGCCTCCAGAGACATAAGTTTTATTTTCGGAGACTATTTTGTATTGAGAGCTGGGGGAGAAGATCTCTAATCCTTCTTGACACTTTGGAGAAGATTTCTAAACCCTATTTTCTATTCTTTTGCAATTCAATTATGTTTTCTTCATCTTTGATTTGTTGTTCTTTGGTTTCAATGTCTGAGTAGTTTATCTATTGGGTTTCGGGTTTCAAAGGGGTTTATGATTCTCTAATGATGGTGTTTTAGATTTGGGGTTCATCTCTTTTGTTCTTCATCTATAGTTGTTCTTAAAGCCTAAACTAGATTACCTACCTAGTTTATGATCATAGGTTTAATTCATCGTGGCACCAAAAGTGTTGTTGAGTTGCTGGAAAAGAACTTAGGTGAGCAAGGTGGACCTTAGCCAACGAAAGTTGAAGTTGAGGCACCTTGTGAACAAATCAAACTTGAACTTTTATTGCTTGCTTGGTTTGCTAGATCCAAACGACGGTTTAGGGTTTAGTGAATTCATTGCATAGATAGTTAACGCTGCGAAAGTAGGTTAGCTTTACAACCGTGAATTGAGTTCTAGAACGGTGTCTAATGCATCCCCATCTAACCACCTTAGTCCGAGATTATATTCCCCATAGATTCCCTGTGCCCAATATTTTCTTTTTGATTTAGAAACAACTTATTTATTTTCCGTTTGTTTAATTATTACTTGCTTCACAAACTTCCTCTTTTGTCTTAGCTATATTTGATCTTCATAGTTTCATAGTGCAATTGTTTGGTCTCTGTGGATTCGATCCTGAAGTGTTACAACGATACCACTAGATCGTGGTGGAGTACACATTGGGTTTTAATTGACCTTTTATCAATTTTGCGTCGTTGCCGAAGACCAAAACGTTACCTTTGAAATTTTAGAATTGAGTATAGTCTAAGATTTTTTTTTGTTTTTACGAATTTTTATTATTTTCTCTTTTTTTGTAGATTTTAAAAAAAGAAAATGAAAAATGTTTTTGGGGGCATGGATTACGATGACTGGCCACAAGAGGAGGAGACCACAGTTGATGAAGACATTCTAGATGAGCTTTATGTGGAGCCACCGTTTGATGAGAGTGTTCTTACACCGGATCAAAAATTTAGGTTTGATGAGCTTTCCATGGAGCATCCAACAACAACAAGGAGGAACTTAGCAGCAATGGTCCGGTTGAATCTCGTCTCACATGGAGCAGTACTTGAAGGGAGGGAGCCCACTTTCATGGAGATTAGGGAAGATCATGCTTGCGAAAAGGTAATATATTGGGTTCCACCAAGCCAAATAGAAGGTACATGCGTTTCCACCCTTGAAATTCATGATTTTGAGGATATTCACATGCCATGCATTGAAGAAGTAACTTCTAGTTTGGATACTCCATTGCTCATTGATGAATGCTATGATTTGATATGTGAGTCTCAACGTCTAGACATTTTAAGAGCAGAAAAACTTGCTAGGGATTATCATGAAATATGTTTTGATATAGAATATCATTGTGCTTTGAATGTTCATGATCTCGAGTTTGAGTTTTCAATGCCTGATGTATCTAGCTCTCTTCTTGAAGAATCTTACCTAGGGTGTGTTCTTGATATTGATACAATTTTGCATGAAACAAATGACCCTGAGGTTGATTATATGAATGAGGATATTGTGTTTTATGAAATTAATGGTGATGAAGATGATTATTTTGTGAAAACTTCTTTTGAATCTGAAATTGACTTTATTTTCCCATTAAATGCATTTGATCCTCATGAGCATCCAACCATCAAGGAATATTTCAAACTATATGCTACATTTGTAGTAAACTTCCTTGACGTGGATTTTAACGTTTTGCCATGGATAATTGTGTGTTACTTGACACATATTGTTTATTGCATTAACAAGAGAAGGACTAAAGGTCCATTGGCTCAGCCTTTTGATACTCATGATTAATATTTTGTGTTGAGCGGTCAAGCTATAGACCTTAAACAAGCGCTTATGGGAGGCAACCCATGGGGTTTGTGCTGGCTTACCCTTTATTTTTTTATTTGTCTTAGGATTTTGATTTTGTTTTTAGGATTTATAACTGTGAAATCACGTCTGGTGTTAAGTATTTTCAGGAACAGGTTCCAAACGCAGAAGATGTGAAATTTTCTTTTTGTTCCAGGAGCTTCGGATCGATCAATCCTCTTTACAGATCGGTCGATCTCGTTGGTCTGCTGCGGGTATCTCCAAGTTCAATAATGTTTCATATCAGTCGATCCCATCCCGAGACCGATCGATCCCCACCCTTGCCAACACCACTCCAACACCATATGCGAGATCACCGGTTTTTGTTTCTTTTCCTTTCTTTTTCATTTTCATTTTTTCTTATATTCTTTGTGGGATTCATTCTTTTCTTGGTTTTGCTTTCACACTGGGACGGTGTAAAGTAAGTCCGGGGGAGGGGTGTCTCCAAGTTACTAATGTCGTTTTCTTTGGTTGTTTTATTTAGATTTTTCTTTCTTTGAGTCTTTTTATTTTCTAAAAAAAAAACAAATTGTATTGGGAAACTATGAACATTTCTAGGAGTCTTTGCTTTGAACTAACACTCTTATGATTGCTTTAGTACTTTTTATTTTTGAATGAAGCTTGGAACGAACATGAGAAGAATCAACATGCCCCAAAAGACCCTCACCGAAAAGGACATTAAGTTGATCATGCGTTGTCTCTAGCTTTGAAAGGACTTAACCGGATTTAACTTCTTGCCTTGGGACTTGGTATGCATCGAACAAGACTCCTCCCTTAAGCAATACAAGACATGCATCTCCTCACAAAGATGCTTCCCCTCTCTCTTCCCTTCAATACTCATTAAAAAAAATAACAACATAAAAGAAAAGAAGAAGAGGATATAGTTAATAAAGAAGTGAACCGAGGGTTGTGCGTAAAACCGTGCATCCTTCGTAATTCATGGAAGCCTGTCCAAAGAAACGAGAAAAGGATCGATAAAAAAAAAATACAATGATACCCTAGAAAATTAGGGAAAATCGATCCTTTAGAAGTGAGAAAAGAGATAGGAAAGGGAGCATATGAAGGAAGTCTTGGGCATTAAAAGGTTGAAAGAGTCAATAAGTTCAGTGATCGATATTCCATCGGCTAGACCACACATTTTCACTAATCTGATGTAGAGAGACAACTATGGGGATGCTGAAGGTTCTTTAAGGTTGTGGAGTTCAGAGTAGGGAGTGTTGATCCTAATCATGGGCGGAGTACAAAAAGTAGTTTTTAATTTGATTTGATGAAGAGTGCGAGTGCAAAGAAGAGGTTCCCAAGAATGTGTGAGTTTCCACTTTCAAACCTTTTCTCTGTTCCTGAGTTTTTGTTTGTTCTTGCTTGAGGACAAGCAAAGATTCAAGTCCGGGGGAATTGATGTGTCTGTATTTTATAGGTTTTTAACCATATTTTTATATTTGTTTTGGGTCTTTTATTGAGTCAAAGTGTGTTTTTAGAGTCTTTTTAGTCTTTTGAGAGTTTGTATAGGTTATAGGTTACTTTGGAAGGAAGCTGAGTGTTTTGGGGATGAAAACAAGCATCTGGAGCCAGTTTGGTGAAGACTGATCGGACTAGCAAGCAGATGGAGCAAACAGAGAAAAACATCCAAGATCGGCTGATCCGCATTCGGGATCGACCAGTCCCGTACCCGACTCAAGTTTTCCTTTTTTTTGTTTTAAACCGACTTTTAGGGTTTTATTTTGATATTTAAGTTAGAGTCTCGGCCTCCAGAGACATAAGTTTTATTTTCGGAGACTATTGTGTATTGAGAGCTGGGGGAGAAGATCTCTAATCCTTCTTGACACTTTAGAGAAGATTTCTAAACCCTATTTTCTATTCTTTTGCAATTCAATTATGTTTTCTTCATCTTTGATTTGCTGTTCTTTGATTTCAATGTCTGAGTAGTTTATCTATTGGGTTTCGGGTTTCAAAGGGGTTTATGATTCTCTAATGATGGTGTTTTAGATTTGGGGTTGATCTCTTTTGTTCTTCATCTATAGTTGTTCTTAAAGCCTAAACTAGATTAACTACCTAGTTTATGATCATAGGTTTAATTCATCGTGGCACCAAAAGTGTTGTTGAGTTGCTGGAAAAGAACTTAGGTGAGCAAGGTGGACCTTAGCCAGCGAAATTTGAAGTTGAGGCACCTTGTGAACAGATCAAACTTGAACTTTTATTGCTTGCTTGGTTTGCTAGATCCAAACGACGGTTTAGGGTTTAGTGAATTCATTGCATAGATAGTTAACGCTGCGAAAGTAGGTTAGCTTTACAACCGTGATTTGAGTTCTAGAACGGTGTCTAATGCATCCCCATCTAACCACCTTAGTCCGAGATTATATTCCCCATAGATTCCATGTGCCTAATATTTCCTTTTTGATTTAGAAACAACTTATTTATTTTCCGTTTGTTTAATTATTACTTGCTTCAAAAACTTCTTCTTTTGTCTTAACTATATTTGATCTTCATAGTTTCATAGTGCAATTGTTTGGTCTCTGTGGATTCGATCCTGAAGTGTTACAACGATACCACTAGATCTTCGTGGAGTACATATTGGGTTTTAATTGACCTTTGATCAACTACATAATATATAAATGTAAAGTACATTTATATTTTTCATTTTTTTAAACAAATCTAATCTCGCAATATACCGCAGGTGAATATCTAGTATATTTAGTGACAGTAACAACAACAAAAATTATAAACACAAAAAATCTAATAATAGTATGTATCAAAAAGTTTCAGAATCTATTTATTTATCTTTGCAAATGGCAAGAAGTTACGGCTAGAGAAAAAAAACACAAACCCACGATTGTTTGTTTAACCTTAACAATCATATTTCAAACAGATTTAACTATTTAACACAGTGCCATACTAAAATTCAACATCTAAGAGTGTACAAACCAATATGTTTTTCGAACCGATTTCACTTTGATTAGACAAAACACAAGCTAGTAGTTACAACATCTTTTACTTGAAGCAAAAAAGACAATATCTGCAAAAGCTAGAGCTTCAGGCAAGCAAGTCATTAATCCTGTCCTCATTAATTAACACCACTTCAATTTCTCAAACTTCGAGATACCCAAAGAAAAATAATAAAACATGAATTAGTATTGGTTGATTAAAAAAAAAAAGGATTCGGAGAGAAATAACAATATGTGTTCATAAAAACATACCATCGTTTGTTGTTGATAGTGATACTGATAACAATTGGTCAAGAAAGAATTGTGCGATCGCATTTACAAACGCTGTTTCAGCCTCCAAAAGAAGACGCGCGGCCAAACGTTCAGAAGGAAATAGAAAGGCCTTTCTTCCTCCACTGCTAGAGTCTAGAGAGATTGTTCGGCTGGAAGTTAGGGTTTTGAAGAGGAGTAGTAGTACTACGTACATGTGTCTTCGCTGCCGTGAAAATCTAAAGACTATCTAATTAAAAGTGTTATAAAGTCTGTAGTTTTGGATTTGAAAATTTAGTATTTAGAAAAAGCTCTTTCAATAATGAATTGCAAAAACTAAAGATTAATTCACATATACAAGTGATATACATAAATTCAAGTCTGTAATTAAACTTCGATTAAGTAATGTTCCTTCAATCCCAAGAATCAGGCTTCAAAGTCACAACCAAGGACTGAACATGAGCTTCGTGGCAGTATAACACGAGCATGCATGAGTTTTTAACCACACTAGTCTCTATGGATTGCAACATCTTAGATGCGTTACAACATCTTAGATGCGTTACAACATCAAACTCAACCAAATCAGAAAATTATAAATGGGTCTTTTCCAAATTAAAGAGTACCAAACCTGCCCACAATGAAAAATAAATTAAACTCTACAAATATATATGTGTAAGTTTCATTTGAACACAAGTTGACATGACTTCGAAGCCCTGACCACGCTTTTGAGTTCCTGAACCATCTCAACTCTCTTGTCCGAACTAATTTCAAGTTTGGAGAAAGTTGCCTTTTCCAAACGGCTTGCGTTCCTTAGGATATATTTTGCCACCTCTATCTCATCCTCTAGTCTCGCTTAATAACATGTCCACACCAATGTTTCGAGGTGGAGCAACAAACATTCAGGAACATTCTTCGGTTTGTTCCATATAAAATAAAATCACATATAAATATGATCATTAAACCCAAAACAGAGCTGGAAAACATTATTGAAAGATGAACTTACTATCTTGAAACCGATGAGCTTGAGGACTTGTAAATTAGGAGAAATATCGAGCATGAACGTAAGTAGATTCCACCAATCAGATTTATATGTACATAGCTCCAAATAAGTCAAGTGATAAAAGGTACTACTGATAGGAAGTGTAATCTATACATACATGAAGGCAATATTAGTAGAGAAACAATATGCAATAATAACAACAAGTAATTCGATTAATCACATGAAAGCCTTACCTCCAACGGTGATACCTTCAAGGAAAGACGTTTAACTGAAGTGAGTGATCCCAAGATGTTCTCGTCGATTTCACCATTGATGTCAATATCTGCCTCCACCAGGTCAGGCACATTCTCAGTCAGACAATAATTGCTTCCATCAAGAAGCCCTTCAATCCTCAAGTATTTCAAAGAAGGGGCATTTATCTCACAGACCGAATCATAAATATAATCAATAATTGTTAGCCGCTGTAAGGATGGCACGGCAACAGTGAAAGTATCCACATTTTCATATGACTCATATCCATTTAGATTAACCACCAAATTTTCAAGATTAATACAGCCAGTTAAAAGGTTAATTATTGATTCATCGTCTTTGTAGTCCACTTCGATAAGGTGTAGAGTTCTAAGCGATTTCAGACACACCGGAGAAGGGACATCTACAAGGACGGAACCAAGATTACTTCCAAGTTCCAAGGTCTCTAGTGTTTCACAGTTATACAAACTGCTAGGAAATTTGAACGGTTGTCCATCAGTGAAAATATTAACACATGGAGTCCAAATGCAGTTCCAACTAATATTCCGATATCGATAGTACTAGTACCTTTAGTAAAATAAATCCAGAGATCCAAACTCTGTAGAACCGGAGCTTGATGCGAAAGCAAACACCTGCAAACATTATTGGAAAATGTCTCGTAATTAGTCCTGCCATCGTAATAAAAATCAAGACAAGGCATCATCTTCCAAAGAGACCACCATCGTTTAGCCAAGACACTCATGGCTACAACATCTTCTGTTGTACGTAAAGACAATATCTGCAGAAGCAGATCATCAGGCAACTCACTGATCCTGTCCTCATTGCTCAAACTAGGACCATAACTTTTGCTATAAAACAAAACAAACAAACAAAAACCTTTTTAATTGAAGTAACGAAGGAACACTGAGTTAGTTTGGAGCTTACGGTTAAAAGAAAAACCCTAAAAACACATAGAAGAAACATACCATCGTTTCATTGTCGTTGGTAGAGACAAAGAAAAAAAATCAAAGTGTAAAGGATCAGCTTGGTGCAGGTATTATCGCACTTGCAAACGCTGTTTCAACGCCAAACCAACCAACAGAGAACGATTCAATTCAAACCACTAAGAGAGAGTTCACGGCAGTGAGAAAAACTGGTAGACTTTTAAGGGTTTCAGAGGAGGCGGAGAGATTTATTCAACCGATACAAACCGGATGAAACCGACCGTCCCTCAATTCAATTTTGTATAAGTCCGGTTTAAATATATTTTAGTTATTTTTACATAAATAATTAAAATCATGTTTTGGTGTTTGTGTGTGTAATAAATTTTTTTTTCCAGCTCTGGTTTGTTTAGAATCAGTTTAGGTATTTTACGACCATTTTGGAAAAATAAGGTGTTAAAAAGGGTTTAAATATTCATATAAAAAAATGGTGTGAATGCGACATGAATTTGAGAAGCCCTGACCACGCGTTTGAATTTCAGGGTGGTAAGCCGAAAGAACCTGAGGTCTTGCAAACTAGGACATATCGAGCATGAGCGTAAAGAGTTTCCTTGCAATAAAGATGACTGAATAGCCGGTTTTTTGAATTGTGTAACATGGAAACCGATTAAAACATATGTTTCCACATCAAAATCCAAAAATAAAGCAGAGTCTAGTCCGAGTGATGTTGGTTTTATTGTTGATGAAGATGCTCGCGGGCATGCCATCCCATGGCAAGTCCGGTTGTATTTTTATATAGTTTTTGAATAAAACACAAGGAGATCTTTCTCCTTGTTTCCCAATTCCCACCAAAGAAAAAAAAAAAGAAAGCAGAGATTTTTGGTACACTTGGTCAGAAATTGTATGAATGCCTCTCTGTTCCTACCATTCTTAGTTTCATTTAATATATGTTATGCCGTTCTTACTCATCAAAAAAGATTTCTGAATCTAGTTATCCTTCCAAAAATAGTAAGTTATGGCTAGATAAAAAAGCATAAACACAAACCCAAGATCGTATAACCTTAACAATACACATAAAGTTCAGAATTTCAAACGGGGTTTAATATAGTGCCATACTAAAACTCAACATCTAAAAGGCTAAAACCAATATGTTTTAGAAAAACTGAGTGAAGTAAGACATTTGTAATACTTAGTACTTGCATGTTTAACGAGGTCCTTTGAACACAAGCTTGCATGAGTTCGAAGCCATGACCACACTTCTCAATTCCTTCAACCTTTGAAGACTCTTTTCACGACGAATATATGCATTGGAGAAAGTTGCCTTTGTCAGACGACTTGCATTCATTAGGATGTATTTCGCAATCTCTTTCTCATCTTCTACTTCCCCTTGGTAATTTTTCCACACTAATGTCTCGAGATGGAGCAACAAACATTTTGGAACATACTTTGGTTTATTCCATTTCATATAGGCCTCTGGTTCTTCCCTCCTACACGATTTCTGTTACCGACGAGGGAGAAACACAATTAATGTATATTAGATCATCGAACCCTAAAACTGAACTGGAGTTTTATACGGAATATAAGCTTGAAATGCTTACGCGGATAAGCTTGAGGACTTGTAATTTAGGTGAACTATCAAGCATAAGCATAAGCACATTCCACCACTTTGGTTCATATGTATCTAGCTCCAAATATACCAGCTGGAAGACGATGCTACCAGTAGGAAACTTAATCTATGCATGGCACAATATTAGAACAAAATACAAAGTAAATAACAAATAACAACAACATGAAACTGAATCAATTGAAAGAGAAGCCTACCTTTGAGGGTGCCGATATCTCCAATGAAAGGCGTTTGACTGAAGTAAGGGATCTAAGAATGTTCTCAAAGACTGAAATGTTCGGATGACCAGACAAATCACAAAGATCTCTCAAACTTGCCTCCACCAGCTCAGGTGAATTCTTGATCATAAAAGTCTTATCATTTAAAACCCCTTGAAACTCCAAGTATATCAAAGAAGGAGCATTTATCACATAGACCGAGTCTTCATCATCATTTTCAGAAGTAAGTGTTAGCCTCTGCAAGGATGGCACCGCAATAGTGAAAGTATCCACATCAGCTTGCTCAAATCGATGAATCACCAAATTCTCCAGGCTAATACAACCAGATAAAAGGTTAGAAACCGATTCATCGTCCTTGTACACCACCCCGTGAAGGTGTAGAGTTCTAACTTCTAAGGCACTTGAGACAAATCGGAGAAGGGACATCCACAAGAATGGCATCACTGAGCTTCAATGTCTCTAGTGATTCAGAGTTACACAAGCTTGTAGGAAATCTGAACTTCTTACAAGCGTAAACATAGAGTTCCAAGTTACGCACATGGAGTCCAAACGCAATTCCCATCAATACCCCAGTATCCATATTAGAGTCATAATCATAATCCCTTTCGAGACACAGCCTCTGTAGAACCGGAGCTTGATTTGAAAGCAAACACCTGCTGACATCATCTGAAGACATCAGACAATCAAACTCAAGACTCGGCACCATCTTCCAAAGATACCTCCATCGTTTAGCCAATATACTCATCGCTACAACTTCTTTTGTTGGAAGCAAAGACAATATCTGAAGAAGCAGAGCTTCAGGCAACTCACTGATCCTATCCTCATTGCTCCAATTTTGACCACAACTTTTGTTGTAATAAAAGCCCCCCAAATCCAAGAAATTCAAATTAAGGGTTAAAGCTTACAGTTAGAAAAAAAAAAAAAAAAAGCCCTAAGAACAGTTCACAGAAGAAATAAGCACATCACGAAGAAGAAGAAACATACCACTGACTCATCGCCGCTGACTGACAGAGACAATGAAATAAGATCTACTCTTGAATTTATTATACCTTCCGGAGAACTATCTCATCTACAAAACGATGTTTTAATCGCAACGCACCAAACGCTAGCTCTTCGATAGAAAACGACTCAATAACTTGTGATCTTCAAAGCCAGCTGCGTTTAAAAGAAGTTCGACCGCTGTGAAAATCGACGGCGGTGTGGAGACAAAAACATGGCAGGGTGAAATATCGGCCAAAGTTATCAGACTCTATGTTGCATGAAAACTCTTTTTGAGGTGCGTTTCCCGTTTCCGAAATGTTTCGGAAACGGAAACTCATGGAAACTCGGAAACAAGGCATAGAAATACGTTTCCTAAAAATCCCAGTTTGGAAACATGATGGAAACTCTATTTCTGTTTTGGAAACACGTTGGAAACGCGAAGGAAACTCTTTTTTATAATTTTGAAATTTAATAAATAAATAATATAATTTCAACTCTTAAATAATATGTTACCTGTCTATGATCAACTCTGCAATAAATAATATAATTTCAACACAAACAGTCTATGATCAATTCTGCAATAATATGTTACAGTTTTTAATTAAACTATTTAATATTTATGTTTTGAATTTGTGTTGTTTCAGAATTTTTTTTATTATGATTTTTATGTTTAGGGATTTATTATATATATATATATACGTTTCCTATACGTTTCCATTATCTATTTTTCAAAAAAACCCGTTTTCCGTTTCCGAAACGTTTCGTTTCCGCGTTTCCGTTTCCGTTTCCATGCAACATAGATCAGACTCCACTTGCGTCTTTAAACCGGTTCGAAATCATACCGGCAAAATTGAAAACCATTATTCCATTCTAATTGGTTATTTTTGGTTTTGAAAAAAATAAGTAATTCAAATATATTTTATTAAATGTTTTATTTTAACTTCTACTATAGTCCTCAAATTAAAAAAATTAAAAATTTAAGTTTAACCCACTTAGTTTATTTTAAATTAGTATCTAACTAGGTAGTGACCCATGCCATAGCACGAGACAAAATATTTTCATATAAATTTTAAATTCGTAAATCGATTAAGAATTATATTAATTCAGGTGTTGTTGTATAGGTGCATTATTCTCATTTAATTTTAAAACAAAATAAATGTAGACGTATTTACTTTGGAACATGAAACACGTCCCGTTCCATTCCCTCAAATCCCAACTCATCATCTCTCGTCTCGTCTCATCCTTTCTCGTTCTGTCTCATCCCGTATCCATCATAATTTTTCATCTTATGTTCATTCTTTTTTAAATTATTACTCGTTACATAATGTTTGCTAAAAGAGATTGGATAAAAAATAAAGATGGGATACCAAAGTTCTTCGCTGAATATTTTTTTTTATTTAGTTAGATGAAATTATCAAAAAAATATAATTTTCAAAAATTATATAATTGTTTTCAAAAATACCCAAATTTTAAAATTGACTGTTCCAAAATGGTTAGTTACATGTTGCATAGTCAATCCGTATCAAAATTAGTGAAAACTTGAGTTTTGAATTTATTTACTTATATTTTTTAATTTCTTACTTTTATCTAAGATTTATGTCCTTTTAAAAAAAAATTCGGTATATTGGTTCTCATTATTTGAATTACCCGTTTCAGTTTACATACTATTCCTCGTCTTAATACCATAAATAGACTTGACTTTTTCTCAAAATTTAATTATTTTTTCTTAAATTATATGTACATAATTAGTCAATTAAATTACTTCAAAACACTGATAAAACATATATTCAGTCAAATAATAAACCCTTTTAGGTTGTAATATTTTAATTGTATAATATTAAAATTTTCCATAAAAATTAGTTGGCCACTCTTTTATAGTGTTTTGTCAATATTTTAGTGTATATGTAAAATACTGCAACTTGTATCGAAAATAAACATGATCATCATCTTCTTCACCTCGAAAACATAAATTTTTTTGCAATTCATCCATAATCATCAAGCACAGCCCATGTTTGTTGAAAATGTTAAAATAACTTTTATGGGGTGTAGTTAAATCTTGTCCACTCCAGTCCTATTCTATCTCATCCCGTTAGAAATTTTATGTTCCATAAACCATTCTCTTTTAAATAATTACCCATATAATAATTTTCTTAATAAATTTTGGCTAAGAAATTTAGACAAAATAAATGTATTCTCCATTTAAATGTTTAATTTATATAGTTAGTAGAAATTATAATTCTTAAAAACTCTCAAAATATTTTCAAAAACACCCCATATTCTCAAAATACTCATCTCAAAGTAGTTCTTTACATGTCACATAGTCAACTTTTAAAAAAAAAAATCGTTTAATTACTATGTTTTCTATTATACGAATTACCCATTTTTGTCTCACTTTCTTGACATTTCTCATTGTAATACCATAAATAGACTTGACTTTTAATCATAATTTAGTTTACATGTTCAGATATGAAATTATGTGCATAAACATTAATATATTTTCGATGATATTAAGAGTATTTTTAAAAAAATTATATATAATCTTATGATTAAAAATTTTCAATCCGTCTTTTGATTCGATTTTAGTTGAAATTATATATTGTTTTTTGAATCTTTGATTAATAAATAAAGTTTGTAAACTCAAACCGATATATAATTTCGTTATAATTGTAAAATCTCAACCCTAACCACCACATTTGTAAATCCAACCAATATATAATTTTGGTTTAATTGTAAAATCTAAACTCTAACCACCTCATTTGTAAACCAAACCGACATATAGTTATAATTGACAATCTAAACCCTAACCACCTCAGTTTAAAGCCAAACTAACATGTAATTTCGTTATACTTGTAAAATTTAAACCCTAACCACCACATTTGCAATGGCATGCCGACATATAATTTGGTTTTAATTGTAAAATCTAAATCTTAATCACCTCATTTTTAAACCTTAACCAACACATATTTTCGTTCTAATTGTAAAATCTAAACCCTAATTCTCATTTATAAACTCATACCGATATATATATATATATATATCCTCTTTTAGTTGTGAAATCTAAAACAAAAAAAAAATATTTAACTTTTTTAATTAAAATTATACATAATTTGTTTTGCTTTTTAATTCAATTTAATTTATTTAAAAAAATAAATTATTATTTAGAAGATTCTTATTGAAAAGAATGAGGTGAATAGAAAGATATACCCCTACAGATGAACCTAAATATTTATCTTTTGAAAATTCCCCAATCTTAATTAGTGAGAATCTCATTAATTAGAATTAGTTTTAATAATAGTTGCTTATGAACAAAGATAACAGGTTGCCAAAAAAAAAAAAAAAAAACGAACAAAGCTAACAGACCACTAAACTTTATCCATGTACGACATATTATTATAAAAATGTAGTTTGGTTTTCTAAAAAATTTCTTCCTTTTTCAATTAGCGTTAAGAAAAAAGTAAACTTTCTGGTTATAAATTGTCCTCCCCAGTGGTAATAAACTAATAATAGTGCAAGGTTGCTTTGTTGTATCAGATTAGTACTAATTAATATGGTTTGTTTTTTGGCCACATTAATTTGTTTAACCTTCCAGAGATGTTATCTATCACACTAACAATTCTCTAAAATTCCATTAGTGTGCTGCAATTAAACAAATCTCAACTTATCCAACAACTAAGATCTTAATAGAAACAAATGATGTACTGATTCAGATTAGAAACACATTTAAGATGTCATCAAAACCTTGATTCTTGATACTGTTAGTTAGAAAAAGAATACAAAGAAAAAAAATCTGATGAAAGAGAATATACAAAAAAAAATGATTACTCAAATGAAGCATACCACCGATCACACATCTTTTATTGCAACCCATGGCTCTTATGACGCTTGTCCTCTATGTATGCGTAGTGCACAAACTCGTATAGTTTTCCTGTGATGTTTGAATAATTTCTTTAGATGTTGTGTTAAATCTCTTCAAAATCTCTTTCATGTACAATGACTTGACCTGCATTCATTTTACACAGCACAAGCTGAAATGAGTGAGAACAATAGATCAAAGTGAAGATTATAAAATATGAATCATTAAAAGGATCACAGAAAACACATATTAAATAACAAAAAGCTGAAAACTCACTCTTGGTTTCTTGTCAATCTTATTATGAGTCTTCCACTCTAAACACTCGACCAACTGTAACACTTTCATTAGTTTACCCTTGAAAACCATAAAAGGCTTATATAAGAAAACAAAGGTTCATTGAACCGTTTTTAAAATTCCTTTAGTTATAAGCTTAAACACAAACAGATTTTCAGGACGATGTACTTCAAATGGATAATATTATACATAAGTCATGTTTATGAGAATGAAGCGGTGGTGTCTTACCTTTTATGAGTTCATGATCAATAACTTGAAGAGCTTGTTCTTCATGTTTCTTATGTTTATTCTCTTCTTTATTTCACCTGCTTTCACACCCAAAGTAGCTTCAGCTTCCCACCAATTATATTATCATATACCATATATACACAACACAGTTTGTGTCGATATTAACTTAAACTTATATGGTGACTGTATACCATATATATACAACACAATTTTTCTCTGTCGCCTCTCTCTATTTTTTTTTTGTTCCAGTTAATGCTTACAACGCCATTTTCCATGTCCTATGAAAGTCCTCTATCCAATAATTGTGGGATCTTTAGCATGAAAAAAACAGTGCTTCAGAACCATACCCAAGATCTCAGTCTTGTATAAAATGGATAATACAAAAATAAAAGATCTCTTACCATAGTGATTTGTTATTTTTCTTTGGTGTCTTAGCCAAACACTTCGTAGGGGAAGATTTATCCAGTTTCTCACAGAAGGAGATGAAGAAATCTGCGACCTGCAAATTTAAGAAAGCAAAAGGATCGTAAAGATAAACATAAACAATTTGATTCTGCAAAAAATCAATGATCATATTAGATCGAGTGAGAAGGGTCATAGAAATTTTCAGAATTGGATAACTAAAAGCTGAAAAACTCAGTTACTAGTATCGATGTCAAAAATTTAATCAGAATTACTCATCCATAACACAAACAGAATTTAGAAATTGTTTTAAAATTCAATCAATAAACATGGGAAAAGTTCAGACAATTAGAAAAGAAAACAATACCCATATCAGCAGTAAAATCACCAGCCACAACATTCTCTCTGCAACTTATAGATAAATCGAAATGTCACAACATCTGACATATACATGTGCCCCAACTACAAAATACGGAATTCAAAAAATGCATTTAACACAAACTCCCTTGATCCGTGGAAGAAATTAGCTTTCACATGAAAGTTCCATAAGTCGATTATTTACCGTTGTTGCTTCACTCAATCAGTCCCCAACGTCGAACTGGCTCAATGGCTCCCTGAGAAATCCAAATACATTTAGTTTTAGATCCAATTATTCACTTTTAAAAAAGAAAAAAAAAAAGTGACAGAGCCGGACCTTTGCTTATGGTTCCTAATATGTTTAAACATAAGTATCTAAGCATAACGGAGAGTGTTTACAGATTTATATGCAGAAGATACAGACTTATAACTCACCTGTTGTGCCAATCATGTCGTCCATTACACTCTCTTGCAGCAAAACGTTTAGTATTGATTTTCCCAAGCTCTAGATCAAAATAGCAAGAAATCTCCTGTATTATCATCATAAAAAAACTACATCCAATGAACAAACGACAATATCACAAATCATATTCATCCTAATCGTTTCAAAATCAAACATACTATATTTTAAAATTGAGAGAGAATCAAGCTCAAAAGATCTAATTTTGCCCAAACAATGACTTGAAATCAAAATAGATCTTACATATCTATTAGTGGACGTACAATAGAATAAGAAGCAATTACGGAGAAAAAAAGAAAGAGAGAGTGTCGATATCTTTAAGTACTGCTTTGCTGCCTTGAGAGAGAGGCGACAGAGAAAAAGAAGTTTCGGGTTAGGGTTTTGTTTCTTATTTTTAATATTGACAGAGTAATGGACGGCTAAGATTAAAAAGATCTCAAAATATACGGTCAGGATTTAAAAAAATAGGCAACGAACGACTGAGATTATAACATTAAACTGGGTTAGATTACCGGGTTTATATGACCCGCGTGTTTATCCGTTTTTATAAGAGATAAATAACCTTTTTATCCTTTCTAAAAAATATTAAAATGGTCATAACTCCAATAGCATTTGATTGTAATTTCTTACAAAACAAAGATTAATTGGTTAAAATGTTTTAGGATTAATAGTAGGGATAAAATTATGATATTATTTAAAATAAATTTTTATTACAAAACATATACGTATATAGAAGACACATTTTATTACAAAATAGAAGACACAATGATAAAAAAAAAACAGGGAAATAGAATCACGTATTATTATTTTTGTTTGTACTTACTTTATTAAATGATTTCTGTAAAATATGGTACATTCAAAAACTTAACACTCAATTATGTTTAGCATATGTTTTGTAAATTTCGGTAATTAATCTTTTTATTTTTATTTTTGCTAAAGAGTAAATCTCTTCGTGGAAAGGCTCTTTTCCGGAAGTAAAAAAAAAAAGTAAAAGTTATAATTATTATTAAATAGTCTTTCCAAATCTTAAGAGTCATGTACTTACTTTATTAAAAAGAAAATAAGGTACATTCAAAAACTTAAAAGTCAATTATTCTTTCCTTTTTTTTTGGTTTTTTTTTTGGTGAAGAGTAATTATCTTTGTGGAAAGGCTCTTTGGGATTAGTCGGAGGGTTCAGAATGAGAGTGACCTGCTCATGTGCGCTGCAGTGCTGCTCATGTGCGCTGCAGTGCTGCACATGCATTGGTTTAGGCTTTTTTAGAAGGTTATCGTAATTAACCGTAATTAACTGGGGTTTGTTACTGTGCGTTTAGATGATGGTTTGGGTTTGGCCTGGCCAACTCATTGATCAGAGCACATCCTTGACTCCGGTTTCACTAATAAGATTTGATTGAAACGTCATAGAGTTCAAACGAAAGGATAAAAAAAATTACTCAAATTATCTAATTACCATATGATACTTTGATAATTTCATAATAAAATCATACTTGCTAATTTTTCTAAAAGACTATTTAGTATCATTACAACACCTTTATAAAATCTGATGGATTATCAAAAGTTCGATTATTTTATATAAAGTATGGTTTCAAAAGTTACTAACTCATACTAAAATAACCGTTCATTTTCTCTCGTCAGCGACATCAACGAGGCAAAGGCAGCAACCGTTCGTTTTTTCTTCCCTAATTCCGGCCGGCGTCGGCTTCTCCGGCGTCAGCCATTGTCACCTTTGCTTTACTGTCTGTTTCTACATATGTTTAGGTTAGTAATAAATCCTTTTTGCTTGTCTTTCTCAAAGATAACCCCAAAGACAAATTTCAGATTCTGTTTTTCCCTTCTTCGAGCAAGTGATTTTCCGACCAGTTTCTTCCAAATTCGGAGAGCAATCGTCGGTTTCCTTCCGTTGGGGAATTCCCCAGACGGTTTTTGTTTCCAATCTATGGAATTTAAAGTTCGTTTAAGGAAAAAAAAAAAAAAAAAAAAACCACCATGGTCAATTGATTTCAATCTCCTATCTGTTGCGTGTCAATACCCAAACATCTCTTCTTTTCAATCAGAATTGGGTGAAAATTCCGGATGCAGGAAGCAAGGAATTAATCCTGAATTTGATGATGCTTCGATTACGGTCGATGTATATGCACAAGAGCGACACTGAATCATTGTCTTCTCGTTCTCGTTGTCTCTAGTTCATCCTTTAAGAATGATCTGATGAGCACTGCTATTTTGGGGCGTTGGAAATATGTTCTTCATTATTTCATCTTTGGTACGTGTCTACAATCTCTTAGAATCTTCCATTTAGATTTAGACTTCTCCAACTTGAGAAATGGAGTTCAAGTTAAGATATGGAATCCAAAAGTGAGTGATTATGATTATTGGGTGTACATATTTGGATTTTGTTGGTTTGAGATGTTGAGATTACATTTGGATGTGGTAATATATTGGCGAGAATATTTCATCGGTATTAATCGTATTGTGTGGTTGAGCAAAGCACTTACGATACTTAAATGGGAATCTATCAACACGAGAGGATCAAGCACTTGGGACATGTTGAAGAGAAGTACAAAGACGTCTACATATTTCATAAAGACCGTGGTACGGAAGCTTTGGTGCCACTATGTCTACAATCCAGAATTAGATTTGGGCACATCGGGTTTAATGTTACGTTTTGTGAAAAGAAGTGTCAGCCAAAAGTTGCTGGATACAATTCGTAACAAAGAGAAATCAAATATGAATTTGGATAATAACAGATCTTCAGATCGGTTAGCGAGTAAGGCTACTCTAGAAAGCATCGTCAAAATCTATTCTGCTGTACTTTTCTTAGTGTATGACACATACCTCTGCGTATGTAATAACAGTGTTACAGTAATTCTGTATGTCTTTGTAATAACTCTTTGATTTAAATGAAATTTGTTTTTTGATAAAAAAAAAAGTTACTAACTCACCAAATCGTGACACGTGACAATTTTAAAAATTACTAACTTATAAGATAGTGACAAGTATCAATTTTACACAAATTTCTATTAAAAAAAATCTCTAAAAAGATCAAGAAATAAAAAAAAAATAGCTATTAACATGATCATGACACGTGTGACATATACTGATGAGATGTTGACACATGTCAAAAAATAACATTAAATCTAAATCAAAACAATAAAACTACAATGTTTTTCACCAGAGCAAAACACTTCAGCTTTTGTATTGAAGCATAGAGTGACACATCAATTAAAATAAATATCCAATGAAATTATAACAAATAATACAACTAAGCTTTTTTTTTACCTAGGTGGACAAAGGAACTAAACGAGGAGAAACGAAGAAATAAAGACGAGACAAGAGGGTATTTTACTCACGCGAGAGTTACTTGGTGGAGAACCAGAAAACAGTGAAAGTGAAATTGCAATCTCATTCAATAGTTTTCTCAATCTCTTTGTTCCAGATTCAATTTTGTCAGCTCTATTGATTGAGAACTGTTCTATACAAAGTTAGACTAGAGATAATATATTTTTCTCTAAAGTTTTGTTATCATTGTTTTGAAGATTTCCATAATCGATTTCTAAATCTACTCTATGTGAGTTTGTTGCAGGTGAAGATGATAATTCCAGCAGTGAAGACCGGTTTGTTCGTTGGGTTGAACAAAGGACATGTCGTCACTAGACGTGAGCTAGCTTCTCAACCCAATTCTCGCAAGGGGGCATTAATCTAACTCCCCTTCTGATTACAAAGTTGATTGCTTTTTAGAAATTGTTAATCTTATTCTTCTTCCTATCGGTCAATTTCCGCTTTTTAGATAATCTTCTTCTTCCTATTAATCTCAATACTTTTGGGAATTTTCGATTGTTTGATTTAGGGACCCAATTCACAGTCCGATTTTTGGGTAGTTTTATGATTCTGGTTTTGGTTTTGATTTTGTGATTCTAGGTGACTCTAATGGAGTGGAAATTTTGAAGAAATCCATGTCCTTAGATCGTAAGACGTTGTATAAGTCTAGCATTTCCAAGGATTCAGTTAATAAGAGCTTTAAAAGGAAAAACATGTCTGGGGATGATGGTTATCGGTTGAAGCAGGACAAGAAGAGCATGAAGTTTTTTCTCTAAGTAGCTTTAAGAAGGTCGATAGCGAAAAACGAGAAAATTCTGGATAAGACATGCAGTGGCACCATCATATTGTACAATTTGGAGGACTCCAAGCTGGGGTTGGACGAGAAATTATGTGACAGTAGTGGACTTCAATGGAATTATGTGTGCTTATTCTATTCGTTCTTGATTTGATTAGTTGGTCTGTACTTTTTTTCATCTATAATTGGCTTATTTTTAGGAAACTTTGGGATGCTTTGATCGGAGATGCCCTACATTCTTTTAAGCAAAAGCATATTGCTTGAGCATGCGCCTTCTCCCAGGTATATAAACAACTTCTTTGCTTGTTTAACAGTTTTCTAGACAGAAGATTCATTAGTTTATGTTGTACTGGTCTTGCTGTATATGTATCCGTTCATTGTTCTTTTGTTATGCTTAAAGGAAATGTATTATGTAAGAATCATGTAAGGTATGTGTCTAACATGGTTTTCTCTTCAGGATACGTAATTTCTAATCACAAGAGGATTTGAGATAATTCTTCGTGTTTTCGACTTGAATCGCAAGTCTTTCTTCTCTTGAACATGCTTTGGGTTGTGAGGACTGGTAAAATCTGCACTACGCGGCAGGTTGGTTTTTTAAATTTATCTTTTTGTTATATTTTTTTTGTTTTGTTTTATTCAATTTCATTAATTAGTATAAATTGTTTGGAGTCAAGTTTCATAAAATTTTGATAATTTCAATGATAATTTTGTGGTTATTTTGTTATTATTATTTACATCATAATATGATACTTGAGTTTTTGAATGTTTGTCTTCCTTGTTTGGTGTTATTTGGTTTATGTAGTTGATGGATTGATGTTATTTCATGGGTGAATGACAAGAAAACACAAATAATATTTTAGTTTATGATTTTATAAGAAAAAATGCAGCAAAAAATAATTAAAAAAATGAAAAACTAAAAACCAAAATATTATCAACAAACACTGATAAAATCTATATTAAAAATGCAATTTAAATTTCATTTGAATATACTTTTATTTTTCAAATACACATTTAATTTTATTGCTGCTTTTATGAAAACTGAACATTTTGGATTCACTGTATTTACATCCAAAATCTTCAGTATTGTTTTAGACTTTTGGTAACAGAAGAATATCATTTTGAAGTAAAAAAAAAACAAAACTTATTTTTTAAGGTAATAAAATGAAAATATATTCAGAAACGAAATATATCAAATCAAAAACTCAATCTAATAAGAAATAAAACAACAAAATTAGTATTGAAATTATCAAAAACTTATGAAACTTAATTCCAAACAACATATATTAAATTATAAAATAAAATAAAAAACCAATCCGCCGCGTAGCGCGGGTTTCAACCTAGTCTACATAAAATTTACATGTTTATGTCTTTAAAAATTCCTAAATCAAAAAGAAAAATTAACAAAACTAATTTATTTTCTATTGTATGCTAATTATATTATACATTTTTTTCTCAATTAGATTTTGACATGTATAAAAAAAAAATAATTCATTAAGCATTAAACATGTATATTATTATTAATCAATAAATAGTGAATAACAAATTTAAAAAGAATAGCATAAGTTATGTCAAAAGAATTCTTATTTTTGAAACGTAATAGGACATCTAATTAAGAAAATAACATTATATCTACATAAAAATTATGTTTGTGAAGTAATCTTACTGCAGTGGTCATTGGTAACTCCAATTGTATAATATCACATGAGGGATCGAGTCCCGCTATCTAGGAATGTACGGATTTGGCTAATGAACCGGCCTGTTGTAGCTCAAATGTTGACCAAAAAAAATACTCCCTCCGTTTCATAATATAGGATGCTTAGAGAAGTATTTTTGTTTCATAATATAGGATGTTTCCAATTTTCTATGCAACTTTTAGATTAAATTTATATTTTATACTATGCAGTTTTAATTCTGATTGGTTAAACTTTTTAAAAGTAACTATTTCTTAATATGCGTGTTTTAACTAAAACATCATATATTTTGAAACGGAGGGAGTATTATTTGTTTATATCAAAAGCTTTGATCTTTGATTTTTATTTCCGATATAATTTTGTCGATCTATTGTGTGGTCTTTGATTCTTGAGGGTTCTTTAGTGGAAGTTATCGGATGCAATGAAATGGAGTCGAAGTATATAAATCCCGCTAATTTAATCGATGATGGAGACACTAATGGAGGTTCCAAAAGTGATTTTACGGTTAGTAGCATTATAAGTTTAGAAGATTAGTCGGTGATTGATGTTTCTAGTCAAAATCTAGAGTTTACTCTTCTGCATAATGTTGATGATTCTGGTATTGAAACAAGAGATGCTTGATCGAGTAATTGAGAAGCGATTTTCAAATTTGGGAAGTTGGAATGGTAAACCGTTTTAAAATTGGTTTCAAGCTGGATTTATGTGGTTTTCTATCGAATTTGGTTCGTAAACCGTTTAAACCCAGGTATATGGAGAAATATATGAGAACTTTTGATTCAGGTAGAAATAAGTTTAGAATTTACGATTCGAGAATATTCGAGACGAGGTCATAGTTTTAAGTAGTTTTGGTATAATGTGATACACTTCTGAGGAGTAAATAGGTCGTCGATCCTTAACTTGATTATGACATATGTCATGTTTTGGATTGTTTATAAAATGTCTATTTTGTTTATTTGAATTATCTAAGACTTATATATATATATATATATATTATCGTGATTATAATTTTTAAATTTTTATTTTTATTATGTTATATTAACTTTTTTCTCAGTTTCTCAAATTTTGTTAGGTTGATCATAAATTCATTGTAATAGAGTACATAACTTTCACCAGTTGTTCATACAAAATATCTCATGGTTAAAAAAATTATGTCACAAAACAATTTTAGTAATTTAAAGAACTATAATTATGCCAAAATGAAAATAAAGCAATATAAAATTTGTTTAATTTGATCATAATATTTTTTATAGGTGGTGATAAAGCAATATAAAATTTGTTTAATTTGATCATACTTTAACAATAAAATAATTTTGTAAGATCATAATTTTAATGATAAAAGATAAAGTAAAATTGTACATGCTTACTAATTAGATGTTGCTTTGATGAACTCTTTTCATGTAAAATATTTTGTGTAACGTTTTAAAAATTTGACAATAATAATACTCATAATGATGAATATTTGGCAAAAGTTTTGGTGGGATATAATTTAGCTTTAAATTATTGTAATAATTGTTATAATATATTAAAAATATATAAATTTAAATAAGTGTACGAAGGTAAATACAAATATGATTTTATTTTCTAACTAAAATTATTTATATATTTAATTCAGGAAATAATTTTTTTATATTTTTAAAAATTTGTTTAATATTTAGGATTTATTTTTTCAACAAATTTTAAACATGCACATCGTGTGGACCCTTATCTAGTATTATATAATTCTACAATTTTATATACAAGTTTAGCAGTTATCTATCTTAAACTAATTTTTTATTAAACAAATTAAATATCACAAAACTATGTATGTTGTAGACCTAGTTTTCCACATCTAAAATTTGTCGGATTCAAAGATCTTTATTTTCGTCTTTAACTTAAATGATTTTACATGACTGCTTCACGAGATATGTTCTATAAATCTTTTTAAGAGTTTCAGTGATTTATCAATATGTTGACGGGTTTTTTGGCGGGATCTTATCATCTCTGAATTCTTCCTAATCCTCAATATAGAGTGTAGAGTAAGGAAGCTATATCGAGTGTAGATTACGGAAGCTATTCTCAATATTCTTCCTAATCCTCAATATTCTTCCTAATTCTCGATAGAGAGTGTAGAATACGGAAGCTATGTAAATTGTTGATTCCTAATCCTCAATAAAGCACAAAAGCTATATATATATATATAGGTGTCAAAAATTAAAAATATGAGAGCATACTGAATTATAAAAAAATGAAAAATATTCGCATTATCGGGTGAATATCTAGTTTCATACATAAGAAAAAAGATTAAAGAGTGAAAAAAAAAACTAAGGTTATTACTTTTAATCATGGGCAAAATCCTAAAACTAGCAATAAGCATACTAGTTTAATATTTGTATTTAAAACCGATTATATGCTTTATTTTCTGGTTTGTCCACCAACATATTTTTTGATATTTTAATTAACTCAAGGACATTCTTAATGCAACTAAAAATACTATAGTTTTTTTTTTTTTGAAATTCAAAAGAAACAATTAATCAGTTGTCATAAACAAATAGTATTATGTGAAGTGACTTTAGCGCAGTGGGCAATGGTAAGTCCTTAATGCACAAGGCACCATCACATCCGGGATCGAGTCCCATTCCTTACGAATGTAGGAATTTGGCAAATGGGTCGGCCTGTTGTGGTCCATTGGTTGACAAAAAAAAGTATTATCCATAAGAAAAAGGTTGCACTATACCATTGAGTATTATATATCTCGATTAGGTTTATAAATAACAATATAGGGTTTATGTTTTATAGGTAAACAATATTATTTGTCGATTACGATTTGTAAAAGAGAATGTAGGAATTAGATTCTACAATTAAACGAGATTGTATGTCAGTTTGAGTTTATCAATGAGGATGTAGGCTTTAGATTATACAATTAAACGAGATTATATATCGATTTAGATTATAAAAAAGGATCACTTAAATTTTACAATTAAATAAAGTTATATATCAGTTTAGGTTTATAAAAGAGGATTAGAGTTTAAATTTTATAATAAAACGAATTTATACATTGGTTTGGATTTATTAAGGAGAATTAATATTTAGATTTTACAATTAAACGGATTATGTGTCGGTCTGGGCTGGGTTTAACTAAATTATTATTTTTGTTAATATTTTCAAAAATATTTAATTTTGTTTGTTTAATTTGTAAGTTATATTTAAATGTAATATGACATGGTGTAATTTTTTTGATTACAAGAAAAATGAGTGAATAAAAGGGTTCACTCTAACCCACATATTGTTCTTGCTTTTATTAGGTGGCAAATTATGATTGACTAAGGGGGGAACCCACAAATTTTCCTTGACTTAAATAGCATAGAGTATAACAAAAAATAATACCCAAATCATTTAATTACCATATGATATGATAATTTTATAACAAATTCATACTTGCTAATATTTCTAAGAAAAAATCTATTTAGTATTTTTACAATAATTTACAAAATTAAATGGATTATTAGAAGTTTGCTTATATAAAGTTCACATTTTTATATACAATTTTAGCAGTTTCTCTTTTAAAAGCAACTAAGTTTTGAACACACGCTACATGTGGGTTTATTTGATATATTTTGGTGAAAACTATATATGATTGATGACAGTTATGAAATATTAAATTATAGAAAACTTTAAGTTACTATTAAGGTAAAAATTTTATTTCAGATACACAAATTTTAAAATATATAAAAATTAGTTGTGCTAAAATCAAATCAGATCAAAAGAATCATGGATTTAACTAGACGTCTAGGTGAGATGGATCAGACATTCGAACTGGTGATGTTGCATATACTAAACCATTTCTTTAACCACCAGACAAACGAAACATTTTTAGAATAACGAATTAATCTCGTTTTCTCATATTTAATTGACAGCCACCATCTATGTCTTTGTGTTTTTTTTTTCCACTGTTTTCTTACTCTTCATATTTTTTCTTTTCATTTTCATTGTCAAATTTCATGATAATTGTCATCATTACTTTTAACGTCCAGTTCTTTGTTATACTCTTCTTCTTCATATTTTTCGTCAGCTTACTCACATTCTTCTACTGAATAATCATTTAAAACCATTTTTTAAACTACAACATAACTTGTTAACCCATCAAACTCCAAAACCAAAATCATTGCCTCTTTTTTCGTAAAATTTCATGGATCAGCATAGTCACCACATGCACTCAATTATTGATACTTTCACCAATATACTTACCTGGTTTTAGATCCACATTTATTGAAACTTCTCGAACCAAAATCTTTAATACTTCAAAATTGCAAATTACTTGCAGAGAATTTATTGAAATAATATCAAATCACCTATAAAGTCATACACAAAAACATGTTTTACAACACAAGTGATGTAAAACACAAAGAGAGATAAATAAGATATATTCAAAATATTCAAAATATTAAAACATCAAATATATAATAATTAATAATACTTAAATTTTTATTTTTTAATAGAGTTTAAATATTTATAATATTTTAAAATTTTTATGTAGTTCAAATATTTATAACATTCAAATATTTTTAGAGTTAACTATTAATGATACTTAAAAACTTTTGATACAGTTTAAATATTTATATATTTTAAACTTTCTATGCGGATATTTATCATATTTTTAAATATTTTATAAATTTTAAATATTTATAATATTTGAACCTTTTAAAAGATACAATAATTATCATATTTTTTAAAAATTTAATTTTTAAGTTTGGACGTATGATAAATTAAACTTCCTGCTCATTCGTAGTTGGAAACATTTTAGTATTATTTATAATGGTTCTCAACCATTGTCTAAAATTTTCTAGCCGATGTGGGACGTTGTACATACACTTATTTATATGTATTTTAATATAGAAATTTTACATAATTTTAGAAATGTTAAATATTGAGATGTCTGATATCAATTGGTCGTTTTTTAAATGTTAATATAGAAAATTCTGGAACTTTTTAAAAAAATGTTAATTAGTGACATGTCGAATCCCGATAGGTTGTTTAAAATCCTATGTGGACAGCCTTAGAAACTTATAGCTGGTACTTTTATTTAATATAGATTTTTTATATCATAAAACCACATATGTTGTAAAACCTAGTTTTCCACATCTAAATTTCGTCGGTTTCAGAGATCTTTATTTTCATCTTTAACTTAAATGAGTTTACACGACTCTTTCACGAGATATGTTCTATAAGTCTTTTTAAAAGTTTCCGTGATTTGTCAGTATGTTGACGGATTCTTTGGCGGAAAGTACTTTATCATCTTTGGATTTTTCCTAATCCTCAATATAAAGTGTAGAGTACGAAAGCTATGTAAATGGATTCTTTCTAATCCTCGATATAGAGTGTAAAACACGGAAGCTATGTAAAAAGCAAGCGTTAAAGATGTAAACTACCGAAACATGTTTAACGCAAATATAAAAGACATAAGCTTCTGAAAAACATGTAAATGGATTCGTTCTAATCCTCGATATAGAGTGTAAAACACGGAAGCTATGTAAAAAGGAAAGCGTTAAAGATGTAAACTACCGAAACATGTTTAACGCATATATAAAAGACACGAAAGCTTCCTAAAAAACATGTAAATGGATTCTTCCTAATCTTCTGTATAGAGTATAAAACACGGAATCTATGTAAAAAGAAAGCGTTAAAGATGTAATCTACTGAAACATATTTAACGCATATATACAAAACACGGAAACTTCCTAAAAAACATGTAAATGGATTCTTCTTAATCCTCGATATAGAGTGTAAAATAAAAGTTTTTAAAGATGTAAACTACCAAAACATGTTTAACACATAAAAAAAGATCAAAGAATGTAAAACTAATGATTATTATTTTTAATCATGGGTAAAATCCTAAAACTAGCAACAAGCATACTGGTTTGATATTTGTATCTAAAACAGATGATTAGATGCTTTGAATTAACTCAAGGGGATAGTATATTAAATATCTGAATGCAATTTAAAATAGTACCATTGTATAGTTTTTGTGTGTGTGTGTGTTTTAGATTCAATAGAAACAATTAATAACTTGTCAAAAAAAAGGGAAGAGATGTTTGACCCTCCCACTGGCGGTCAAACCCAAATAATGATAATCACTTTCTTTCCCTGTCATCAATCTTTGAACTTTGACTCTTCCTTAATATCCGTTACGATTTCGACACGTGTCTTTTCATCTCTCCTTGTATAAATCCAACCAGAGGTTTAACGCCGTTGGATCATAATATCTTTGCTGTTTATCTCTCTGGGTTTCCGTCTCCGTCTCTCTCTGTTTCCGATCTGTTTTTTTTTTTGACCAAAAGCTTTTATTTTTCTTCTTCTTCTTCTTCATTCAATGTCGTTGAACATATCTGAGGATACTTGAGTCTCACTCTTCTCTGTTTCTTCTCCGACTCAATTCAATCATCTCTTCTCTGTTTCTTCTCCGACTCAATTCAATCATCTCTTCTCAATTTGCTTTTGGAAATTTCGATCCGAAGCTTTCTTGTTAATTTTGACTGAGGGGATTGCTTGAATTAGGGTTTTTGATTTGATCTCATTCTAAAGATGAAAGCTTCGATTGAGAAGTTAAAGAGGTTTACATCGCATTCGCATAAGGTCGATGCAAAGGATAAAGGAGAGATTGTGTCTACAACACAAATCGACGAACTCGCTCGAGCCGGGAAGGTAAACAATTAACTAAACTTCATTAAATTTCGAAAAATTATTGTAATTTAATGTTCTCACGGACTTGGGTTTTTTTATTTTTTGCTGAAATCGACGAGATTTTAGTAGGGTTTATGATTGTGGTTTAGTCTAGTTTTTAGGAAATTTTTCTGATGTTCGATCGAGTTTCTGATTCTGAGAGTGATGAACAAATTTAGAAACTTTTTTTTTTTTTTTCAATTGGTAGCAAATCTGATCACTTACATGAGATTTAGTGCTAGGGAAGCAGTTACTGAATTTGACTTTTAACTGTATTGGAAATTTCCAAATTCGTTTGAGTGGTAACATTAGTCTTTTGGGATTCTTAGGATATGCAAGACATGCGAGACTGTTACGATAGACTACTCTCTGCAGCTGCTGCCACGGCAAATAGCGCTTATGGTAAAGAAAACATGCAATTGTCTTGTCATATGGGAAATGCAATTAGGTTACTGAAGATAAAACATTCTTACGCTTTGTTGTTATACTTTGGTGGATTTTAGAGTTCTCTGAGTCATTGGGAGAGATGGGTTCTTGTTTGGAGCAAATCGCGCCTGATAATGACGAAGAAAGCAGTAAGCGATTGAGATCTAGCCACTTACAGAATTTTACTTTACTGTGTATATACTGTAGTGTAACATTGTTTTTTCTTTTTCTTGTGTAGGTAGAATCTTGTTTATGTTAGGTAAAGTTCAGTCTGAGCTGCAGAGACTTCTTGATACATATGTAAGTTGTTTGTTGCAAACATGAATTCGGCAAATGCTCTCTGGAAAAAAAAACTTACTTGGTCATGGTTCTTGTTCTTCAGCGTAGTCATATATTTAAAACTATTACAACCCCATCAGAGGCGCTTCTCAAGGACCTCAGAACTGTTGAGGTATACCATAATTTGCTACTCTTGTATTCAAGGAATGCTTTTACTGTTTTTTTTTCCACTCATCTTTTGATCTTCATATATGAGCAGGATATGAAGCAACAATGCGACGAGAAGAGGTTTGTTAATTTTCTACTACTGAAGTTTTCATTTTATAGTTTGGTTAAAAGTTTTACTTCAACAACTTCTTTACCTGTAAACTCTCAGGAATGTGTTTGAAATGTCGCTAGTGAAAGATAAAGGAAGACCTAAAAGCAGTAAAGGAGAGAGACATATTCCTCCTGACTCTCGACCTGCCTACAGTGAGTTTCATGACGAAGCAACAATGTGCATTTTTCGATTGAAATCTCTTAAAGAAGGACAAGCTCGTAGTTTCCTTACACAAGCAGTCCGTCACCACACTGCTCAGGTAAAGCTTGTGTTTCAATTTCGTCGATATATTG
Organism: Camelina sativa; assembly: GCF_030686135.1. Classification (NCBI taxonomy): domain Eukaryota; kingdom Viridiplantae; phylum Streptophyta; class Magnoliopsida; order Brassicales; family Brassicaceae; genus Camelina; species Camelina sativa. The sequence goes on along the minus strand of NC_141885.1, from coordinate 3,779,247 downwards.
CTCATTGAGCCTTGGTGTCCGTCGTATGTGTTTCTGAATTTCTTTCTTATAATTCTTTGTAGATGCGTTTGTTCCACACTGGACTGAAATCGCTAGAGGCAGTTGAGCGTCATGTAAAAGTTGCTGCAGAGAAACAACACATTGATTGTGATCTATATGTTCATGGGAATGATGTGGAAGCTAGCGAGGATGATGATGATGATGATGATGATGACGGCCGATATATGAACAGAGAAGGAGAACTGAGTTTTGATTACAGAACAAATGAGCAGAAGATCGAAGCTGCTTCTCTCTCTACACCATGGGGCTCAATGAAGGTAAGTTGATTGTGACGGTAAAATGTTACATACACACATCACCTAAAAAATTGTTCTTATCCTCTTCTCATTTTATCTAGGTGGATGATACAGACCTCTCATTTCCTCGCCCTTCTGTAACAAGACCAGCAGCGGTATGTTTTTTCAATATATGTGTACCAAATGCTCTCAACTGCAATTAATTGGGTTGATGAGAGACCAGTGTGATAAGTATTTTACTTCTCTCTTGCACAGGTAAATGCTGATCATAGAGAAGAGTATCCAGTTTCAACCCGCGATAAGTATTTGAGCAGCCATTCGGCTCCGTTGTTCCCAGAAAAGAAACCTGATTTATCAGAGAGGTTGAGACAGGTGAATCCATCTTTTAATGCCTACGTATTACCAACACCAAACGATACAAGGTACTCGAAACCAGCTTCCCAAGCTTTAAATCCGAGGCCAGCAAACCACAGTACCGGAAACATATGGCATTCATCTCCATTAGAGCCGATAAAAAGCGGGAAAGATGGGAAAGACATGGAAAACAACAGCGTATACGGCCGCCTCCCTCGTCATTCTACAACAGACACGCATCATTATCAGCAGCAAGCAGCAGGACGACATGCATTTTCAGGACCCCTGAAACCGTCCTCAACAAAACCCGTCACCACCGCGGACAATTACTCAGGCATGTATTGTCCTCTGCCGACTCCTCCACTACTCAAACCTCATCCTCATCCGTCATCTTCTCCAAAAGTCTCCCCTACCGCTTCACCTCCTCCTGGTTCTTCCCCGAGGCTGAATGCGCTTCACGAGCTTCCAAGACCCCCAGGCCACTTTGCACCACCGCCAAGACGAGCAAAATCCCCGAGTCTGGTTGGTCACTCGGCGCCTCTAACCGCATGGAACCAAGAAAGAAACACTGTAACTGTTGCTGCTCCATCTTCCACCAACATTGTGGCCTCGCCGCTTCCAGTACCTCCGTTGATTGTCCCCAGAAGTTACTCTATACCTTCAAGAAACCAGAGAGCTGTTTCTCAACGGCCGGTCGAAAGGAGCGATGATAGAGTAGCAGTAGCGTCCCCGCCGTTAACACCAATGAGCCTGTCTCGGCCACTTCCTCAAGCTACGGGAGTTGCGCAGACCAGTCAAATCAGAGGTAAAATCAATTGTTTCCATCTCACTTTATATGTTTACATGAAAGTAATCTTATAGAACAAATATAAAGCATGCTCAGTTTTCCATAAGACGCAAATGATAAGTTCTTGTTTGGCGTATAGGTTGACATTTGAAAACTATACACGCAAAACAAGTTTAAATGTATTAGTTTTGTAAAAAGGATTTTTTTTGTTTGCTGTGGATTTATTGAAACCTCCTTAGGTTATTAATAATGCAGGAGTAGGAAAGCTGATCGAAAGATAAAGCTGCTGCCTCGTCTGCGTCGCTGGTTGTACAAATTCAGAGATCTTCACAAGTGAATATAGAGAAGAAGTCGGTTATATGTATTATTTTTTAGTTGGTCAATCTCGTTTTTTTTTTCTTTTTCTTTTCTAGGTTTCTTTTTCATTTCTAGGTTTCTTTTTACCCATTGTAAATCTGAAGCCTTTGTTTTTTTAATCCATTTTCCTTTTCCAATCCTTTTAAAAAATATTAGCTGAACTATTTCTGTTGATAATAAAATGGAAGAATAGCACTTACACCTACTTTGGGAGTTTAAGTTTGCAAGTAGACAAACTTTTGAGATAAGATATACTTGTGTGAAGATTTTTGTATGGAGAAATTCATTTCAGACAATTATACCCTTACCATCGTGATATGTGTGCGCACTAAACATATGAGATTGTATTGTTTTTTTACCATTGGATTTAAGTTAAATAATTCTAATCTTACGGCTGAGGAAGATTGTGTCATTGTGTGGATAATAACAACAGATAAATCTTTTTATCATTTTTGTCTCTTTTTTTTTCCTCTACGTTTTTTTTGTTTTCTCTCTCTTTTATTTTTTTTTGTTGTAACATTTTAGTTGGTTAGTTATTATCAAAAAATTTATCTGCTCATTTATATACAATAGATTATGATTATATTTTTTTTTACATTTTAAGATGTATATTGCTATATTTCTTTTGAATTAGTATATTATACACTATTAATTTTTAGTTGAACATTTGTTCACTAATAAGTGGATACCCAATTACAATACGTTGTGTTTAGACAAACCAAACGAACCGGACATCCCAAACAAACCGGACAAACCAAAAATATGGTATTATCACGTTGAGTTGAGTTGAGTTGCGTGGCGGATATCTTGGGAGGGACTAGAGAAGGAGCTAAAGAGACCGACCAATATCGTCGTTGTCAATGGAGATCTCGGCGTCTGCTTCTCTAACTTCCTCTGGACTAGTCCCTCGTCTTCTTCCCTTGCTCTATCCTCATGCTCCGACTACTTCCTGCAAGCCGTTGCTGTCTTCTTCTTCTTCCTCTATTGGACTCATTTCTTCTCACAGACGTATTATTATAGCTCCGTCTCTGTGTCTCGCCGATCAATCTGCCTTCACCGGTTAGTTTTCAAACCTTAATTGTGGTATTTTTTAGGAGATGCCTCTAAGTCTACCGAAACCGTTAGTTTCTTTCAATTGCATATGTGTGTGAACAAAGTGTTCGACGATATGTCTGATGCTGTGAATTATTTTAAATTGTGGTGTTCTTTGCCCTGATTCTTTCTTAGATTGATGCAATGAGTAATGGCTGCTCGAGAAACGAAGTAATGAGAGTTAATTTATCTTTTCGATTTACTTTTTTTTTTTTTTTTTTTTTTGCATAGGGGTCAGTGTTGTTGATTCGGATCCCATAGATACTGTGAAGGTGAGAGTTTTCATAAGAACTATCTTACATATGTTACTAGATTTACTTCCTGTATACTTCAAAACGACCTTTGCTCTTAACCATTTCCATATGAAACTCAGAGGAAAGCTATGGACATATCCCCTGCACTCAAAGGAGCTTCGATATTTCTGGTTGGTAAGGCTGGCTTGGCTAGGCCCCAATAATTTAACTAACTGTGTACTTCACATGGACAGACACTGATATTGTGAGCTTTGACACTCTGGATTAGGGATTAATAACCCCATTAAAGCAAACGCGGGGAAGCTTTTGGCTGAGGCGTTACGATATTACTACTTTGATAGGTAAAGCACTCATAAGTTCATCATATCAGAACCTCAGTTCTGCTTCTATTGTTTTTTTAGAACCCGTATAGTTGTTGAGAGTTTCCAGAATCTCTGACATTCTCATTGTTACTTATATGTACTTATCTTTGTTTAAATACGTATAGTGACTTACTTGCGGAATCTAGTTTCTTAGCTTTATCCGAGCATTAGTGTTAAGCTCGAAGCTTTTTGTTTTGGTCCTTTACTTCCTTAGCACAGGGTTGCCACTTTATTCTTCTTCTCCTCTTGATAGTTTCACATTGAATGATCTCGAGTCCTTTCACATTACCCTAACTTCTAGTTTACTTTTATTGTGTAGTGATAATTTGATCACAGAGGCGGCTGGTGGAAATTTGTCTGCTCATGCTTTAAAGGAAGCTGATGAGAAGGCTTTTCAAGAATCAGAGGTAAATTCATTACTTTGATCTGCATTTTTCAATCGTACAAATGCATCCCTTGTCTAGTTTCTGATCGAGGATTGATCTCGGTTACAAGATACTGAGTCAAAACCAATCTGAATACCCACATAATTGTTTCTGACGATGATGACTCTCTAATATGTTTCTGCAGACTGAAGTGCTGAAGCAGCTATCATCTATGGGCCGGCTTGTAGTTTGCGCTGGAGATGGTGCGGTACAGAGCTTGAAAAATCTGTATGTTCTGTATAAGTTGCACTAGTGTTTATCTCTAGCAGTTGGTGCTTTTGGAAGACATACACACGCTGCTTAAATCTTGTCTGTTCTCATTTGAACAGTTCACTTCTAAGACACGGAATCTCCATATGGATTGATGTTCCTCTGTATATCGCTGCTAAAGGGGATGATGATTCATTCAACTCGGAATCTTCTCGTGAGGTTTTACTTCTTTCTTTGAACTGAACTGCTTAAACTTACTAGTATGTTATTACAGAGAAACTAACTTATATGATGGATGAATAACGGCACAGTTGTTTGACACACTAAAAGCGAGTTACGAAAAATCAAGAAAGGGTTACGAAACAGCAGATGCATCCATTTCCCTTGACAGTAAGGATCTATCAATCATATAAGTCAAATAATATTCTTGACAATTTTCATTGTATGACTGATTGATTCTGTATTGTTACTTGGAAACAGAAATAGCCACAAAGCTGGAATTTGAAGACTTGGAAGCGGTAACATCTGAAGACATTGCTTTGGAGGTAAGTCTCAAGTTGTCTTTCATTTTTTTTTTTCCCCCATTATGGCTTTTATGATGACAAATGTGAAAAGTTTTACGAACAATGGTGAATGGTTCATCAGATTCTGAAAGAAATCGAGAAGTTGACGAGAGTGAAGAAAATGATGGAAGAAGCTTCACGACCTTTCTAGGTCGATCATACTCTCTCACTCATATGATTTATCTTGTATGTAATGTATATCGTCTCGACATTAATGTAGAGCTTTTTTGCATAAAATTTAGTGTTTTCAGCTTTTTTTTTTTTTTTTTTTTTAATACCTTTATTTCATATACTACTCTCCAACTAGTAAAAGGAAACTAAAACTGCAGTGACATGTGTTGTACAAGAGACAAGAGGCTCAGCTTTGGGTGGAGGAGAAGAATCATTTATCATCAAATCAATGATCATCATCTGTCTGTCGTCTTCTCTCTCACGTGAGATCGATCACGTGCTGGGCTTAATCTATTTGATCCACTAGTTTGTGGGCCTTGATTTTATGGCCCACTAAGGGATAAGACTTGGAAGAAAAAAAACAGTGAAAGGGCACCAAAAGAAAAATCATCCCAATTCCCAACAGCTTTCTTGTCTCTCTCGTCATTAAAGAAAAAAAAAACAAATGATGTTTTCTCCATTTTTACAGTTCGTTGGAGTTATTATTATTAACGGAAACGGTAAAAAAAAAAGACAATAAAAACTGTAAGGTTTTATAGATTAATTAATGATTTTAATTAAATAATGTATTGAAAAGTATACGAAATTTCATGTTTTTGTTACATAAAAGAGTTTTGATAAAATTGAAAAAATGTTTAATTAAGAAAAAAAAAAAAAGAGCGATGTTAATGGCGATGATGAATTTTATTGGGATTTGTTTTTTTTTTCCTTTTGTTTATAAACAGAAGTAAGAGAGATAAGGGAAGAAGAGAGAGGTACCTCTTTGCTTCTTTCTTTCTTTCTCTCATCCCTTTTTAAGAATCTCTCTCTTACCTTTTCTTCTTCTTCGTTTGATTCTAATTTTGGATCCCAGACCAGGAGGGTTTATATACATATATTTGTGTGAAATGATTCAGATTTTGGACTTGGTTCGTCTGAAAATGTTTTGTTGAACGGATTGCTTCACCGGTGCGTCTTCTAACGGGGGTTTTTATCTGCCGTTCTTCGTGTTTTTTTATTTTTTATTTTATTTTATTTTATTTTATTATCGGTTTTGTGAGTTTTACCATGTTTGTTGTCTATGATGATTGATGAGCAGCTGCTGTGTTTTCTTCGGATTTGATGGTTTCTCTTTTTTCTTTTTTCTTTTTTTTTCTGAGTATTCGTTGATCAGATTGATTTAATCACAAGCTTATTTCGTGTGGTCTTCGGTTCATTTCGTTTGTGAAGTGCATGTTTTTGTGATCTTGGATCATTGATATGTTTGATCACTTCGTTTGTTTCTTTAGGAAATTTTTGTAGGAGTGTTACGAAGATTTTGTAGGAGTGTTCGATCATTTTTTTTTTTTTTTTTTTTTTTTTTTTATATATATTTTGCTCAAATCTTGCAGACGTGTGTGCTTTCTAAGCTTTATAATTATGAGAATATTAGTTTACTGCTTCCGAGTTCCTGATTTTGTTGGAATAGCTTGTACAGTGGTATTGTTTGATCTCTTCTTATATGTTTGATTGTTTCTTTATTATTTTTAACTGGAATCAGTCATATCTTCGTTTGACCATTCCTGATAAACACTTCTGCCCATTTTGTGTGTTCTATTGAGTCTAGCAGAGCAACTTCGGGTGTTATGTGCTTACTGTGTTGAGAATATGTAACTGATTTAGCTTTCTCTGTATTATTTGTTTCAGGAAAAGGGTAACTGCAATGAACTCTGTACCTGTTACCCTCACATTTTATGTAGCTTCAGCAGACTGCTCTGCCATAAACCAATGTCGGATTAATGTTAATTGTTTGGTTTCTTGTATGCGGGTCTCTAGTCAAGCAATGCATGACTTGTGGATGCCTGTGACTGATACATAGTTCTAGATTTTTTATTTTATTTATTCTTCTGCTAGAGATAGAGAGAGGTAGTCTGTATTGTTAGGATTTGGTGGTTTGTAGTCGGAGTTTCTAGACAAGTAGGGATTTGGAAACTGACATCTCTCAAGTGACCATAACCTCCCTTTTTACTTGAAAATTTCCTTTGAGCATTGGTTATGGGTTTGCCACAGACTGCTTCAAGTGAACAATCCCAGGAAGCTTTGTCTGCTCCTAGTTGTAGCCTTTCACAAAGTCTGCCTGTGTACGCTACTTCCCATGATTCAGATGGCATTAACAGTGGAAGTGAAGAAGGTATCTGCTCTTCCATTGGAGAATTTGATAGAAAAACATCACTGGAGCCTTTGGAGTTCACAGATGATTCGTGTAGGTTCCATGGCACTCGTGTTGTTACCTCATCAAGTGCTCATGGATCGACTAGTTATGCTGCCAATAAGGTTAGTTCGAGTCTAATTGGAGCTAGAAGGATAGTTGGTTTTGCATCAAGCGAAGTTAGCTCGCTGGACAACAAACCAACGAGTGTCGATGTTGATCACTCTCTATCATCCACTGGTGGAGTTACAGGAGTAGAAATTGGTGGAGCGTTAGTCAGGAAACGAGTACTCTCCCCCCTGAATACTCTCTTCCCTGTAAAATTCAGAGGTGACCTGCTTGATATCAGCTGTGGTAACCACCAACAAATTACTTATTCTGGTCAGTCTAATGGATTCTGCAACTCTGTCGCATTAGATCACAGAAAGGCTAATGCCCCTAGTATGTTACATCTCTCTACCACTCCTACGACCACAACCTCATCTAGTTGCTGGGATCGGAAGAATGCCTCAAACAGTGGTAGACTCTCGTCCATGGTCTTCACTGATGGTCCATTGCTTGACTCTGTAAACCTCCGCCGACCCACCAAAGGTGAGGTTTGCTTATATTCACCACAATATGAAACGTATGGCATGTCCAATAAGCCCTTACCTTGTGATAAGGAGATATCTGTCTCTCCGCCGCTTTGTATGTCACCACTTGGTCCGAAGTTTTCTGAGAGAATAAAAGCTGTAACAAGTGGCCAAAATGGGAAGATACTGGAAGATTTAAGGAATATTAGTGAAGAAGCAGAATTAAGAATTGATCATAGATTATTTGATGATGCATATGCCGTTAGGAGAACGTTTTCAATGGAGAGAAGTACTGAATCAGCTCCGGCATCTCCATGTAAAAGGTTCGTTAGAAGCTTGAGTGGACGCCCCATTCAGAGGTCATTAGTTGGTTCTTTTGAGGAGTCACTATTGACAGGAAGATTGTCATGCGGGCCAACAAATCAGGTTTTCATCTTCAACGTTGATGCTTTGATAACTCACTTTATAGGTCATTAGAAAGTCACATTCTTTAACTAGTGTTCGTCCCCATTTCATGAAAGAAATATGTGTAACCTTAGAAATTGAGGATTGGTAAAACTGGCTCATAGCAGACGACTGTCTATTGATTTAATCTTATATATGCAACAACTGAAAGGAAGAAATCGTTATAACCATCCTGGTTATGCAAAAGCTATAACCTCAGATGTAAAAAAAAAGTTTTCTTTTGCTTTCTGTTTTGTAATTTAGATTAGTGACTTCTGTCTGCTTTTTATGTACAGAAGATTGACGGTTTTCTTGCCGTTCTTAGTATTGCTGGGGGAAACATCTCTCCAAAATCACAGAAGCTTCCATTCTCAGTAACTAGTGTTGGTGATGATTGCTTCTTGCTATACTATGCCTCCATAGATCTCGCTGGAGGATCTATATTGAACAAATTCTGGGGCCAGAAAATGAAAACAAGTCAAGTGAACTCTGATGGTCAGAGTTCGAAGAGCCAACTGCGGATCCCTATGAAGGGCCGGATTCAACTGGTATCCCCTATCTCTCTTTTTTTTTTCTTTTGCATTTTGCACTGATGCTATTGGATTATAAAGATATGGCTAAAAACTTATTTGATGGTTGCAGTAGATTGTAACCGTACTTTTCTTGTGTAATTAATTTGGAAAGACCAAATAGCGGTTTAACAGCTACTACTCTCCCTGAATTCCAAATAGCCAAGTGCTTATGAAGATAATAGGCTAAGTTACTATGTTTGTCAGTGTTGCTAATAGGTAGTTCTGAAAAGCTCTAAAATATTCACTCATATGATTGAACTGCTCCTATGCAGGTTCTTAGTAACCCTGAGAAAACACCTCTTCACACCTTCCTCTGTAACTATGACTTGACTGATATGCCAGCTGGTACAAAGGTAATATAGAACATAACGATATCAACCTTTTTTTATTTATTTCTTTTCATTTTAGGCAGAGGAAATGATATTGTGTTCAAGAACTAAAAACATTAGGGAGTGATAGAGTGTAACTGCCATAGTCAGAAGAGTAATTGTTAAGCTTCTAGGAAGGCATAAGGTCTCAAGCAAAACATGGAAGTCACTGTTTTCATTTTCCACTCATTGCTTCCCCTTTTAAACTCATCAGTGCATGTTTTGCTGTAATGATACGTCAGAAGTTTTTTGAATATTTCGTATTATGCAGACGTTCTTGCGCCAAAAGGTTACTCTGGGATCATCAAATCCAACTAGTGAAGCAACAGAGGAGAACGCTAAAAAAGCCAAAAGCTTGGTAAATGAAAACTCTAGATATAGGGACAAAAAGAGTTGTGAAGGATCTGATTTAGTAGATGCAGTGGAAGGAGATGGGAAATTTGATGAGTTACATGAAAGTGAAAAAAGCTGTATAAAGTTGTCCAAAGAATGTAATGGTGGTTCTGGTGCTCTACGCTACGCTCTTCATCTGAGATTTCTTTGCCCATTACCAAAGAAAGCTTCAAAGAAATCTGATGAAACCGAAACTACAGGACAAAATAAAAACTTGAATTCAGATGGGAAGAGGAGATTCTATCTGTACAATGATTTGAGAGTTGTGTTTCCTCAACGCCACACAGATTCTGATGAAGGAAAGGTACGTACGAGATTTGTGTTTTTGAGTCTTGAACTTTGTTTTGCAAATAGCTAAATCTAGTTGAGTCTTATCGTAAGTGATACAAAACACCATTACTTGTCTCTGTGTTGCAGTTGAATGTGGAGTACCATTATCCAGAAAACCCAAGATACTTCGACATCACCGACTGAGAACTTAACTGGTTCGGTTGCATGGTTACATAAGCTTTATGGTTTTCTTGTCCAAGAAGGAAGAAATCAATGGACTTCTTTGTACATACAAATTTAGTTACAATGGCTCTGACCCACTTTGTACAGTTACCATTTCGGGGTTTTCGTTTACAAGAACAAAAAAAAGAATATGGAAAACTGAATAAGAAAAAGTTATATTAAAAGTTGCTATAGATTACTGAAGCTATTTGAGTTTCTTTTTTTTTTTTTTTTTTTTTTGTCTGTCAACAGCAAACCAGATAGGTTTAAAGCCAATGAGACGGAACATTGTTTACAAATGTAATAAAATACGGCTCGGAACGAACTCGCTGTGCCAGATTATCCGCTTTACCATTCTGCGTGCGAGGAATGAGGATCAGCGAGAAGGATGTGAACTCCTCTTTATCTTCCTGAATGTCTTCCAAATAAGTCTTGAACACTGGCCACTCTGAGGGTGAAGACACCATCTTCACTAAGTCGGAGCAGTCGGTAAAGAACACAACATCCTGATTATCCGCTCCAATCATGCAACGCATCGCCCAAAGGAGGGCTTCGACCTCTGCATGTAGTGGGGAGAGACTACGCCGAAGATTAGCTGCTCCCATAGTGGGAGCCCCCCCCCCCCCCCCCCCCAAAGGAGGAGAACAAAACCAACCTCGGCCTGCAAATGGATCTGTCGCTTTCCAAAAGCCATTTAGAAAGCATAAGAAATTAGTGTGATCCCTATCCCTCAAAAAGCCTCTACCACCTCCAGGAAATATCCTTGGGACCAAAGATGTAGGCTCAGCCACCTCCTCTAATTGTGCCAAAAACCAAGCCTTTGATTCATCCTCCGCTACCCTCAAAATTGCTTCTGGGTTTGGATCCAAGATACTGAAAATTTTCTCATTTCATGTTTTCCATAGATACCACAAAAGCCAGGGATAAATCTCTGGAGTAGGTGTCTCCGAAAACCGCCAAAATAGAAAATCCATATTAGTATAGACCGACTCCGAAGGGAAATCCCTGATCGTGTCGGAAACTGAGATAAGGCCCACACCTGACGTGTTGGCGGACACTCAAACAAAACATGATTAATAGTCTCCTCCGGAGCTCCACAGAGCACACATTGAGTATCACAACCCAACCCGCGCTTCCGGAGGTTAGATGAGACTGCCACACACCCGGTAATCGCTTGCCACATAAAAGGACGAACTTTAGGAGGACACTTAATGGTCCAAACGAAGGCATGTAATGGTGTAATATGAGGACCAATGTCTTTCCCACCTGAGTTGGACACCCTATGTTGTTGTAAAATGTTGTACCCAGATTTGACCGTATATTTACCTGTCTTTGTGAAATGCCAGCCCAACAAGTCTGGCAAATCCGACCGTCCAATAGGTAAGGCCGAAATGATAGCAACATCTTCCGGCACAAAAGTGGCCGCGAGCTGAGCCATGTTCTAGGAATTGGTGTTCCTGTCAACGAAAGATTTAACTGGAAGCATAGGGTCTAAAATCAACCCATTGCTTAAAGCTGGTCTCGGGGATTGGGCAGGGATCCAAGGATCATTCCAAACTGAAATCGAATCACTGGATCCTACCCGTTTAATGAGTCCTTTATGAACCAGAGAGCGAGCAGAAACCATACTCCGCCAACCATAAGATGGTGAGTAAGACTTTATTGGGTCCAAATGATCTGAATGCCTATAGTAACACCTTTAAAAACTCGAGCGAATAGAGAGTCTGGTACTGTAATCAACCGCCAAAGTTGCTTAGCCAGCAACGCAGTATTACAGTCATCACAACGGAATCCCAGTCCCCCATCCAGCTTACTGAGACATAATTTATCCCAAGCCATCCAATGTAACCCCCGCGAGTCCCCCGATGGGCTCCACCAAAAATTGGAAATCGCACTAGTTAACTTCCGCGTGACCATTTTCGGAAGCCGAAAACAAGACATCACAAAGGTAGGGACAGCTGTGGCCACCGACTTAATCATCACCTCTTTCCCACCGTTGGTCAAAAGTCGAGCCGGCCACTACACCCGATCATATGCTTTACTCATGTCTGTTTTGATAGCCATGAACTTCCCTTTACATGAAGGGTTAGTTCGTAGCCCATGGAACATCTCCTAAGTAATCAAAATATTATCAGAGATCAACCGTCCTTCTATGAAGGCCGACTGCGTCTCCGAGACCAGATAAGGTAGAAAAGTGCGCAACCTCTGGCACAAAACCTTCGAAATAATCTTATATCCCACATTGCACAGACTAATGGGTCTCAATTCTGTCATCCTAGTTGGCTTATCCACCTTAGGAATAAGACAAATGTTCGTCATATTCAACCGCTTGTCAAAAACCCCCTCCTGTAAAAAAGAGTTAACCAAGAGTCCAAATCTGCCTTAACCATCCCCCACGCCTTTTGATAAAACAAAGCAGTCATCCCATCCGGACCTGGAGCCTTGTCCGGAGACATCATGAACAACACCTCCTTGACCTCTATTTCAGTAACTTCTTGAGTAAGGAGATCATTTATGTCCCCAGTAATCACAGAACGAACCTCACCTAAGGCCTCGTCAAAACCGGATGGATCTGAAGATGTAAATAAACCCTCGAAATAAGATACCGCAATATTCTGGATAGTAGCCTCCTCAGTCGTTAACATTAAAACAATATATTGGAAAGAATCTGCATTTATACCATTGTAGTTTAGTATATTGGTAACTGTTAATTAGCCGTTAACGAGAATCCATTATTAATTAACCGTTAACGAGAATCCGTTAATAACAAAACAATGTGGTTTCTCAAACCTAAAACAAAAAATTTAAGCTAAACCTTCCCTCTTATTGATACTAGGTTTTGAACCCACGCTACGTATGGGTATATTTGATATATTTTGATGAAAACTATATATGATTGATGATGGTAGTAAAATATTATCTTATAAAAAATTTAAATTAGTATTAAGGAAAAAGTTAAATTTCAGATACACAATTTTTTGAAATATAAAAATTAGTTGTGTTATAAAATCAATTCTGATAAAAAAAATCATGAATTTAACTCGACATCCAGGCGAGGCGAATTAAACTGATGACCTCAAATATCCTAAACCATTTGTTTGACCACCAGAAAAACAAAACAATTTTATCATCATGAATATAACTCGTTTTTATATTTAATTGATCGCTACCACCTATGTTTTTGTGTTTTTTATTCAATGTTTTTTTATTCTTCATATTCTTTCTTGTCATTTATATTGTCAAATTTAGTGGTAATCGTCATCATTACTTTTACCGTCTGGTTCTTCGCTATACTCTTTTTCTTCTTCATCCTCGTCAACTTCTTCACTTTCTTCCACTAAAAAACCTTTTTTTTAGACTACCACACAACTTGTTAATCCATCAAACTCCAAAAACAAAATCATTTTTTTTTCATAAAAATAAAACATAAGATAAAAAATAAAAAATTAATGAAAAAATATCAACTTATCTATAAAATCATACACAAAAATATGTTTTAGAGCTCATAAGAAATAAAAAGCATAAACTAATTTGTGTGTTTACATAAATATTTATAATATTGTAAACTTTTAAAAGGTTTCGAAATATAAATTTTGAACCTTTTAAAAAGTTTCAATATTTATAATATTTTAAACTTTTAAAATTTCAAAATTATAATATTTAAATACTTTTTATAAGCTAAGAACTTTTAAAAGTTTAATATATTATAAATATTGAAACTTTTTAAAAGTTTAAATATTATAAATATTGAAACTTTTAAAATTTTAAAATTATAATATTTAAAAAAAATTTAAAAGCTAAGAACTTTTAAAAGTTTCAATATTAATAATATTAAAACTTTTAAAATTTTTAAATATTATAATTTATTTTTTTGAAACTTTTTAAAGTTTTATTTTGATCAAATAAAAAACCGGATCAAACCGAATATACTTTTAAACTTGGACGGCTGATAAATCAAGATTTTCTGCTCATTCGTTGTTGGAAGTTGATATGCTCAAATTTACCCTATAGCTACTCTCTCAAATTAAGAGGTCACTGTAATACTTAGGGGTCGAATTCCACAGAGACTCAAGATCAAACACAATAAATTATAGAGTTTTGTTATTACGCTAAAAGAGATGATTTAAATTAAAAAGGCAATACAAAATATTAAATTAAACTGTTGTAAATTCAAGAGATCAAAAAGCTAGGTCCAGGTAATTTCTCAGGAAATTAAAAAATATTAAATCAATAATTAAATAGGATTCAAGCAATTAAAATCAGATCTAGAACTCTAAACTCTTTTGTAAAATATATCAGTTCTCACTGCAAATATTATCTAAATTTAAAATTAGAAAATCCAAATCTCTTTGTGAAATTCTAGGTTAAAAATCAGCTTTAAAAACAGGTTTAGATTGTTCACAAAATTACTAAATCAAATCTCTTTGCAAGAAGTAATTTTTCTCATCAAAAGGTTTTATCAGGAAAATCAATTATATTCTCATATCAATTTATTTTCCTAGCTTATTAATTCTAGATGGCCAATCAAGGATTAATATGGTGAACAACCTATGACGAAGATCTAGAAAGATAATGAATGCCAAATAAACAGATCTAATAAATCATAAAATCCCTAAGAAAAACCCTGAACCTAACAATCAAACTACTCAGACATATTCAATAAAGAACAAAACATAATTCTGAATAATAAGCAATTGAAATTAAAAGAGTAAAAGAGGGAGTTTAGGAATTCTTGTCTCAAAGCAGTTCAAATCTCTCAAAATCTCAGAGGGTTGCGGAAAATAAAACTTGCTAGAATGAAACATAAGGGTTTGTAAAACCTAAAATACTATTTATATGTCCTAAAACACGTTAGGGACTTGTGTTGCAAATATGGAAAACTTCGGGCTACTTTGTAAAACTTCCAAATTTGTGATTCTTCATCGACTGAAGAGGGTGTCGACCGATGCTCCTAAGTGGTGTCGATCGATGTCCTTGTTTTGATCCGAGTCCAAATTGATTCTTCGAGATTTATGCTCCAAAATGATCCAAATTGCTCCATTTTGCTCCTTCTGTGCCAAAGTTCTAGAAACCCTGCAAAAACTCAAAAACATCCTAGAAAACAAATCAAAAGACTCAAAAAGACTCCTTATATCATGGTTAAAAACCACAAAAACCATGATATATCAACTCCCCCAGGCTTAATATTTGCTTGCCCTCAAGCAAAACAGAAACTTAGACCTGTGAAAGAGGTTTGAAAACACAGAAACTCATTTTCTCTCTAAGGTAATACCATGATCATCCAAACCATAATCCATATGCTTAGCAGACAAATCCAAATTGAACCACCATGTAATTCTCCGTTGAAATTCATAGCATCCCAAATTCAAACCAAATTTCACTACTTCCTCCATTAAGGCTTCATCGGTGGGTCTCATCAATTTGATCAATGTCAAGAACCTTCTAGACTCATTCCCGTACTATACCATAACAAGCAAGATATAATTCTTTACAACATGTGGTATTCTTCCTCTCCCCCAGACTTATTCTATTATTATCCTCTTTTGAGCTTTGCTTTGCTGTTTTTTTTTATTATTATTCTTTTTCTCAAAGTTGTAGGTGAATAATGGGGTCATCGGTAATTTACCTACCCCTCGCTTCCAAGCTTTGTGTGATCATTTGACTCAAGAGTAGAATAATAAGGTCTTAGGTAATTTACCTACCTCTCTAAACTGATCAAAATCATCTCATCTTTTATTCTCTTTTTTTTTTCTAAACAAAGCTCTCAGGAATAATTTTTTCAACTTAAATAAGGGAGATGAGTACCATTTTCTTTTGAAAATCTTACTTGTCAGGTATGAACAAGGAGTTAAGCTCTATGAACATCATTCTCCTTGATGAGATAAAAGAAAAGTGCAGAAGTTACCTCAGGCTTTTATGAATTCCGTTGGAAATTTGGATGTCTCTGGTTTACTGGTCAGCCATTGGATTTTTCATTAGTCGGATTAGTGGATTCAATCTGCAGCATTAATCAACCAAGGTAATACACCTAAAAAGAAAAATCATAGTTCCCAACACAATTTTGAAAAATTTGACTCAATAAAAACAAAAATCGGTTTTGACACACTAAAAACCAAAACTATGTTAGTAGTTAGTACTAACCTCCCCCAGACTTAAACGACACTTTCCCCAGTGTTTTCAAGCCTAAGATTGGCAAAATAAAAATAAAATAAATATAAATCAAAATCAAAAGAAAAAGAAAAACCTACTAGTGGGTTGCCTCCCACTAAGCGCTTGTTTTCAGTTATTAGCTTGACTGTGGTGAAGCTCAGGCATCGGGTGGATCAGAACGTGGCAGTGAATGCCTCCCATAGCATGACCTCTTCATCCAAGGTGGTGTATAAGCAATAGAAGAGTGAGGTCTACCAAGGACATGAGGAATAGGACTAGAGCGGGATTTTAGGATGGGTTTGCTTCTTTTATGTCCTGCAAAATCATCAACAGAAGAAACAAGCGCTCTACGATAATCTCGTGGCTTGGTTAACTGCAAAACAGTTTTTGTACCTTTGAAAGCCTTGTTGATGATAGGAGGGGGTTTGGGTGAAAAAGATGCATACATTTGCCTTACCTGAGGACTATGGAGTGTGAAATGGGGAGGTTTCTGTTTGGAAACAGGTTTCTGACTAGGAGCAACTGTTTTGGACAAGTTCGGTCTCGGATGTGGAGGGGTGTCGACCGATGCTAATGTAGCATCGATCGATGCTAAGCCTGCAACTCGAGTAGCAGAAAATTTCTCAACAGAAAAAGTCTGTCCATCAATAGTAGGAGCCCTCCTCAGCTTATCCATCTCAATGTTCATACTCAAACCTCCCACATTCAATGCTATGTGGCTCTTCTGTACATCTATGATGGCACCTGCTG
Source organism: Camelina sativa (assembly GCF_030686135.1). NCBI lineage: Eukaryota > Viridiplantae > Streptophyta > Magnoliopsida > Brassicales > Brassicaceae > Camelina > Camelina sativa. The sequence continues at coordinate 3,762,468 of NC_141885.1, read as the reverse complement.
TAGCCAAGAAAGATCTTCCTAAGATGAGAGGGTCCTTAAGCTCTTTATCATACTTCAACACCACAAAGTCAGTGGGAATCATGAAGTTTTCAACCTTAATTGGAATATCCTCTAAGACACCTTTAGGAATTCTTTTGGATCTATCAGCTAAGATAAGAGCAATCTGAGTTGGCTTAAACTCTGTCATCCCTAGTTTCACAGCAACAAAATGTGGCATCAAGTTAATACTTGAGCCTAGATCACAAAGTGAGTGAGCAAACCGTTCTGCAGAGATAGAGCAATCAAGTATAAAGCTTCCAGGATCTGGTAATTTCTCTACAACTCTACACTGAATTATTGCACTCACTTCCTTAGAGACAACCACATCATGCTTTCTCTCCTTCTTCCTCTATGGAGGCTGGTTCAAAAGAACTGTACTGACATCCTTGGTAAGCAGTGCTCCTTCCTCAGTGCTCAAACCATTTGATACCATTCTCTTCACATACCGCTTAAGAGGTGGTGAAAGCTTAACTTCATCAATCAAAGGCATCTCAATCATCACCTTGTCCATCATTGCCTTGCATCTAGCTTCCTCCATCTCCTGCTTGGACTTTCTTGGCTTAGGAAAATGAATCTTAGGTTGGTATACCCTTTCAACTGCTGGAACCTGAGATTTTGCAACTTCGGGTTCTGTCTGAGAGGGGTGTCGACCGACACCCAGGTGGTGTCGACCGACACCCAGGTGGTGTCGACCGACACCCAGGTGGTGTCGATCGACACCATCATCTGAACCCGAGAATTTGGTCGATATTTCTCCCTGTTCTGTAGAAACAATTGCACCAACATCTTCATCTCTCACTGATATGGCAATGCAAGCATGCTTTGGGTTTGACTCAACTCTTCCAGGAAGAAAACCCTCTTGCCTTTTAACAGACCCAACAGTCTGTGCCACTTGACTCTCCAATTGCTTAACATGTACATTCAGTGCATCAATCCTTCCGGTAAGCTCTGTGTAGACATTATCAATCTTCCCATTGAATGTCACTGTCATATTCTCTTTTCCTCGAAGAAGCTGCTCAAGCTTGGCCTCCATTATACTCTCAGAAGGAGTTTGTGGATGTGGAGATTGATAGGAAGAGTTCCCATAAGTCCTTGTGAAGTTGTTCCCTTGTTGCTGCTTCTGAAAATCAGGCTTAGGAGTGTAGCCCAAAGAGTTCCCACTTTAAGGCTTGTTGCTTTGCTGATTACCGAATCTTTGTCCTTGATACCCAGCTCCATACACATAGTTGACATTCTCCTCTGTATTCTCAGGCTCAGGCTCAAATGTCTCAACCTCAACAGCAAATTGAACTGACTTCTTACCCACTAGAAGATTGTGAACTGAATCCAGCTTGGCATTAACAGAAGCTAGCTGTTTTGAATCAAATCCTCCATGTAATCTCTTCCTTTCAGTATCTTCTCTCTTAGTGCTATTGCCGGAAGCCAAATTCTCAATCAAAGCTTCAGCATCTTCTGGAAATCTTGTCTTGAAGTTCCCATGGCTTGCAGCATCCAAAGCTAGCTGATATTCCCAGTCAATTCCTCTGAAAAAGATGCTTAGCAGTTGCACTCTTGAAAATCCATGGTGTGGACAGTCCCTTTGATAAGCCTTGAATCTCACCCAAGCTGCCTTGAAAGCTTCATCTGGTTTTTGCTTGAAGGAGGACAACTTGACTCTTAGCTCATTTGACATGGCATCATCATAAAAAGTAATTGAGGAAAGCCACCTTTACTTGTTGCCAAGAGGTCAAATATCTGGCTGGCAACTGTTTCAACCATTGGGATGCTTCTCCTGCAAGTGAGTATGGGAAGAGCTTGCAGTAGATGTAGTCTTCAGTTACTCCATTGGCCTTGATACTAGTCACCAAGTCTTCAAAATGCTCAATATGGTCCAAAGCCTTCTCATTTGGCAGGGTAGACAAGGGTCTTTGTCCAACCAGTTGAAAATATGCAGGTTTTAACTCAAAGTCATTCCTGGGGAATGGTGGTGGAACAATTGCAGAGTGGTTTTCATACATCAAATCAGCTCTGTTGAAGTCTGCAATAGTCCTGATCAGATCCTGGTTTTGATCCTGTCTTTGAACCGGGTTGTGGAAGTGGTTGGCAGCTCCACGTCCGTCTGCTGGAAGGGGGTGTCGACCGATACCCTGTTGGTGTCGATCGACACCATCAGCCTGTTCGTCAACTACCAGAATTTGCTCGTTTTCGACAGCAGCCTGCTCATTGACAGTAGGACCAGTCTTGTTGCTCCTTGTGTTAGGCTTATTAGGCATGTACCTGAAACACCAAAGAGAAGAAAAACAAAAATGTGTAAGTAGAAAATAAAAACAAAAATTTAGACGAAATTAAAAACTCAAATCTAATGGTAGATCAAAGAGTTCCCGGCAACGGCGCCAAAATTTGATATGCTCAAATTTATCCTAGAGCTACTCTCTCAAATTAAGAGGTCATTGTAATACTTAGGGGTCGAATTCCACAAAGACTCAAGATCAAACACAATAAATTATAGAGTTTTGTTATTACGCTAAACAAGATGAATTAAATTAAAAAGGCAATGCAAAATATTAAATTAAACAGTTGTAAATTCAAGAGATCAAAAAGCTAGGTCCAGGGAATTTCTCAGAAAATTACAAAATATTAAATCAATAATTAAATAGATTCAAGCAATTAAAATCAGATCTAGAACTCTAAACTCTTTTGTAAAATAAATCAGTTCTCACTGCAAATATTATCTAAATTTAAAACTAGAAAATCCAAATCTCTTTGTAAAATTCTAGGTTAAAAATCAGCTTTAAAAACAGGTTTAGATTGTTCACAAAATTACTAAATCAAATCTCTTTGCAAGAAGTAATTTTGCTCATCAAAAGGTTTTATCAGGAAAATCAATTATATTCTCATATCAATTTATTTTCCTAGCTTATGACCAATCAAGGATTAATATGATGAAGAACCTATGATGAAAATCTAGAAAGATAATAAATCCTAAATAAACAGATCTAATAAATCATAAAATCCATATAAAAAATCCTGAACCTAATAAGCAAACTACTCATACATATTCAATAAAGAACAAAACATAATTCTGAATAATAAGCAATTGAAATTAAAAGAGTAAAAGAGGGAGTTTAGGAATTCTTCTCTCAAAGTAGTTCAGATATCTCTCTCCCAAAAGCTCTCAAAATCTCACAGGGTTGCAGAAAATAAAACTTGCTAGAATGAAACTTAAGGGTTTGTAAAACTTTTAGTTCAAAAAAAAAAAAAAAAGGTTTGTAAAACCTAAAAATACTATTTATATGTCCTAAAACACGTCAGAGACTTGTGTTGCAAATATGGAAAACTTCGGGCAACTTTGTAAAACTTCCAAATTTGTGATTCTTCATCGGCTGAAAAGGGTGTCGACCGATGCTCCTAAGTGGTGTCGATCGATGCCCTTGTTTTGATCCGAGTCCAAAATGATCCAAAATGATCCAAATTGCTCATTCTGTGCCAAAGTCCTAGAAAACCATGATATATCAGAAGCATATTAATCTTATTTATACTGGTTCTGAACCATTGTCTAAAACTTTTCTAGGCGATGTGGGATATTGTGCATAGTTCTTTTATTTCCATAAATTTAAAATTTTCCTTTTTCTAAAAAATTCTGGAAATTTAAAAAATGTTAATGAATGACATGTCAAATCCTGATTGGTTGTTTAAAATAATTTTTAATATAGAAAATTCTAAAGATTTTAAAAAATGTTAATTAGTGAAGTGTCTAATCACAATTGGAGGTTTAAAATCTTATATGGATGCCTTTAGGAGCTTATAGCTCATACTTTTTATTATTATAGATTTTGAGTCTCCTAGAACTCTTACAACCGACTTATACTAATTTAAATAAGTTAAAATACCAAAATTTAATCTAATAATAAAAGAAAATCCTAATAACCAACTAATAAGCATATAGCACGTCGACTTAAAGGTTGTCCTCAAGTTTCAGCTCATGGTGTGCTCCTTGCAGCTACTCTGTGCTGTCTCACATCTTCCACCATGTCCTTATCTTCAATTGGTTCGTCCTCTTGATTAGCCCCATCATTGACTACCGTGATTTGAAAAAAGATGCTGAACCCTTCGAAAATGGCCATCTCATCATTTCTGAAGAGATTTTCCCGTAATCCTGGCCTAATTTCACTACGGCATGGTTCGAGATGAGAATGTGGTACCTGATTATGAGGATCGTGAGTTCTTGTTGTTCCCAGCTGACTTAATCCACCAATTTCTTGCACCGTTTCTTTCCTAGGAAGATGTTTGATTACGAACTCTAGTTTTTTGCTAATCTCCTTCAACATATGATCTTGCGCTACGATTCTGGAATCTAGCGACACAAATTGATCCTTCGCTTGTAGATCCGAAGTTCGCACCTTCGTATTCATTTGCGAAAGCTGCTCGTAAAACTCAATTGAAGCTTGCTCCACGGTTGATAGCTCCTTCACCGATGTTAAGACTTGTTCAATTGCTCGAAATTGATTGATTCCCCAAATTCGCAAACCCTAATCTCATGCGAAGACTCGATCTAGCACACAAGCGCACCAATTGATAAGAAAAGAATCACTCATTTATTATCTGAAAACAATCTGATACAAGTGTAGAACCAGAGAGACCTCTAAACACAGCTAGATCATAACCGTCTCCCTCAGAAGTCACATGCGACTCTGTTTCCTCGCAACAAACATGAAAACTACTTTTTTCTTTTTTCCACATTTATATACAACATCACATTTTAGTCTCACACGTGTATTACTTCTACTCCACACGTGTTGTAGCCTCACTCCTCTTCTTCCTTGTATATACTTGAAATGGCTTATCATGTGCATTTTCGTTAATCTATAAACATGGTATTTATAGTAGTAGTTGTGATATCGAATTGCTAAAAAAAGTTGGTGAGCAAAGAAACGTATCTTTGCAAATCATACAAAGGTATAATTTGCGTAATGCCAATATGAGACCACTCAATTGGTTTCAGTTTCTCATTACAGCTGCGAGATTTTCTTCGTTGAGATAAGAAGCAAATCGTTGTGGTTTTTGATAAAGACAAAGTGGATTTAATAGAAAACATATATAATTTATACATCGTTAGGGAGGATGGATACTTCAAAGAAATCTGAATATGCAAGCATTGTTTCTAAATTGTGTGCTATTATATATATGCTCCAAGTTTAATGTAGCTTGAAATACATATAGTCTGTTTCTTGCATATTTACTTCTGTTTGTCAAGGTCTTTGAACACGGTTACTAAGTCAATATATTTTAATTTGTTTCTCATCGATCTTTTTATTTGCCATATTTGACGTTTTTGGCTGCTTGGGACAACATCTATTCAGGGTCTAGGATTAGCTAGAATCTTGTCCAACCATAATTGATAATTGACTTAAATATAATTAAGAGTCATCCGACTAATTTTAACGATGAACCAACACATGTTACACATGATAGACAATGGTTGGTCTGTTAGATGTTCAACTGGAACTCGACAATTGTCTGGATGGATTCAGCTGGCTTTTTCAAAAACCATACAACAGAACCACCTGACAAGGGTTTGGAAAAAAAAAACCACCTGACAACGGTCCCAATCCCTTCTTGCCAGATTCCTCCAGTCCGATGTCGAAGTCTAGTCAATACCTACAAGACCAAGCTTTCGTTGTCAATTAATTTTATAAAATAGAAGTGCAATACAATCTCGCGATGGGATAACCTTTGCTAATCTGGTACTTACAAATTCAAATATTTATTTTTGTCAACCACAGATTGAATAGTCTCTGATGATTGGTACCTCAACTATTAAATAGCAAACTTATATTTATAGACAAGAAAAAAAGAAAAATAAAAAAGCTAGTTCATTCCAAAAAAAAGAGAGCTTTAAAACAGAAAAGTAGTGGCATAGATGTCTAAAACAAAAGATCTACGGATCTTCCAAAAACAATCCAAAAATACATAATAATGAAAAACTTCTCAATCTTTGTATCTGTGTGTAGCCTTTGCATGCTTGGTCATGTAGCTGGTTCCGGAATAAAGATTGCCAACGAACTTAAATTCAAAAAACTCCTTTGGATGAGATGATATTCCAAAAATGACGTTCTAGGTCCAAAAATAATACCCATTGGACAGCAGTTTGAAAACTATTTTGGCACTAACTTTTGGGGTGCGACTCGTTTTATGTGTACCTTGCGACAAGGGCCTAACTATAGACACTATCAGAACTTTACAGCATTTAAACTTTTTAGTCATTCTGATCATGGAGGCGTATGGGATTGGAGAGCGAGAGAAGATGGCATCTATCTAAAGAAAGAAGGTGGTAAACATATAAGAAACGCGGTTAATATGCATAAAGCATTTGATTGGATATATTAAAAACATTATGAGCTATTTGAAAATCAAAATAAGTTTCAATATTTAAGGTGATCAATATAAGATTTAAACAATACTATTTTTATTGTGTTGAGTCTATCATTTATTTAAAATTCTTGTAAAAATTCATTTTTTTATTTAATTCATTATTTATAACTATATAATAACATTTTGTGTTATTGAAACCATATAATTTTTCTAGTTATGTGTTTTTCAGATGTAAAAATATATATAATAACATTTTGTGTTATTCATTTCATTATTTGTGAATACTTAATAACATTTTGTGTAATTGAAATCATATAATTTTTATATGTAAAAATTGACTACTTGAAGTTGGAAAAAGTTTTGCTAAATCGTTTGGAGATGTAACTAAATGCAAGCACATAAAATTCCACAAAAAAGAACATGGTATTTAATACAAACTATTTTAAGATGTTTAATTTGGATGAATAATTTGTAAATCCATGTAAAATTATAAATTATAAAAATTAAAACATGTGGATTTTAAAATAATATGTTTTATTGTAGTAATTTTTAATAATATAGTAGAGGAGTTCAAAATTAAGTGGTTTTATTTTATTTTTTAGACTGGACACTTTTGTAAAAAAATGTGTAGTAGCTAATGAGGTAGCGACAAAGTTTAAAACTCAACACCCAACCCAAATGTTAAGACCCAACATAGGCCCAAATAAAAGGGTTAGGGTTCTTCTTTTTATATATTACGTAGATATAAAACGCAATTTTCAGTCTGAGGAGTTCGATCCAAAAGACCATTTAGAATTAGAGGTACCAATCAGTAATCTCATCTCATCACTTCTCTGATTCAATTCCTCTTCTTATTATCTTCTACTAAATCGTCTCTTGTAATGGTGGATTCGATTTTGTAACGAGTCGAAAAAAAAAAGGAAAACAAAAAAAAAAAATCAGAAGATGACAAGTAGAGAAAAACTGGTTTCTTCGTTGAGTTGAACAAGGGGACATGTAAATCTATCACTAGAGGCGATTTAGCTTCTCGTTCGTCTTCAATCTCGTAAAGAAGTATGTTATGTTCTCCTCATTTGCTTCTGTTTCTGTTATTTGTTATTTATTTATTTATTTTATTTTTTTTTATCAATTTCAGTATTATGTTGTTTGATTGTGTTTTAGTTTGGCAATTTCTTTGATTTTTTGGGTTTAGGGTTTGATTTTGTGTTGCAGCATTGTTATGATTCATGTTTTATGGCTTTAATGGAAGTAACCCAGGATTTAAATTTCTAAAAGCTTTGGTTTTTATGGCAGTAGGAAGCATCTCCAAAAGCAAATTGTAGAACATGAATCTTCAGATAGAGCTTCCTGATGATGGTTCACGGCAAGCTTCTTCTTCACCTTACTCTGGAAAAGCCAAGGCTGTTTCTGAATGTGGTATTGGTGGAGACATGTATGATCCTTTTGTAGACAGCTTTGAACCAGCTTCTGTGGAATTAGATTGTGTTCAAGAGCATGAACCAGTACCAAAGGCGAGCGTTTCTTCCAACAGACCGCTCAGTATGGAAGAAAACATTCAAGGTGTTGATAAACAAGCTCTGAGTGAGTCAGACATGACAGCTCGGGTCAGTGTTTCCTCTAACAAACCACCTGATGTTGAAGATGAAAACACCACTACAGGAAATGATATTGGAGTTGTTGTCTCTGGAGAGAATGATGAGTTTTGTGAGAATGCGGAGATTGGAAGAGAATGTAACAGCCATGAGACTGTGACTCCGAACTCCCATAACGAGGATATGAAGGTAGAGCACAATGTACATGAAGGTGATGATGACATGAGGAAAAAGTCTGGAGAGAAAACAAAGGAGAAGGATTCGTCAAGGTCCATGAAGCTTTTCAAAGTCGTGCTTACAAAATTCGTCAAGGATCTTTTGAAACCATCGTGGAGACAAGGGAACATGAGCAAAGAGGCGTTTAAGACTATTGTTAAGAGAGTTGTGGATAAAGTGTCGAATTCAATGGAGGGTCATCGTATACCCAAATCAAGAGCTAAGATCGATAGGTACATTGACACTTCACGGCAGAAGCTGACTAAACTGGTTATGGTAAGTCACATAATACCCTCAAATTCCATCTTTACCGAACCAGACTCGTGATGGTGGTTCTTCATTTTTTGTTTTTGGCAGGGTTATGTAGACAAATATGTCAAAGCATAGAAGATAAGAGAATCAAAGGGGATTTCCCATAACACAGCTTTCTGCAGCTGGAGAAGATTAGACCTTTTGTCTTGTCTGCAAACGATGTTTAGTCAGAATTGTTCTTCTACGGTTGTGAGTTTTACAATGTAAATGAAGAATCCATCATTTTTAAAACAGAGTAGTTGAAACGCTTGTCTGATCCTAAATCCACATCTCATATGACTGCAGTGAGAAAAACCTTTCTTGATAGATTCATGTACAAGTACTAACATAATCAATTTAAAATATTTTTGTCTAATTTTGCATGATCAAATAAAGACCTTAGACCACTAAAAGAATCTTAGAACCTCTAAGCATCTTGATATAGCCACAGTAGCTCGAATAGAGAATTTAAAGTTCAAAAGTTGGAATTTCAGAAGACCAACCATGTGAGGCTTGATACAACGTCCTTGGCAACAAATGTCTGTAAGGATCAGTCTCTCTTTTTACTTTTAAATAGGCAATGCATTGTTCGACTTCAGACTTTACTTGCAAGTAAACCTCTTGTGCCTTTTCTTTCTCTTTCAGCTCTTTCTCCTTACCTGCCAGAAAACAAAACCCGTCATTGTTGCAAGTATTGAGGTCAGTGATTTGAAGTAGAGAGCATACATTTAGATTATATCATATTCGTACCTGCTAAGTCTAGTGGTTTTCCAAAGTAATAGTAGAACCGCCCTGGAATCTTAGGTACAAGTCCTGGGAAACAGCAATCTTGGTTTCCCAGTTCGCTCTCGTCGCCTTCCCTGACGTTCATAATCAATGTTCATATGAGTATTACTTATTTTGAGAACAATATATTAATAGTGTGTGATGTAACACCTTATGTTGCCAGCGTCCTTTGTTGCCTTTTCTACTAAATCCTTCAAGATAGGGATGTTCCTTTGATCATTGGAATCCAATACAATCTAAGAAATTCAAAGTAAACTCATAACTGAGGTTCGAGTAGATATAGACTAGAGCATATGTCGAGTTATCGTCGTTCTAGGTTGCTGATTTGCTAACGTGTAAACATAAAGGAAGCGGAACAGAGTAGGTAAAGCTTACTTCGCAGATGTCGTCTTCTCCAACAACACCAAAAGGAACTATTTTCGCCCCAAACTTAGATGCAACTCTCACAAACTCGGATCGTTCTGGCCAAAACAGCTTGTATGCTTCACCCTGCATAGTCACTCTGTACATGTAAGCCTCTAGAATAAGAATGTCCAAAGAATGTAGAAACCGTAAAAGGTTTATAAACTATACTGTCACCTTTCTATGCAAAGCTTCACGGACACCTCCAGGATACAAAAGCACATGAGCCTTTTCACGCAGTAGTTTGTAGATATTGAAACTGGAGACTGGGACTCCACCCATTATCTTATATTTGTCAAACATCTTTGTGTCGACTAACGAGTCTGGGAGATTCTTAAATACCAGCGGATGTGTCAAACCCCGCAGGTGAATGTTCCTCTCTTTCATGAGTTGAAGTACCATTGGAGCCAACTCAAATCCCAATATCATGTGATAGCCAACGTACAGAACAGGTCCTTCTGATGGTAATCCTTCGAGGCTCCTTACAATTGTGCCGTCTTCTAGAGTTGACAGCATTACAGGAGAGGTACCATCCAATAGAAATCTGCATTGCAGTACATATAATTCACTATCCACTATAACTTTATACTTGATAGTCTGATTTTTTTTGCCAAGCATATAGAAAAAGTAAGATATAGATCAGAACAATTAGTAAGGCATTTTACCGGTGATCGTCTACTTGTTGTTTTAACTCATATGTGGTTGGCATAATGTAATCCGTAATGTGATCATGAGACTTCCCACGGCGATAAAAACAAGTACACTTGATTATAGTAGCCAGATCTACGCCGTCCTCCTAACATGAGATGTAAAAGAGATTGTTGAAGTGTTGGTTACAAATATGTATCAATGTATATTTCTTCTATTATTGGATGAAGAGAGATCACTAACCAAAAGGGGAAACTGTCCACTGTCATCAAGCTTACGGACAATACATTTTGGCAACGTTCGCGAGTATCTGTCAATGTCTTCCTCGTTCAGCAGCCACTGATCGCGTCCACTGCAATAGTCATAACAAGGTATTGACAAATACTTAGGCTCCAAGCTATAATTAATACCTCTTTACAAGTTAAAATATTCAGAAAATTATTGGACCTCATAAGTATGAGTGTTTCCGCTCTGACTGAGTATATGTGAGAATTCACAGAAGCAATAGCATACTTGAGCATTTCCAGTTTCCAAAGCAGTGTGTCCTTAGGCAACATCCTACTGATAGTCTGAAAATATATTTTGATCACATTACTAGATGAACACTAGAACTGAAACTGAATTGTGTAGTCAATAAACCGAAAACCGAATATAGATCATAACTTTGTAAGAAGGAATACTTACAGGAAGATTAGTTGAAACAGCAAGGATATCTCTTAGCAACCCTCCACCCACTCCGCCCATTCGCTGGCTAAAAAATTCATTTGACAATGCCTCTAACATTCCAGTCAGCGGATCGCCTACCATAACAAAGAAACACATTTTTGAATAAGTTCTTGGTACTCAATAATTTGGTTAACTTATGATTCAAGAAAGAAATATGAGAAGAGAATAAAAGTGTACCTTGGTTAACACCGATGATATCTTCCAATAGTGTTGGAATACCACCTGGTAAAACATTAAGCATTCCTGATAGAGGTTGCGATATGAAGTTGTTGACATGTGTGGCTGCAACAAACAATGTAACTCTGTTGAGAAAAGATTTGTGATATTCACTGATTAAGAATCATACAGAACGAGAGCTTTTTACCTGGATTAGCCAAGATCAGAGAAAGATCAATATTGGGATTCCTGGCTGCAACATCTAAAGCAAGACATGCTCCAATAGATTCCCCAACTAAATATATAGGTCTATTTGGGAACCTAAAGGACTCCGACTTAACAGTCTTCTCAATAAGCTTCACTAAGTCTGAGTGAAACAGAACACAAACAAAAAAGGCTTTAGTTCGCAGTAACTATCTTCTCGGTCAGTGTTAATCACTTTTTGTAGTGCTTCGAACGGGAAATAAAAAGGTACCTTTAGCAGGAGTACGATCGCTGACTGGAATGTGAAGGCACCAAATATCAAAAAACCTACTCAAAGTCAACATCCCTTACATGTTAATAATACTTCAAAAACTACCTAAACTCAGAAGTTCTTAGACAAACAAGAAGAGAATGATGAGGAATTTTCAGAAACAGAGAAACCATATATTCTTGAAAGGAATAATGTGAAATTACGCACTCTCCTAGTTTCTTGTGATGGCGAATGAGCCCTAGTCCAGTCCCATCGATCCCTGCAAGTTTTTAGTTTCTTCAGTTTCGTTACCTTGAATAACCTTAACGTTGCTTCACAAAGAAAAATGTAAAGTCTAAATCCATAGAAAGAAACTATCTCAATATAACCAAACAAGATCCATTTATAATATTATTTTCTTTATTGGCACTGATGTGCGAATCATTAACCAATCATCCACTATAATTCTTGAATTTACGTAAGGGGAAAGAGGACAAACCAGGCAAAAAGAGGAGGAGAGGAGAGCCTTGAGCTTGAGCGCCACTCTCCAACGGAGAGAACCAACGAGGTGGACCCCCTCCATCTCCCACGAAACCTTTGGCTTCCTCCAAAAAATCCGACAAGCTCTTCCTCAAATCAGGACGGGCCGCCTCCACTTTGGAATACGGATTCTCGACCACCTTGCCCACCGTGGCTCCATTTTCATCATTACTCTTCCGCTTCAGTTGAACACCCCTAGGAGGAGGAGGAGTCGTGGATGTTACGGATTTGACCGAAGTGAGTCGATGTTTCGCGGCTGAGGTCCGGTACTGCCGTAGGTTTGATGAAGATGAGACGGAACAGAGACCCAAGGTCGAGCGAAGTACTGTTGTTGTCTCCATTTGTGAAAAGCTCTAATCAGAAGAGTTTTTGCCGTTTGTATTTTGCTTATATTCAGAATATGACAAAACTATTCCGAACAAAAGAGCCAAGAAATTTTATTATATCCTTTTTGAAAAGACATTTATTATATTGGACGTTTCACATGAGGTATAATTTTGTTTTAAGAAGTAATAAATTGGTAAATCATTTGACTAGCAAAAATGGTTAATAAAGAAACAAATCTGCTGATACAAGATTTTGTTTTTGCCAATTAGATTTAGATATATGATTGAATAAAGAAACAAATCCACTAGAGCTGATCAATGATCAGGAAATGCTTTGGGTATCGTATCACTGAAATCATGCATGAAACTATTCCGAACAAAAGAGCCAAGAAATCATGCATGAAAGTAAGAAAGAGATTTGTTTGTAATCCCAGAAAAAAAAAAAAACTTAACATTAGATTAAAAAAATAAAAGAAGATAAAAATTTGAGAAATGACCAAAAGTTTTTATAAATAAAGAAATAACAGTTTGTTTGACTAATTAATTATATATGGGCTAGTCAAAATATATAGAGATTTGGATATATACAACACCAACAGTGACCTTTTGGATCTTGTTATAATTTAGAATCTAAATATAGACGTGCAAGGTTCGTCTTCTGAAATTTCTACAAAACAAAAAGAAATTTCACAAACTCAACTATTAATCACATGTATGTGTATAACTTTAGATATTTTTTTTCCTAACGTATTAGTTAGATTTTAGAAAAGTATATATACTATAAGATCCATCATGCAAACCAAAAAAAAACAATGGAGATGTTCGTTAATTCATCTAGATAATGCATTATTCAAATGGTCCATATGATACATTTATATAATGTATATGTATGCTATTCGTATATGTATTTAGGTCTATCTAAATGCAGTTTTGTTTTAACAATATGCATATTCATCATCATCATCTGGATGCATATGGTATCAAAATATGTAAAATGCACATGTTTTTTTTTTCTGTTGTAAGAATATGCATCTACATCCAAATGCATATACTAGTATCAAAATGAACTAACACACACATATCTTCTTAGAGGGTTCTATTAGATTAAGTATTTTGGAACTTTTGTGTTTCTATATTAAATACTCTGTTATTCAAACGGTGATTTTGAAATGTCTTCCCAAATCTTATGAACCTGAATATAGAATTTATCTAACATATAAATAATATATAATCCCTTATTATTAAATCAATGATTTATATATATAGAACGTATCAAATATGGTGTTATATATTTAGACTTTCACAATTATGGTGGAAATGAGTTTTGAAAGATATCGCATTTACATTTTCAGTTGAACATATGGTACAAACAAATCACACCTATTATAATAATAATTGAAGAGACTTTAGAAAAGTTAGAAAACATAGATGCCCATCGACTCCGTCTCTATAAATACTACTAGCATGTATAACCGTCAATTAATCTCTAACTTGATCCTTAATTTGCATTTTTTAAAAGTAGTTAAAATGTTTGTCTGATCCTTAACCCACATCACATATGACGGCATTCATAAGTCCCCTTAAATTGGTTAAAACTTGACATCTTATGAAGTAAGAGGTAGATTCATGTCATGGACGTTCAATTAAATAATCTTGTCTTATTTTCCATGTAACCAATTAAAAGATTTTAGATCACTAAAGAATCAGAATCTTAAAACTTCTAAATATCATATGATTAGATGTGTACAACATATAAAGAGCCACATCGTAATTTAAAAAAATAAAAGAGAGATTTTAGAGATCAAAGGTAGGAATTTCAGAAGACCAACCATGTGTTGCTTGATACAACATCCTTGGCAACAAGTGTCTGTAAGGATCACTCTCTCTTTTCATTTTTAAATAGGCGACGCATTGTTCGACCTCAGACTTGACTTGCAAGTAAAGCTCGTGTGCCTTTTCTTTGTCTTTCAGCTCTTTCTCCTTACCTGCCATTATTATAAATATTGAGGTTAGTGATTTGAAGTAGAGTATACACTTTGATTAAATACGTACCTGCTGTTTCTATTGGTTTGCCAAAGTAATAGTAGAACCGCCCTGGAACCTTAGGTAGAATTGCTGGTAAATAGATATCTTGGTTTCCCAATTCGCTCTCGTCGCCTTCCCTGACGTTCAAAATCAATGTTCATAAGAGTATTACTTGAATGATTATGAGAACAATCTATAAATAGTAGTGTGTGATGAAACAACCTTATGTTGCCAGCGATATTTGTTGCCATTTCCATTAAATCCTTCAATATTGGGATTTTCCTTTGATCATTGGAATCCAGGACAATCTGAGATATAGAGTAGAGTTATCATCATTTTGAAAACAGAGACACTGCTTCTGCCTCTTGCTAACTTGTGTAAACATGAAGGAAGCGGAATCGAGTAGAGAAAACTTACTTCGCAGATGTCGTCTACTCCAACAACACCAAAAGGAACGATTTTAGCTCCAAACTTAGATGCAACTCTCACAAACTCGGATCGTTCTGGCCAAAACAGCTTGTATGCTTCACCCTGCAAACTCACTCGGTACATGTAAGCCTCTAAGATAAAAATTTCCAAGAATGCAGAAACTATGAAAAGTTCACAAGACTAATATTATCACCTTTCTATGCAAGGCTTCACGGACACCTCCAGGATACAAAAGCACATGAGCCTTTTCACGTAGTAGTTTGTAAATACTGAAATTAGAGACTGGAACTCCACCCATCATCTTGTATTTGTCAAACATCTTCATGTCGACTAACGAGTTTTGGGGATTTATAAAGAACATGGGATGTGCCAAACCCCGCAGGTGAATGTTTCTCTCTTTCATGATTTGAGTTACCATTGGAACCAAGTCAAATCCTAATAACATGTGATAGCCAACGTACAGAACAGGTCCCTCTGAAGGTAATCCTTCGAGGCTCCTTACAATCGCTCCGTCTTCTAGAGTTGACAGCATTACTGGGGAAGTACTAGCCACTACCAGTCTGCACTACAGAATTTATCATTCGGTATCCACAATAACTTTTTACTTGATAGTCTGATATGTCACAGAGCAATTAGTGAGGCATTTTACCGGTGATCGTCTACTTGTTGTTTTAACTCATATGTGGTAGGCATAATGTAATCCGTAATGTGATCATGAGACTTCCCACGGCGATAAAAAGAAGTACACTTAATGATCGTAGCCAGATCTACGCCATCCTCCTAATATGAGATGTAAAAGAGATTGTTGAAGTGTTGTGTTGGTTACAAATATGTATCAATGCATATTTCTTCTATTATTGGATGAAAAGAGATCACTAACCAAAAGGGGAAACTGTCCCTTGTCATCAAGCTTACGGACAATACATTTTGGCAACGTGCGTGAGTATATGTCAATGTCTTCCTCATTCAGTAGCCATTGATCCCGTCCACTGCAATAGTCAACAACCACATATTCACGAACACTTATGTTCCAAGCTAGAATACCTTTTTACAAGTAAAAGATATTCAGAAATTTATGAAACAGAGAAACTTATTGGACCTCATAAGTATGAGTGTTTCCGCTCTGACTGAGTATATGTGAGAATTAACAGAAGCAATAGCAGACTTGAGCATTTCCAGCTTCCAAAGCAGTGTGTCCTTAGGCAACATCCTACCAAGAGTCTGCAAATATATTTTGAACTCTAGAATTGAAATTGAATTGTGTAGTCGGTAATCATAAGTTTCTTAGATGGAATACTTACAGGAAGATTAGTTGAAACAGCAAGGATATCTCTTAGCATCCCTCCACTCACTCCGCCCATTTGCTGGCCAGAAAAATTATTTGACAAAGCGTCTAACATTCCAGTCAGCGGATCGCCTACCGTAACAAAGAAACACATGTTTGAATATGTAACTTGAAACTCAAGTAGTTGGTTAACTTATGATTCAAGACAGAATATGAGAAGAGAATAAAAGTGTACCTTGCTTAACATTGAAGATATCTTCCAATAGTTTTGGAATACCATCTGGTAAAGCATTAAGCATTTCCGATAGAGGCTGCGAAATGAAGTTGTTAACATGTGTGGCTGCAACAAACAATGTCTATGATTAGCATATATTTGTGACATTCACCGACTATTACAGAATCTAACAGACAGAGAGCTTTGTGCCTGGATTAACCAAGATCAGAGAAAGATCAATATTGGGATTCCTGGCTGCAACATCTAAAGCAAGACATGCTCCAATAGATTCTCCAACTAAGTATATAGGTCTGTTTTGGAACCGATGGTACTCTGACTTAACAATCTTCTCGATAAGCTTCACCAAGTCTGAATACAAAAGTATTTAGTTCCATGTAACTGTATTCTCTGTCAGTTAACCATTTTTTTGTAGTGCGAGAAAAATGTACCTTCAGCAGGAGTACGATCGCTGACTGGAATGTGTAGGCACCATATATCAAAAACCCTACTCAAAGACAATGATAAGAATGAAGGTAAGAACTCTTCTCTCTTATCTCTTCTTAATTCCCTAATACAAACTATGAACCCTAACTGATAAGATTGGAGTTACAGTTCTTCTCTCTTATCACCATGAACAGAGATGCAGCTCTGATCTAACAAACTCACAATGTTGATCACGCAGGATGAATCCTATATTTTTCCTCTCTACCTCTATTTATACTCTATCCTTCACATGCTTCTCTTTACTCTTAACATGTGCCTCTCACATGTGCTCTCTTATCAGACATCAACATCAAGAATGAAGATCCCTTACATGTCAATATTTCAAAAACTCTACCTAAAGTTGAAGTGTTTGGACAAACAGAAAAATAATGTGAAAATACGCACTCCCCGAGTTTCTTGTGATGGCGAATGAGCCCTAGTCCAGTCCCATCGATCCCTGCAGGTTATACATCTTCAGTTTTTTTTAAAAAAAAATAGAAAAAAACAGGAAAAAAAAAAGTAACGTTTCAAAGATCGTAAATCCGTAGAAACTATCAAAATTTAACCAAAGAAATTTATCATATCCCTCTAAAGATCCATACATATTATTATATATTTTTAATTGGCTTAAAGAATCATTTTACTTGCCATTCAAAAACCAGTTAACAATGAGTTGGAGAAACCGTAGGCCCTATTTATATTGTGTCAACTTCCAATATAAAATAAGACTGATAAGACTGATTGATTAATCCGTAGGCCCTTTTGCATGCTCCCGCAAGCCCACCTCGGATTAAACTCAAGACTCCAAGTGATCACTTACGTCTATGAGACACGGATCCTCAACCACGACACGTGGGTTGGTATCCATTTAAATCCCAATTACTACCACGACACGTGGGTTGGTATGAATTCAAAATCGGAAGGCGAAAGAGGACAAACCAGGGATAAAGAGGAGGAGAGGGGAGCCAGGAGCATGAGCACCGCACTCCAACGGAGAAAACCAACGAGGTGGACCTCCTCCATCTCCCATGAAACCTCTCGCTTCCTCCAAAAAATCGGACAAGCTCTTCCTCAAATCAGGACGGGCCGCCTCCACTTTGGCATACGGATTCTCCACCACCTTTTCCACCGTAGCTCCGTTTTCATCATTATTCTTCCGCCTCCGTTGAACACCCCTAGAAGACGGAGGAGTCGTGGATGTTACTGATTTGACCGAAGTGAGTCGATGCTTCGGGGATGAGGTCCGTTGTTGTAGTAGGTTTGATGAGGATGAGACGGAACAGAGACCCAAGGTCGAGCAAAGTACCGCGATTGCCATTTGTGAGAAGCTCTATAGAGAGTTTTAACCGTTTCCTATTCAGCTTATACTCAGAAAGGAGCCAACAACGAGCCAAGAACAAAACTTCGACATGTCACATGCGTAATTAATCTCATGGGGTCCTTGGAGTATCGTTTAATAATTTTGGAAGATCTGATGGGATTTAAAAAATTTGGAATGTTGATAGATTTTAAGAGAGTTGATATGATTTATGGTTTCAAATTTTACATAAAATCATGAGATTTATATTTTTGTATTTTTAACTAAATAAATTTTTCAAAATCTTCCAAAATTCTTAACAATCTTTAAAACTTATTAAAATTTAAATCTACAAACTGTTTTGAATAACAGTGGATTTCAAAGTAGATTTTTAAATCATTAGTTGAATAACAGTAGATTTCATGAAACTTTTTAAAAACATGAGATTTGTAACTTTTACACAAATCACTTAAAATGTGAAATTGGATACACCTCTCTAACAGTCGATATAATAATCTATACTATTAAATGAGAAACACAATTAGGTATTAAAAAAATATAACATATATTCATGTTGTCAAACAGATCCACTTGCATACATAATAAAAAAAGTTAATCTTTCCTAAAATAATGGTAACAACTATTAAAAAACATAAATGATTAACTTTTTTTATAATTGATTATAGATTTTGTATATATATATTCTCATATAGATATAAATAATTAATAATTAATTTTGAATATATTAAGTTTTCCAAATATTTTTCTAAATTAAATATTAAACTAATCATTTTCTCTTTAAATTTAGTTAGAACATACCGTCACTATATAAAAAAAAAACCAACAAGATTACAAAATGAAATTAAAAATATTATAATAAAAACGAAATTAATTCTATTAATAATTTCTTGAATTTATAAAGTTATTAAAATTTTATAAAATAATAAGAGATTTCTGCAATTAATAACATACCAAAAATGTAACTCACTATTTAACAAAATTTCCATAACAAATGAGTCTCATTAATTTCGAATAGTATTTATGAAAATAACTTAACTTAAATTTAAATAAATGATTTATTTTAAGAAATCTTGAAATAAAATCAGTAATTATTTACCAAATTTCTAAAATTTAGGAATTATTTCTAAAACTAACCTTATATATTTACTCTCATCGGTTTAATAGGAAAATCTAGACAATTAATTCAAAATAAAAATCTAATTATCCATAAACATTCAAACATATTGTATATAAATTAACTGAAAACTAAACAAGTTTTTAAAAGATTTTATATTGATTTTTTAGTTTTAAACGTAAAGGCAAAAATGTTTAATCTTTCGAGCTTATAAATAGAGTAATCGACCTAACATTCACATATCATATACACCACTCTAGCACTATTTTTGTTTGTATCTCTATGTTTCTGCACAAAAAAATAAAAAGTGTCTATGTATTAAGTTTATGATTTATGATTCTATGTCCAGTTTATGATTTATGATTCTTCTCATTTGTTAAATTTATAATTTTCTATTGTGTATATAATAAGCATATACAAATCAAGATCTTTTTCGAAAGCATACATTTTTCTATCTAGAGATTGTATATAAGCGAGGATTATGGTATGAACGGGTGTTCATCCAATTACATTTGATTGCTTAAAAAAGTCCACATTTTTTATATGAACCCGGTAAGTCACAAAATACTATATTAGTGTTTGTTTTCTTCAGTTTTTCTATAGATTTACTTAAGAAACCTCTGTAGGAAATTCTTATTAGAGTATATAGTTGAGCTTTGCATTAACATTAATTAACTTTTAATACCAGCAAGGGGTACATATACATAAACTATGTAAGTACAATTAATCTTCCATGACTATATTGTAATCAGCTGTATGTATTAAATTATATTATTTTCTTAATTTTTCCAAATATATGATGTTAATGGTCTTTATTAAAATGGGACTATAACTTGGGATGTATATAGAAAAGAAAATAAAAAACACACATGGCAGTAAAATTTAATAACAAGAGCACCTTGAAATTTTTTTATAGTCTTTTAAGTCATGGTTACCTTGAATTTCTAACGAAATTTTCAAGGTAACGATGACTCATAGTATACAAATTTCTAATCCAAATCTTAAAGTACAGATTAACACTCAAACACCCAAATATTCATAAATCAAAATGACAAAATTTTGGGTTAATAACGTTATACTATATAAATATGTTTACACATACTAAATAAATAATTCTTACTATTTTCAATTAAACTAGCATAAGTTCAAAATAAAATAAAAATAAAAATACATAAAATATGTTCTGTAACAGTTAAAAATATTAAAAAAAACATAATCTAATATAGGTGAAATATATATAAAATAGTAAGAATAAAGAAGTCAATTAATTTTGTAATATTTTTATTAAAACATATGATATATAGATACACTATGAATTATATTTATGTTTATTTCATACGGGAGTTCGAGAATTTATGTATTCGTCCGGTCCTCTCCCGTTTTCAATCGGAAATTTGTCTTATATCCGGAATGTCCCATATTGGGAATGCTTTCTGTTATGCAACAAAAAGTTGAGAACGGGTATAGCACATAATGGAACATGACAAAACGAAAAGAGAGTTACAGTCATCCCTAAATATTTGTATATGTTTCAAATGGGTTTTCATCGCTGTTAGCGGTTATATATCCAATTTAATATTTCACAAATTTAATAGAATCTAACAACTCATTTATTTGATTTAGTTTGTTACCAGTCCAACCGTTATGTTGTTCCAAATTTTAGGATACTGGTGAAATCATTATTATTTTCAATTTTCAGACATTAATAAACCAAACCAAATATCAAACTAAAATCTCAATTAGTATAAGTTTGATTATATATACAAAACTAGCAATTGATCCGCGCTACGCGCGGGAGTTAGATTAAGGTGTATTCCGAGTTTTTTTGTGTATATTATTTTTTTGTTACGCAGATTCATCTTTACGTCTGTTTTTGCATTTGATTTGGGTGGTTATGTTGTTTTGTTGGATATTTTCAAGCATATCGCTGTTTATTTTTCAAAAATTGAGATAATCTTGTGTGTTTTTAATGTTTTTTTTTAAATTATCATGAGAAGTTAATATTGTGTAGTTAAAGTTGTTGTTTGGCTGTAGTTGTTAGTTTTTATTAATTTATTATTATTTGTCATGTGTTATTTGGTTTTATATGTGGTTTTGGGTTAGAGTTTTTAATATTTTCATTTGTATTTAGTAAACTGTGGGAGTAGTTTTTTTGTCAATGTTTTAGTGTTTGGAGTGAAAAAAGTTGTGGATTTTATTAAGAAAAGTAAATAAAATCAATAACTTACATTTTTTTTTTTGGGGCTATTTTTCTTTGTTTCAGCCGTTGGGCCCAATTTCTCTGTAAGGCTTATAATGTGTTGGTCTATTGGGTCATTATTTGTATGTTCTTGAGTTGGGAATGAATTTGTTCTTTTTCAAAATTCGATGTCCTCGTGAACGGATAGGAGGAGAGCAATGTTTGCGATCTAGAGGACAATACGAGTATTGAACCTATTTCTTTGATGCTCATAATCGTTTTTTCAGTCATCCCTTTCATATATCCATTACCTTTTTTTTTTGGTTTGCGTATTTGGTTGATTTGCTGCTCGCTTCGCATCTGTAGGAGATATTTGGTTATCCCTCTGTTGATTTCGTTAAAGGTAAATGTGAATTTGTGTTCAAATTTTTTTATATGAAAATGTGTTGTCTTTCTTAGATTTCCTAATTAAGTTGTGAGTTGTTTTTGTGTTCTTAGTTGTACTTTTTCCGTTTGTCCTCTGAGTGATTTTTTCGATTCGATGTGAGTTGTGTTTTGGGAAAAATTAATTTTCTTATCTGTTATTTTATACATTCCAGGTTGTTTTTTGCTGGCTCAGTTTTCATTTTCATATAATTTAGTTCTACGATTATCGATTGTGGCACTTATATTTCTGAATCTCTTTAGTTTACTAAAGGTGTGTGCATCTCTTACCTTCTTTGTCTTTGGTGATGGTTTTGTGAAGGGCTGCCAAATAATGTTAATTGGTTTCTAGTTGTGTTTTCCTGATCCTCTGAAAGTGTTGCTTGTGTTGCCTTGCTTTGATTTGGTTATTCTTTTTGATTTTGTATAGCCCAGTTTTTCTAAGCCGAGTTTTTCTATGATGTAGTTGTCCCTGAAGGTAAAGACCTCTTTGCATATATCTATGTCATGTTGGTCTTTTCAACATATTTTGATTTTCTATGTTCTGATTTTGATGTGATGGTAAGCGGCAGACTTAAATTTTTTTTTATATATATTTTTTGTTTACTTGCTATACTTTCAGGTTTGTTCCTTGTTTCTCTTGTTTTAATTCTTTTGGAGGCGTCGCTATTGTTTAAGAAGGAGAAAAACATAGATTTCTATTTCGAATTGTGGAATTGATTTAAGGTTGATAACATTGGTAAACCATATTGATGTTCCTTAACCTAAATGAAAAAGACAAAGTTGAGCATTTGTTTGTAGTAGTAGCAGTGTGCGCATCTATTTTCCATGTCATTGACGGTGCAGTAAATAGTTGGTCTGATTGCTGTCAATGTAGTGTAGTAGCATTGTAGGCTTTGTACATTGACTCTGTGTAACGCCTTTTTGATATCTTTCCAGCATTGGTCACCCTTTGCTTTGTTTTGTTTCCATCCTAGCTTGTCGAGCCAAATTTTTCCTTCTGCTGCGTCACCCCTGCACAACTTCACAATTCCGTAAAGGTACATACCATTCTCATAACTACCTTCTGCCGCCTTCTTCAAGTGTTCCTGCCCTGTTTTTGTGTTGTTCTTTTGAAAATACTCTTTGATCCCTTTGATATAGTGAGCCTCAACATTTCCACTTGTAATGCATTTTTTTATGAGGTCTTGGTATCTCGTTAGTGCTGCTAGTGGATTCATCGCCAGGGGCCTTAGGTTGATATTCTTGTAGACTCGATGATCTTGGGCTGCCTTGGCTAGATGTGGTGATGCTTGCATAACATGTCTCACGGTTGTGCATGAAATCTTAGCAACTTGAGAGATTATATCTCCGAGGACGTCGTTTGGTAGTTCTTCAAGGGAATAGTGTGTGTTTTGCAGCATTTTTTGCAAGTTGTGTGTGATTTTTAGGTTAAGACTTTTTCCTACTGTTATTTATAGGCTGGACGATATGCCGCGTTACGCGCGAATTAATTTTTAAAATTTATAAGACAATGCTAAATGGGTATGTATATGGGTGTGTATGTGTCCATAATCCATTGCATATGGACACATACACACCCATATACATACCCATTTGCATTATTTGCATTGGAGGTGCAACAATCTAAGCGAAAACATAACTTTGGCATCTACTTTAACTGGTTTTTCCGACCAAACTACTAACAAAACTTACAACACTTTCATTCTCTCCACTCTTGCACTAACGCACCACCTCCTCACATTCTTCGTCTTTTTATGTGACAAACGAATTGATCATCATCAGCATAGACATCATGGTGTTGTATTTCCTCCTGTCAAAGCATCTTCAAGCACTACAAGAAAATAATTTTATTAAGACGAAATATTTAGTCACAATTAAAATTATTTAGTCACAATATAAACATTGTTACGCATTTGTGATGTTTTTTGAATGGTTGCAATATAATGGTCACAAATTTTTATTTGTAACAAAAACGTCACAAGAGTTGCAACGAATATATTAGTAACCATTTTGGGATTCTTGAGAAATATGTATAGTGAGGATATACTATGTTCAATGTAGTATGTATATATGTTCTAATCATGCAATAGCAGGAAGTTTATAAAATATCTAATATACAAAAGTGTAAGTTCTATACCTTTGACGAAAATAAAAATTTAAAACTGATCAGATTTGTATTTAATTGCCATGACAGTCTTACAAATTATATCAGAGTATTGAATAAGAGAATGTCTATTAGCCTAACCTTAATTTGAGGCAGTTACGTTGTGGAAGCTTAGCATTTATAACTTTCAAACTCTTTCGCAGTGACGTTTCTTTTTCTTAACTTCCTAAATGAAAAACGCAAACAAAAGTACAGAAAATAATCAAATCATGATATGTAGTTCAATTATTTTAACCCCATGAAGCACATTATTAATAAGAGTACATACGAACAGTTAAATAAACACAAAATGGTTTGACCAACAAAGGAAAAAGTGTTTGATCGGCATAGGAAAAGCCCAACAAAATCACTCTTCCTAATGTAAGCCGTACCTATGATTTAGCAATTGGAGGAGTCTTCGTATGTAGGTCTTTGGATTTTTCTCCTCATCCAAAGCTTTTCACCTGCAAGAAATCAACAAATTTACTACATATAAAAAGGTTTAGATAAGCAACATAAGTTATTATAGATTGGACATATTCCACATGCGTCAGACTATATCCATATCAAACGAAGATAATACTAAACTTTAATATAAGTTCTCCAAATACAAAATTTATTATAAGTTCTTAAGAAAGAGCAGCTACCTGGCGTTTTTGGCTACGTAACTGATTGATAAACCAAACTGAAACCATCAGTCAAGGTTTTTAAATCTGGGAAAAAAAAGATCAGAAAATGAACCACCAATCGGAGGAATCAAAAGAAATACGGAGTGGATGTTTTTTTTTGGTTAGACACTTACATTCCGGAATGAGTTGCACTTCCCCGAACAATATGTCATTATCACCAGGATTTGAAATGTTTAAGCCCTAATCCTAATTAACGTCCATGAGACCAGTTTCATCTCTGGAACTTGCACATACCCGAGAAAACAATGAAATAAGAAAGGGTGAAACCCTCAGATAGGATGTGAAGCGATTGGAAGTAGAAGAAGGGACGTTTCGTTTTTAAATGTGAAGAAGGAGGTGAGTTCGAACCTCCCTCGAAATCCTACATATATATATAGTCATAGAAAGCAACCTAAAATCTAACTGACGTGTCATATTAGGAGTCTCAAATAATTAGGGGTTTCAAAGAAATTTGGTCCAAAAAACAATAGAAAATGGTTAGTGGATAGCTGAGGTGGCAGCACCAGGAATGAGAAAAGTGAACTTTATATATATATATAGATTAATGTTGTTTATAAACATAACCCTGCACGTACGTGCGGGTCCGAACCTAGTCGGTTAATAATTGAATTAAATAAATTTATATATAATAGCAATCCTAATAAATACCACCAAAGTTGTGTTTTTTTTCAATCATACATTTTGGATAATTTTCTAAAAAAATCTGTAGAAAAATTAAATTGAGTGTTTTGCAAAAAGTTGAAACTGTTCATTGTGGAGTTGTGTCTATTCGAATATTTGTATATTTTGAAATCTATATATATTTGTCTGTTTGAATTGTTTTCATTTTTTTGCTATGACACAAAATAATATAAAATTTCAATCTCAACAGTTTTAAAAGCTCTCTAAATTATTCTCTAGCATTCATTCTTTTAAAATTAAATAAATTCCTTCAGATCTTGATCTAACAAAATATTTTTAGAATGATGAATCTAATTTACAACTTTTAGTTAATTTTCTATATAAAATTTTAATAAAAACACCTAGAGTTTTTTTCAAGAGTTAGATGGATTATATAGTGAACTTTTGAATTTGACTTTTGAATATGGTAATAAAGATGTCCTCTATTTAAAAGCAGTTTATATGAATTTGTAGGTATAACCAAGTGCTGACATAACAATTGTGATTTTTCGTAGTACTTTTTCGTAAAAAAATTGTTTTTATTTGTTTTTTTATAATTGAAACGGTTTTATCTGTTCATTTTAGAGTTGTGTCTTTTCACTATATTTTTTATATATTTTTTCATCATAACTATTCATTCTAATATGTGTGTCTATTTAAATAGTCATGCCTTCTGAACTCTGTTTACATTTGTCTCTTCATCACTAACTAACAAGTTCGTTGAAAAAAAATTTCATTTTATGTTAAATCTAAATAATTGAATATTAATATCTGAAACGACCCAACCCGTTTTTTTTAATAAATAATAATAATAAATAAACTACAACTAGTGGTCCTAAATCTACTAGCCACCTAATCACAATCACAACCAACAGCGGAAATAACCAATACCAACATCCAATAAATATCCAATAATAATCCAATATTAAAGCATAAAGAATATCCAAATATCAAACAACAAGAAACACAAAACCAGCATCCTAGCATTGTTTCTAGTGACTCAATTCTAGCAACCTAGCAATGCTAGACAATAACCAATCGAGTCCCTAGAACATCCTCCTCTTCATTGCCTTGATTCCACGATCACATTTTGCCTTAAACTGCACCACAAACACAAATTGCAATGCATGAGTATTTTATAAACACTCAGTAAGGCAATCCTCCCATCTACTGGGCTATACACACAAGCAATAGAGACATCTCTAACTATCAACCAACAATCAACAATCAACAATAACAAACCAGGACTATGCATCGACCGACACCAAGCATGCATCGACCGACACCAAGCATGCATCGACCGACACCAGTTGGGGGTTGCGTCGACCAACGCATGACATGCATCGATCGATGCAAGGATCACTTGCATCGACCGATACTCCCATTGAATCGCCCGACGCATGCTCGACATAGCACGAAAACCCTAAGATTTCATGCGCCGTCCTCGCACTTGCATCAACCGACGCACGAAGTGCATCACAGTCCCATAGGACCCTCATCAAAGGAACCTTCTTCTTCCGAAGTTCCTTGATCCTCCTCTCGAGAACCCTCACTGGTCTCGCCTCCAAAGTCATGTTAGGCTGAAGATCCTCTGGAATCTTAGCCAACAACTGATCATCCTCACAGAGACACTTCCGCAACATAGACACATGGAAACCTTATGGAATGCTCGCATAACCTCAGGTAACTCCAGTCTATATGCTACTAGTCCAACTCGCTCAATCACTCTGAGTGTACCCATATACCTCAGACTCAACTTAGTCTCGGTCAATGACTTGTTCGGACCCCGCAACATGGCCATCTTGAGGTACACTCTATCTCCAACCTGAAACTCAAGATCTCTTCTCCTCCTATCGGCATAACTCCTCTGTCGATCCTGAGCTTCTTTCATGTTCAGCTTGAGAACCCAAATCTTCTCTGAGGTCTCCTGAACAAAATCTGCCTCGTACATGCTCCTCTCCCCCCACATGAGTCCAGCATAACGATGTACGACACGGCCTCCCATACAAAACCTCGTAAGGAGTCATCCCAATACTCGCCTGGTAACTGTTGTGGTAAGCAAACTCTACCAAGCTCAAGTGATCTGCCCAATGATCACCCCAATCCAGCACACACATCCTCAGCAAATCCTCCAACGTCTAGATCGTCCTCTCGGATTGCCCATCTGTCTGGGGATGATAAGCTGTACTCATATGCATCTTAGTGCTCATCTCTGCCTGAAATGCCCTCAAGAACACCGAAGTGAACTTGGAGTCCATGTCAGACACAATGCTCGCTGGCACCCCATGTAATCTGACTATCTCATTCACATACTTCGTAGCCAAGACCGCTGCTCCATCAGTCTTTTTAATGGCCAGAAAATATGCCGACTTAGTCAACCGGTCGACAATGACCCAAATCGCATCAAACGTCCTGGAAACTAGTAAACCTACCACGAAGTCCATAGTAATCATATCCCACTTCCACTCTGGAATGGGAAGACTCTTTAGCAATCCACCTCGTACCTGCTGCTCAGCCAAATCACACCTCGCGACCCAGCTAGCCACATCACATCTCGCGACCCAGCTAGCCACATCCTTCTTCATCCCGAATCAATGATAGTACCTCTTGAGGGCATGGTACATCTTAGTCGCTCCTGGATGAATAGAGAACAAGCTCGCAGGAGCCTCTCTCAGGATCTCCAGCCTTAACTCCTCATCCTTAGGCCCACAAATCCGCCCATGTACCAAAATAGTACCATTAGCTGAGACCTGATACTCAAAATCAACAGCCTTCGAGGCATTCACCAGCCCCAAATCATTTTCCTAAGCCAACTGCACCCTGCGCAAAAGATCTGCTCTATCAGCCGCCAACTCAAACCACTTGCCTTGTTTCCCTCAACAAGCTTACCAAAACCTTGAATCTAGCAACCCTGTCCATCTCCAATGAACTTAATCCAACATCATCGCAACGATTAGATTATCCTGCCATGAAGGCTTCTCGTGAACTTATGTATCTGGCAAACATGCATTTCCCGGCTCAAACCTGCTGCAACTCCCCTTCCCGGGACTCCAGCACCACCGGCCTCACAATCCTGGCGCAACAGCCAAACATTCATAACTGCTCTAGTCATAAAACCCTGACCCATTGGTCAACACATCCAAAACCCGAGATTAAACCACCGACAATCTCTCGGGGTCTACATTCAATCGTTATGTTTATACTCTCGTACTAGGCATTGCTTGCTCCCAACTCCTCCACCCTTAGGTCGCAACCTTCGAGCCATACTGATCTCACTCTCAGACCAGCATCTTCGAGTTATACCGTCTCACTCTTGGACCACAATCCTCAAGATCTCGGTATCAGGGGAACTACTCATCCCCTCAGAGGAACATCATCCCCTCTGCCACTCTTGGAGCCCCCAGCCCCTCGAGCTATTAGTATACAGGAGAATCACCATCCGCTCAAGAGCAACAATCCTCAGCGACTATAAACATCTCCCGACCAAAAGTATCTCCTGTGGTCCGAGTATAACATTTCAATGTTACACCTGCCCACTCAACTTCTCATATCAACCTGGATTACCCACCAACCAGAGAAGTATCTGATCCTCTAGGCTCGATACCTCTCGAGAAGAACCTCGTATCGGTCATCAACAACTGCTCCATCCTCCTAACAAAAGCTGGATAGTCCTCAACATCCGCAGCCCGCGGCTGCTGATGTCACTATATTTTACCATATTTTAGGCCTTGTTTAGTTCATGTTTTGCATCATATATAAGTGATACCTTAAGTTTTATAGCCATTTCTGTCCAAATATGCACTTAGGATGTTTAGAAGCATGCATTGCATACATTTGTGCATTTGGAGTATTATTAGGTGTTATGGAGCTCTAAAAGGTAAGGAATGACTTGGTGTTATTTCTGGAGCTAAACAAGAGGATTGGACGTATCAGGAAGGGAAAAGAAGGTACTCGACCATACCACTCGAGCAGGCACACGGTCGAGTACTTGGTCGGATTCATAACGAGCTCCTCAAAGATCCATTCAAATGAAGATCTTTTGTTGCGATTCAGCTTCAGCCTTCTTCACGAGAGTTGTAGTAAATTGAGTTACCTTTCCAATTCCGGTGGTTTCGAGTCAATCGGAGGTGTATTTCAAGAGTTATTCTGATTTTATTCTATTACTCATCTGTTTGTTTTTCTGGTGTTCTGTTTTGATCCTCAGGTACCAATCGACCAGGCACTCTACCGAGCACCTAAAAGCAAACGGTCGAGTGCTGGTTCGAGCACCTGGTCGAGCACCTGTTGAGAGTCTAAAAAAAATATAAGAAAAGGTGGAAATGGACCTACAACATGATCAGATTGAACCTCAAAGGAGAAGGAAGATTGGTGATAGTGATGCTCCCACTACTCATACTCAGAGGTATGGGATAGTGCCTCCTCCTATCCACAACACAACCTTCACAATCAAGACTAGTCTAATCTCAATTGTTCAGAGCAGCAGATTTCATGGCCTGCCTACTGAAGACCCCCTTGCACATCTTGATGAGTTCGATAGGCTCTGTAGCCTCACCAATATAAATGGAGTTAGTGAGGATGCCTTGAAGCTGAGATTGTTTCCTTTTTCTCTAGGAGATTAAGCCCATCAGTGGGAGAAGACTCTACCTTCTGGAAGAATCACCTCTTGGGTTGATTGTAAGAAGGTCTTCCTTGCAAAATTCTTCACTAGTTCAAGGACTGCACATTTGAGGAATGAAATTTCAGGATTTCTCCAACAGAATGGTGAATCTTTCAGTGAAGCATGGGTGCGTTTCAAAGTCTACCAGAGACAATGCCCACACCATGGATTCAGCAATGAATATTTGTTGGGTACTTTGTATAGAGGTGTTCTTCCCAAGATCAAGATGCTCCTGGACACAACCTCCAATGGAAGCTTCATGAATAGAGATGTAGCTGGAGGTTTGAAATTAGTAGAGAACTTTGCTCAGTCTGATGGAGATAATAGTGAGGAAAATGATAGCAGCTTAAGGGAAGGTGTTGATTCTGAGGAAGAGCATAGAAAGGACCTACAAGCCTTAAATGAGAAACTTGAGAAGCTAGATAAGCTCTTTCTAACCCAACAGAAGCAAGTACATGTTGTTTGTGAAGATGAGCAGTTTATGGCCCCAATCTATCCTCCACAACAACCCCAACAAGCATCTGCTATTGATCAAGAGATGAAGAGTATGCTTCAGCAACTCCTACAAGGTCAAGCTAATGGAGATATGAAAACAAGTAAGAAGCTCACAGAGATGAATAACAAGATGGACTGCACATACAATGACCTTAATATCAAGATTGAAGCTTTAACTTGCAGACTGCTTCTCATAGAGAGCAAGAATGAATCTTCTTCTTCTAGACACCTCAATGGGACATCAATTGACAATCTAAAGGAGTTTGCCACTACCCAAGCTACCTCTCTCAAAGAACTACCTTCAAAACTCCCTGAGGACAGTGACAACCAAGATGGGGAGGATTTTCTCCAACCAGAGGTGCAAAATGAGAAGAGAACTGCATTTGAGACACCACTCGGCCATAAATTCAACCATACACTCGACCATGCACACGGTGGAGTGCCTGTTCGAGTGCTTGATCGAGTCATTGGTCAAGATTCTATCAAGCCGGTTCGGTTCATTTCTCCTCTTTATCAGCCACCTTTACCGTTTCCAGGATGGTTTAAAGAGCAAATGCTGAAAAAGTACAAGGCTTCTATTGATAAGCAATCAATGATGGTCTTGAGTCATGAAACTTTGTTAGAAGATTTTGAAATGAAGGATAAGCCACAAGTTAAAGTGCTTGAGCAGAAGAAGCCAACTATTGATGGGCAGACCTTCAGGATTGAAGAGAAAGGTCATGAAACTGAGTCTGAAATCTTTGAGGGTGTGAGTGGGGTAGAAACAGAGATTTTAGGTCACTCGGCCTTCACTTCGACCTACCACTCGACCGAGCACCTTAAGCCACCCGACCGAGTGGTACCAAGTCACCCAAAATGCCCAGACTTCATCCCCAAGCTTCACCAACAACAAGAGCCAATAAATCATTCCTCTGATGGTTTTTCTGAGCTTCAAACTATCAACATTCTACATGATTCAGCGAGGGAGTTAACAACTAAGGATGAGTAGATAAGTGGGCAAATCAAGCAGCTCCATGGTAAAGGTAGAAGTTCTTCTCCAACGAAAGTAAGGCAAGGTCTGAGTATTATTTGCAGACACAACTCTTTTAGCATTGACCCATAAATAAGAGGAGCAATGCAATCTTTAAGAACAGATGGGACTTCATCACCTCTTTATGACCCTTCCAAAGCATAAGAAGTATGCAAAGTCAAGCTTAAAGACTTTAAACAAGCTCACTTGGGAGGAAGTCCCAAAGGTATCCTTGTACATATTAGTTTAAGTTTCCTGTTATTTTGATCTTGTTTTCTTTAGTATCATGGTTCATGTACTAGGAAGGGAGTTTAAGCACTTGGTAACACTTTCATAAATGAATCCCACCCTCAGCCCATCCCAAGTATTACTCCAACACTATCTTTGTATATACCATTGCATTTCTTGTTTTTATGTTGTTTCTTGATTCTTGACTCCTTTTCCAAATTTTTCTTACACAAGGGACTTGTAATTTAAGTTTGGGGGAGGGTTTGAGATGACATTTGACATTGTTTTCTATTTTCTTATTTCAAAATTTTGGCATAAACATATTAGTATTTGCATTGCATCTAGGGCATAGAAAAACCAAAAAAAAAAATTTGAAACTTTTTCACAAAAATCTTTAAAAAAAAGAGTGTTCATGTAGTTTGCATTGCATATTAGGATCTTGTTAGCATGTTTCATATAGGATTGCTTCATATTTGCATTAGGGATCAATGATGAGTTTAGCCTTGTTAACACTGTTTGAATTCACTAAACTAGGATCAATGCCCAAGTTAATAGTACTTTGATGCTAGTTGAGTGGCTAGAAACATAAGATTGAACCAAGTCTTGAATTCTTATATTGCATTCTGTCTAAACTGAAGCATGTTGTGATTTGAAGTCATTTCCTATTTATAAGAACCTAATATTGAATTTTAAATATCAGTTTGTGCAATGTTTTGAACTCATGGATACTTTATACATATTTGGATCATCTTTCCCATTTTTACCACTCTTGTTGATCCAAGTAGTTGATTTCATCATTGAATCAGTTTTTCCCCACCCATAACCAACCTTTCTTTCAAGCCATGTTTATTCTTGTGTGCGAGGCCTACTTTGGGATTGAGCTTGGTAGAAAGTGTTAGGTTTGAACTGACAAGAATAAAACCTTATGTAGTTCTAGTTTGCATTTTTCAAACTAGATAGGACTAGGAGGTTTAAATTCTGGGTTTGGGACTTGGTGTGTTCATAAAGAAAAAATAAGAGTGAAAAGAGAAAGAAAAGGGTAAAGTCCTTAGGAGGGAAGTGTTTTCAAGAAAATTCAAGCTCTAAGTGAAGGAATGGGGTGTAGTAAAAGTTTCAAATAAGGTTATGGTCAAAGAAAATAAAGAAAGAAAAGAAGAGTCTAGTAAAAAGCTTTATGACTTGGGAAACAAGTAAGAGAAAGAGCCTTAGCAAATAAGAAAGAAACCCCCATTCCACTAGAGAAACTAAGTAAGAAACCTCTTCTAAGACTTAAAAACAGAAAAGAGAAAAGGGTAAAAGAGAAAAGAAGAAGTTAAAGGGTAGAATTAGGACATTATGGGATTAGAATGTTAAGAACAAACACTTTGGGTACATTTGGGTAGACAAGGTTCTGTTCTTGTATGTGTCTAAGTGATCTTACCTTTAGCCTTCTTCTAAAGCTCAATCCACTTTTTGTGAGAGAAACCTTCTTAATGATAAGCCCCACTCAAAAGAGAGACCATTTTTTGTCTCTAAACCCTTATTACAAAGACAAATGAGTTTAAACATTGCATAATCTGATTCATGTTCTTGTTTAATGAATGTTAAAAGAAATGAATGATTTGAACGCATGTGGAAGTCTTAGGCTAGAATCAGTTAAGGTTGTGAAAGGCTTGTCTAAAATTTTTAAGTATAGCTCATTCACCTTGCATCATAGTACTAGTAACTTGGACATTGATTCTAGCTAGTTTATTAGCAGGCTTTAGATTCTCAGATCCCATTTTCAAACCTCACTTCCCTCTCTTTGTCTTGTTTGTTTGCTTGAGAGCAAGCAAAGACTAAGTTTGGGGGTGTTGATGTCACTATATTTTACCATATTTTAGGCCTTGTTTAGTTCGTGTTTTGCATCATATCGAAGTGATTCCTTAAGTTTTATAGTCATTTCTGTCCAAATATGCACTTCGGATGTTTAGAAGCATGCATTGCATACATTTGTGCATTTGGAGTATTATTAGGTGTTATGGAGCTCTAAAAAGGTAAGGAAGGACTTGGTGTTATTTCTGGAGCTAAACAAGAGGATTGGACGTATCAGGAAGGGAAAAGAAGGTACTCGACCATACCACTCGAGCAGGCACACAGTCGAGTACTTGGTCGGATTCATAACGAGCTCCTCAAAAATCAATTCAAATGAAGATCTTCTGTTGCGATTCAGCTTCAGCCTTTCACGAGAGTTGTAGTAAATTGAGTTACTTTTCCTATTTCGGTGGTCTCAAGTCAATCGGAGGTGTATTTCAAGAGTTATTCTGATTTTACTGAACATATATCATCCCAGATCGAGGACTCGACCGTTGGAAGAAGCAGAAGAAGAGGTCACTCGACCATGCACTCGACCGACCACATGGTCGAGTTGTGAGCCGCCTCTCTATTTTGTCTTCTAGCCATTTTAGGGCTTCCCTTCCTTCCTATATAAACATATTGTACTCTATGTCCGCAAAGAGAGCACTTTTTAGGGAAAAAATATCTAAACCTAGTTTTTACCCTTTTGGGGATTGTCTACTTTTTATTTTTTTTTTCTTAGATCATTAGCCCCTTTTTTCCAAAAAAACCAAGAAATCTTTGATACTTGTTGGTTCCACAACTTTCTAAGTATTGAGAATTTGAGTTTGATTTCTTCTTCAATATTGTAGATCTTCATCTCATCTATCTAATTATGCAAGTTTCATTGATTTCTGGGTTTATGAATTTGTTCATCATGTTTTGTGATTCTTAGTAGTGTGTAGAGATCTTAAGGAAGGATTAGGCTGGGTAAAGGTTATGGGTGTTTAGATTGATCAAGCTTTATTGTTATATATCTCTTCTGGATTAGATATGCTCTATGCCATCCTTATACTGAGAGGGTGAGGATAGATCTCATGCTTCTTAATATCACACCAATGTTTAAGTTTCTAGATAAGGCTAATGCTGGAGATTATCATGAAGCATGCTAAGAGATTAGATGTTTTGTTTGATTTTTGACAATAATGATCTGGGTTTTAATGCCTGCTTTTATATGTAATAGCTAAGGAGATCTAGGTCTAAGAGTATCTAAGCTTGATTGTTATTGCCATGAGAATGGATTAACAAGTCTTGGAAGATCATTGTCTAGAGATAGCTCCTTGTTGATTGAGGTTTGTTGGTCAATCTTAGATAATCATAACTTAAGCCCAGCCCATGAATTCATCCTTAGGACCTTTCCTTGTTTATTGATTTCCCTGTTCAAGCATTGTTATTCGCTTCCTGTTTGATTTACTTTCGTTTCGCTCTGTTTTTATTGTTGTTCTGTCTCTGTTTTTCATCCGCAAGTTAACTCGACTCCCCACTCGACCATGCACTTGACCGAGTGCTAGGTCGAGCTCCAGTTTACTTACTTGTTTATGCATTGTTCTGTGTCATTTCAGTTTGCTCTTAGTTGCATATGTTAGTAGTTTTCTATTGCTTAGCATAGTTCATTGCATTTGTTCTATTGTTTTATTATGCATTAGTACTGTCTTAAGTTGCTTTAATCTTCTGCATTTACATTTCTTTCACTAGGTTGTTAGAAACAAATTAACTTGATATTTGGCTTAACTTGAATGCATTGATCACATCTTGACTGCTTACATATCACACTCTTTATGGATTGACATCCTTTATGCTACAACATCATAAGGGTATTGAAACACCATGCATACCATCTGATCATTCATGATCATCTTAGCCTAAGTCTGTTTGTTTCTTCATCATACATTCATTCATAGGTTAAGATAGAAAAATACAAGTTTCAGCTGCACCCTGCCACATGCGGTACAACTGGAGCCTGCAATGGTACCCCCTCGGTAACCGCTCCCACAACACGCCAATTGATCTGCCAAGCGATCATCTCGACCCTAGGCTCCACCTGCTGCAACCCCACACTTGGGTTCCCATCACCCCCGGCACGCTCACCGGCTAACCCCCTCTGGTCCCTCCTGATACGCTTGCGATCCTACGACGTACCTCCTCGTGGAACTCTGGACCACACACTCGCTGGCCTCGGAAACCTGCCCGACCAAAACCACGACAACGCCCATGTCCACGACCAAAAACTGAAACACCTTTAACCACTGCACTTCCAAGAACAGAGGCTAACAAGCAATCTTAACATAACACAAAAACATAAACTCACTGTGGAATCACACTGTAGGCTCGAAGAGGATGTTCTAGGATTCCATGCCACACAAAATTGACTAACTCACATAATCAATCAAATCATGCAATCCCAACATCAACAACAGAAACCTAGTGAACCCAAACCTAGTGAACCCAAACCTAGAACCGTAAGGGCTCTGATACCAAACTAAAACGACGAGACCCATTTATTTTAATAAATAATAATAATAAATAAACTACAACTAGTGGTCCCATACCCACTAGCCAACTAATCACAATCACAACCAATAGCGGAAATAACCAATACCAACATCCAATAAATATCCAATAATAATCCAATATTAAAGCATAAACAATATCCAAATACCAAACAACAGGAAACACAAAACCAACATCCTAGCAATGTTTCTAGTGACTCAACTCTGGAAACCTAGCAATGCCAGACAACAACCAATCGAGTCTCTAGAACATCCTCCTCTTTATTGCCTTGATTCCACGATCACACTTTGCCTTTACCTGCACCACAAACACAAATTGCAATGCATGAGTATTTTATAAACACTCAGTAAGGCAACCCTCCCATCTACTGGGCTATACACACAAGCAATAGAGACATCTCTAACCATCAACCAACAATCAACAATCAACAATAACAAACCAGGACTCTGCATCGACCGACACCAGTTGGGGGTTGCGTAGACCGACGCATAACATGCATCGACCGTTGCAAGGGTCACTTGCATCGACCGATACTCCCATTGTATTGACCGACGCATGCTCGACATAGCACGAAAACCCTAAGGTTTCATGCGCCATCCTCGCACTTGCATCGACCGATGCACGAAGTGCATCGACCGATGCATATGCCGAGCATCGTTTTCCCCTAAGCTTCTCGCCGGATCTTTGTTCCTACAACCATAAATAAAACTCGATCCCAATCCACAAAAAAGCTTCCCAATGTCCCAAATAACGTTCTAACAAACCTAACAACACACAAGAAGCAGATCAGAGAAATCTTCAGCTTAGATAAGTCATGGTCATGCACTTACCTTTGCCACAGAAGATTCTGAACCACAAACAAGAAAGAACACGCTCCTAGGAAGCTCCTACAACGATCTCCGCTACAGATCTCTACAGGAACAGCTTCAAATCTCCCAAAATCCTAAAGAACACTGAAGAACCTCTTTTCTCTTCTCTTTTCTCTCAAAAACGGCTAAACTCGCCTAATGAGACAAACACACGACTTAAGGGTTATTTCCCTAACCTAAAACGCAGCGTTTAACTTAAACTTGTCCGCACTAAACCGGCTATGCTTCGACCGATACACCACCAGCATCAACCGATGCATATCCCAAATCGGGATTCCGGTTCGCGGATGTTACAATATCTAATATTTAACATTATTCTATAATCTAACTAAAATTTTAAAAATGATTATAGCAATAGAGAAATTTAATACAACTTAATATATAATTTACAATTACGTCTATTTCTCATAACTTTCGTTAAAAAAATATTTAATATTTAAAAATAAGAATAACAATCTGAATAAATGAGAACAACAGTTACGACTTTCGTAGTACTTTTTTTGTAAAAAAATTGGTTTTCTTTTTTTTTTTATAAAACTCAAACAGTTGTATTTGTTTATTGTAGAGTTATATTTTTCACTATATATTATTCATATTTTTTTATCACAACTTTCGTTCTAATAAGTGTATCTATTTAAATAGTCATATCTTTTGAACTCTCTATATATGTCTCTTCAACAATAACTAACAAATCATTGTTTGTTGAAAGAAATTTTTTGTTTTATGTTGAAACTAAAAATTTAAATATTAATATCTAATATTCAATGTTATTCTATAATCTAACTAAAATTTTAGAAATGATTATCGTAATATAGAAATTTACTAAAACTTAATATAGAATTTTCAGTTGCGCCTATTTATCGTAACTTTTCGTTAAAACTATTTTAATATTTAAAATTAATTTTATTTTTGTTAAGAGTTGTGTATTTTAATTTTAATTTTTCGTTGATACAGTTCCACTCATTATTAAATATATTTTTAATTATAGTTATTTAATAGAAATTTACATTTACTCATTACAACCATCATTTCAATATTCTCAGTTAGGATCACTTTTACTATAATAATTTTTCTAATTGTGCCACTTTACCATAATTCTTCATAAAAATATCTTATATTTATAATACTTAAAACAATATATTTTGCAAAGTTGCGTCTATTATACATAATATTTTTTGTGAAATTTTCATTTTAATGATTGTGTCTTTAGTAACAGTTTATGTATTTAACCTATTCCATTACATTCAAATAATTTTATAATGTATAATTTTAAATTTTAAATTCAGTTTTTTTCTTTCTAAAATACTTCCGCAAGCGACATGGCGTGGGGGAGTCTGAATCTAGTTCATCCAATAATGCATTATTTAAATAGTTCATACGATACATTTAGATAATGTATATGTATGCTATATTCGTATATGTATTTAGGTGTGCATTTTGATAAACCAATCTAAATGCAGTTTTGTTTTAATAATATGCATATGCTTCATCATTATCTGGATACATATACGGTAGACTCTCTATAAATTAGTACTATTTAAATTATTACTCGCTATAAATTAATAAAAAAATTTGGTTTCAAGTTAGAACGGTGTAAAAATGATACAAATCAATAAAATAATAAAATAATACTTTTTGAAATTTTATGTAAAAATATGGTCCCATAAATATCATAAATTAATAATGATATAAACTAAATATATATATATATATATATATCTAAGAAATTTTAGTGAAATATGACTCTATTGTTGTTTGAAATTTACATTTTTGTTGGAGCACATCTATAATATTTCTCATTGAATCAAAAAAAAATTGTATTGTTTTCTCAAATTGCATCCAAAAGTTGTAGAGCGTCCTCCTAGATGAGATAATTGTTTTCTTATGTGTAATTTGTTTTAAAGATACCGTAATATCTTCTTGGACTTCATCATGAAGGATAGTAAAAAGATTTATTTTTCAAAACTCTAAACTTCTAATATTAATAATTTTTACCTGGATAATCTAGTAAACTAATTACATCCATAATATCAGGATAGTCGAAATTATAAATTAAGAAAATTCTATAAAAGTGTGAATTATTAGCAAATGTATATTTTTTTTTTGTCAACCAAACTATTATATGGAAAGTAACTTCAGGAATGGTAGCCCAAACCAGAGGAAATGAGTTTACAAAAGAAATATCATAGAGTAGAGAACGGGAAGACCAAGCGAGGCAATCCACCCATTGAATTGATGTGTGAGCAACCTTGGACAGAGAGAATAGAGGGAAGGACCCACAGAGCAGGTGAAAATCATCTAGAAGATTAGAAAATGCTGACCAGTTATCTGAGGTTTGCTCATAACTATAAAACTAATAGAAAATATTCAAAACTATAAAATGAAAAATCTCTTCATATCGATAAACTAAAACCTCTATAAACTAATTAAATTTGGTGATCCCGACCTTAATAATTTATAGAGGTTTTACTGTAGTATCAAAATATCTAAAATGCACATTTTTGTTTTTATAAGAATATGCATCTACATCCAAATGCATATACTAGTATCAAAATGAACTACACACACATATCTTCATCTTAGAGGGTTCTATTAGATTAAGTAGTTTGGAACTTTTTGTTTCTATATTAAATTTTCTGTTATTCAAACGATGATTTTGAAATGTCTTCCCAAATCTTATGAACCTGAATATAGAATTTATTTAAAATAAAAATAATATATAATCTCTTATTATTAAATCTGATTTATAAATAAAGAATGTATCAAATATGGTAATATATATTTAATATTTCACAATTATGGTAGAAAGGAGTTTTGAAGGATATCTTATTATATAAAACTAAGTTCTCAAAGTTAGTAACTCACCAGATTGTGACACGTGTTAGTTTTAAAGATTAGAGATCAAATTTAAAAACTCACCAGATCATGACACGTGTCAATTTTAACGATTAAATATCAAAGTTAATAACTCATCAGATTGTGACACGTGTCAATTTTAACGATCAAAAATTACAGTTTTCAAACTTAGTAAAACGAAGCATAAGATAATTGTAATTTTATTATATTAAAAAAAACAACTAAGATAAATATACTATGTGCCATCCATATCAAATTTTCACTGTTACAAAGATTCTCAACCACTACATGGTAAAATAAATACACTATTTGCCATCCATATTTGGTTGTATAATTATACTATATAACCTAACAGATTAAATTTTATGTCTTTGTTTGCACAAAAAATAAATAAATAAATTTTATGTCTCTATGGTTAGCCAATTTCGGACACTGAGTACTGCAATAAAATTTGTGAAGGCACATGCGAAGAAAACGAAGATCATGATAAACCAATTGGCAGCTAAAATTGAAGTCTGAACTAATATTTTTATTATATTAAAAACTTATTATATAAAGTTGGATTTTTAAATTAGTCATAAACATGACCATCACATGTGTCAAATACATTGATGAGATGTTGACACATGTCAAAAATTATTATTTTCTAAAACAACTAATTAAGAAAATAACAAAAAATCTAAATAAAATTTGTAAAAAAAAAATTAATCAATAAGATTTCTAAAAAAAATTTCTAAATCTAAAAAGAAAATTAACAAAACTAATCTATTTTCCATTGTACGTTATTTATATTACACGTGTTTTCTCAATAAGAATTTGACAGGTATAAACAAAAAAGTAATTCACTAAGCATGTATATTATTATTAATAAATAAATAGTGAATAACAAATTTAAAAAGAATAACATAAGTTATGTAAAAATAATTATTTGTTTTTGAAACAGAATAGGACAGCTAATTAAAAAATAACATTATATCTACATAACATTACATGTTTATATCGAAAGCTTTGATCTTTGATTTTTCTTTGATATAATTTTATCGATCTATTGTGTGGGTCTTTGATTTGTGCGGGTTTTTCAATGGAAGCTATTAGATGCAATGAAATGAAATCGAAGTATATAAGCCCTCTAATTTAATCAAGGATAGAGACACTGATGGAGGTTCCAAAAGTGATTCTACAATTACTAGCATTATTAGTTTGGAAGATAAGTCGGTCGTTGATGTTTTTGGTCAAAATATAGAGTTGTCTTTTCTGAATAATGTTGATGATTTTGGTACTGAAACAAGAGCTGCTTGATCGAGTAATTGAGAAGCGGTTTCAAATTTGGGAAGTTGGAACGATAAACCATTTTAAATTGGTTTCAAACCGGATTTATGTGGTTTTTTATCGGATTAGGTTCATAAACCGTTTAAACAATGTATATAAAGAAATATATGAGAACTTTTGATTCGAGTAAAAATAAGTTGAGAATTTATGATTCGAGAATATTTTAGATTAGGTCATAGCTTTAAGTTGTTTTGGTACAATTAGATATTTCTGAAGAGTAAATAGGTCGTTGATCATTAACGTGATTATGACATATGTCATGTTTTGGATTGTATATAAAGCTTCTATTTTGTATATATGAATTATACGACTTATATATACCATCCTGATTATAATTTTCAATTTTATATATATATATATATATATATATATATATATATATATATTAACTTTCTTTCAATTTCTCAACTTTTATTGGGTTAGTCATAAAATCATTGTAATCGAGTAGATAATTTTCACTAGTTGTTCATCCGAAATATCTTTGGAGTAAAAAAAACTTTATGGTTAAAGAAATTATGTCACAAAATTTTTTTAGTAATTATAAGAACTATAATTATGCCAAAATGAAAGTAAAGCAACATATAATTTGTTTAAGTTGTTTAGAAGATATTTGATAGGTGGTGATAAAGAACATACTTTAACAACAAAATAATTTAGCGTATAAGAACATATTTTTAATGGTAAAACATAGAGTAAAATTATACGTGGTTACTTATGAGATGTTGCTTTGATGAATTTGTTGCATGTCAATTGTTTTGTGAATAAGTTGTGAAATGTTTTTGAAATTTGACAATAATAATATTTGCAATGATGAGTATTTGGCAAAAGTTTTAGTGGGATATAATTAGGCTTTAGATTATTGTAATAATTGTTATAAGATATTAAAAATACATAAGTATAAATAAATGTATGAAGGTGAATATAAATATTCTCTAACTTAAATTATTTATATATTTAGTTTAGGAAATAATTTTTTTATATATTTTTCCAAAAAATTGTTTTAAGTTATTTTCTTTGACAATTTGTAAATTCGTGCGGGCCTTATCTAGTTGCATATACATTTTCAGTTATAAATATGGTACAAACAAATCACACTTATTAATAATCTTGTCTTATTTTCCATGTAACCAATTAAAAGATTTTAGATCACTAAAGAATCAGAATCTGAAAACCTCTAAATATCATATGATTAGATGTGTACAACATATAAAGAAGAGAGATTTTAGAGATCAAACGTAGGAATTTCAGAAGACCAACCATGTGTTGCTTGATACAACATCCTTGGCAACAAGTGTCTGAAAGGATCTTTCTCTCTTTTCATTTTTAAATATGCAACCCATTGTTCAACCTCAGACTTGACTTGCAAGTAAAGCTCGTGCGCCTTCTCTTTGTCTTTCATCTCTTTCTCCTTACCTGCCATTATGACTATTAAGGTTAGTTATTTGAAGTTGAGAGCATACACTTTGATTAAATGTGTACCTGCTGTTTCTATTGGTTTGCCGAAGTAAAAGTAGAATCGCCCTGGAATCTTAGGTATAATTGCTGGTAAATAGATAT
The DNA here is from genome assembly GCF_030686135.1 of Camelina sativa. Lineage (NCBI taxonomy): Eukaryota > Viridiplantae > Streptophyta > Magnoliopsida > Brassicales > Brassicaceae > Camelina > Camelina sativa. Next base: position 3,719,611 of record NC_141885.1, on the reverse strand, counting down.
CTTGGTTCCCCAATTCGCTCTCGTCACCTTCCCTGACGTTTAAAATCAATGTTCATATGAGTATATATTACTTGGAAGGATTATGAGAACAATCTATAAATAGTAGTGTGTGATGAAACACCTTATGTTGCCAGCGATATTTGTTGCCATTTCCATTAAATCCTTCAATATTGGCATTTTCCTTTGATCATTGGAATCCAGGACAATCTGAGATATAGAGTAGAGTTATCATCATTTTGAAAACAGAGACACTGCTTCTGCCTCTTGCTAACTTGTGTAAACATGAAGGAAGCGGAATCCAGTAGAGAAAACTTACTTCGCAGATGTCGTCTACTCCAACAACACCAAAAGGAACGATTTTAGCTCCAAACTTAGATGCAACTCTCACAAACTCAGATCGTTCTGGCCAAAACAGCATGTATGCTTCACCCTGCAAAGTCACTCTGTACATGTAAGCGTCTAAAATAAAAGTTTCCAAGAATGCAGAAACTATGAAAAGTTCACAGACTAATATTATCACCTTTCTATGCAAGGCTTCACGAACACCTCCAGGATACAAAAGCACATGAGCTTTTTCACGCAGTAGTTTGTAAATACTGAAATTAGAGACTGGAACTCCACCCATCATCTTGTATTTGTCAAACATCTTCATGTCGACTAACGAGTCTTGGGGATTCTTGAAAAACATGGGATGTGCCAAACCCCGCAGGTGAATGTTTCTCTCTTTCATGATTTGATTTACCATTGGACTCAAGTCAAATCCCAATAGCATGTGATAGCCAACGTACAGAACAGGTCCCTCTGAAGGTAATCCTTCGAGGCTTCTTACAAGTGTTCCATCTTCTAGAGTTGACAGCATTACTGGGGAAGTACTATCGACTAGCAATCTGCACTTTTTACTTGATAGTCTGATTTGTTTTGCTAAGTATACAGAAAAACTAAGATATATGTCTCAGAGCAATTAGTGAGGCATTTTACCGGTGATCGTCTACTTGTTGTTTTAACTCATATGTGGTAGGCATAATGTAATCCGTAATGTGATCATGAGACTTCCCACGGCGATAAAAAGAAGTACATTTGATGATCGTAGCCAGATCTACGCCGTCCTCCTAACATGAGATGTATGTTATAGATGATCCAAAGTATCAATATTTGAACCTATGTATCATATCTCTTCTTTATTGGATGAAGAGATCACTAACCAAAAGGGGAAACTGTCCATTGTCATCAAGCTTACGGACAATACATTTTAGCAACGTGCGCGAGTATCTGTCAATGTCTTCCTTGTTCAGTAGCCACTGATCGCGTCCACTGCAATAGTCAACAACCAGATATTCACGAAAACTTATGCTCCAAGCTATTCAGAAATTTATGGTGATCAATGAAACAGAGAAACTTATTGGACCTCAGAAGTATGAGTGTCTCCACTCTGACTGGGTGTATGTGAGAATTCACAGAAGCAATAGCAGACTTAAGCATTTCCAGCTTCCAAAGCAGTGTGTCCTTAGAGAATATCCTACCAAGAGTCTGCAAAAATATTTTGATCACATTACTAGATGAAGACTAGAACTGAAATAGAAAATATGTCGAGGATAAACGGAAATCCCCATAGATCATAAGTTTCTAAGAAGGAATACTTACTGGAAGATTAGTTGAAACAGCAAGGATATCTCTTAGCATCCCTCCACCCATTTGCTGGCCAGAAAAATTATTTGACAATGCGTCTAACATTCCAGTCAGCGAATGGCCTACCACATAACAAAGAAACATATGGTTGAATTAATTAAGTTATTGATCTAACTTGAAACTCAATTAGTTGGGTAACTTATGATTCAAGACAGAAAATGATAATAAGAGAAAGTGTACCTTGCTTAACACTGAATATATCTTCCAATAGTGTTGGAATACCATCTGGTAAAACATTCAATATTCCTGATACAGGTTGCGATATGAAGTTGTTGACATGTGTTGCTGCAACAAACAGTGTGTACGATGAGAAAATATTTGTAGCATTCACCGACTAAGAAACCTACAGGGTACAGACAGAGAGCTTTGTACCTGGATTAACTAAAATTAGAGAAAGATCAATATCGGGATTCCTGGCTGCAACATCAAAAGCAAGACAGGCTCCAATGTATTCTCCAACTAAGTATATAGGTCTGTTTGGGAACCGATGGTGCTCCGATTTAACAGTCTTCTCAATAAGCTTCACCAAGTCTGAATACAAAAAGTCTTTACTTCCAAGTAACTGTATTCTCTGTCAGTTAACCTAGTGCTTCGAAGGAGCAATAAAAAGATACCTTTAGCAGGAGTACGATCGCTGACTGGAATGTGTAGGCACCATATGTCAAAAATCCTACTCAAAGACAACAACATCAGAAGTGAAGATCCATTACATGTCAATAATTCAAAAACTAAAAGTTCTTGGAAAAACAGAGAACTAATGTGAAATAACGCACTCCCCAAGTTTCTTGTGATGGCGAATGAGCCCTAGTCCAGTCCCATCGATCCCTGCAGGTTATATACATCCTCAGTCTTGTTAACTTGAATAAGCTAATTAACGTTGCTTGACACACCAAAAAAAAGAAGTAAACGTTTCATAGATCCATGAAAATGAAATTAAAGTCCTAAATCCGTAGAAATTTCACAATTTAACCTAACAAATATATCCTATTCCCTTACAGATCCATTTATATTATTTTATTTTTGGATGTGCGGATGAAATATTTATAAGAAGTCTTCTTACTTGCAATAATAATAATAAAAAAAAATAATTGATAATAATGAGTGGAGATATCATGCACGTATTATACTGCATGTCTACTTCCAAACATTCTAAGAATAAGACTAGTCTGTAAGCCCTTTTGCAACTTCCCGCAAGCCCACCTCGAATTAAACTCAAGACTCCAAGTGGCAGGTCACTTACGTCTATGATGAGACACAGATCCTCAACCACGACACGCGGGTTGGTATCCATTTAAATCCCAATTATTACCACCACACGTGGGTAGGTTGGTATGAATTCAAAATCGGAAGGCGAAAGAGGACAAACCTGGTACAAAGAGGAGGAGAGGAGAGCCTTGAGCTTGAGCGGCACACTCCAAAGGAGAAAACCAACGAGGTGGACCTCCTCCATCTCCCACGAAACCTCTCGCTTCCTCCAAAAAATCGGACAAGCTCTTCCTCAAATCAGGACGGGCCGCCTCCACTTTGGCATACGGATTCTCCACCACCTTTTCCACCGTGGCTCCGTTTTCATCATTATTCTTCCGCCTCCGTTGAACACCCCTAAAAGTTGGAGGAGTCGTGGATGTTACTGATTTGACCGAAGTGAGTCGATGCTTCGGGGCTGAGGTCCGTTGTTGTCGTAGGTTTGATGAAGATGAGACGGAACAGAGACACAAGGTCGAGCGAAGTACCGTGATTGCCATTTGTGAGAAGCTCTATAGAGAGTTGTACGTAGCCGTTTCCTAGTTAGCTTATACTCAGAAATGTGACAAAACTATTCCCAACAACAAGCCAAAAAAGTGCGCGGTAAATAAAAAACTTCACTATTTCCTTTCTTGTGAAAAAAAAAAAAAACATTATTCGACATGTCACATGCGTAATGTCATGTGGTCCTTTATATCATTTAAGAGTCAATATAGTTGGTTAATAATTGGATTAACGAAAAAAATAGGGGATAGAGGAAATGACTGGAAAATTAAAGAATACAAATCCACTAGACCTCGCTGAAGAAATGTGTGGGTCGGATGTATATATATAAATTATTATAAAGAAACAAATTTAATGATAATATATATGACTGAATAAGGATACAAATCCAACTAGGGCCTGAATGATCAGGAAATGCTTAGAGTATCATTGTGGACCTATGTTATCACTATCTACATCTTAAAAAATGCATGAAAAATAAGTTCAGATAGAGATCATTGTTTGTAATTCCGGAAATTATAAGATATTTATTAGAGACTTTGGCAAAATTAAGTAATATATAACAATCCGGCTAGTCACATATTCTTATATGACTCAAAGTTCCAAATCTGTAAACTGATTGAATAATTAGACCAAAATTTTAACATAGTGAACATCACAATTGTACCAGCCGACATCAATCCAAGCACTGTACTTTATCTAAATTATTATGCTTCAAACACTTTTGTCCAACAACTAGTACCGATTGTACTACCTGTGGCTATCTTTTTCTCCGTGTAAACTGAGATTTGTTTAATATATATAAATAACTAGAAAAAACTTGTATTCTAAAAAATGGATATTTTTTCTTTTTATTGTCGAAAAAAGAATATATCCCTTTTGAGTTTTGATGATAAAGTTTTCTATTTATTTTTATATTTAACAGAATCAGTATTAGATATCTTCCATACATATATAAAATAAATTTAATAGCATAGGACGTTTGCAAACGGTGCTAATTATTGTAAAACAAATAATGATCGGGTTAATAAGAAAAAAAAAAGTTTGATAATATATGATTAACTATGTTATCAAAAAACAAAAGATCAATAAGATTGTTTCCATTTGTCTAGACTCTAGAGTTATTAAGAGTCCATATTTCCCACCTCCTGTATATTAAGAGGGTTTAGAGCAAAAACAAAAGTGACCTTTTGGATCTTGCTACAATTTAGAAACTAAATTACTAAAAGTGGCAGAGTGTTCACATGTGTGTGTATGTCTTTTGATTTTTTTTCTTAACGTTGTGTATTTTTATTATATTTTTAGAAAAACTTTAAGATCCAATATGCAACCAAAAATAATAATTTTGGACATGTTCGTTAGTACTTAGTACAGCTAAATAATGCATTACTCAAATGGTCCATCTACATGATGCATTTAAATCATGTATATGTTATTAGTATATGTATTTAGCTATGCATCTAGATAGACAATCTGGATGCATATAGTATAACAATGTTTACAATACAAATGTTTTCATCTTAGGTATATCAAATCGGGATTAAATTAAAAGTTAAATCAAATTTGGTGTTATTCAAAATTTCACAATTATGTTAGAAACGAGTTTTGAAAGAGATTTTAAGTGATTTAGTACACCTTTTTAGTTGTAAATATATATCATACAAACAAATGTAACACCTTTTTTTTTATGCACCAAGGTTTTATATCATATGAAATCAAGTATCAACCTCCAAAGAAGGAAATTTACAAAGGATGAACCAAAGCTAAAACTCCCTGATCCAAAACGAGATCAATAACCGAATAAAAGCATATAGATTGATTGAACAAAGTAATCCTAACACATTGACAATAACTGAAATCGTTGAAACCTTGATCCTTGATAACAGTAAAGCAGATAAGTGAGAAGACACCTTCGACAACACCACACACATGAGATGAGATGTTGCACGAGATTGAGTCTACCACATGGGCAGATAAAACAATCCACAATTGGGCTGCAGCAACAAAAGTGACAGGGCACTAAGCTGACGAGTTAACGAAACCATCAGAGAAAGAAGTCTTTGGGAAGCACCCCTCAATAACAGATGCTGGCCGCTCAAAACAATAGCAGCAGTTGAAGCGCCACAGAATCAAGTGTGGCGGTTGAGTGCTTTTCTCCAAAAACCTGGAAAAAGAAGCAAAAACAAGGTGGAGGATACAAGTATATCCAGTCCATTCAGGGTAATGGATAGAAGTGTATCCAAACCACAAAGATCTTCTAACACCGGCGACTCCTAAGCCGACCGGTGGCTCCCATGAGCGTTCACAGTCAAGGCAAGCTCTAAAGGCTCCAACAAATATCCAAGAAGTATTGGACCAGGCCCACCAAGAAGTCAACTTCAAGGGCCTCCGCACAAGACCTAACATGGTCGAGACACCATCACGGCGCGGAAGTGAGGGGGGAGCAAAGGACAGACCGAAAGACACCTACAAAGACTAGTACCTTGTTTTTTTGTATCGGAATAAAAAAAATACTTCATTTAATATATTTGGTTTGAAAAATATTTCATCTTTTTATTTGTTGGTAGATTTATACCCACGATTTAACAGGAACTTTGCGAAACTATTAACGACGTTAAGATTTGATTCGATGTATTTTAAATATCTATTATATTAAAACAGAAGTCAAAACGTCCCACATTCAATCTCAGGTACGGATTACCGTTTTGCCATTAATGAAAAGTGCCATTGACGTTGAAATACTTTATCCCTAAACGTAAATTTACCTATTTTCGCATTATAAATCAAAAAATTCCTTTTTAGTTTCAATTTTGTTAGATTAATTAATTTCATGTTTTAAATTCTTACTTAAATATATATATATATATATATATATATATATATATATATATATATATTGAACAGAATATACCTAAAGAACACCACAATGGAGATGGTCCTGATGATGACGTTGTGATTCGTTCGACAATTGCAAGAACTAAATTCTCGGAATGGATTTTATTTAATACACAAGCTCTTCAAGCCAAAAAAATCACTTATTCTGGAATCCCATATCAATCTGTTTGGTGTCATAAAGTGATGATATGGAAGCCAAGCTCAAAGAGTAGACACTTTTTTTACCCTACAATGTTGCTGTTACATTTGTTCCTTTGGTTTAGTTTTTATTTATTTTAATGTAACAATAATTTAATTATTAATACATTGATCTTTTATCTTTTAAAATATTACACTTTTTTGATTTTTTCTAATAGAATCATTAATTACTAATTTTTGATAATATTTAATTTGTGAATAAATTTATTATAAACGTTTCTGACAATCTTTAAAAATTATTTTATTATAAATTAAAAAATTATACATAAATAAATAAATAATAAAAATGTATATTTTTAAACTTATATAATTTCGTAAATTTAAACGATGAATATGTAAGAAAAATTTATTATATACCTTCATTTGTAAAAATCAAACTCGCAAAGGAGAAACCCACGATTTTTAAGAAATTTACAAATTTGAAATGATAAAGGTAGAAATAACTATTGTTTGAAAAAGAAAATTAACATATCTCAAAAAATATATACATAAACATGTTATACATACTTACTTAAGTGGATGATTATCTTTATAAGTATATTTATTATAATAAAATTAAAGTGATAAAGATGGAAATTATTATAATTATGAAAATGAATATATGTTGGTTATATTTAAAAATAAAAAAATAAAAAAATAGCATAAACTATATGATTAGGATGTAAATAAGTATTGTTTAAATAAGTAATTTAACATATATAAGAGATATATATGTTATATATTTACCATTATATATTATATTATTAATTAATATTGTGAATTTAGAAATATATAGCAATCTCTAAGGTTGTATATATAGACCTTGGTCAGAGCTTATGATTGATATCCAACTCTCAAATATATTTTAAGATTCTTAAAAATTTATCTTCATTCAATGATTTTATTATGTTTGACAATCTAATTTTGATTATAATTATTGAATGGTTTCATATTTGAATCCTTCAATATACGAATGGATAATCCGGGTTAGAATCTTGTGTTTATGGGAAGAAAAATCTCTTCAACTTGGTTCAACCCTAGAGATGATTTTAATTGATGATCAGGGTTTGTTAAATGTTTTAATTCTTAGACCATGGCATGTAATCTGTGTGTCTAATTTTCCACAAGGGAAAGGGAAAGTCAAGCTCCCCAAGCTGAAAACTCCACCAAATAAATTATCGGCGTTGTTATATAATCAGGATGATAGGAGTGACAACTTTCGTGATAATATAAGAGCATACAATATGATGTATTCCTTCACGTCGTTAAGTGAGGAAATAAACCATTCTATTATGCTCTCTCAAATTCTAGGTATATAAATAGGATTTTTTTTTTTCAAACAAAATCCAGTATAAACAGATTCTCATTTTGATTTTATTATATCCAGGGGAAGAGAGGCAATATTTGAGTTCATATAGTGTTGACACTTTCGATACAAGTTCTTACGATGATATGATTTACACTAAGGAATTCTTAAACAATATTCAAGTTTCTGGATTACCTAACCATGTTCTAACATTGAAAAAGGGAGAACCTATCATGTTGTTTAGGAATATTGATCCTAAGGGAGGTTTCTGCAATGGAACGAGATTGATTGTTACTCAAATGGCTAATCATGTTATCGAAGCAAGGATTGTAACAGGTGAAAAAAATGTCAATGATAAAGTTCTTATTCTTAGGATGTTTGTTTCTCCACCGGATGCAAAGTTTCCCTTTCGTATGAGGCGTCGTCAGTTTCCTGTTGCTCTTACATTTGCGATTACTATTAACAAAAGCCAGGGTCAGACGTTAGAACATGTTGGATTGTTTCTACCTAAGCCTGTATTTACACATGGACAACTTTACGTTGCATCCTCTAGACTGACAAGCAGAAAAGGACTGAAGGTTTTGATTACAGATGAAGAAGGGAAATGCCAAAACAAAACCCTTAATGTGGTTTTCAAAGAAGTCTTTGAAAATATATGATTTTATTTAAAGCATTTCATATCTACTATAACGTTTTGTTTTATACATTTGTTATTCGATTTTCATGGTTCCTTTTACATTTAATATTCGAATTTCAGGGTTTATTTTCCTTTATAAAAATAAGAAAGTGAAAACATCTTCAATATGTTAACACAATTTTAATACTTGAACATGCAAAAGTGACAACACTTTTCTTAAGACAGTATTTATTTATATAATAGATTATAAATTTTAATAATCGCAAAAAGGTGAGCCACTTAAACGATTAAGGCGAAACGTTAAGACGTGACACTTTGTATTCTCTCGAAGCCAAAAAATCCCCCTTCCGTTTTCGATTACAGAGAAGAATCAAGGAAAACCCTAATTTGTGAAATTATGAGAATCAATTATATTGTTGATCTTCTTCCCGGAAGAACTAATTTGTATATCCAAGCGAAGGTCTTATATTCTTGGAGTGTCAGAGAGTTCTTTACAAAACGAGTTATGCTTCTTGTGGATGTAAAGGTTAGAGTTTCTATTTGGATGATTTTTTACTTAATTTCCAAGTTTTAACAGTTATTGTACTTAACACTTCTTACACAATTGTTGTTAAACTGTGAAGGGTGACACAATTGAAGCATCTTTTTTATCCAATACACTCGCTAAACTCCGAAAATATATCGACAATGGTGAGTGGTACGAAATTAGAGATTTCAAAGTCATCAATCCAACTCTGCAGGAGAGGAATACCCACCATCCTTATCAAATTAAATTTACGGATGCTACCACGATGATGTTGCTCCAATCATTGAGTCCAAAGAATTATTTTCGATTCGAGAATTTGGATGACATATACCGTGGGAGAATAAATCATCCCATCTCTTTCGGTAAATGTTTCTTTAATTTATTTTATATAGTTTTGGTACAATCCGTGAGTATAATAAATTGGTGTCTTTCTGTTCGGAAAGCTACAATTTTTTTATAAATTTTGGAACTTTGTGTATTGGTCCCTCGTATAGAAAGTATGACTTAAACCTTACCAAAGATAGTTTAGTAACACTTTGGAAACCTAAATTCTGTCTTTTTTTCGATATAGATGTTTGTGGGTGTATAATGAATGTGTAAGATAAAAGAAGACCTGCGAGTGCCATTAATAGTGATGAAATTGTTCTCATAATGTTGAATGGCAGGTGAAAGAAATTTACTCTACCTTAAAGAAAGTTATTACATTTTATAGTTGTCTATGTTAAGATTTATATTAATTTGATAACATGTAGGAATGAGAAAGTGAAGTGTCGTCTCAAAGACAACTACGCTTCTCAGTTCATGTCTACATGGCAATCAAACGACTGTCATCTCATATACAAAACCGAACCTCTGTTTTGTGTAATGTGGTTTATAAAGGTCGGAGAATATGCAGGTATGTAACATAATTTAGTTCTGATAAAAATCTTCATAAGGTAACCAATAAATTCACTTTAAATTGTAAATATCTAAAGGTGCACCATGTATTGAAAACACATTGGCCTCTTCGAAGATCTTCATAAGACCAGACTTTGAAGGACTGGAGCATCACCAGGATATGTAAGATATTGGCATCTTCTTGAGACTTTGTATGATGTTTAAGTAATCTTTCTTTAAACACCTTAAATATTAACAGGTCTGAATTTGCTGGACGTTATTACATAAACAATGTGATGAAGCAACAAGGTGAAAGCTCAAGAACTCATCTGTAAAGAATGGAGTCTTTTTTTTTTTTTTGTAGTTTGAATGTCTTTTTTAAAAAGTATGATTGTAGTAATCGCTACCTGAATTCCTAATATGGATTAATCTTAACTTTATTTTGTAACTAGGATAACATATTATAATTTCATCTTTTAGAATTTCCTTACAATTTTTTAAAAAATAGAAGACTTCATTGATATTTTACATTGTGAATATTATGAAACTTTAAAAACTAATCCCTTCTCTAAATATGAAAATTCTAAATAAGATGAAAATTATTGAATAATTACTCAAAAAACACCATATACTAAAGTATCATAACCATTTTTATTAAAATTTTAATACCGCGCTTTAAGCGCGGTTCCTCCCTAATATATATTTATATATCAAATATTTTTATGAAATACAATTACTTATGTGTGGGCTGGTGGTAAAAGGCTTTTTGACTAGCTTTTCAACCCATCCTCTATCACCCTAAACTCTTATGCGTTGAGAAAATCTTATTGTCCGTTGTTCTTCGGTCGAATATCTTATTGGCTGGTGGGTTTTGTAAATTTAACACAACGTTAGTATGCATTTTATATGATATAAAATATTTCCTTTAATTTTTTAATAAAACTTAAATTGTTAAGAATGACTATGTTAGCGATCACTAGAGGATCAGTAGTCATCCCTTTCTTAAGGTGGAAGAATTACGCGCGAGCCTGTGCCTTCCGAGTCCACTATGACCCAATAAACCGACTCCAACTGGACCATCACTTTTTTTGTTTATTAATTGGAACCAACTCGCACAAAACTACAATTTCATTTATTATCTTCGAATCTAGTGTACATAAATAACCTCATAGCCAAATTTCAGTCACTCTTCAAAGCAAGATAAAGTAATACAAGACTCAAGATTTGTGTTTTGTAGTTTTTCACAACTTATTTTGGTTTTATTCATTAACTTAAATAGGGAAACTGGAGTCGTAACTCCTTATAACGTGAATGAAAGAAAATGGAAAACGTACTCTTCATGACTCGTTCACTTATTTCACTAAGCAAAAATAAAAACAGAGAAGTCCCGAGACTTCATATATCCAAATATTCTTCCTTTTCTTGACTTCTGTGTTGACTTGAGCGTTCCTATCATAACCAAACCACATATTCAGGGGTGAAGAACTTGAACGAAGTCAAGATTATCTTCATCCCTCGTGACGTTCTCTCTGGCTACATCCTTCTCCGACACTCCCCAATTGAAGAAGTAAAGCAAATTCAACAACGTTAACTCAACAAGTATGATTCCCATTGTCATCCCTGGACATATTCTCCTACCTGATCCAAACGGTATAAACTCGAAGTTTCCTCCTTTATAATCAATGGAACTGTCGAGAAACCTGTCAGGGTTAAACTCATTTGCGTTTTCCCAGAGATTTGGATCACGACCGATCGCATAAACGTTGACTAGGATCTGTGCTTTCGCGGGGATATCGTAGCCCTGGACCTTGAAATGAGACAATGCTTGTCTTGGGAGCAAGAGTGGAGTTGATGGATGTAACCTGAATAACTCCTTGACCATGAGCTTAAAGTAATGAAGTTGGTTTAGATCTTCTTCTTTGATTCTCTCCTTCTTGTCCCCAAGTTTTGTCCGAATCTCGTCTTGCACTTTCTTCATCACTTTAGGGTTTCTGATCAGCTCGGTAATTCCCCAGAGCACTGTGGCAGAGCTTCCGCCAACTCCTGCTGTCAATATGTCCTGACATAAACACAAAGTCACAAATATTGGTACGTTGCAAAAAAATTTAAACCACTTTGGAACTTAAATAACTTGAAAAAAAGACTAAGAGACTTACCGAGATCATTCCTTTGAGATGATCAGTGGTGAACTTGAGAGCATCTCCATCTTTCTCTTGCTTCTTCTTCATATCGATCATCACGTCAATAATATCAGAGCTCTCTCTTCCAGGCTTAAGATGCTCGTCAAGAATATTCTGATAGAAAGTGTCTACTTCCGAGAAAATATTTTTCAGTCTCCTCTCCTGACCGGAGATCCAGTCGACGAGCCTACCGATTCTTCCCGGAAAGAAATCAGAGAACGCAGTAGCTCTTATGACCTTCTCAGACTTGTGCACAAGCTCCATGATTCTATTTTCATCAACGAACTCACACTCATAGAGATTTATCCCGTACCCGATCCGACACACTATATTTCCGATTAAAGTGAAAAGGGTTCTCTCAAGATTCACCGGAGTTCGTGTCGTAGCAAACTCAGAGAGTTTCTTGATACACAAGTCATTCTCTTCCTCTCTGATATTCCTGAAAGATTGAAGCTTTTTCACGCTGAAGAGCTCGACCACCGAGAGCTTCCGCAGCGCAGTCCACTCGTCACCGAAGGGTGCCAACCCGATGTCTTTGAAGTTGTAAAAAGTTATTTTGGTCCCGGCGGTCTCTGGTCGATTACAACACTCACTATCGTGGATCTTTAGAACTTCCTCTGCTGCTTCTTTCGAAGAGATCACGACCACGGGGACGTTGCCGTATTGGAGAAGCGCCACTGGTCCATACTTTTCGGCTAGGTTACGGCGGTTCCTGGGATGTAGTTTTCCGCGTTGGTGTAAGTTTCCGATGATGGGAAGCTTCTTTGGACTCGGAGGAAGGTTTAACTTGGAAGGTTTGAAAACGTTCAAGAAGATTAAGATAAGGGGTAAAAGGAAGAGGAAACATAGGAAGACCGACATTTTGAATCTTGTTTTCTTTGGGTTTCTTTGTGTTTCTTTGTTCTGTCTTCTCTATTTCATTTGAAGGTTCACACAATCAACCTCTTTATAATGTATTCATTCCTTCAAGGTTTTTAGCTCAGAAGTCACTGTCCACTGTAGCGTGCGGATACTAATCAATTGGACAAACAAAAACTGAACACTTTACTAACAAAACTGAACAGATTCAAATAACCCAGCATTCGAGTCCAAAATAACCCAGCAATCGTGATCATAATACGTATTAGTTTAATTAAAGATTTTATCATGTGTAATACAAAAACTTTTAAATTACTAGCAAATCAACTGTTCACCAAGACTATGTAGAAATGGGCGTCCTCTGGTTTATCTTAAACCTTTTGAATCTCTTAATTACTGTGCATGCTGAAATGTAACTTAAATTTATATCCAAATAAACCTACTTAATTAAATTGTTAAACTTAAAATTTAAGTTACATACTCATAAATTAATGAACGTCGGTTTGAAATAGTTCTAAGCACACCAATATTTTTATGTGCTACGTTGGATCATCATCATATATTATTGTTTATTCAGATATTCCACCAAAGCATATGAAGATAATTATAATCAACAATAGTATACTAAGGCAATTACAAAACTTTTCAAAGTGAACACTTTTCAATTAAAACTGAACACTTTTCAAGCAAAACAAAATCAAATAAAATAACAAACTGACTTTTCAAACTATCATCTTAATATTATTTAAAGAAAAGAACATTTTAAAGATTATCCACATTTAATTATTTATTTATTTCAATTGCCACTGAAATTATGTGTACAATTAATATGTTTTAACTGAAATTAGAAATAACTAAACTCAAAATGTTTTGTCACTCTCCACATTTATATCATGCAAAATTGTTTGTAACCCCCAAAAAACTAGTACTATCATTTGGGAATTCTGTAAATCAAGAAATAATAATTTGGCTAGTCAAGTATTCTTGTATGACTAGTCAATGTTCTAGATTGATTGATTATACTTATAACTATTATTAGTAAGTGGTCAAAAGTTTTTTTTTCATCTGTCTGTACCTTTTTATTTAGCTAGAGGAAAAGTCCATATTGCACACCTGCTGGCTGCTGTTAGTTAAAAGAGTTAGAGCAAGAATAATTACATTTTTTGGATATAATAAAGACCGCAACCACACTGACCTTTTGGATCTTCTTAGAAACTCAAATTAAACGTGCAAATTTCGTCTACTGAAATTTCTACCAACAAACAAAATTTTACTAACTATTAATTAGGTGAACTCCAATTGGGAGGGTGGTCACTATGTATGTGTGTGTGTCTTTGGTTTTTCCTTTTCTTAACGTTATATATTTTTTAGATGTTTAATTTGATATTAGAATTCTATTTACATACTATAAGATCCAATATGCAACCAAAATATCATAAATCTCCTTAGCTTGTGAGTTTTGCATTGAAATAATTTACCTCTACCTTGATCGCATGTAAATCAAGAATCCATCATTTTAAACAGAGTAATTGAAATGCTGTTTGATCCTAAAGCCACAATATATACGACTGCATTCATTAAAACTTTCATAAATCCGAGCAATTGGTGATAAGAGATACACGACTTAAAGGCCTCAAATTTTGGTTTGAATCTAAAAACGAAAATCTCAAATTCTTAAAGTAGTTTCAGATTTTTCAAAAGAATGTCACACTTAATTATGTCAAAAAGTTATATTTCTTTGAATCTAATTTAGCAATACATTCAATAAATATATTAAAACTTGAAATCTTACGAAAGTATTAGATAGATTCATATCATGTACATTTAATTAAATAATCATGTCTTATTTTTCTTGAACAAATAAAATATCTTAGATCTCTAAAGAATCTCTAGAACCTCTAAAACGTCATATGATTAGATGTCTACAACATATAGCCACAGTAAAATTTAGAGATCAAACGTTGGTATTTCACCAGACCAACCATGTGAGGCTTGATACAACACCCTTGGCAACAAGTGTCTGTAAGGATCACTCTCTCTTTTCATTTTTAAATAGGCAATGCATTGTTCGACCTCAGACTTTGCTTGCAGGTAAACCTCTTGTGCCTTATCTTTGTCTTTCAGCTCTTTCTCCTTACCTGACACGGAAAACAAATCCCGCCATTATTCCAAGTATTGAAGTCAGTGATTCGAAGTTGAGAGCGTACACTTAAATTATATCATACCTGCTAAGTCTATTGGTTTTCCAAAGTAATAGTAGAACCGTCCTGGAATCTTAGGTAGAAGTCCAGGAATATAGCAATCTTGGTTTCCCAATTCACTTTCGTCGCCTTCCCTAACAATTATGACGTTCAAAATCACATATGTATTTATAAATGAGGATATATATAGAGTGTGATCAAACATATACACCTTATGTTGCCAGCGTCCTTTGTTGCTTTTTCCATTAAATCCTTCAGGATAGGGATGTTCCTTTGATCATTGGAATCCAATACAACCTGAGAATTAATCAGACAATGTCCCAAACCATAGTTACTCGAAACCGAGCTTTGCGTAAATATAAAACTAAGAGTATATGTAGAGTTTTATAAGCATTTTGAATATAGAGAGACATGCTTCTTGCTAATTTGCTGAACGCAAATTTAAGATATCGATTAATGCAACAATCTTAGTAAAAGCCGAGAATCTCGAGTAATGTAGAAATTTGAATGGGACCGATAATGCATATTTGAAAAGTAAATAGTAACAAGAAGGAAATGGAATAGTGTAGAGCTTAAGATTTGAGTATAGAAAACTTACTTTGAAGATGTCATCTTCTCCAACAACACCGAAAGGAACGATTTTGGCTCCAAATTTAGATGCAGCTCTCACAAACTCGGATTGTTCTGGCCAAAACAGCTTGTATTCTTCACCCTGTAAAGTCTCTATGTACATGTTAGCCCCCAAAACAAGAATATCCAAAATTGTAGAAACCGTAAAAAGGTCACCATGCAACAATATATTAATTAACATAACCTTTCTATGCAAAGCTTCACGGACACCTCCAGGATACAAAAGCACAAGAGCCTTTTCACGAAGTAGTTTGTAGAAATTCATATTGGAGACAGGTACTCCACCCATTAACTTATATTTGTCAAACGTCTTCGGGTCGACTATTGAGTCTCGGATATACATAAATACCATAGGATGTGTCAAACCCCGCATGTGAATGTTCCTATGTTTCATGAGTAGACCTACCATTGGAGCCAACTCAAATCCTAATATCATGTGATAGCCAACGTACACAACCGGTCCATCTGAAGGTAATCCTTCGAGGCTCCTTACAACAGTGCCGTCTTCGAGAGTTGATAGCATTACAGGTGAAATAGCATTCATTAGCAATCTGCACCGGGGAATACATATATTATTCAACTAAAAACTTTTATTTTATATAGAGTACTGATTTGTTTTGCTAAGCCTACAAAAAAGCTTGTGAGACATTTTACCGGTGATCGTCTAATTGTTGTTTAAACTCAAATAAGGTAGGCACAATGTAATCCGAAATGTAATCATGAGACTTCCCACGACGATAAAAACACGTAAACTTGATGATTGTAGCCAGATCTATGATGTCCTCCTAACAGGATATGTAAAAGAGATAGTTATGAATAATTCAGTATTAGACCCTAAGTAATATCTTACCTCTGTATTGGATGAAAAGAGATGACTTACCAAAAGGGGAAACTGTCCACTGTCATCAAGCTTACGGACAATACATTTTGGCAAAATGCTCGAGTATCTGTCAATGTCTTCATCGTTATGCAGCCATTTATCGCGTCCACTGCAATAGTCATTACCAGATATTCACAGTTACACTTCTTCTCCAAGCTACTACATCTCTTGAAAGTAAAAGAGATTCAGAACTTATGAAACAGAGAAACTTATTGGACCTCGGAAGTATCAGTGTTTCAGCTCTGACTGAGTAAATGTGAGAATTCACATATGTAATAGCAGACTTAAGCATTTCGAACTTCCAAAGCAGTGTTTCCTTAGGGAACATCCTACAAAGAGTCTGAAAATAGTTGTTTTGACTGAGGTGTTGATCATATGACTTGATGAACACTAGACCATGAGTTTCCAAGGAAAAAAATTAATGGAAGATTAGCTGACACTGCAAAGAGATCTCTTAGCATCCTTCCACCAAGTCCGCCCATTCGCTGGACAGAAAATTCATTTGACAAAGCATCTAATATGCCCTTCAATAGATCGCCTACGTAATAAAGCCACAAGATTGTCATGTTTCAGTAAGTTCTTTATATGCAAGGAATTATATAACATTTTACAGTTGTCACTGTTTTCTAAGTTAAAATCAAGAAGATGCTAAAACTGAACATAGCATACATAACTTGGAGACATATTAAAAGATCAAGTTAGAATATGAGAAGAGAACAAAAATATGTACCTTGCTTAAAACCAAATGCGTCTTCCAATAGTGTGGGAATTCCATCTGGTAACACACTCAGCATTCTTGATAGAGGTCTTGACATGAAGTTGTTAACATGTGTGGCTGCAAAAAAAAAACAATTTTTATGATGAGCAATGAGGGAGGCACATATTCTTTGGCATTTATCGACAAAATAAGAATCATGCAGGCCGAGCTTTTTTGTACCTGGATTAACCAAGATCAAAGCAAGGTCGATGTTGGGGTTCTTGGCTGCAACATCCAAAGCAAGACATGCTCCAATCGATTCTCCAACTAGATATATAGGTCTATTTGGGAAACGACAGTGCTCTGACCTAATTGTCCTCTCAATAAGCTTCACCAAGTCTGAATACAAACAAAAAGGGTTTAATGTAAGCCTCATTCGCTATCTTTTCGGTTAGAAAACCATTTTTGTGGCTAACAGATACTACTTAGAAGGTCTGAAAATCACCTTTAACAGGAGTACGATCCCTGACTGGAATGTGAAGGCACCATATATCAAAAATCCTATTGAGAAACAAGAACATTACAGGTCAATATTTCAAAACTAACTAAATTCTAATATTAGTTAGGTTTCACTTTTTCTTTTTTCATTCCTTGTTTCAACTGATATGGATATTAGAAAAAGAGGCAACGATGTTGCAAATAATGCAAAACCTAATGCAATCTTCTAGGGAAATAAAGAAACGATATATGATGAATATGAAATTAATTACGCACTCCCCAAGTTTCTTGTGATGGCGAATGAGACCTAGTCCAGTACCATCGATCCCTGAAATTAACTTAGCATTTCAGAGTTCCATGGAAATGGAAAAAAACAAGAGTCTTAGAAAATATAAAAATTCAGCCAAAAGAAAGCATCAGAAAGATCCACTTCATTTCGGGTCAAGTCCAACTATTCCGGAGGTGAGCAAGCTCTTTGCATGTTAGTGTTACCGCAAAATCCCAAGAGTCCACTAAGTGGTCACACATGTAACACCTTTTTCTTTCAAGCGTATCCCCAACCCCCACACAGCGAGCTGAGATCCATTCATATTACGATTGAAAGACAAAAGAATAGTTAGAGGACGAACCAGGTAAGTATAGGAGAAGAGGAGAGCCTTGAGCTTGAGCCCTACATTCCAATGGAGAGAACCAACGAGGTGGACCTCCTCCATCTCCAACGAAGTCTCTTGCTTCTTCCAAAAAATCTGATAAGCTCTTCCGCATATCGGGACGTGCCGCCTCCGCTTTCAAATATGGATTCTCCACGATGTTTTCATCCTTATTCTTCCGTCTCCGAGGAAGAGGAGGAGGAGTTGATGTTACGGATTTAATCGCCGTGATACGATGCTTCGCGGCTGAGGTCCGTCGTCGTAGGTTTGATGAGGATGAGACGGCGCATAGACCGGAGATTGAGCGAAGTATTGCAACCACCATTTGTACGTGAGAACTCTAGTGAGAGAGTTTTGCCATTATTTTAGTGTTTATTATACTGCTTACAATACTACAAACTCGTCCACACAGAGAGCCAAGAAGTTAAAACTTCATTATTGGAATTAAAAAATATATATATATATATATATATATATATATATATATACATATATCATAAACATATTGAGCATGTGCTATAAGAAATTAAACCTAGTGGTAGTAGACAAGACTGTTAAAGAATATACAATATATCAACAAGACTAGATTGATCAAAACTTGCAATTTAGTGGTTTGTGAATAGTAATTGAGAAGTGAAAGAAATAGCAATATGGCAAGGTGAGCCAAGTCTTAATTAGGATAGTAGAGGTAGTGTTCCACATGCCTTTTTTTTGTTTTTTTACGTTATCTATATTTACAAATTGAACAAGCCACATCATATTTTTACTTGTTTTACAATTACTTGATGGACGCATGCACTTTGTGTGCTACTGGAATTATGCAGAAACGGAAACAAAGGAATTTTAGGGGAGGTGTTGGATATATGATAGAGTTTTCATCACTACAAATCCTTTTAACATGTTTAGAGAATATAAAAAATAAAACTCAGATGGAGATTGTAGAGAACCAAGAAAGATTTTGATTGATCAGCTCAATTCCAAATTCTTTTTTAAAAGGTAGAAAGAATTACAAATAATAAAACATTAGATATCTTCTCTCCTAATTTTATTTTCGATGTAGTGTATATAATTAAAATGTTGACTTTTAGTGGAATTTGGTTAAAAAGTTGTCTTGTAATATTAAATCTGAAGTTCGTCGAGTAGAGAGTTTTACGAATTTGGCATGGGACTTTCTTTTGGCCTGAATAAAAAAATCGAACATAGAAGCATGACATGAGTATATACAGAACTATATATATTGATAGTTTGATTTTAATGTACTATAAAACTAAACTAATAACGATAGTGAGAGAGACACTTGGACTATATAATTCCACAATCCATAAACATTTGAACTTATGTTTAGTGGGGATGAGCCAGGTCAGTGCAATAGTGCAATAGTGCAACGCATGGACGACTCAGGAAAACTCAAATAGCAAGCTATCTTAATGAGTTTTCTCCCTTAAAAAATAAAGTTAATATCGTGTGAACCGATGGTCCACATATCAGATATTAAACTGATAAGAACAGATACTATACTTGATCTTAGCCAAAAGGCCGAGAAAGGTATGGATTGTATGATGAATGTAGCATCCTTTTTATACACTAAGTTTCATTGAGAGCAACCTCTGTTTCAACGATGTGGTATAAAATAAGCCAAAAGAAAATGTCTTAACATGAATCTGTAATTAAGTGACAGGCCTTAATTAGCCCAACCCAACATTAGCCCATATTTTAATAGCTGTTACGTGTCGGGTACGAAAATAATTCCCATAACGTTATAACTTATATCCTTGATTAGTGTTGTTCTAGTCTTTTAGATATTACCAATGTTCTCCAGAGTACAGCTAAGCTTGTTACTATTTATCCCAGACGTGCCACTGAATAATATTGGTGTAAACTAAGTGAAACCACATGATGACGACATTGGAACAAAATCAAATCTTAACAGTTGGTAATGAAAAAGATATGGATGACAGAAAAGAGAATAGAAGACTTTCAAATGAATGGTAATGAAATGTCGAAAAAACTATATATATATGCCAAAGGTATTCTGATTCTTTAATTTAACGGTCCAACCTTTCAATACCCATGCAAAGTTTCCTAATTTGGATTTTCAAGGAAAATAAAATTTTCTTTATAAATTAGAGAAAAAGTCAAGAACAACTAGCCCATGCCTTAAGGTGGAAGAATCAATTCAAAGGAACATAATTTTACATATTGCAGTTTGGATCGAAGGGGCAATTTAATATACATACTCGATTTAGCTAGCTATCATTTGAATCTTAACTTCTTGACTATAGAAATAGGAAAACAAATGTATTCAAAGTTGTGAGAATCTGAAACGCTTACTTCAGATTGATTGAACCAACCACGTCTGAATTTTCATTCAGTTCATTGACTTAAACACAAAAAAAATCGTTAATATTTAAACAACATCTAGACAAAACGAGAACGTGATGTTTTTATTTTGTGATGCCACCAATGAAATACGATATACAATAATTTTGAATGAACCAACAAGAAGATCATCTTAGTGACCCGAAAAAATGGTCCATTTAAAAGAACATATTCCGTGATGGCAAATTCAACAACAACAATAAGGAGCCTATGCACCAAAAAAAAAAAATTTTATATTGTTTTGAAAGTTTAATCATTTTTCTAGAGAGAGAAAATTCAAGATGACTATATTTAGCCTATGCAGTATGCACCCAAAAAAAAAAAAAAAGCAGACTTTAGAAATCAATACGCATATATTCCTTCTATAGGGTTATAAAAGGAGAGCAGATGCATGTGAAGAATAAGGCAAAACATATAGAGAGTAATGAAGTGTATATAATGAGGAAGAGAGGTCTAACATGGAGAAACCAGTCATGTTTAGTAGCCAAGGATGACTTGCCTGATCTTTTTCACCTCCATGGTTCATTTTTTGATGCGATTATTATGCATTTTAAAAGCATAATAGTTTGAAAATCATGTTGAATCTTGTGGGTTACCTTTCAGGCAGTCTCTTTGGCTATCTTGACATGCTTGTTTCATTCATGTTATACCTAGTTTTCTTAATGTCTTCAAAGTCTATAAATGCACTTCAAATAAATATATTAAACCTTTGTTAGAGTGTTACGTCTCATAAACGTCAAATTTGCCCGGTTGGTTTCTAAAGCATTTTTTATACTCTATATGCGGTGAGTATGCACATTATTTAGAAGGAGATGTCAAAGATGAATAGAAGAATCATATTTGGTAGCCAAGGATGACTTGCCTGTTTCTTTGAGTAAAATGGTTATGTCATATTTGACAAGTGACTATAAGTTATATCAAGTAATAACCATTTCGCTCATCAAAAGATATCAGGCAGTCTCCTTGGCTATCCTTATATGTTCTTCTGTCTCATCTCAGACGTTTACCTTCATTCAAAATTAGAGAGACATGACAAGAAAAATAATGGAGACACAATGCTGATGATTTTGAGGCTATTTGCATGTATATAGTGAATGTATTAGGTGTTATATTTTGCATATACATCAATATTATGTTTTGGCCTTGAAATATGTTACATCGTGGGAGAATCGGAATCGTTTTGCTTTAGCCCCTCTCGGTAATTCAAAAAACTCTTAGGATGATAACGCGGATTGGCTATCCACTCAATCCAATACACCTGATGAGTCCACCAACATCATGAGTCTCGACATCAAGTTTCATGGAAGCTCCTCTTAAGGTATGCTTCCAATGCAACCAAAGATCCGCGTGAAATGTAAATAGAATCTCTATGTGCTGCATGGTATTGGTGATTAGGTCGTGTAAGGTAATTTTTAATGTGCGAAACGCCTTTATCTGGAGATCAATGTGTTCTTTGGGCATCCTAGTGCTTATAATGAGACTGGATTGCGATATGTACTCTACAAGGCGACATGTTGTTAGAGCGATCAATTATCCAGAGAAGTGGTTGTCGTTTGGATATGTTGTGGAGTTAAATCGATTTTGGAAAAAGGATATCATCTATGAAACCAAAAGCTACAAAATCTTGTGGTGTATCCAGTCCACTGCCTTAAGTATTACAAAAGACGGCAGTCACCAATCTTATATTGCTCGGTCCCTCCAACAGAATGCTTTATTCAGATTAGGCTTCTATTGCTAGGAGAAGAGGCTACGCTGATTTTTTATTTCTCTTTTGAGAACGGTCTGCTTTATAAAATGTATAGGCGTGGCGTGGATTTTATAAAGGTATTCCTGATTCTTTCATTTAATGGTCAAACCTTTTTATATCCAAAAGAGGTGATAAAGAGATGCAACATCTCAACAAAATATTTCCTATTTTGGAATTTTAAGGAAATTGAATTTTAATGTGGATGAGAGATACAAAGTGAAGAACAACAAGTTGCCCATACCATAAGGCAGAAGCATCAATTCAAAGGATCATTTTCTTACATATTGCACTTAAATAAAAGGGACCGTATATATATACTCGATTGAGCAATTATTAATTAGTATTTCAACAAAATAGTAAAAAGAATGTATGCGAAGTAGTGAGCATAATAAGAAACATGAAATAAAGTGAGAATATTTTCTCAACCACAGGGAATATATATGTGGAAAAAAGCTTATTATCTTTAGCCAATATATTTTAGATATTAAACTATCAATTGGTAATATATTTGTGGTTTGCATACTGATTGAAATAACCACATCTGAATCTGCATTTAATTTTTTTACTGATTTAATCAAACTCACATATAAAATGTTACACTATTTAATTTGATATAACCAAAATCTAGATGATTTGACATGTAAAGTTTCTAGATTGCGAAAATGAAATGTGATGTATATAATTTTGTGAATGAACCGACAAGAATATTATCTAAATGACCCCAAAAAATGGTCCGTTTAGAGGAACATATTCTAGTGATAGAGAATTCAAAGTTGACTATATTTAGCCCATGTAAAAAGAAAAGAGATAATTTAGAAATCAATAAGCATATATTCCTTCTCAAGAGTTATAAAAAGAGAGCACATGCAGGTGAGAAATGAGACGTATAGAGAGTTATGAAGTGTATAATGAAGAAGAAAGGTCTAACATGGCGTAAAGAGTCACGTTTAGTAGCCAAGGATGACTTGCCTGATCTTTTTCACCTCCAAAATTCAGTTTTCAGTTCATGGGTTTTGGATTATTATGCATTTAAAAGGTATACTAATTTGAAATCATGTTGAATCTTGAGGGTTAGGTTTCAGGCGGTCTCCTTGGCTATCTTGACATGCTTTTTTCATCCATGTTATTTCTTACTTCTTTCGGTCTTCCAAATCACTATAAATTCACTAATTATACAAATATTTCAATCTTTGTAAAGGTGTCATGTGTTATAAGGTGTTGTGTTTAATTTCGAAAATCTCAAATTGTCTTAGATAGGTTTCTAAGCATGTTTCATTTCATAGTATATGTGGTGAATGCACACATTATTTAGAAGGAGATGTCAAAGATGAATAGGAGAGTCATACTTTGGTAGCCAAGAATGACTTGCCTGTTTCGTTGAGTAATATGATTAGTGTAGTCTTGTTTGACAAGTGAGTATGACTTATATCAAGTAATGACCATTTTACTTATAAAGATATCAGGCAGCCTCCTTGGCTATCCTTATATGTTCTTCTCTTTCATCTCAGACTTTCACTTTCATCCAAAATAAGACTAATTTACAAGATATATAGGCTTTTTGCATGTTTTTATATAGTGTATATATATAGGTATAAGGTATTACATTTCGTGTATACATCAATGTATATACATGAAAATTAAGCAATTTGGGCCTTGGATTATGTGACATATGTGAAGTACAAATATGAAACTAACTTTAAAATGTGTAAAAAATTACATTCAATTTCCATTAGAAAAACTTAATTAATTTTAGTTAATTAATTAGATAAAGATAATTAATTAAAAAAATAGTGGCAGATCAAATATATAAAAAATCTAGAAAAAAAACATTTTGTCTCTAATAAATTATGGACGAAAATTACTAAATATTTTTTTAAAAAAATATAAACCAATCAGAATATCAAAAACTAAAATTTATATCCAAATACACAATATAATTTTTTTTAATAACTAAATTTTGAAGATTGTCTTAAGATTTCAAATTATGATTCTCCTACCATCTTTATTCTTTTATTTACAAATTGTTTGGAATTTTCATATAATACTTCTGGTTAATAAAATGCAGATTTTTTTTGCATATGTTGTGATTTGAATATTTTGAAACGAAGATATATTACTCAATCTATAAAAATATGTGCTTTAATTTTCACATTGGCAGGTTTGTAAAACTAAATTTATATAGATGATAAATTAATAATTCTAATTTGTTCACAATTATAATATTAAAATTACTGCTTCATATTTCACAAAATAATGATGCAAATACAACAAACAAACAATATAAAACTGTAATATACGTCAAAAATAAAATACTATAATATTCTAAAATATTAGTATTCAAAAAGACTAATAGATTTACAGAACAATTAAAAAATAAATATTATCTCAAATAAAATAACTTTAAAAAAAATATATAACAATAATGTTTATTATTATTTTAACCTAGTATACTGACGGAGGGCCGCAAATGTGGACGTGCGACCGAGACTTGGAAAAAATTTCGAAAAGAAAAATTCGATGGAGCCAACAGTGAACTAAGCCTTATCTGAAGGATTGATCGAAGGAAAATGGTTGAATTGATTTTTATATCAAACCATGAGCAAGTTAAGGATTTTTATCGGCTACCGGCAAGTATCAAGAAGAGAAGGACCGGCTATCAGTGGCGTTGGGCAGTAAGGCTATGGGAAGATGATATGCATTCGGTCAAAGGACATGATCGAGTGTTTACTAAAGGTTATGAAGTAGGCTATCAAGGGTAAAACAATTTGGTCGATGGAAAGATCAATTGTACCGAGAAAACTAGTTTTACCGAGAAGGAGCTATTATGGCCAAGACAAGCGAGGGATGATCGAACGGTTTTGGATACAGACACAACAAGGTTAGTAAGTGGTTAAGGACAAGCCACATTATAAGAGTTGAGCTATAAAAATCGGTCGGAAAACTCTTAGTTCAGTTTTGGCCGCGAAGCTGCTTTGTCGTAGAGGTTCTTGTGGTGCAAGTAGCTGTGTCATCAGCTTGGAGTGTGTGGACCACGAGATGGCACACTTTTGGATGGGAATGGCGTGTGTTCAGCGTAAGTTGGCGCAAGCCTTAGTTTGGATAAGAATGGAAGAGGATAAGGATAAGCTTTTGGATAATGCTTATCTGCCACCTCGTGCTTGCCTTAGCTTGGAAGCTAAGACTCCTCTCCCTATATATAAGCCACGGAATTCTAGCTTAGTTCTTTATCTTCCCACCTAAATCCCACCTTAGATAGTTAGTTAGATCAAGAAGCTTGCGGAGGCGAGTCAGGTAGAAGTTGGTCGAGTCTAGAGTCGTCGTCTGGTTTCCGGTAAGTAAGTCCTGCCCTTAGTCTCTTATTCTTTTTAGAATATTTTTCTAAGTTTTTGGTTCGGTCCGAAGCTTAGATCCATCATTGGAGAAAGCTAGTCGGATCGAGATCAATAGGCGGGCAAGGGAAGAATGTTGTTTTCTCGACGTTAAGGCCAAGGTGAGTACCAAAGCATGTGTAGTAGTACATGAATAGGATTTTATTTAGTGTATGGGTTTAGGAATGAGGTTGCATTTTTATTCTTGTGCATGATAGTTAGATCTACGTTTTTGTGTGAGATCTATTTGTTTGGTTGGTTTAGATCTAGCATCTTAGCTTGATATATTTTCAGTTTGTGAAGTGTGTGTGAGGTTTAGGAACTATACTTGGTATAGTTTGGAGATCTATTTGATGTTGTGAAATTGCTTTTGCAATTTTATGAGGTTAGGCTATTGTTGGTATAGCCGTTATGCTGCTTGGTTGTTCATGGTCAATAATCGGTATTTATTGGCATGATAAATGGGTGTTGTGTGTGTGTGTAGTTGTTTAATTGTTTCATTGATTGTTTGTTTGTTTGGTTGATTGTTTGTTTGTTTGTTTGTTTAATTGATTGATTGATTGTTGTTAGTTAGTCTTGTTGTTGCTTGACTGACTTGTGTGTTAGTAGATCTTGTTGCGAGTATTACTGACTGTATGTCAGGCTTGTATTAAATAGTGTGGTGTTAGTCATTTTTATGACTAGTGTGTGGCGAGGTCGTGATTGTGCCAGCGGCTCGGAGCAGTTCGCTACCACCGGGCACTACTTGACGAAGTAGTAAATTTTGTCGTAAGGGAGTATTTGTAAAACTAGAATTATTGTTGTTGACTTGGGCCTTAGGCTCTGGGATCCCAATCCTTTGTAAGTGTTTTCAACGATTTAAATTAATAAAATGAGATTTTTTTTAAAGCCTTATGTTCTACTTGATATTAGTCTTGTCCGGACTAACACAACTCCCAGACATGGTACGAGTTGAAAAGCCTTAGGCTGTGTTCTAGAGGAACGACACCCGCGGATGGACTGACTAAGGTATTGGATTCGTTCTAATAACCTCGGTTGGATCGTCTACGGTCATCACAAGTAACGCGTCCGATTCGTTCTTAGTCCTAGAACGGTTCGGGGGTGTTACAGATGGTGCAACAGGTTGGAAACCAAGAACTGTAAAAGGAAATTTACCTAGGCGGTCAAGCGAAGGCTCGTGAAGCAAGGAGAAGTTGGAAGAGTAAAGACTTTCTTATAAAAGGAAGTTTTACAACGATTGTTAATTTCCTAAATTGTAAAGAAAATTAACAATTCCTAGTTTGATTAGAATTAGGAATTAGTCTATTGTGTGACTAAGTCCAATTAGTATAAATAGGAGAGGCTAGGTCTTGAGAAAGATCATCACTTCATAGATTGAACAATCTTTGTAATTGAATTTTAAGCTTTTTTTTTTTTTTTCAAACACTTGATTCAATCTCATAAAACCAAGTACAAAGAGAAGGATACAAGGATCCAAGTTCTAAAACAGAAGCAAAGAAAGGAAATCCCCAATGTCATACAAAGAGTGATAGTAAACATCGACAAATGATCCAAAAGAGCTTTAAGGCACTAGCTAAGAAGCAAATGTCACATGAGAGGTAATGGTTTGTCGATAAATCTTCCACAGAAAGCTCAGTGGTAGACGAAATGGTCCCTGTCAAACTATGACTAGGTGACGTTGATAAGGTTGTCATGGCTAAGCAAACTACCGGCACAATAGATGCTTCTTGAGGTAATACAAGGGCCATAATATGGAGCTCCATGTGTTTGGGAGCAAAGAAACTCTCCAATGAAGCTATCAGACGGATGTGCCAAAGATATGTGTCAAACCGTAGCAGAACAGGTGGAGTCTCTCTCTCATAAGAGCTTTGGCTATGGAGGTTAAGGCTTTCACACAAAGCTTGCAGTCGACATGACTCAGACAATGAATGGTTTAGTGTTCCCGGCAATTGGTGGGTGTTGGTTTTTAAAGGTGGCGGGATTGAACAACTTATAGAATTGTTGATCTTTAAGTGATGGTTGGGTTCGCTAGCTGGTACTGACACGGGGTGGTTGATGGCTAAGAGAATATCATAACCGCAATCAGGCTGTTGGAAATACGAATTCAGGACTGAAACGCCAAGCGACTTTGGAACCATTGGAGCTAAAACGAATAACACATGAAGTGCATATACCAGGGGTCTAAAGGATTGGTTTAGCGAAACTAGCAGTCTAGTTGGTGTATATCCCAATAGGGTTCTGCTACCTAAGAGAATATATCCAAAGCTTAGACCTTGATACGAGCTAGTGTTTGCCAAACAAAGTGAATGAGCGAACCTGGATTTTTGTGATGTGGGCTTAAGGATTGAAACTGTTAATGGGCCTTCTTCGAAATTCAAGTCCACCAAGGAAAACCTAGGGTTTTCGTTTGGTGTCTCCAAGCTGATCGATTCGCGGCGGCTGGTCGGAGGAATTGACAAGATATCCAATGAGCTATACATCTCCGGAGGAAACAGTTGTGCTCCAATCAAGTTTTGGCAAGGAAATGGGGTTGAAACGGAGATCCAAGGAGATGCGAAAGCCGTGGTCATGAAAAGAAACCCGTCGTGCGCCGTTGACATCTTCCCCCAGCGAGGCGCAGCTGATGGTACAAGTAGAGGCTCTCCCGCCATCAACGAAGCCGAGGTGAAGTTTCCAGGTGAAAACGGAATTTTGATTTGTGATTTGATTTGTTCAGTGGATTTCAGATCCGTGGTTATGGAGACTGGGTACAGAAGAAGGATGGATGGGTTTGGCGGAAGCCAAATCCAACATTTGATTGATGAATTGCCCAGGTTTGGGGTTTGCAAGAGAGATTGAGAGAGGTACCAAAAGATTAGAAAAAGGGGAAAAAGATAACAAAAGGAGATCTAAAAGAAGAGAAAATGAAGCAGAGGGAAACAACTTTTATCGCCCTCCGTTGCCGGAGAGTGGAAGTGAATAGGTTGTCTCGAAGTTCGTGTCTGGGAGAGTTTATTTCCACAAGTATTTCCTCAGTTACCACAACTTTTAATTGAATTTTTAGCTTAGAGAAAGAATAGCTTGAAGATTCAAAGAGGGAAAAAGGTTTCTTAGATTAAAGTTGTGATCTAAGAACTTGAGAGAGTTAGAAAATAGAGTTAAGGAGAAACCTTGTAAAACTTATTTTCTAATAAACCTAAAGAGAGTTTGTTAATCTTTGGTTTTTTAAGTTGAAAGTTTTCGAAACACTTAGCTCTTGCGTTTTCAATTGGTATCAGAGCTTCCACTTGTAAGGATTTATTACGGGTGAGATCCTGTGGAAAAGATGGAGGGCTACGGTGATCTTCTCAACAACTAGGTGAAACATGTTATTTTGTATGTGTTGTGTGATGAATGGATGATGGTAGAGATGATGAATGAACAGGTGGATGCAAGGTGTTTCAATTACCCTTATATTGTTGTAGCATAAAGGATATCAATCCATAATGGGTGTGATGCAAGCAATTAGGATGTGGATACTTATCTAAGTCAAGCCAAATGTGATGAATGTTATCTAGCAATCTAATGATAATGATGGAATGCAGAATGTAAAGATACTAAAACAAGGAACTCTGGATGGAGCTCGAACAATCACTCGATCGGATGCTCGATCGAGTGGTTGGTCGAGTGGGAATGCAGATGTAAAACAGAGACAGGACAACAATGAAAACATAGTAAGACTAAAGTAAATCAAACAAGAAACATATTACAATACTTGAAATAAGAAATCAATAAACAAAGAAAGATCCTAAGGATGGATTCATGGGATGGGCTTAAGCTATGATTATCTAGATTGACCAACAAACCTCAATCAATGAGATATCCTTAGACAATGATCTTCCAAGAAATGTAATCCATTCTCATGACAATAACAATCAAGCTTAGATACTCTTAGACCCAGCTCTCACTGGTTATTACATATAAAAGCACGCATTCAAAACCCAGATCGTTATTGTCAAAAATCAAACAAAACATCTAATCTCTTAGCATGCTTAATGATAATCTCCAGCATTAGCCTTATCCAGCTTCTTAAACATTGGTGTGATGTTAAGAAGCCTGAGATCTATCCTCACCCTCTCAGTATAAGGATAACATATAGCTTATCTAAGCCAGAAGAGATCTATAACAATAAAGCTTGATCAACCTAAACATCCATAACCGTTACCCAGCCTAATCTATCCTCAAGATCCTAAGCCACTACTCACAATCACAGAACATGATGAACAAAATCATAAACCCAGAAATCATTGAAACTTGTATGATTAGAAAGATGAGATAGAGATCTACAATATTGAAGAAGAAATCAAACTCAAATTCTCAATACTTACAAAGTTATGGAACCAACAAGCATCAAAAGATTCTTGGTTTTTGGTACAAAACTAGCTAAAAATCTTAACAAAAAGTATATAATCTTAAAAGGGTAAAATACTAGGTTTTTGTGTCTGCTAGATATTATTTCTGACTCTCTCTGACTTGTGGGCGACCATGAGGTACAAGTGACTTATATAGGAGAGAGGGGAAGCCCTAAAATGGCTAGAAGACAAAATAGGCAGGTGGCTCGGTCAACTCGACCAGGTGCTCGGTCGAGTGGTCTCTTCTTCTGCTGCCATTGAATGATCAAAATGATCCTGAATTAGTGTATGGAGCGCTGATTGATACAGCTCTTGTGCTACAAACTCTTACAGGAGTGGTTCATCGTTTGACACAGAATCATCCTATGTCGAAGATGCTCTAATTTATTTTTAACCGATATGCTTTTCAAGCAAGGGGAGAAGGATTAGTTTATGGGGAAGTTATCAGTTTATGGGGGAGCAACAACATTAAATTACATTAAATTCGAGCTGATTGTGTTTTTTGTTTTTGCTTTAGGCTTTGCCTCAGACTTTAAAACAGTTGCAATGGTGTGTATTTTGGATGTTATCAATTGTAAGCAACTTGGTTATGAATAAGTTTCTGATTAGACCTATGATGAGTTTTTAGCTCTTTAAAACAATAGAGAGATATTGGTAATGCATGCTTGAAGAAGCGCCCGGTTAAAAAGGGGGAGACTGAAGATGCATCTATTGACATAGGTGGTGTACTAAAACAAAGATAGTTCAAGAGATGGGGCAACAGGTCGGAAACCAAGAAGTGTGAAAGGAAATCTACCTAGGCGGTCAAGCGAAGACTCGTGAAGCAAGGAGAAGTTTCTGGAAGAGTAAAAACTTTTTTATAAAAGGAAGTTTTACAAAGGTTGTTAATTTCCTATATTGTAAAGAAAAAGAAAATTAACAATTTCTAGTTTGATTAGAATTGGGAATTAGTATATTGTGTGGCTAAGTCCAATTAGTATAAATAGGAGAGGCTGTGTCTTGAGAAAGATCAGCACTTCATAGATTAAGCAATCCTTGTAATTGAATCTTAAACTTAGAGAAAGAATAGCTTGAAGATTCAAAGAGGGAAAAAGGTTTCTTAGATCAAAGTTGTCATCTAAGAACTTGGGAGAGTTAGAAAATAGAGTTAAGGAGAAACCTTGTAAAACTTATTTTCTAATAAATCTAAAGAGAGTTTGTTAATCCTTGGTTTGTTAAGTTGAAAGTTTTCGAAACACTTAGCTTTTGCATTTTCAGCATGTGCTTCCGCTACTAGAACGAAGGCATCATAGGCTCTATTCACAGAGAAAGAGGTGTGGTGGAACAGTTAGAACTTGTAACTTTCCAACCCAAACCGCAGAACAAGAGGCCACATCTCCATCCCTCATTTTAAGAAGGAGATGCTTTCATATTAAAAAAAATATATAGATAAAGAATAATATTAATTAAATTGTTTTAGTGTCTTTAAACTTAAGATATTATGTCTTTAATGTTTTGGTGAAGATATTTATTACATAATGTCTTAAGTTTAAAGATACCAAAACAATTTAATTAATATTTGTTGTTTGTTCATTTTTAGGGATTCTAATTTGGAGACATCTCTTTTTAAAGATGAAGGATGGAGATGCTCTAAAACCACACTACATCATGGCACAAACATGGAGTTCTACTTTCTTAATTAATAAAAGAAAATGAGAGATATCATAGCATGTCCAGTGGGTTGCTTTAAGGATTGCTCAACTCTTTTAAGACCAACAAATAAATCAAAAATCTAAAAATATACTCATTTTTTACAAAATCGTTTCTCCAAAAGGAATCGGAAATAACTGGAAGCATTCAATAAGAAACCCTACGTGTCAAGTTTTGGTTGGATAATGAGTAGATAGAAAAAATATATTTTTCCCCCCATTTTCTTCTTCACGACCTCTTTTTTTTTGTCTCTTGACGGAACTGGCTAACCTTAAATCCATAAAAATCAATCGATCACTTCAAATAATTATTTTAAGTGAAAATAGACCAGATTGACACAATTTTGAAAAAAAATTGCTCGTTTGACACCCTCTCTTAGGGAAAAACTAGAATAACACAATTTTGTGTTTAAATTACCAAAAGCCCAATTAAAATTGAATAGGAAATAAAAATTAACTAAATGATAAAATAAAAACAAAAAATGTTAAGTCAAAAGTAGAAAAAAAAACCCAACAATCGTTTTTTTTGGTACAAACCGAAACTTCGTTTCTTCCGCCGGCAAAGAACAGGTTTTACAGTCCAGGGAGAAAAGCACGATCTATTGTCATCTTCGCCGGCGAATAAGAAGTGTAATCACCGGTGTTCACTGCTCTAGCTAGATACAGCGGTCGTCGTGGGTCGTTTATTCCGGTGGCGGAATAAGAACCCTAGTGGCTTCGGAAGCACGATCTATTGTCATCTTCGCCGGCGAATAAGAAGTGTAATCACCGGTGTTCACTGCTCTAGCCAGATACAGCGGTCGTCGTGGGTCGTTTATTCCGGCGGCGGAATAAGAACCCTAGTGGCTTCGGTGGTGGTTGATTTTCGGATTCGGCGCCGGTGTTCTTGAAGCCCTCGCCATTGTTACACCCTTTGAGGTATAAAAGCTTTCCTTTTGTTGCCTTTTGGCTTAATTTCTCCAAAAAACTCAGATGAAATCACATGTCTTCCCGATTAATCTGTTAAATTGAATTAAAAAGTACTAGGAACTTCCCCTTAATAATTTATTAGCACTGTCGAGTTTGTTAAATTATAGTTTAATCATATTTAGTTGGTTTGGTCAGAGTGAATTAGTACAATTGAAAATTGTAGATTAATCCTGCACCAATCTCTCTGTTCGTCAATGGTACATTAGTGTTTCTTCTGAAATTGTTTGATACTTTTTTGAAATTGCAAACCAGTGAACGTCTTTGCTACTTAAATAGGAATTGTGCTTAAATAGGAACTTGCGAATGATTTAGCTTTATCTTAATTGTTGTGTTCATTAGTTTCTCTTTGATTTCTATAAATGAGAGATTTTTTTTTTGGATTAGAAGTATCTAACAATTTTGTGTTACATTTGATTCTTTTTTTTTGTATGTTTAGGAATGGCATCTTCAAGCAATAGCATCAAATATCCTCCTCTACTTTATGAAGAAGGGAAATCGCCTCTCCAACATAGGAGCATGAACCACAATTGTTTTGTGTCCAAAATTGGAATTTTGAGAGAAGGATTAGGGGTGGACGTGTGGGATAAACTCAAGGACTCATCTCTTGGAGTGCTTATAAAGTTTGCTGAATTGGAATACACCTGGGCTGCGCAGAGAGTTCACTTTCTACTCACACATCAGCTGAGAATCAACAACATTCATGAGGTTTGGTCTTTGATCGATAATAGGCCAATTAGATTTTCTTTAAATGAGTTTGCAGAGATAACAAGGTTAAATTGTGATGCATTTGACCTTTTAGAGAACTTTGATGTTGATCACCATGATTTCTGGAAAGAAATGAAAATACCAACAACCCTTGATGGTCCTATGTGGAGTGAGTTGGTAAAGGTTATTGATTCTAGCAAAACATGGCATCTTGATAAGAGGATGATGGTTGGTAGGTTATGTTTGTTGTCAGTATGCGTACATGGAATTCATCATACATCTAGAATCCCGTTGGCAACCGCTAAGAGAGTTTTAGATCCAGTTGCTTTTGAAAAACATCCATGGGGTCGGGTTGCTTTTAGTAGTCTAGTGAATTCTGTGAAGATGGTTGACTATGACAGAGATTCATACACCATACACGGGTGTGTTCATGCTTTGTTAATTTGGTTGTATGAGAGTGTTACTGGAATAGGAGAAAGTTATGGGGTTAGAAGGATAGAAACCACTGGTGTTCCACTTCTTGATTGGCGATCATCTCGAAAACGTATCAACTTCACAAACTTCATCCAAAACGAGAAGAAGTTGCATGGACAGGTTAGTAGTGGTGCTAGTTTGTTACTATCTTTAAAAAAAAAATACTTTTGACATCAACAAATAATTTGTGTGAATTTAAAGTTATTACCAGTGTTAATCACTTTATTCATGGCTTGTAGGTTCGTGTTAGGCATATGGTTCATGTTTCAGAGGAAAACATGTATCCTCTATGGTCTGACACAGATGAGCACACGGATCTACACCTAGACGAGCTACTTAAAGATCTCATTCATAACCGTTTGTCTCTAGATGCTTGGAGTTGTGTCAAAACAGTTGGTATAAGTTCAAAAAAGAAGAAAAGAAGTGCTGAAGCTGATAAGGTGAATGACAACAGAGGGTGCAATCCTAAGAAAAAAAGATTGACAGATAGTGATCCTAAATGTGAACAAGGAGAAAATGTAACCAACATGGAGGTAAGGTTTCGTTTTCCTTTACCGTAATTGATTAACATTTTTTGTCTTCTCTATTATGATATTAATGAACATGTTATTGTAGGATGGTAAGGATGACAAGTCAATTTCTTTGGATATTTGGAGGGCGATTGAGAAAATGAATGAGACTATTTCTGACTTGGGCAAAACACTCAACAGTCGAATAGATGCTTTGGAGAGTAAATTTGAAACATTCGTTAAAAAAAAAATGACGGTGTTCAAAGAGGAGATGGGTGAGAGGATTAAAGCATTGGAGAAAGAAAGAAAAGAGCCTAAAGACGCTGATGTACGGAATGATGCCACTTCGCACACCATTAACGATGATGAGGGAACAAGTAAAACACCTGTAAGTTACATTTTCCTTTACTTCTCATGTTCTGTTGTTGTCTAAAACTTCTCATGTTCTGTTTTTAAAAAACTCGACCACGTCGTTTTATTTTTTTACTTCTCATGTTCTGAATTTATAAAACTTCTCATGTTCTGTTTTTTTTAAACTTCTCATGTTCTATTTTTTATTAAACTTCTAATGTTCTGTTTTTTTTTTTACTTCTCA
This sequence comes from Camelina sativa, assembly GCF_030686135.1. NCBI lineage: Eukaryota > Viridiplantae > Streptophyta > Magnoliopsida > Brassicales > Brassicaceae > Camelina > Camelina sativa. Next base: position 3,684,361 of record NC_141885.1, on the reverse strand, counting down.
TGGTCTGTTTTTTTAAAACTTCTCATGTTCTGAATTTATAAAACTTCTCATGTTCTGTTTTTTTTAAACTTCTCATGTTCTGTTTTTTTTTAAACTTCTCATGTTCAGTTTGTTTTTTTCTTAAACATATCATGGATTGTTTTTGCTTCTCATGTTCGATTTTCTTACCTCCTTGGAATGTTCTGTTCGGTTGCAGTCATGGATTGTTGAGATGAAGCAGACATCACAAGATGAATTTCCAGTTCAAAGGGTGGTGAGGAAGGAATCTGTGAAGGTTGGGAAGAAGGATACTTCCAAGAAAAAGAAGATTACTGGTCTTGCTTCTGACGATGTTGAGGATATCACTACCCAAGTTCAGAAAGCTAAATTGAAAATAGCTTCCAGTTCTGAAGATACATGGTCCAACAAGGAGGATCAGTTGGTACATAAAAAACTTGAGGTGACATTAAACCGCCTTGGAGAGGCTTTGACGAAGTTGGATGGACCTGGACCTTCGAAGACTTCTAGACGCGTGCCCCAGTTGGCAGAATCGCAGAAGTATCCTTACCTTGGTAACTCGACAGTCAAGCGGATCATTACAGAGGGTGATAATGTGTTAGGCGATCATCTTAAGCCTGTAGATGATGAGAAACATCAGAGACTTCTGGATTTTCTCAGCCTTGACAAGTATATACATCAACAACTCTGAATAATTTATAAAAGTTACTATCATTATCTATATATGTACTAACTCTTTCTTATATTCACAGGGAAGAGCCACTTAGCACCAGCAACGCAGCTGTGAGATTCTATTGGAAAATTATGACTCCAAGGAAACATTGGCCAAGCTATGACTATGGATGGTTGACAGAACATGTAAGTTTATTTTTGATAATTTAGTATAGGCGTTTATTCAATACTATATTTTCGCTTATTCTAGTTTTTATTTTTTTGAATGTAGCACATGGGTTGTGCAATGGCTATGTTCCGGCGAAGATATATGCGTGAGCCTTGTTTGTATCCTAAAGAGCGCATAGCTTTCTTAGACCAAGATCTGATGACTACATTGAAGAAGGACTACATACAGTTTGATATGGGGCCTAAGAATTTTGTGTTTCGGGATTCCTATGTGAAACACGTTTTTGGTGAATATCCTGAGGAGTCAGCTACGAACAAGAAGTGGTGGATTGATGTGGATAACTTATACGCTTGTCTTTTTGTCAATGGGAACCATTGGGTGGCTTTGGATATTGACTTGCGAGGTAAGAAGATTCACATCTATGATAGCATACCAACCTTGGTGAATGACGAACAAATGGCCATTGCATGTTTGCCTTTAAGGCGAATGATTCCTGCGATGTTAAGTGACATGATTCCTGAGACAAACCGTAAAAAGAGCAGAGCAATGTTGGAATTGAGAAGGGTGAAGAAAAATGTTCCTCGGAATGAAAATCCAGGTGATTGTGGTGTGTATGCTCTTAAGTACATTGAATTTTTAGCTCTTGGGAAAACATTTGATGGGCTTTGCGATGAGAACATGTTGGCTCTTCGGATTAAGCTTGCAGCGGAATTATACGATGAAGTCAGAGAATTAGCCATACCACCTAATATGACTGATTCACCTCCTCGAGCTGTTATCATCCCTTCCCTAGTTGATGAGTCCTCGTAGACTATTTTGTTTCATTGCCTTACGTTTTGTAATAACATTATAATTGTAGACTATTCTTCTTTTGCATGTGAATGTGAACGTGAATGATGATAATATAACTTGAAGACTACTCTTCTTTTGCATGTGAATTTGAACGTGAACGATGATAATATACTCATTTTAAATTTTAAATTGTTACTAACAAAAGAAGTGGAGAATATAAAAGAACTTTGAACTAAAAAGAATTCTATGTCAATGAAAGCATTGTCATTTTCAACAAAAAAATAAAGAGAACTTGGGAAGATAACAAAAACTAGGAAATTATAGAGTACATGTCTTGCGATTATGCCCTACTTGGTTGCAATTACCACATGTGTATTGTTTTCTTGGCTTCTTCTTTTCCATTGCAATTTCCAATGCTGATTTGATTCTTGAATTATTTGGTCTACCTGGTTGTTGTTTTGGAATCGGTGGTCTACATACCTTCGTTATCACATGTCCAGGAACAGATTTATCAAGCTCCCTTGGCATGATGGCATTCTCGTAGGAAGTGTAAACGTAGTGTTTCCGATAATAAGGATGACTCATTGAAATGCGAGAAATGTTTCTGAATTCACCGGCCGCAATTGCATGTGCACAAGGGAGTTTCTCCAAGTCAAACCGGCGACACGTACACTTTTTATCTTTCAAATTGACAACATGCAGAGATGTTCCACTTGTTACTTGTACTTGGTGTGCATCGATATCTTGGACAGTAAGTAACTTAGCATAGTCCACACGACCCTATAAAATAATAACGACATTATATTAGAAACATAGTTGTATAACATACACACTTGCTAAGAAAGGATGAAAACGAACAGACCTGGAGAATTTTCTCTACACCACGAGTCAAGTCTGTTGTCATCTTCAATGCATCAGTCCTTCTATCTGAAAACCACCTAGTCATCATGGACCTTATTTCTTCCAATAGTTGTACAATAGGAAAGCTCCTAGCATGTGACATGACCTTATTCATTGATTCTGCAATGTTGCTTGTAAGCAAGTTGTACCTATCACCTGGGAAATGTACACGAGTCCACATACGCACATCAGCCCTTATGAGGTACTCATGTAGTGCTGGATTCATGGCTTCTATCTGATCAAATGTGGTTTGAAAGTCGATAAGTCTAAAAGCATTTGCCGCCTTTTTAACCAAAGCAAATTCTGCTCGACCTTTAAACCGAACCAAAATATTCTTGTACATATGGTATGTGCATATTCCCCTACTAGACTTCGGATAAACCTTTTTAATAGCTTTCCCAATTGATTTGTGCCTATCAGAAATAATGGAAAGACTTTCATCATCAGGTATCACACAGCTGAGTTGCTTGAAAAACCATTCCCATGATTCATCATTCTCTGTATCAACCACGGCGAAAGCAATTGGAAAAATCTGAAAATTGCCATCTTGAGCTGTTGCTGTCAGTAGTGTCCCTAAGTATTTTCCCTGTAAAAAAGTACCATCCACAACAACCACTTTCCTCAAAAACGGAAATCCCTGTATGCTTGCACAAAATGCTAAAAAACAGTACTTAAATCTTTGAGCTTCATCAACATCAAGCTGTGTAAAAGTTCCAGGATTTGCCCTTTTTATCATATACAAATATGTAGGAAGCTGCTCATAACCACTCTCTGGACTACCCCTGACCAACTCGCAAGCATGCCTTAACGTTCGATATGCTTTCCAATAATCCATCTATCATGAACAAATATTTTTTTTTCATTGTTGTGAAAAAAAAACGGAATAATGATAAAGCTAAACAAAATAATCAAAATAATGCTAAATAAATAGAAAAATTATACCTTGATTTGAAAGCGTTTATTTAACGCTTCAGCAACATGCATTGGCAGTACCTTGGGACCAACTCCACCAACAAAATCTTTGTACAACTCTCCTAGAATATGATGATCTGCTTGTCGGGCACGTGTAGAGCGCTCTGTTACAGAACATGTATGTGCTGAAATAAACACACGGACCTCAAACTTTGGAAAGTGATTTATTGTTGCAGCTCTTACCCTCCACTTGCATCCTTTAACCCAACACTTGACAATCAATAGTGTTGGTCTCGATTTGTAAACAAAATAATCAAACCTTTGTACCAAGGTTAGTATCTTCAACCGTGTTTCTAAGTGCTCCTTTGTATCATACATTTGCCCAACAGCCAAATTCACAGAAGACAAGTCTACCTTTGAGACATCAACAGGTTCCTTATTTTCTTCAATATAAAAAGATGAACTCCTGTTCTTCATTGGCAATTGTTGATCCTCTTCTTCTGGTGGAATTCCATACATGGTAAAATTCTCATCATCAGAATCTGTTCCGTCAGAATCATCACAATAATCAAATCTACTATCATCTTCATCGATCTCTTCTTCATTTGTGTCGATGGCCATATCAAGATACTCTTCTCCAACCTGATCATTTTCATCTCTTCCTCGTTTCTTACCTTTGTGATTCAAATCAGTCTGTATTTTCTTCTTCACTTCAACACAAAGTCGACCTGTAACCCTTTCCAATTGTCCCAGAAAAGTGTGCAACTGACGAGAATTATCGATAATAACTGGTGGTGTATCACTAGGTAAATCCTGCAATAACTTCTTCGAGATCTTGTAACTCAAGACAACATCAAATACCTTGTTATCCAGCCTGTAATCCTCATATACCATTTCAATGCAATCATCAAATCTGCTTTGATCGTTACATTGTAGAATTCGTGAACCCCTTTCATTATCAACAACAAACAACCATTTGTTATTGTCAAAGATCCAATTACCACAAACGAGAATCACATGCTTCATATTCTCTTGGTTGTGTAACAATCACTCTAAAACGTGAAGGAAGATATAGGAAAAAAAAAACCACCTTCAAAGGAAAATAATAGAAAACTCGATTATGAACCCCAAAAGGAAAGAAAGCATGATTAAATCCACATTGGAGAGGAGGAAGAAGGAATTTATGGAAAAAATAAGATGAACCCAAAAGAGAAAAAAAATTTCAGTCGATATAGGGGGAGGGGAGGGAGGCACGATACAAAAGAGAAAAAAATAAGGTAAACCCTAGATTCTCGCCATATATGGCAACTGCTACAAAAGTCTGTCGCTTAACTTTAAAAAAATCTGTCACAAAAGGCACTAATAAATCTGTCATTGCCCCGGAAAAAAATCTGCTGTCACTATATCAACATAAAACAAATTTGTTATCATTGTATTCATATATAATAAATCTGTTATCAAGCAGCAGATTTTTTAGTAGGAAAAAACAACTGTCATAACATAAGAAAATCTGCCATAACGTATATTGTGCATGTGGGGCAATATAGCAATTTTAAAAAGACTTTCGAAAATCTGTTATCAAACAACAGATTTTTCCATCAATCCAAAAATCAGTCATAACTTACAAAAAATCTGTCACCACTATATGTCAAACTAGCAATTAATTTTACGTTTATAAAATCTGTCGCAATGTGACAGATTTTTTAAGTGAAAAATAAAACTGTTACAACAATCATAAAAAATCTGCCACAAAATTCCAAGAAAATTGACTAAAACAATGAAAATCTGTCATGACTTTATAAATAAGTCTGTCGCGTTAAGAAAATCTGTTGTTCACAAAAAAACTGTCGTTACACACTTCAAATAAATCTGCCATAGAAAAAAAATCTGCGGTCAAACTCTGCAAATTAATCTGCCATCTAAAATAAGTCTGCCAAAGAAAAACTGCCATCGACAATAAATCTGCCACTTACAAATTAATCTGCCATTACTTGTATGGCAGACTTTTATATAAAAAAAAACGAAATTGCAGGAATTTTTAACCAAGGATAATATTGACTTTTTTTTTCCTAACAAAGCAAAAATGGTATTTTCGGTATAAAACTAACCCAACTGACCCTCAAATTTTAGGAGTTAATCTAGCAATTAACTGCTCAATTTGGGTCAAACTAGTGATTTTCCCTTATTTTAATGATTGAGAAACCTATAAAGATTTTTCTAGTGGAAAGATGATTCTCGTTAAATAGTTAATAAATTGCTTTGATTAATTTAATATTATTTATATAATTAATTTATTTTGGAGGTGATCGATTGATATGAATTGCTCAATTTGACATGGTCTCAAAGCATCTCCAATAAGATTTCTTATTAAAAATATTGAAAATTTTAAACAATAGAAGAGAAAGAAAAGATGGGTATATATCTCAAATGAGAAACGACCAGAATCTCGTGAGAACTTCTTTAATTTGTACACTTGTTTCTTTAATTTTGGCTTCAACTTTCATCGTTACTTCTTTAATACTGAACATTGTTCTGCTGACTTTTTTTTTTTGGGCAAACTGTTCTGCGGACTATGCTTGATGTAAAAAAAAAATCCAACAAATGCCAGTGAACAATATCTGTGAAAACATACGTACCAAACAAAATCACATTCTCAACTATCGATTATGTAAACGATATGAAGAAAGGAGGATCGACTACTTTATACCTTGGGCAATGTCCAAAGGTATTCTGTTTTCTTTCATTTGATGGTCAAACCTTTTTTATATACAAAAGAGGTGATAAGAAAAATGCAACATACATATCGTCAAAATTTACAGTTTTGAAATTTTAAGAAAAACGATTTTTATAATAAATTAAATTAGAAAAAACGTGAAGAATAACCTGCCCATATCATAAGGCAGAAGCAAGATCAATTCGAAGAAATAGTTTTTTATTTACACATTTCAGTTAGATAAAAGGCAGTATAGTATATATATATATATATATATGTACTTGATTACTATTATTAGTAAAAAGTATGTATGCAATATGAAATATACTAAGAACATTTTATCAACCAGATTAATGAGCTAACCGACGTATGTTAAAAAGCCTTTTTTTTTTTAAGCTATAGCCAATTCATTGTAAACTATCTATTAATTAGTATTTTAGTAATATGTATACGGTTCTATATATAAATCATAAACTAGCACTCACTTAACATTATATAATTTAAATATGTGTTCGAGTATACCAACTGAAACAATAGTTTCAAACTATTTGAAATAACCACATCTAAAATGTACATAGGTCTATTTTGTATAAACAAAATCGAGATGATTCGACAACGTAAATGAAAGTTTCTAAATTGGAGAAACTCTTTTGTGAATGAAACGACAAGAATAATATCCAAATGACCCAAAAAATTGTCTTAGAGGAACATATTCTAGTGATGGAATTTTCAAAGTTGACTATATTTAGCCCATGCAAAAAGAAAAGAGATCATTTTAGAAATCTGTAAGCACATATTCCTTCTCAAGGGTTATAAAAAGAGAGCGCATGCATGATGCATGTGAGAAATGAGACATAGAGAGAGTTGTAAAGCGTATAATGAAGAAGAGAGGTCTAACATGGCCAAAAGAGTCATGTTTGGTAGCCAAGGATGACTTGCCTGATCTTTTTCACCTCCATGATTCAATTTTAGATTCATGCGTTTTCGATTATTATGCATTTTAAAAGTATAATAGTTCGAAAATCATGTTGAATCTTGCGGGTTAGGTTTCAGGCAGTCTCTTTGGCTATCTTGACATGCTTTTTTATCCATGTTAGACCTAATTTCCTTAATGTCTTCATAATCACTATAAATATGCACTTCAACTATATATATTCAATCTTTGTTAGAGTGTTATATATGTTTCAAAAACGTCAAATTTTCCCGGTTAGTTTCTAAAGCATTTGTTATAGTGCATGTGGTGAGTACGCACATTATTTAGAAGGAGATGTCAAATATAAATAGATGTCAAATATAAATAGGAGAATCATATATGGTAGCCAAGGATGACTTGCCTGTTTCTTTGAGTAAAATGGTTATGTCATATTTGAGAAGTAACTATAAGTTATATCAAATAATGACCATTTCGCTCATCAAAAGATATCAGGCAGTCTCCTTGGCTATCCTTATATGTTTTTCTCTCTCATGTCAGACGTTTACCTTCATCCAAAATCAGGCCCGGCTTAGGGGTGGTGTTGAGGGTGCAATAGCACTGGGTCCTATAATATTTTAAGTTTTTTTTATAACAATTTAGGGTCCTAAATTTTGAGAAGTTTGTAAAGTAAGGGTCCTAAGGTTTTTAAAATTTTGCAAGCAAGCCCTAGATTTCTATATTAAGAACATTTTTCAACAAAATAAAATTAATTGGGCACAAGGTCCAACATATTTTTGAGCCGGCCCTGTCCAAAATTAGAGAGACGTGACAAGAAAAATCATGGAGACACAATGCTGATGATTTTAAGGCTATTTGCATGTATATATTGAAATGATGAATTCGCGGTTTCAAGTGTTTATGTTTGATCTTATCTCCTTAAAATTTGGGTTTTATAGTTTCCTATAGTATCTAAGTGGTCTTCTGTTGTACAAGTACGTAGTGTTCATTAGCTTTGATTATTAATGAAACAAAACCATAATTTAAGTTTATGCACCCCTTATCATCTTGATCACTGGTTCAACCATTTTCTGTTTCTATCATTGTTTGTCATTCGGCCATTCCTTCGAAATCCACGAACCTTGGACCTTGTTACGTTTACGCTGCACCAGGTTTAAATGCAACCTAGGATCCTTTTGAAATGTAAATTGGGATCTCGACAGAGCTGTCAACACGATGATAATTAAAGGCTAATTCATACACAACAAATCTACTATAACTAAGACTTATAGTCTGAGGTTTGTTTTAGTAACGCGATAATGTAAATCTCCATAACTCATACTGTGGACATACTGTGGTCTACAATGAAAAAAATGTACAAATGTGATGACTTAATTGCAAAGCTTACCTATAAAACTAGTCTAATTGAGAAGTCCAAACTAAAACCTTCCTAATAAGTAATAAGCAGTTAGTTATTTGAATGTTTACTTAACATAAAATATAAATTACAAATTCGTTTTTGTGACACGTAAAACCTAAAATAGAAAGTAAACATGATTAAATTACAAAGAATGATTAACATGAGTTTCGAATATATATAGTATGTTTACCGTACAAACGAGCAGATATACGTGAATAAAACAATTTGACAAGTATACAACGCATTGATTAGGCAGAGAAAATAAAATAAAAAAACTTCATATCCATGAGTTATCCTCATTTGCACAATTATAAATTTTGTTGTAAATAGCTTATAATTTTCAAAAAACATCAGAACTCTATTGCGTACATGTACATCTGTTTATACCAAAGTGCCCCTAAAACTACAAATAAAACGACATGGTTGATTACTTTGAAAAAATGATGGACGTGGATTGATTCGGCATTGTCCCAAAAGAATATGCCGAAGGTATTCTAATTCTTTAATTTAACGGTCAAACCTTTCAATATCCAAAAGGGGTAATAAAAAGATGCAACATACCATCAAAAATTTCCTTTTTTAGAATTTTAACGAGAGTAATTTTTTATTTTTAATTTATCATTCGAATTTCAACTAAAAAGTATGCATATATACAAAGTAGTGAGAATAATAAGCGATCTGAAATAAGTTGAAAACAATTATCAACCACAATGAGTTAACCCACGTTAGCAAAATATTATTACTTAGTAGATGAGTTAATCCACCGCTAAGGGTGAACCCTTTATTCACCTCCCTTTTTAAAACTAATTATAATTTGCCACATAATATAATATTTAAAAAATAAATCTAAATTAAATTCAAAAATCAAAACAAATTCTGTATATTTTTAATTAAAAAAATTGATTTGGTTTAGATTTTACAATTAAACAAAGTTATATATCAGTTGGGTTTACAAATGAGGATTAGGGTTTAGATTTCATAATTAGGACAAAATTATATGTCGGTTTGGGTTTATAAAAAAGTGGTTAAGGTTTAGATTTTACAATTTTAACAAAAATATATGTCGGTTTAAATTTATAAAGGAATTGTTAGAGTTTAGATTTAACAATTAAACGGGGATTAGAGTTTAGATTTCACAATTAGAACAAAATTATATGTCGGTTTGGGTTTATAAAAGAATAGTTAGGGTTTAGATTTTACAGTTAAAACAAAATTATACATCAGTTTGGGTTTACAAAATAGTGGTTAGAGTTTAGATTTCAACGAAAATATATATCGGTTTGGGTTTATAAAATAGTGGTTAGGGTTTATATTTTACAATTAAAACAAAATTATATGTCGGTTTGGGTTTATAAAAGAGTGGTTAGGGTTTAGCTTTTACAACTAAAACGAAATTATCTATATATATATATATATATATATAAATAAATATATATCAGTTTGGATTTATAAATGAGTGGTTAAGGTTTAGATTTTACAACTAAAGCCAAATTATATGTCGGTTTGGGTTTATTAACGGTTATATGTATAAAAATTTTGTTTCCATAATTTTTTTTTTCTGATTTTAATTTTGATTATTTTTAAATATAGCATGATGTGGCATATTACTCTATTTTTATTGGTTAAGCTAATAGGAGTGAACCCAAGTATTTTTAAAAAAAACTGTGGAGCTATCGACATCTAAAACTACCTAGTTTAACATGTACCAATAGATTAACATCTAAATAATAATATTTGCTTTTCAGTGGAGCTGATACTAGGTTTTTTGTATGTCTATCCTAGCAGGTTCAATTAACCTTATGTGTTGTAGTACTTAAGGTGTCAATCCAGTTGGAAAACTTTACTATCACTCAAGATGCAATCAAGGAATCACAAGTTAAGCCAATACAAAAAGAGTGTTTGTCTAACAGTCCTAGAATGATGACAATACAAAACGAAATTGAGTCACAGAACTAGAAACGAGAAGGCATGACAAGAAGCGAAAATGAATAAAAACATAAACGAGTCTAAGCATGAACTAAAAGGCAAGAACGAAACAGTCTCAAGAATGTAATAAAAATCAGAAAGAAAGAAGTCCTAAGGATGGGAGTAATTGATGTCAGTGGAGTCTCATAGTCTATAGAGTGTTTAACATGCCACAAGCAAACCATCCCTAAACAATGAACATCACTTCTTAGCTAATCCAATCTCTTGACAGAAGCTACTCAAACTCAACTACTTCCAAACCTAGCTCTCGCTAGAGAAACATGATCAAGCATGGCATGATAAACAAGTTCATTCTAGTCAACAAACATCCTAGACAACTAATCTCTTAGGCTAGGAACGTAAGTCTCTGGCACTAGTTGGTCAGACATTTCATCGAACACCTTTTGGGTGCGGAAATGTCTAAAACCTAGTTCCAATTGATCAGAGAGAAACAAGTATTTCTAACTCTAGTCCAGAAGGTAATCATACAATCAAAGCTTAAACACTCTACATCCTAAGATCATCCACCTAATCTATCCCATACTCAAGAACAACCACACTACTCAGATCAGAAAATCATTATCGAATACACAAATCCAGAAAATATTGAACAAAGCATAATAAGATAGACAAGAATGAGATGAACAACTTTGCAGAAGAAATCAAATGCAAAAACTAAACGGATTAAAAGATATATGGATACAAAGTCTCAAAACGTTTTAGGTGGCTAGGTAGAAACTTAAGAACAAAACAAAAAATGAGATAAAAGATGAGATGTCCCCAAACCAAGACTTAAAAAAAATGTATATGTAGTAAAAACATGTGAATCCCTAAAACTTAAAACGACAAGATAGAGCGTCGGTTCGGGAATCTCCTGAAGCGTGTGAGACAGAACGTCTTCCTGACATGTGCGAACAAGTGGTGGCTCGAGTGGGCGATGGTGTTGGCTCGAGCGGGTGGCTCGAGTGGTGGAGGGTCGAGTCTACGGGCAGCGGCTCGAGCTGGGTGTATACGCATCCACTAAAACGATGATAACTCTTGAACCACACCTTCGATTGGCTTGAAACAAACGGAATTGGAAAGATGACTCAATTTTCTATTATTTTGATGAAGACGTCGAAAGCTAAATCCCACTCTAGTGGAACGGCTCGAACGGGGTGGCTCGATCGACAGTTCCGGGAGTGTTGTGAGAATGGCTCGAGAGAGGGTTCCGGGAGTATTGTGAGAATGGCTCGAGAGACGGTTTCGGGAGTGTTGATGACATCCATTCCAGGCATGATGGATCGAGTGGGATGCTGGTGCTTCTTCCTGGGAGCGCGTCCAAGTCGGATGTCAGTCGAGTCACATGACGTCTATTCCGGGCATGCTTGGTCGAGCAGCATGTCTCAACCTCCATTCAGTTCCAACAGTCTGGACATCTGCTAAACACTTGAAATAACTCCAATATGCAAGATGTATGCAAGACAAATGCAAAGACTACCTAGATATGTATTATTATGCAAAAGAGACTAAAAACAATGCAAAACAATGAGTTAAGAGAACAAAATGAATAACAAATGCATGATGAAAGAGTGTAAAATATATACATATCAGGATGTATGGACATTTGGTTAACATAATAAATTAATAAAAGAATTATAATCTAAATATATATGTGTTTGAATTTACCAACTTAAACAATTGTTTCATACTATTTGAAATAACCACATCTAAATTTACATTTACATTTGATTTCATCTATTTATTCAAACTCACATAAAAGAACAATGTTTTATTTTATATAAACAGAACTGAAAACATTCGACAATCTAGAGTTTTTACACTATTGTGGAAACAATACAAAAACAACTCTCTAATTTTGATATATAGTTTTGTGTAAATGAACCAAAAAGAATATTATCTTAGTGACCCGAAAATGGTCCATCTAAAACAACATATTCCCCTGATTAGTTCTGGGCAAAAAAACTGGACCCAAGCATCCAAACCGAAACCGATCCGAAAAACCCGGTTTCGGGCAGGTTCGGTTTTAGGCTTTTTACACCATCGGTTTCTATATATGTGTACTCGTGGTTACGGTTTGGTTTCGGTTTTTTTCTGATACCCAATCGGGTAACCCGAAAACCCAAAACGTTAATCATATAACCCGATCTATATGGCTATTAAACTTGGGCGGCACCGCTGTATATGCGCCTATGAGAATGAGAGCATGGGGAATTAGGGTTAGGCAGGATTGTCGATTGAGTTTCCTTCTAATCTCGATTATCGAATTTTTTGTTGCCTTTCTTTATGTCTATGATCAATATATTATCGAACGCAAACCTGGAAACCCTAACTCAAACCATTCAATCCCCGGAGGTCACTTCTCCACCTTCCGCCTTGTCAACAAACCAATCGGAGGTAAATTCCACCACCACCGTCTCTTATTGTGTTTCATTTTTCTATTTGTGATTCAAACCAAATTTAATCATTGATGACTGCTGACTTTAGTCTTAATCGAGTTTTATATATCGATTTTTGGGTACTGAATCATGTTAGAATTAGATGTTGGATTTCTGGGTATTGGATTATGTAATCTGTATGGTTTTGTCTCATATTAGAATTAGATGTTGTAGTCTAAGTGTCTAACTTGTTTGATTCTCAATTTTTCCTCATTTTGTTTTCAAAACTCAAAAATCATAATCAAATACTCAAATGTGGAGACTTTGATTCATTAGTTTGTGACTTTGTGACACAAAATCTTTCTGTCTTGTGACTGTGTTTTCTTTTAAACTTTGCTTTGCTGTTCTAGACTTCTAGTTCTACAGATTATTGTCTCTGATTTTTATTTTGTCTTATAACTTGTACTTTTCTAGTTCTAACTTAACGCTTTGTGCCTTGTACCCGCGTAGTTGTAGCCATGGATGGATCTTCAATTCCACCAAGCTCTGATACCAATTTGTTAGAAACAGACTGCAACTCTCTCAATGAATCTTAATCATGATCGCGAGTTTGTTATGGATTTGTGTTAGCAAGATTCTGATAAAGCTTTGAAACAAGAAAGAGACGAAGACACCGATAATTGTTTACCCAGTTCAGCTAAGTCGATGTGACTAAGCCTACGTCTGGGGCCAGATTCGATCTGGCAATCCACTAATCAAAGAAGAAGATCTCAGCTCTATAGAGCTTTACAACAATGGTGAATCGCTCTGTGTTCTCACTCTCTCGCTCTCTCTCTCGATTACAAGAAGAAGATGAATCGTTAAAGAGATAGGAGATAAGTTTTAGGTATATATACCGTATACCAATATGTAACAGCAAAGCTTCCTTCGTGACGAGAGTCTTCGCTTCCTTCCCTTTACCAATGTGAAATCTAGAGTAAACCGGAAACCAGAATTAACTTCAACCAACCGGTTTAGTCAACCTGAAAATTGAGAATCCGCTTAGTAAAGTCATAAAAAAATTTCTATCTTAACATTATATTAAGAATTAAAGAGGATCCGAGTGTGGAAATCGGATGTTGTTTATCGATTGTAAACCGACCCGACACATTTAAAGAGGATCCGTTTACAGCAATCGGATTTGTTAGTTTGTATTTAACCCGACCCAACAATAAGGTTTACACAAATAACCTTAATGAACTTTGATTAATTAGCTAAATCTAAGGATAATAGTGGAAATCGTTTGCAAAAAAAAAAGGCACAAAAATGTACTCAAAAAATGTTAAAATAGATGTTTTCTTAAAATATAATTATTATATCTATGTTTAAAAATAAACGATACAAAATTTGTTAATAAAGTTCTGTTTTTTCTGCTCTATCGTACGATTCACTAAATCAAACACAATCTTGTTGATTCATTGTTTTATGGAATATCAAGAAATCTTATTATCAAGCAAAATATTGTTTATATTTTTATTTTGCTTACAAACAAAATAAGGATATTCACATCATTATAAATAGAGTATAAGTCTAACAACAACAAAAAAAAAATAACACAAAACAGCCTCGTGATAAAAAAAAAAAAGAGTATAATTCTAGTTTCTAGTGATATAATATAAATAAACAAAAACCACTATTTTGTACAAATATACAAAATGATTTATTATTTTAAAATATATTTTTGGGTTTCTGTGATTTTAAATATTAATTTGTATAAAAATTTCAAATCGATTACCTTGTATTCTATTTTAAATGTAATGAAAAATACAAAAACGTCGTGTTTGTTTTCCAAGTATGTGATTTTTCCAGCCGTTGGTTTGTGTTTTGTCCAAACATGTACCGGGGGGTGGATCTCAAATGGAACATACATATTAAATCATTTTTATTTCACCGGCCCTTGTTAATTGGGCCGATTATAGGCTTATTCCTAAACAAAGTTCAGGCAAAAAAATTGTCAAATTGTTTTTCTCTCAATCACGTAACGCAAGTTTCTTTGCAGCAGAAATTTATGATGCATGACCCCACGCTATCATATTAGATTGATGTTATCTTATGATTTGATGATTGTGATTTTTGATGCAGAGATTGGGTGGGGTAGATTTTGGACCTCAAGTCTCAGTGATCTCAATTATCTTGACGTTAGCATCAAAACGTTAACATTATTATCATTCCCACTGCTAACAAATTTTGTAAATGATAAAAATTCTATAAAATAAAAACAACAAAAAAATATTAGATAAACAAGAAAGATACAGATGAAACTTATAAATCTCAAAAACTATGATTATTACCTGATTCTATTTTATGTACAAGTTTCTTTTTCTTCTTTATTTTGTATATTCCTAGCAACGTAAAAATCTAAACTAACCCATTCTAAAAAAAGCTTATAAGAAAAGACAAGCACTTGCTAAAAAAGAACAATAAATCAGCGGAGGAAAGTCAAAAACAAAAACAGAATGGCTTTCACAGAAGAATCAGTTCTTTGTCTTAAATTTTAAAGAAAAACAAAACAAAAAGTACACCTAATTCGGGAAGGACACATTAACGGAACACGACCAATCAGATTCTCAGAAAGACCAGACGAAGCATTGAACCAGCCAGAGTTCCCCCTTCCATGTTTGGTCGGAAGAAAAAAAAGAGAGGACCTTAGAGAATCCAAACAAATGGCGGCGCATCCATTCTTGTCCCAACCACAGTCCGATACAGATACAACTTATCCACTTTCTGTCTTCCCTCGTGTCCGTTTTCCTCCATCCGGTTGTTATCGGTCTCGTTTATGATCTCAACGTTGAGCCACGGCGCTTTCTCTGCGAGCCTTTTGCATCCGCTGAGCGTTACTTCACATGACGACATCCAAAGGGATCGCATTGTTTCATACTTGCTCACATCAGCAAGAAGCGCCGTGTCCCCAAACGGACTATCCCTAATCTCTAGCTTCTTCATCTTCTTGCAACCGTTCAACACGTAGAGCATGCCTTTGTCTGTATCTCCTGCGAAAGCTATGGAGAGCATCTCGAGCTGGTTTGCGTACATCCCGATGTAGAGGAAGACTTGGTCTGTGAGGAGACCTGAGAGGGAAAGCCGTCTCAGGTTCTTGCAGGCTTTGACGATTGCTCCGAAGCCTTCGTCTAGTGGTTGAGATGTCACGTGATCAGGCTTGTTTGGCTCGAGGATGCAGAGCCTGAACCTGATGAAATTTGGACAGTTCTTGGCAACGGTTACGAGAGCTGCGTTTGTCATCTGCTGGCAGAAGTAGAGTATCGAGTGAAGCTTAGGGCAGCCTGCGGAGATTGCAACTAGACCTTCTTCGGTCACAGCTGTGTTGCCTCCACCGACTAAATCAGATGGAAAAACCCTAAGCTCTTGTAACTCTTTGCATGTAGAAGCTACTACTTCAAGCCCTTTGTCACCTATACTATCCAATATCTACAAGAAAACATCAAACACATTACAAACAAAATCTATCTGGTGGATTCATATCTTTTACAAAGGATATAGTATTAGCTTACCCATAACCGTTGAAGTTTCTTGCAATGCTGAATAAGCTTAATGAGGTGGCTGCCATGAATCTCAGCTGCGTAACTAAGATTCAAGGAGGTGAGGTTATGACATATTGGGTGGAAAGCTGAGAGACAGTGAGGAGCAGCCTCTAGAAAACCAGACAAACTCCTCAACGAGGTGCATTTCTTTATAGCAGCCTGGAGCTTCAGGTAAGACTCTGAATCTGGGTCATTCTCATACGACCCTACTCCTAAGTCAACCATCTGCGGTGCACACGACATCAACCTTGCGAGTGCATCTAGGGGAACTGCACGGTTTAGCTTCAGACTCTTCAGGTTCGGAGACCTAGCAACAAGCCTCTCTAAAGCAACCAGATTGGTTTCTCCTTCGAGACACGCAAAGTTCAGCGTGACAAGGGTCGTGCAAGTGTCTGGGAAACAACTCAGCCACTGACCTCTATGATCATCTATTTCATTCTCTTGCAAGTCCAGATCCCGAAGATGCCTACAAAGAAAACATAACTTCTTAAAACAGAGTTACAGAACTAATACAAATAGACTTAAAACCTTAAAAGACATTTGTATCTCACAGCCAAGAGCAACCACTGCAATAACCAAACTCCACCTAATTTGCATAGTTCTTTATTACTTCAAACTGAATACTAATGTTGGACCAAAAGCTCGATTTGAGTCTTTTCACAGGCCATATTGGGAAACAATGTGCAATGATATTAAAACATAGCAGCTATAGTCGGATATCAAAACTAAACCTTACACAACAAAGTTACAACTTCAAACACACAAGAGAAAAAGAAAAAAAATGATACCTGCAATTGGCAGCAATGGAGGCAAGACCATCAGTAGTAAAGCCTTCACAGCTAACCAGAACCAAAGACTTAAAATTCACAAAAGAACGTGAAAGCAGCTCAAGACTCTCATCAGTAACAACCATCCTCTTCAACCTAAGCTCCTCAAGACCAACACGGCTCCGAGCTAAAGCCTCAATCCAAGGCTGCACAAAACCTCCCCATTCATGAGGAACCAAATTGAAATCCGCAAAATGAGGCTTTCCTTTCAAAGTCAGAGACTTCAGACATGGGAATCTCCTTAGCAACCTCTCTGGATTAGTTGCATAACAGTTCCCAATGAACACTTTTTGCCTACTGTATCTCTCAATCTTGTACCATGATTTACAAACCAAAGATATAGCATTCCTGTCTTTGTGTGATGTTACGAAGTCGAATACGTGCTCTACTACTTCATCCGGGAAATAATTCATCTCTCCAAGTAACTTCAGCGCCAGATCTTGAACTAGAGTCAATTCACTTGACTTTGACTCAACACCATAAGAGCTCAAGAACACACACCAGATCTAGAGAGGTGTTTTAGATCTAGCCTGAACACAAAAACTAGATCTACGAAGAACAGATTCAAGAAAGAACACAAATCAATTTGAGAAAGAAAATAAAAAGAATGAACAAATTCTCAAAAAGATTCTCACAAGAAGAAAAAAAAAACTGTGATGATTACAAAAAAAAAAACGAAGAAGAAGAAATACGTTGACAATGATATAGAGAGAATCAAATAATAGATCTGTAGAATCTGAACACCATAAATAGAAAGCTTTGCTTTGTTTTCTTGAAACAAAAGAAAGCTTACAAGAAATATGGAAAAAAAAAAAATCAAGAAGCTAATGATGATGAGATGATGATTCTCAGAAGATTTTGATGAGAGAGATCACGTAACCAAAGCAAAAGCTCAGAAGAAGTAGAAGAAGAAGAACAAAACTCTCTCTCTCTCTCTCTCTCTTCTGTGTCGATGACTTGGTGGTGGTAATGGAAAATAAAATATAAAAAAAGTCTTAAAAAAAAAGAAGAAGCACATCACAGGGGCCCCTACCTGGCTGACCGAAACAAACCGTGGTTAAAGAGATTTGAAACCATGGTTAGGTTTAGAGATATGATCCAACGATTGAGAGTAGTTTGAAGCAGAGACGAAGGTGAAGCATCTTGACCGTTGATGGGAAATGGCATGCATGTGTCCTTATCACTGGTTACGAGGCCATTCGCCAAAGAGAAAAAAAAAAAAAACAGGAGAAGGTGATATAGTAGTGTCAGACTTAATGGGGAATTTGTAATTGCCCTTTGAGTTTATGTTTAATCACGAAGATATGCCATTGTTGACGTGTGGCGAGTAAGCGAGATTTTATGTACTTGCAGAAGAAAGAAAAAAAAAGAAGTCATTATATGATGAGTACTGCTATAATGTAGTAGTAGTTAGTTGATAATTATCAATTATGCAAGCTAGTTAGTGATTAGAGTTTGATTAGTGATTATTTAAAGACTATGCACCTTAATACTCTTTCATCTATTTAGTTAACCTATTAATAACTTCTTTTTTTAACAACATACAACAACAAAATTGAGTTTACAAAAAAAAGCATGTTTTTTTTTTGGTTTTATGTATATACTACAGTAAAACCTCTATAAATTAATAATCTCTATAAATTAATAAATTTATTCGGTCCCAAGTTGGGACTAGTATAATTTTGGACATAATTCGATAATATAATAAGATAATATTTTTTTTGAAAATTCTTTGTAAATATATGGTCCCATCAATAATATAAATTAATAATTATATAAAATTATCTAAATATATGTATATATATACACATTAATTTCCATTAGAGTTCATTTTTCATATTTTACTTTATAAAATCTTTGAGTATTATCTTCAAAACATGATAATTGTTATTTTCATTTTAATTGGATTTATAAAAATATTAATTATAAGGATTAAATTTTATTTTTAAACTTTTTTTACCTAATTAGGAAAGTGTCTTTATAAATTAATAATTATTAATTTATTGAGAAATTAAAACCTTTATAAATTAATAGAATTTCATGGTCCCAACATTATTAATTTACAGAGGTTTTACTGTAGTTTAGTATTACTACTATATAGTATATACAATAAAACCTCTATAAATTAATTATGTTGGGACCAGAGAAATCTATTAATTTATAAAGGTTTTAATTTCACAATAAATTAATAATTATTAATTATTAATTTATAGAGAGACTTTCCTAATTTGGTAAAAAAACTTTAAATATAAGAATTAATGGTTATAACTAATATTTTTATAAAATCAATTACAATGAAAATAGCAATTATTATGTATTGACGATACCACTCAAAAGTTTTTATACAGTAAAAATATCAAAAATGAACTCTAATAAAAATTAATGTGTAGATATAAACATATATTTAGATAATTTCATATAATTATTAATTTAAATTATCCATGGGATCATATATTTAAAAAGAATTTTCAAAGAAAATATTATTTTATTATATTCTTCCTCCTCCTACGTTACAACTACGCTCCATATTAGATGAGAGAGATCACTCAGATCAGAACATTGAAAGATGAATATACACATTGGTTTTAATCAAGTGTTACAAATTTCCCCAGTTTTTCTTATAAACTCGTCAATTTAAGCAACAACGAAGAAGGGAAAGAAAACCCAAACAGAAAATTTTATCACAACAGCGAAAAGAAAAAAAAAACAGAAAAAAACACTACTTCAACACAGTGAAGATAATGAAAGACAAAAGCAGCGATCGAAACTAAGCTAAGCTAAGCTAATAATAAACACAGTAGAGCGAAAGCTCGGACATTCAAATCTCAAAGCAATATTATGTTTCGTTGTTCCGTTTGTGTTTTTATCTGAATTATATGGTCAAATATTTTCTAGGCCAAATATTTCCAACACACTTTGTGTTTCGGGCTTACAAAGGCACTTGGGTCCTGCTTCTCATTGCCCGCTTCCTTCAATCTTCAATTTAAAATTCGAATGTGTTTGCTCTGTTCTCTTAAAGCTCCAATCATTTATCCAAACTCCTCCCTCCATTGATCTTGATTTGCTCCTACTCAAATTTTCGCAAATTCTCTCAAGTCTGTAGCATCTGAATTGGATGTGAATTAAAAATGCTGAGTATTTTCTACTCTTATTCATTTTCTTCTCCTTAGACCATCTCCCTATTTTTTTCTTCTATAATAGAGATCTTTATAATAGAATTGAGTTGGAAGAACTCACTTCTATTATCACCTCTAAAATAGAGTTCCTCTAGTTACAGAGGAACCCTTTGTAAGAAAAAATAGAGTTCTTCTATAAATAGAAGAAAAAATAGCAATCTCTATTTTAGAGGTGAAAATAGAGGTGGATTGAAGTAAAATTCACCCTTACTATAGAGGATCTCTATTATAGAGGAAAAAATAAAGGACGATTGGAGATATTTTTACCTTCTCGTGAAGTAGTTAGTGATTCTTCATTCCGATGAATTCGATTAGAGAGAGGAGGAAGGAGAGAGAAAGAAGTAGATAACCAAAATTAATTCTCGATTTGATATGGTTAGTAGAAAACCATGAATTTTTATATTAAAAATTAATAATTAATTAGATAATCAGGATAAAATTAGAATTTTGATTTTGTTGAAAAATTTTGGGTATGAAAATAACAACACTAATTGTTTTGGGTTTTAAATAACACGTTTTTATTATTTGGTATATATTTATTCCAGTCTAAATAAAAATAATTTCAGGTTTTTTTGGTATTTTTCCCCATCTATTTGGCACTTATTATTATTCGTGATACTTTTTCTAAGCTTTGTATTTAAGAAACGAGGTAGTTTAATCACACAAAGTCACAAGTTGAATTTTATTAATCTTAACACAAATCACAGTTTGAATTCTATTAATTTTTTTAATTAATTTGGTGTATAAAAGGAGGAATACCAAAAAAGCAAGGCTGGCTAAATTTGTCTGGTTATGAGGACATACACCATCCGTGGAGCTACGTAGTCAGTAGGTGATGACATTAGCAAATTTAGTATAAAATTCTTTTTTTCCTTACCAAATAAATCCAAACGCCACTCAAATTAAAAATATAGATATATAACAAACAAAATTAGGTTTTAAAATGGTGGCAGCAATTGAAATGAATATGCTAGGTAAATTATATGAGAAAATAAAAAACAGCACACATGGTTGAAACTTGAAATGGTCGGCTGAAATACTAAATGATACATGAAGAAAATGTGAAGGAATCCTACAATTATAGTTAATTTTGTACGATTAAGAAATCAAAAGAACAATTGTTTTACTTGAGAATAGAGAATTGTAAAAAGATAATCATATGTAGATATACAAATGATTCATTTTTTTTTTTTTTGAACAAAATACAAATGATTCATTATTCACACCAATGCTGTCAAAAACATTATTCACACACTAAACACATCAACCATCCTTGGCCAATAAAAATCTAAAGACTCACTAAACACATCAACCATCCCTCGCCAATAAAACTTTAAAGTGAAAATACAAAGAAAAATGTATGCTGGGAAAAATAATGAGAAACAAAAAACAAAGATGGGTGTAGCCTTCATAATCAAACTCAATTATAGACCCACTTGCCTATAATTACGAAAGGGAGCACACAAAACAAAAGTATTATTATTGGTTGAAAGAGAATAGTCACTTCCTTGCCTCTTACCACCAAACTTCTGTTTAGTTGTATTTAGAGAAAGTAATCGATAAAATACTAATTAATTTGTTAGCAATTAGAGAAAGTAATATTAAGTTCATATTAATTAGAGAAAGTAATAACTAAATTAGAGTATTAAACCTAACATTTTTTACATTCATAAATATAATTTTTTGTCAAAATATAAATATGAACTTAAACATCACATCTAATTAAAAAAAAAGTTAGCTAAATTTTCTTTTTTTACCATGAGAACCCATCAGTTCAATATTATTGTGCAAGCCTAAATCACTTAACCATGTATTCATAATCTTAACTTTGTAATATGTATAGACATTGAGCTTATATTTGCACAACCCGTAAATAAACATACAACTTGTGAAGTAGACAAAAATAATAATAATTGGGTGATTGGTAAGCTTTTTAATAATAAGAAAACTTAAAATCGTCCGGTGAATATTGAAAATCTAATTGCGAAATTAGTTCATGTCTAATTTTATCAAGACATGTTTTTCTCTTTGTAAAATCTTATGATATGCTAATGCAAGAATGAATGTATGGATATAAAAGGGGAAGAGTGGTGGATGCGCATTGTTGTTTTTGTGGATAGGTCCACTCCTCTCTTGCATCTCATCATATTCTAAAAATGGCTGCCATGTGAAGACCACCACTTAATTTCTCTCTCTCTCTTCCCTTTATATAACCCTATGTCAAATTTTCATTATTACCCCCAATTAACCATAATTGCAGTTTATAAAAATCATTACCTAGCCGTAATTTGCTGGTTTCACTCTGTTGATTGGAATCTCAATTCAGCAAATGATTTTCTAAACACTCATTTTGATAGTCCAAGACTCTTAGAAGACTATAGTCAAATAGAGAAAATACTAAATTTTGAAAGACTAATATTAAACAAATGTATTTTAAAAATAAAATACAATAAACTCAGTATCCATGATGGTGTACCCAAAAGAACATATTTCGTGATAGTAGCCTTTGCTTCAAGTTCAACCAACCGATGAACAAAACAAAATCACTTCCAACTTCAAATTTAAGTGATTTTGTTTCTCATCTCTCTTTTCTCTAATGAGAATTTTACTAGTTCAAGTGAAAGCAAAGACTAAGCCCAAGAAGGCCCAAAGCATGCCTCATCTTCTATATGTTATATGGTACTACAACATTAAAGAATGCCTATTTGGTACATAAAAAAAAAC
This sequence comes from Camelina sativa, assembly GCF_030686135.1. NCBI lineage: Eukaryota > Viridiplantae > Streptophyta > Magnoliopsida > Brassicales > Brassicaceae > Camelina > Camelina sativa. Next base: position 3,661,228 of record NC_141885.1, on the reverse strand, counting down.
TATTTGTTTTGCATATATACAACAAGCACAACGTATATACGTAATTTCGAACATAACCCTTTTGATTTGTCTCTCTCGGTGGTCTTCTCTACTCTTTTTGTCGATCATACTAATTGAATTTCCCTGCCTTTGAAACATGTTGTTCAGAATTATAACGATATCATTAGTTGAGGTTGCTAAGAGAATTGCTTAGAAAATAATATATAATAGTAAGAGAAGCAAAAAGTAAGAGAACCGATATTTAAGTTGCTCGGACAAGAATTGATTCTCTTAGTAAATAGATAAGTGTCGTTTTTTCTATTGATTACTACTAATAAAATATAAAAATATATATATGATTAAAGTACATTTTTTTATTCTTTTAAAGAAACGTTAGAGTGTTCCTGCCGGTGGACTTGGTCTAAAGCATGACTAATGAGATTTCAGTGCATTTTTTTTTGTATATATATATATTAGAAGAAAAAAACTAATTTATCAATCAAATATTATTTACACACGAGAAAGGAAACGAAAAGAATAGATTTTGTGTTTACATTTAAGATTTACAACTAATCCTATATAAAATATATAGAAAGTATGATTAAGAAAATTTTCATTTTTTAATTTTTAAAATAAAAACATCCCACTGATTTTGTTTTCGTTGTTTTTCAATCGATCATTTTTTCCTTACTTTCCCTTACTCTCTAATCTCTTGTCGTTTAGGCATAAGTCCACATTTTTTTGGGGTATTGAAGTTTGTTATCTCTTATTTATGAATAACTTATATTCAAGTTTTTCACTAAAAAAATAGAGAAACCTAGCATTTCTCTTCTTTTTTTTTTAGTTTTAAGAAACTTATGAATCTAGTCCTTTTTTTTAGTTCCAAACTTCAACAACCTATCCAAATTCTTTTCTTCTTTTAAGATGCAAGGTTTCTAACCCCTGTGAAGATGTATTGGTATGTCTGAAGTAGTGTATGTGTAACACCAGAAGTGATACATGATTGTTGTTAATTGTGCATGTGAAGTTTCTAGAAGGTTTGAGAAGACAATGTTGAAGGACGGTTTGAAGATAAATTGAAGAGGAAAACTACTATTTCATTGGTTGATTGAATTGAAGTTTTACAAGGAAAAGAAAAATAGCAAAAAGGAAAAACACTTTTTCTTATGGAATTTGGAAATCTTCTCCTATGGTGATTAGGGAAATTGTGTTGGTTATATAAAGAGGAGTTGGGAACGTCCTAGAGAGGCAAAAGAGCTGAGACATAAAGGATAAAAACCATAGAGAGCTTTCTGTTGGTGTGCAGCTTAATTTCGCGGTTTGGTGCCTGTGTGATCAAGCTTCTATGTTCGTCAGTGGAACGTGTGTGAAGGTTGCTCAAGAGAGTTGGAGATCTGAAGCCTAGGCGCAGGAGGAGTTTAACCCAAAGTTCGGTTATCTTGGTTGAAATCTAGGCTCAATGTGAGTTTAGTTAAGGGTGGAAATTTATATTTAAGGTTTTATGTAATAGAACAGAGCAGTGAATTAAAAGAGTTGTGTTTGATTTACGCGTTTACGGATAGGTTGTATTTGCTTTATTGATGTGGTCCTAGAAAGTATGAAAAACTAAACCTCTTTAACAAAATTTTTATCTCATTTATTTTCTGCACTTTATTATTGTCCCATTCGCATAAACACCATGCATCATCTTAATTTAGGCATTGTTTTCGCCTATCCTACCACTCAGTGTAAAATCAATTGTTTCTCATTCCTAAACTTCTCTTAAATTTCTTTGTCGAAAAAAAACTCCTCATAGATTTTGCGTGGAAATCATGTCTTCGTCCTTTACAAATTAGTATGTGGGTAGTGTTTCTTCCATGTTGAGAAGCTTAAAATAATATCTTCGTCCTTAAAATAATGTTGATTGAATATCTATGTTAGCCCAGTTATTTTTTTTTTAACAAATTTATAGTCAACATGCTTGGACTATTGGTCTGTTAGAAAATAACGTCAATATTATGTGAGTGATGAATGACATAAGAGACTCTCTTGGTGATAATTAAAGCCAATAAGCAATATTTTAGACCTCTTAAAATAGTGAGCTGAATATTAGAAAATGACTGGATCTACGAGATGAGAGTGAATGTGAGGGCTAACATATCATGGCGGTGTATATTGATAGCATAAAAACAAATTCAAGTATGTATACTAGTTGGTTTGTATACCATCAACTATCAAAGTGTGAACTTGGGTAAATTTCTGCAAAAACCCAACATAAGATATGTCATGTGTATTAAAATCCATTGAAATCGATTTTGAAGATGAAGTGAGCACTGCTTTTGTTGCCATTTCTACCAAATAATTAGAAGCCAACAAAGGGAAGGCAAGAAACAATTTTTTTTTTGAAAATATTTATGTGTCTCCGCAAGAAACAGTGGAGAAAGCTATCCAAAAAGAAAAAGTTTGGAGAATAACAAATAATAGAGACTTAGCACTAGCGGTAGTAGAAGCAGGCATACCTTTGACCCCAATTCCACGAGAATCTTTTGTATGTTTTATAGACGGATATTGGCATACAGAGGTGGAAAGGAGTGGGCATGGTTGGATTGCATCTATCGGTGATAGAATCCTGCACATGAGAATAAAAGGATCGCGCAGAAACCTATCCCCTTTACATGCAGAGTTGGATACCCTTATTTGGGCTATGCAGTGTTTATTAGCATTGGACTTGAATAAAGCTCTTTTTGCTATGGATTGTTCAGACCGCCTAAGGATGACGTCTAATATCGAGGATTGGCCGACCTTTTCATCAGAATTGAATGATTTTACTCATTTCAGAGATAGATTTGCTAATTTTAGTATTAGATATATTCCTCGAGAAGATAATATCCGTGTAGATAAACTTGCAAAGTGTGCAAGAGCATGAGGTTTCTGTTTTTCCCATGTAAGCTTGTTGGTACCTAACTGGTTCTCTCTCGAAGAGAGTCATCTCCGGCAACTTAATATATGAGGTTTGATTGTCAAAAAAAAAAAAAAAAAATTGGAAGCCAACAAAGAGATTAATTAGTAATTTTTTGTAGTAACATTTTAAAATTTAATGATGTTTGATCTATGCATTGTCAAATTAAGTTAACTAACTTTGCTTTCTAAGTGGAAAATTAAGACATAAACCAAAAGTAAAATCAAAGGTTGTAAGGGATTCTTGACTTATGAACCATAACACTTTAAATATTAGAAAACTAAGGTAGGAATTTCAAAATCTCCAAAACAAGTCGTACAAAATGGAAAAAGTGGACATTTACATAAAAGATTCATTTGAGTTACAGAATATATGACAATCTTATGGTCAAAGAAGGAGCCTAGCATATACAAATTAAACAAAATAATTGGTTATACGCGATGATTATTATGAATTTTATGATTAATAATAATGAAAGGCTCATATCTTACATTAATTCTAATTACTAAGAGGATGGTGATAACATCATTATTTTACCCATTTTAGCTATAGTTTTAGTATGCATTTAGGAAGAGTTTAGTATGATTTCAAGGTTTTAATGTATATTATCAAGTATTTTAGGTTTCAAGAAGGTTTTATAGCAAAAAGGACCAAAACACAATGAAAATACGTTTCAGGAAAGATTCAGAGCTTTACAGTACGGGCAACGTTTGAAGAACTTTTACAACTCACATTTCAACGTGCTTGGTGTCTATGGAAATCTAGGAGAGTCATATTTCTCCTCGAATTAGACTCAAGTCAATCCATTCACTCATCAGGAAGTTATGCTCGATTTACCGAGACGTGTTATAAACCGACGAGAAGATAAGTTTGAAGGCAAGTGGACTTTAATGACGACCCGATTAGCAACCATCACGGCGGCCCGGTCCAGAGGAGTCACCACGTCCTAAACCCTTCTACACTGTTCCTTGCCATGCACTTAACAAGAAAAGACGTTTTTACCCTTACAAAACCCTAAATCTAGACAAAACCCTATAAATACTCTTCTAAGCCCTAAGGTTTAGTGTGTGCAATCATTGGAGCAGCCAAGAGACACGAATAGAGGAGCAGCCGACTGACTTGAAGCTCTCTCTCGACCCTCTCTCAAGCCTTTGAAGATCCACCAACTCTTTCTATTCTATTTGCTTTGTTCTTAGTTTTCAAAAGGAAGAAGATCCTACAACTTTGTTTGACAATCATTGAAGTAATATCTAAAACTATTTTCTCTATTTATTCTTTTATGTTTATGAATTATTTAAACCTTGCTTTGATGATTCCCTTAAACATGCTAGAGTAGTTTTCTAGTTGGGTTAAAGGGATAATCAAAGGGGGAGATGATTTTAGTTTAGGTGGCAATTTTTAGGGTTTGTTAGATTTATATTCTAGTTTATTCTATGCATTAAATTCTAAGTCTTTGCTTAATGCTTTAAGATAGCCTCATGAACTAACTATGTTTTAAAGTGTGGGTGCTTTGCCACAAGCTTTCATGTGTACTTGACCTAGCTTAGATGTGTGAGGAATCATAGGAAGCACATACCCCTTACCTATGGAATCTCATGGATTAGATCGAACATGTTTTAAATGCTTTGATCTATGCGTCGTTGCCTGCGACATTTAAGTAACGGAGTATAGTGATCTTAGACGGTTAGGTTGTGAACTATAAGTTAACGGTTCATTCGTGTTTCGTAGTCCGAGTCTTAGATAAACAAACTAATCCTAAACTTTCCTAGATAGATAGATCATCAAACCCCTGCGATATCCCTTGATGCCCAAGACTTGTTTTATTTATTTTATTTGCTTTTTATTTACGTTTATTGCTTACTTACGACAGTGACAACCTAAACCCCCATTTTTATTGAGTCATAGCCTTACATCTCTTCCGACGGATTCTCTAAACAACAAATCTCTCTCTGTGGGATCGATCCTTAAATACTACTACCTATTAGATGTGCACTTTGAGTCGTTATGTAGTCTTTTTAAGGTAAAAGATTAAGTGAAAAACCACGCACATCAAATGGCCAAGATTCGAAAGTTATAAGTTGGAACATAAAACATAAACTTTGAAAATGATAGATGAAAAAAAATATAGTCTCTCATACCATTACCAAAATGTAACCGAAGTAAAAGTTTATGAAACCGAAAAAAATGGAATATATGATATGATATTTATTGTAAAGACGACAAAAACTTACAGAAAATATAAACTATTAATGGACGTTTTTGCAAATTGTCCGCGTGGCTTGGTATCGATAGAGGCGTCCAAAAAAAGCAACTATACTCATCAAATAAAAGGCATCATATGCATGAGAAGTGTGAATAATCTCGCTATGATGCAAAATAAACGAAAGAATCCTATGGAAGTTATATACTATATCAGGAGAGCAAATCGATAAGAAATCACAATAGTGTTGCCTTCTTTGGTTGAAGATCACCTTGTAGTTAACGAAGATATGAGATTTTTCCATCAATGCATTCCTTCGAGTGATATCTGAAGCATACCGGCACCGACAAAGAAAGTGTATCATGGAAACTCCTACAAAATACGACCAAAAGCGATATACCGGCAAACATGAAGGACAAGAGTTCAAACTCCTATCATCTGTTATGAATCACATGATACAGATAAGTTTTTACTACTTTCAGTAGTGTAAGCATAAAGTAAAGATTTTAGTTTTCACAATCATAAGGATCTTGAAATTATAAATAAATTTAGTATGAGATCTTGATTTCTTGAAATTCATATTAGAAATTTGCATGGGTTGTAAATTTTTTTTCTTTACTTTTAATTAGAAAAGTCTTTACTGCATGATTGAAAATTGATGATATATGATAATGAAAATGCCTAAATAAAAGAAACAGTTAACTAATAGAGGAAATTTCAAAAATACCTTTTTTGTAATACAATTTTTCAAAAATACCCCATCTTTTAAATTTTACCAAAAAAATCACTAAAAATTTGCAAATTTTCATCATAACACATTATTCCATTGTTTATATGATTCTAAATTTACATGCTTTTGTGGGATATAGGTTATTTTCTTGGTATGAATTTGTTAAGGTTGAGCCAACTGAATATGAAGTGAACTTGTATTTGTATTATTGGTTTTATAAGAACCGATCATATTTTATAATAAATTTATAAATGATCTTAGGTTGCATGGAATGAGAACACATAAGTGATACATTTACAAACACAAAAGCAGATTTTTTCCAAAATATAAGAAATAAGTATGTGTTCGAAACTCTTTTGTGTATAATTTAATATATCATATAAGATTCTGTACAATATAATTCTAAAAATATAATACTATAACATTATAGTTAAAATTAATTTTTGAAAAAAAATAGAAATAACACATAAATAACATTAAAGATTTAAGACGAAGGTAAATCCTAAAGCAAAAGATATACAAGAGAAAAATCATCCAATATAAAGCTTAAAGAAAAATAAACTAGAAAATTGTTGGAACTAAAAATGTGATTAAATACTAAATACGTATTTTTAGAATAAATTTTTAAAAAATGAAAATATCAACAATTATCATTATATTATTTTATCAAGATTTTTATATGACGTGTGCTCGTGATTTTGGTGAGAAAAAATTAAGTAATTTGGTGAGAGATTTCATTAATTATCTCTAATTTGATATATATATATATATATATATATATATAATCTAGTACTAAAACAGCCACAAGTTTTCTATTTATTTATGCACTAACCACAAATTTACTATTTATTTATGCACTAACTATTTATGTTTTGTTTTGGTGAGAAATGCACTAGCTATTTATTATATTTAATAAAAATACAGGTAATTTTTGGTGTCCAAGAAATTTCTTTTGTAATATTACATAACTTTTCAAAAAGATAAATTTTAAAGTAAAATACTAAAATTTTAGTTTTTTAGATCCATAAAAATCAATTAATTGCATTTATTTTTTATTTTTAACGCATATTCAAAAAAAACTATTTTTATATTTATTTTATGTAAATTGAATAATTTAAAATAGTATATGTGAATGAATATACTATTAAAAAAAAGATATGATTAATTTGATGTTGTCTAGAGATCTTTTCTACTTTACTACTTATAACCCCTGTTTTAAAAATCGGTCTAGGCGGTCGTATAATCGCCGGTTATACACTAGGCAGCTCTCTGCTGCCGTAATTTGAATCCAATCGGCCAAAAAATCGGGAATAAAAAAATTTGAGGTTTTTGATGTTCTAACTATGATTTTTGTTGTAGATCTATCATATAAAGGCTAAAACTATAAGAATAACAAAGTAGAATGAAGAATAATTGCCAAGAAAATGAAAACCCAGCTTAAATTAGGGTTTTCAGACCGATATCAATGAGGAAGAATATGAGGAAATTTTCGTCATTTTGTATTCATTAATGAAAAATTGAGAAAAAACCAAAAAAGAGATTGGTGAGGCTCGAACCTGTGAACTCTAGATTGTACGTGCCACTGCAAACAACTGCACCACCGACGAATCCTAACAATATGTTACAATTTTACTATATTATAGATGTATATAGATAAAACCCCAAGAACTAGTTCCCGATTAATCTTCTATTTTAATCCGATTTTCTGATTATTCGTTAGGTCCTCACTCACCGCCCGACTAGCACCTAGCGATTTCTAAAATAGAACTTATAACATATTAATATTTTTTTATTACGATGTATAATTTAAGGTAATCAAATAGATTCCTTTACCGTTAAGCAATTTTATGATTCATTCTATTCTGCCGAAAACAAAAAAAAAATGATTCATTCTATTCAGCCGAAAACAAAAAAAATGATTCATTCTATTCTATTGAGTTTTTTTTTTTTGATTTTTTTTTTGTGTGTGTTAAATCACTACTTTTATAAGATCCATGTACATATGAGTTAAAATCTTTTATAATTTGTTACATTTTATGGTCTTAATCTATAATTTTAAAAAAATCTTCTCATCATCGTTATAACACCTTATGAATGTTAATGAGTATGTGCATATATGATATAAAATAAATATAATACTTCTCTTTTCAAAGACACATGTATATAGTAGTCAAATATATTTGTATATATACCAGTATACCACTATTTCATATACTATTAATTAGCAAATAATTTAAATTTCTTTTGAATTTGATTACGATTATGTGTTCATTTTGGCAGTTTCATAATTCATGAATAAAGCTAGTACAAAACAATATTGGCCAAATTAAAATCATGATTAGACTTGATCTTTGAGTTAATTTAAGTGCGTAAGAAAATAAAAGAGAATAATTTTGTCAGTAAATTTAGAGAATCATTGCCACTTGTCTATGCATCTTCTTCTCAGTGAGTCATTGTAACTAACACACAAGAATCACGTACCACATCTAGAAACATACGTATGTTGGTCGACGAACTACTATAGTATATGCTTCGATTAACTAGAATACAGACATTTAATATGTGTTTAGTTTAAAAAAAAAAAGATCAAAGTGGGTAAGGAACAAAAAAAAAAAAAAAAAGATGATTTCATTAAGTGTGAACAGAGTAGACTACATGCCACTTGTCCATCAATAGAAACATTTAAACATTGACAAATGGCATGTCGAAATCTCTTTTAACTTAATGAAGAAAATCTATTTTTTGCCCAGTTTAACTAATCTGTATTTAATCACTCAAACTTTCTTCATATATTATAATCAAACTTTACTACTTATAACACCATCCCAAAAGTATAGAATCAAAAAATATTCTAATATATTTTTTGGCCGACCAAATTATTAGTCTATGATTAAATTAGCAATCTATATTTTTGTTATTTTACTAACATGTACAATTTATATGTCGCATTATTCATAGAATAATTGATTAACGTACGAATTAAGAAAGCAGTTCTGTAGTTTGTTAACTTGGTGCATAACTTTTCAATATCTCAATTTATATGTTATAATATATATATATATATATATATATATATATATATAATTCAATTAGTAACGCCTTAATTACCTTCTGATATATATCATTAAATAAGACAGATTTGAGTATATATATATATATATATATAATCAATAGTCAGGCGTTATGAGTTGAAATTTCATTATCTTAAATTGTATAGAATTAATAATTTAAAGAAGAATAAAATGATCGTTTATTTTAAAATAAATTATATTTTTGATTTGCTAACTATACGTCTTTTGTATTTTAATGAAAAAAATGCATGGACAAGTGGAAACCATTCTCTAAATCTAATGATTGAATCTTTCTCTCTTTTCTTATGCACTTTAAAAATTATATTTAAATGAATTTACCATTAGTTGTTAATATATTGCTTGACTAGTTTTCATTCAAAAATCATGAACTACCATTATAGGGTTTTTTTGTGTGAAAAATCTACCCATTATAGTTGTAAGATAAAATTCATCATACATATACAATGTACGCCCTTAAACAGGGAAAAATGAAAAGTGGAAGAGCAGGATCACAACATATTAATTAAAGTTCAAAAAGACAAAAGAAAAAAAACATACAGTATTAGAATCACATTATATAATATAATATGTTTGATTAATATATCAATCTACGTACATTGTTATATATAACTGGATGTATAAGTTTTACAAAATTGAAATTTATGTTTCGTTATAATGCTTTATATGATGTGATTATAATAGTATGTTTTTAGATCTTCTTGGCTTTTGAAACTTTAATTAATATGTTGTGATCCTCCTCTACCACCTTTCATTTTATCCTGTTTAAGGGCGTACGTTTTTTCTTTTTTTTTTAGGGGTACGTTACTAATTGAGAATCACAAGTAACGATTTCGTATGGAGTTTGATATTCTAGTGAAGCTATATGAGACAAATCAGCGATTTCAACCTAGGTCAAGTAATCGAAGGACAATGAATCCTTTTCTTGCAAAACATGTATTGCCTCACTCTTTTAGAAGGAAAAAAGCCTTTAAATTTTCTTTTTCCCCTAAAAAAAGTGGTAGAATCTATGCGTATGCACAAATCACATGTTGACCAGTAAGTAATGAGAGAGTAAATTGACTTTAACAAAAACGAGAGTTTAATGTGGTAGAAGAGAGAGAGAAGAAGACGCCATTGAATTCTGGAAAAAAGGGAGAAACAGAACTTTTGCAACACATGTTCACCATGCACCTTCCACTCGTCCCTTTGCTCTTGGTTCCAAATCTTTAACCTAACCTATCTTGTTAAACTATGGTTGAGTGTTTTTATTAATTTAGTGACCTTTTGATCTCGTTACGTTACTATCATCTATAATCTTCTTAAGATTGTGAAAAATCTACTATTCGAAAACCCTAGATTCATGAATGTAGGTTATACAAATGTCACTTCCTTACCATAAATAGTAAAAAAAATCAAAAAAAAAAAATTGGGTAATCCCAAATCTCTGATTGCCCAGCGTCCATATTAAGGGCTGCTTCGATCTGCACAACACACAACACAACACAAACACAGACTCTCTCTCTCTCTTCTCTCTTCTCTCTCTCTCTATCTCTATCACTGAAACCCAAAGTGATCGACCATTTGTTCCTTTTCCCTTCACACAGAGAACTGTTTCCTTCCACACAGTTACAAATTTTGGTTAGCAAAAAAATTAAAATTTGGTTAGTATCAATCTGTAATGGATCATATGCTGTATATTTGATCTGGTACGGTGAACTATATGGATAAGTGAATACTTGGTAGATCGATCATTTTGAAAGTATTTACCTTATCCATGTCGATCTTAAGATCTTACAACTTTTTGTTTGTTTAATCTATTTATCTTTACTAATAGCTAGGAGCTTACAGTTTGTCTCTATGATGGTGTATATATGTTCATCATTTCATTTAAGACCAACCTAATATAAATGAGATCTTTAAAGGAAATTAGATGTTTGAGTCTTGCCCCTAATGTTGTGATCATTAGGTACTGGCCGAACAACAATAGCAGAATGTACGTGCTTGAAAACACAGGTAAACTTACTTATAACCCGGGATTTTTTTTTATAATTAGATCACGAATATAAACAATCGAATCCATCATTCTTTAAAAATATTGGATCGCTCTCGGTTGTATTTCCAGGTGACTTTGTGAACGCTCATGGTCTGCAGCTAGGTGACTTCATCATGGTTTACCAAGATCTCGACTCAAACAAATACGTACGTTACACGCTACTATAAAAAAAGAAAAAAAATATCGAAACTTTAACTACAAAACGTTTTACATGTTATGCCCGATTTTTTTTTTTTCAATTTAGGTTATACAAGCAAGAAAGGCATCTGAAGAAGAAGAAGAAGACGTAACCATGGTTGAAGAAGACGACGTTTACACAAACTTAACGAAGATCGAAAACACCGTGGTTAATGATCTTCTCATCCAAGACTTTAATCACCAAAGCAGCAACAGCAACAACAACAACAAATCTTCGTACTATTACCCCGTCATCGATGATATCACCACAAACACAGCGTCTTTTGTCTACGACACGACGGCTTTGACCTCCAACGATACTCCACTCGATTATTTGGGTGGAAGTACGACGACAACTAATAATTATTACTCCGATTTCGGATCATTCGAGGGTTTGGGCTCCGTTGAGAATATCTCTCTCGATGACTTCTACTAGAGGGATCAATTGATGGGGCTCGTGATAATTCTTAATGGTGATCATATATTTTATCTCCTTATATGTACAAGGATTAGATGCATTTTCATATCTTCAAAAGTGTTTCAATATTACATTATTATAGTTTATATGAAGATCATATATAGCTATATAATATGGGAGTCATGAAGGTGTGTATTTGATAAATAAATGTAATTTTGTGTCGGTACTTTAATATATTAATCCTTGCCCGACAGAAAAAAAAATATATATGAAGATATATTTAGCTTTCTTTTGATGGTTTTTGTTTATTTTACAATATTATAATTAACCATCATAAATATTTTTTTTTAAAGAAACCAAATGAGCTCATGAGGTGGAGCTATACCCTCAAACCAATAGAGCTACAAGTTCACGCAAAAAAAGAAACTCCATCATGAGGTGGAGCTATACCCTTAATCTAGTATAGGCAAGATCTCGACTCAAACAGTTAAAACGGGTTTCAGTTCAAAATAATACATTAAAACTTAAATTTTTATCACTATTTTGCAGTGTTATAAATAACTTTCATATTTGAGTATTAAGTACTACATAAACACAAGAAATAAATCTTGAATCACATATCTTTAAAATAGCTTGTGATTTTGCACAACTACATAAATATTTTATTTAAAAGTCCAATCAAAATAAAAGTTTTAATTTTAAATACTAAATTTACCATTATGTTGTAAGTCTTATATAAATTCAGTTTGTATGTAAAACTGGACTCTAGTTTTGATCCATGATCCTGATAATCCATCAACAGAAAACCAAAACTATAAATAAAAAACCTTCAAGCTAATAAAGAAACTGAAATCTAACCAAATTTTTTTTATATATATAAAAAAGTCTTAATCTAAAAATCAAAAACCAAAATCGAATAACCATTTTAAAACTACAAACATCCATGACCATAATAACTTGCCAGAGGGTGAACAATGAGGAAGCCGAGAACGTCGAGATCTAACTCTTTAGAGTTCGTTTTGATGAACAATGGAAGAGAAAAATGGTGGACAAAATTTAAAACGAGTGGTTGCTGATGATTTCTCCATTAATTTTTCTATAAAAGAAGATGATGTTTTTTTGTGATTCTGTTTAACATTATATGAATAAGCTTTGTCTCATTCTACAGGTTTTGAAAAAGAGATTACAAATTTGGTTTAGCTTCAATAATTCTAATAAATTAAAAATAAAAAAAGGAAATCAATTGCAATAAAATTTATAGTGTGTGTCTCGGTTAACTAAAACTTAAAAAAGAGAAAAAAATATATTATAAAACTAGATCCGGATTGGCATATATGAGTGAAGAATTTTTGTTTTAAATGATTTAATAAAAATGTAAAATAATATACTGCTTTGATCCGGCAGTTAAATCTCCAACTCTCCAAGCCTCGAGCAATTACATCCAAGAAACCACTGACATCCTCACCAACTTAAAATTCGCCATATATTGAAGCCACAAAACCACATCGAATACCAAAACCCACTATCAAAAAATGAAGAAATTTTACTAGTGTTTCACCATTAAGCCTAGTTCGGCAATAAAAACCATAACAAGTCAAAAGAGAAGAGATAGTTTCACGGAACAGTTGTCCTCAAGTGGATAACATAACAATTTTGAGTGATAGATTTACCATTTTTGAAAAAAAAATATCATGAAATTCATATTACTTATAACTATATAATTACAAATACTAGGTATTGAGCCCCCGCGATATCGCGGGGAACTCATTTTAATAAAACATTTATTACAATATTTCTTTATTTATTTATCTTTATTAAGTTATTTAATAATAAACTCAAAAATAAAAAATTTTGAAATTTTCTTCAAATATTTATTGATAAATATTCTTAAAAATAAATTTACCTTCATATGTAATTGAATAAATAATTAAAACTATAGACATATGATTAAAAACTCTTTAAGATTAAATAAATAATGATTAATACTATAAACATATGATAGTTAATTGCATTTTTAAAATTAAATTTGATGTACTCAAATCCACATATCTAAATTAAAAAGAACATAAAGAAGAGTTGTAATGATAATATGACATTTTATAAAAGAAAATGTTAGAAGGTTATAAATATAAACAATCATAACAGAAATATACGATAAAAACAATCAAAAGTTGCAGTTGTTCGACAAATAACTTTAATTTAACTAAATTATAACAAAAAAAATATTTAATTATATTTTAGTATCATAGCCACAACCATAAATATCAAATTTTCTAAAAGTTGAAACGGTTCAAAATAGAAATAGACAGTTTTAATGGTTCATCAAATAAACTACATTTTATGTGGTTTAATTAAAAGGTTGTAATAATTTATTTAAATATATTTTTGGAATTAAAATCTAATAAATAATAATTTGTGAAGATTTTATCTGGAGTGATGTGATCTTAAATATAAATAGCAAATGTTGCAATGATTCAATTAAATAGGTTAGAATAATTTAGTTTAATATATTTTAATAAATAAAAATTCATAATTTTTGAAGAATTAAACTCAGATACTGAATATAATTAAAAATTACTTCTTCTATCTCAACAGATTAATGTTTTAATATTTTTTCTTGTTTCTAAAAAATTGATGTTGTACATTAAAAACCTAAAATAGTTTTTTTACTTTATAATTTTCTCCACATGGCATGTTATCTGAGGTTTATATTTTTTCTTTCTACCAAAAAGTAATTATAAATTAATTTCTAAATAAAACTTTAACTTTTTCTTAATATATGTGAAATGGTCAACACATCAATCTATTAGAGACCGTGGGAGTATGAGAAGTAATTTTTACATCATTGTTAAAATTAGGTATGTTGATAAATAATTTATAGAGTAGAGAATGACGTTGAAAGTTGAATTTCAAATTATTGTAATTCATCATATTATGAAGAGATTCAGTTTTTTAAAGAGATGCAACCATAGAAGTTTCTGTAAAAAAATAAATACATAAAATATTTGATGAAAATGTATAACAAAAAGATGCAACTGTTATTCACATTTATTCAGATTTATGAAAAAATCTGTGTTGAATAGAAAGTTTGAAAGTTTTGTAAAGGAAAAACAAATATATAAATTTTTAAAGATGTGTATGTTTAAATTGAAAAGAAATTTTGAAAATTTCAGAAAAGAAGAACATATGTATATATTTTTAAAGATTTCTAAAAAAAAACAAATATATGGATTTCAAAAGATGTGAACATTTGAATAGACACAACTGTTTGTAAGAGACACAACTTTACATTCAATAGACACATTTTTTTAGAGAGACGCAACTGTAGAAGTTTCAATCTAAAAATATTTTATGAAAAAGTGTAACAAAAGGAAGAAACTGTTCTTCGTATCTATTCAGATTTATGAAAAATTTTTGTTGAATAGGAAGTTTGAAAATTTTGTAAAAGAAAAACAAATATATAAATTTCTAAAGATGTGTACCTTTGAATTGAAAAGAAAGTTTGATAATTTCATAAAAGAATAACATGTATATAGATTTTTTAAGATTTCTCAAAAAAGAAAAAAATATAGGTTTCTAAAGATGTGAACATTTGAATAGAAACAACTGTTTTCAAGATACACAACTTTACATTCAACAAGCACAATTTTTTAAAGAAACGCAACCGTAGAAGTTTCTATCTAAAAAGAAATATATATATAAATAATATTTTATGAAAATGTATAATGAAGAGATGCAACTGTTCTTCGCAATTTATTTAGATTTATGAAAAATTTTTGTTGAATAGGAAGTTTGAAAATTTTGTAAAAGAGAAACAAATATATAAATTTCTAAAGATGTGTACCTTTGAATTGAAAAGAAAGTATGAAATTTTCACAAAAAAAGAACATATATATAGATTTCTAAAGATGTGAATATTTGAATAGATACAACTTTTTGCGTTGGACACAACTTTAAATTCAACAGATGTAATGTTTAAAGAGACGCAACCATATAATTTTTTGTCAAAAAATAAATAAATAAAATATTTTATGAAAAAGTATAACGAAAAGATACAAATGTTCTTCGCATTTATTCAGATTGCTATTATTATATAGATTAAAATATATGACTTACCACATTACACATATAATAGCGTTCTACCAAAAAAAAACGTTGTGAATTATAATTTAGTATCCAAAATATGTTTTTATTTAGTAATTTAGTTGAAAAACAAGTAAACAAATAATTTAGCTATTTATTTGAACTATTATGATAATTTCTAAATTTGTACTTATATTATATTAATTAATTAATTTAGAAAGAATCCTAAGAAGAAGCTTAATCAATTTGTTCAAATATTAAAAAAAAAAATAAGAATTTAAAAATTGCTTTCTAGGATAGTGAAAAAGAGATATTTAATAATACCTCATATGTTTTATGAGTGTTGGTTTCTTCTTCTTCTTTATCTCTCTTTCTCTATGCCCTGCTCGAGAATCGATCTCGTCACACTTAGCACTCAGAGTGCTTTCGCAGACCAGACGAACTACACGAGCTTGGCACTACACATCACCTTGTTTTTTTTTTTTTATAATATAGCAAGATGTTGACACATACGTTGTTATTTTGTCGTATCAACAGGACTGTAGTCCATTATCATTCTTTTGTACTTGAGTACCACTTTTTAAGAGTTTATTGGTTAAGGGAAACCTAAAAGAATTGCAAAATCGTTGCAGGTGTTTCTGACAGTGAAGAGATATAAATTCAATGAGAGTTACTCACCTAATTCGAAAATCCAACGGAATTATAATATCTAATCAAATCACCAATAATCTCCACAAGAACAAAACCCATCTTTGAAATGGTGAAACCGTTTCGCATCTCTAACCACAAACTCTCTATCAACAATCTTCGAAATCAACTTGATCACGTTATGACAATCGCTGCAAACTCTCAGATTCTTAACCACACTAACCGTCGAGCCAGGAACAGTGTTCATGATCCCAAACGCAATCGCTAGTTTCTCGCTGTGAACTCTCAGTGTCATCTCTTTCTCTTCCTCATCAACATCATGGCATACAGATGCCGTGTTTGATACGTAACCTGCCTCCAACAGCTTCTTGTTCAGTTCTGCTAAAAACCCGTAAATCTTTTCGTGCTCTGGATGCTCTTCGTCTCCGATCAAGAACACATGAACCTCACCATTCAACTCAAGCAGACTAAAACCCGGCGGTTTCACCAATCCTCGATTCTTCATTATCATCCTCACCCTCTCAACATCTTTCCAACGCCCTGCATCAGCATATATATGCGAAAGCAGCATGTAATAACCGCAGTTCGAAGAGTCCAATTCAAACAAACGCGCCACCGATATCTCTGCGAGCTCCACATTCTTGTGAATTCTACAACCTGCAAGAAGTGAGCTCCATATGATAGAGTCCGGCTTCATCTTCATTGTCTGAATCAAATCATAAGCTTTCTGAAGAAACCCTGCTCTACCTAGAAGATCAACCATACAACCGTAGTGTTCTAAACCCGGTTCCACGCCGAATCTTCCCTTCATTGCGTTAAACCAGCGCCAGCCTTCTACATGAAGACCCGCATGACTGCAAGCAGCTAATACGGATACAAAAGTAATGAAATTTGGTTTAACCCCTGAATCGATCATAGCAGGGAATAACTCTAACGCTTTAGCCGCGTGGCCATGCATTCCATATCCAGCAATCATGGCGGTCCACGACCTAACATTCTTGTATTTCATTCGATCAAATGCTTTTCTCGCCGTCTCAACTCTTCCGCATTTGCAATACATATCAATTAATGATGTCCCGATTATCACATCATCCTCAAGACCCATCCTTATCACCTGCATATGCACATTATATCTTTACAAATTAGTCACAGTCAATGATACATATTATCTAAAATACATACTGTATTAACTGACCTGATCATGAATACACTTGCCAATACGCAGAGCACCTGAATGTGAAACCGCTAACAAGACAGTAGACAGTGTAATGGAGTTAAAGGTCACAACTTTATCCTCTACCAGTCTACGAAAGACTTCAAAAGCCTCATTAGACATCCCACTCTGAGCATACACACCCATGATCGAATTATACGAAACACGATCCTTATCCACAATCTGATCAAAGATATTTCTCGCCACAGCTACACCTCCTTCTCCACCCTTAGCATAAGCATCTAGTAGAGTATTACCAACACTCACCCCTCTATCAAACCCTCTTTTTACCACAAAGCTATGAATTGATTCGGTTAAACCCTTAGCAGCAATACGAGAACAAGCCGAGATGACTGAAACCATACCCATAGAATCAAGAAACATTGCATCGTCACCCTCATGATCTCCATCATTTTCTTCGACCAATAGATCCTTGAAAAGAGAAACAGCATCAAGGGCATTACCGTTAAGATCATACCCTCGAATCATCGATGTCCAAGAGACAATATTTCTACTAGGAATTTCGTCGAACACCTTCCGTGCATCTTTCAGTTGACCGCAAGTTGAATACATAACAATCAAAGCCGAAGACACGAAGATGTCTGATTGATACCCGAAGACAAAAGCTTGCTGATGAGTCTGCTTGCCGGAGAAAATATCAAGAAGAGACGAACATGCTTTAATAGTGCAAGGAAAGCTAGAGCGAGTTGGGTAAAGAGAAAGCTTTCGCATTGAGGAGAAAGCACGAAGAGCTTCAGCTGAATCACCGCTACGAGCGAGGTCAGCGATGACAGAGTTCCATGAGAAGACATCTGTTTTGTCAACATATCTGTTGAACAGAGTTGTTAGGTTTTGTCTCTCTGTGTATCTCTCCGTGTGGAGAAGACGAGAGACGGAAGAGAACAGAGCTTTTTTACTCGGAGGCATCATTCATTCTTTTTTTTGTCTCAAATTAGTTCTTTTTTTGGGTAATATTATTCTTAAATATCAGACAGAACACAAATGCCTAGTTCTTAATCTTGTACAATAAAAAAATATGACAAAAAAAAGTAATTTCATAAAGCTTGCAAATATAAAGAATCAACCACAACCAAAACAACAACAAAGATCAAAACCAATGAATCCTATTTGTTATCTTTTTTCTTTTTGCTCCTTTCACAAACAAAACATTACAAAGAGGTCGTGGCATGTCGTCATCTGCAAAAACATTTGTTCTTGATCTTCTGCAGATTCGTGGTGTATACATATATGAATCCTCGTTTTCCCAAATAATTTATCGGTAAATAAAAGCTACAACAATCTAAGATGAGCAGTATCATTCATTCGTTTGATCTGCCACCCGTTTCTCCAAGAATGCTGTAACACTGTCACTGAAGAGTCTTCTACACAGATCTTATGATTCATTACCGGACTGCAACCGAGGATTCCGGTTAGAAGACACTTTATAGGCAAAGAATGCGTGAAAACCCCGATGCAATTTGAGATTAGGGAAGAGGAATCACTTAGGTCATTGTGATTGTGATTAACTTCTTCCCTTGGGGATCCATCGTCAGGCTCGTGATTGGTCATTACTTGAAGTCTGCTTTTACCAGATTTCTTCCTTGTAAGACTCGGACGATGTTTGTGAAGCAAATCCCAGTTGGTCGAGGGAAGTAAAGACGAACCATCACGCTCATGAGTTTCATTGTGATTCATAGTAGAAGAGAAATCTGACCTGAGCTTCTCTGCAACTCCTGAGACTGTCCCGTTTAGAAACTGAACCATTCGGAACTCTACTTGCCTGAGTGATTCTCCAGATGGGGCCGTGAAATCAGGCTGGCATCGTTCAATCAAACTCAAGGTTTCCGCACTATATATCTCTGATTCATTGCAACCTTCCCAATCCCCAAGACTCATCTCGATAATAGCATCTGAGGATTGTACATGCTCCTCTGGAAAACTCATTTCCTGCAAAAAACAAAATCCGTCCAATTCAGTAACCACTTCCAAACTCATTTCTTTCACTAGAGGATCCATTGATGTATGAATCTAAACACTTATCATGCCCCCTCACTCAACCATGATTCCATGAACAACAACACAATAATATGAAACAAAGCATCACTAAGAGTAAGAGGCTTAACACCGAAGCATTGGTAAATATGCTAAACAAAGAGAGTGTTGAAGACATCAGTCTTCGTATATAGTTAACATTCATATTATAATTTCTATAGTTCCATCTAGTAATTTCAATGGATTTTCAGGATTCCTATTCGTGAAGTTTCTTCAGTATTAGCAAACCAATTCTATCTAATTCGTCCCCAAGAGATTTTCTCAGATCAAAGCTCGAAACTCACACAAAATAGGCAACATAGTACAGCTACTTTAACGCACACCCTTTACATATTTCTTCAAAGCTTAGATCTAAAAGGAGAGACTGAGAATCTTTAGGGTGTTACTAAACGTTACAGTTATTGAAGACCAACCAAACAAAGAAAGAATCGTGCACCCTCACTCAACCATAAACAAGATAAGCTCACCATTAACCAACACAACAATGAAACAAACCATCACTAAGAGGCTCAACGCCGAAGCACTGGTAAAATAGTTACTAAACAAAGACAGTGTTCTTTGTATATAGTGAACATTCATAGTATCATTTCTATAGTTCAATCTAGTGGTTTCAATGGATACCTATTAATGGAAGTTTCTTCAGCATTAGCTAACCAATTCTATCAAAAAGAGCTTAGATCCAAGAGGAGAGAGACTTAAAGAAACTTATACCTGACAAACCGAAACAGCCATGGATCTAGCTCGATCCAAAGGCGAAGAGTAAACAGAAGTGAATCGAACACCCTGAGATTTAAAGAAAACAGCAAGAGCCCTAGCTTGGCGTTTACCGTTAGGAGTAAGCGCAGCAACATGACATCTCCCACCAACCAAATCAGGTCTCAGATTGAGATCACACTCACCATGGCTAATGAGATAAACCTCCGTCACGGAACGATCTTCGTCACCAGACGCGATTCGCGAGAAGATAGGCGGCGGGTGCGGCGGAGGGGAGAGGACGTTGTAAGGATCCCAAACTTTAATCGAAGGTCCAAGCCGTGGAGTACCGAGAGATGATAGCTGTGGTGAAAGCGGTGAAGCTGAAGCGTGACATGGTAACATCTCAGGCTCTTGTTCGAGTACTTTTTTCACTAGGAGATTGTCTAATTCTCTTGTGTTTGATGATCTGCCATGATCGTCTTCCTCCTCTTCCTCATCTTCTTCTTCTTCTTCATTGTCAGTTTCCTCTTCTTCTTCAACTAGCGCAGATTGTGAAGAACCCATAGTGCTCTCTGAGAGATGCAAAAAGAAAGAAGCAAAGAGAGTTTTTTTTTTTTTTTGGTTGTTGTAAGCTCGCGAAGCGATCACATTCACATGGCTGATGGCTCCACCATTTTCAGATCTAGGCAATGAAAGCAGAGTCCTCTTTGTGTAAGCCGGAAGGTTTAAATTCTTGGGCCAGGCCAGTCCCGGCCCAGCCCGTTATTGGATAACACAATTCAAAGTTTATACAATCTCTCTCTCCATGCATCCCTTTATGCCAAACCATATGTAGATCGACCTTGAAGAAGTTGAATTAGAGGAGAGTAGAGCTAACTGGCTTGGAGATCAAACCATTTGGTACAAAGAGAGTTTGAAGTTTCTGCAAAGACTTAACTGTTTCATTATTTTGTGTTATGGAAAATATTATTCAAATATTTCATTAACTTGTAAATTTATTAAACTAATATGTTCTTTTTTTTTTTTTTTTTAACTAATATGTTCTTATGTGATACGGCCGGGCCGGGTATGTATACAATTTTATTTCAATATTTTAGCTAATTATGATGCATCTTGCTAGCCAAATTAGGAGGTGGCAGCTTGCCGTTTACAAAATAATGATTGATCATGAATCTGAAGGAAATGGAAAACCAGCGATCTTGAAAGCAGTCATGCCACCGTCCACGACCAAGTTATGTCCGGTAACGTATTTACCATCGTTGGAGGCCAAATACAAAGCAGCTTTAGCTACGTCTGCTTCTTCACACTCGGCTCCTTTCAACTCTCCCATTCCTTTCACTGACTCACGTAGCTTCTCCTCCGTCACCTTCGGAAACACTTTCTGAAGGTAACGGAGAGTGAGCGGTGTCGCCACAGCACTCGGCGAAATGCAGTTGATACGCACACCATGTTCGCAGAGCTCGCTAGCCATGGACTTGACGATTCCGGGAATTGTGAACTTTGAGATTGTGTATGAATGTGGTGCCAACCCTCCGGTCACGCCTACATTATTTTTGGACCATAACAAAACTCAAACTTTAGCGTTGACCATTGTAATAATGTCTTGCATTAATGTTAAATATGCAACTAGTATTCTAACAAATTTGAAACTTCGATTAATGTTTTAATACCTGCAACGCTTGATGTGCACAAAATGCATCCTGACCTAGCCGGAATCATAAACTTAGCGGCGTGTTTGATGCCGGAGACAACCCCAAAGACGTTAATCCTCATCACTCTCTCGAACTCCATCATATCAAGCTCCGATATGCTAGCCGGAGACATGGGTCCAACAATCCCAGCGTTGTTGTACATCACGTCTAGCTTCCCATACCGCTCCACCGTCATTTCCACGGCCTCGGCAATATCCGCCTCCACCGTGACATCACACCGCACAAACTCTGCCGCCGAGCCTAGCTCCTTAGCTGCTTTAACCCCGGTTTCCGCATCTAAGTCGGCGATCACAACTCGGGCACCGTGCCGAAGAAACTCGCCGGCCGTGGCTTTACCGAGCCCGCTTGCACCGCCGGTTATGAGGGCTACTTTGCCTTCTAGCTTCTTGCTGCACAAAAATTATTACCGCTTGTAACATAGTAATATACAGTACAAATATGTGTAATTTGTTGACATTTTATAAACTTGATTCAAAATCTACATTGAAAAAATAAAATAAAACAATAAAACTTGATTATATTTTTATCAACCGCTTGTAAGTTGTAACATAGTTATTAACTTGCTTGCTATATATGTTATAACTTATAATCCATATTCAATATTTAACATTTTCTGTTTATCAAAAAACATATTTATTATTTATATGTGTAAGTTACTACTGAGTTGTAGATATGTATGATCTACCGAATTGAGTTGACTTACGATCAAGATCAAGATCAAGATCAATTGATTTAAATGTGAATTTATAAGAATGATATCTTATATATTGATACTATGAGATGGATTCGGTCCGTACAAAACCATGAGAAAGACAGAGGCAGAAAATTACCTCGTACAAGTACAACCACCGCCACCACCTGTCGAGTAAGCGGCTGAGGCCGTGGTGGCTGGCCGTTTAAATTTTCTGACGAAAGAAAGAGCACAAATAAACTAAAATAATCAAACTGATTTAAATCCTTTTTAGTAATAGAAATTAGTAAATAATAATTAGTAGTTAGTAAATTAGTAATTGAGATATGATGATCTGAAGTTAACCTGACGATGGATCTGATCAGTGTGGCCGCCATGGATGACTACTTTCTTGAGATCCAAAGAGGTTCTAGTCTTGGTTTTGGTTATATCCTGATGATGACACACTAGTTGGTATTAGCTACAACATTTTAATATTCAATATTTGGAATGGAGTTAAAAAAGAACTATATAACGTGGATGCTTCTAGGATAAAACTAAACTTTCAATATAATATATCTACGTACACTACATCACCCATCTTCCAATCGTAACTTTTAGTGTTGATTTAGGTAAAGCCAAGCTGAAGGCATTTGTGTGCTTCAATGATTTTAATTAAAAGTTCATCAGAATGTTGTTTACGCTCTCTAGAATCGAGTCATTTTGCTTCTTTATGTTCGTACCTCACTTGTTTAATTTATAGTTTTGTACATATTGGAACTGTCTTAAATTGTATATTCTTTCTTTCTTAACCGCTTCACATTGTTATCTGAATTGATCTTTTACTAGATATGTAAGGTTAGCAAATTTATTCTAAAATACTAAAATGTCATAATGTAAGATGTGTTACACAATCATTTTAGACTAACACATCTTATTGTGTAATTATCATTTTAAAAGAAAAGAAAATGAATCACTTTCACAATTACACAATAATTATCTCTATACTAGTGAATTAATGTCAAAACTCCAGAGAGAGGCAAAATCTATAATTCCAAGTCCAACCATATCATATCCCATAGATTACAAAAGATCACATCAATGATGACCCAAAACACTCATGATAACAACCATGTTGAAAAACTAATAAAGAAAGACATTAATCAACTTGTGTAACTAACTACGCAGAAGGGAGATTAAGAGACTTGAAACAAGTAAACCCACCATCAACAACGAGGTTATGCCCCGTCACAAACTTAGCATCATCCGATGCCAAATACAAAGCCGCTTTAGCCACATCTATCTCCTCACACTTCTCTCCTTTTAGCTCTCCCGTCGCGTTCACAATCGCCAAAAGCTGTTCCTCCGGAATGCTGTGACCCGCACCCGCAAACGCCTCACGAAACATCCTCAGCGTTAGAGGTGTGGGGATGCCTGCGGGAGATATACAATTGATTCTCAATCCATGCTTACACAACTCACTAGCAACCGTCTTGACCACACCCGGGATTGTGAATTTAGAGATTGAGTATGCGTGTGGACCTAGACCCCCCATCAAGCCGCTGATGCTAGAGAGGCAAAGGATGGAGCCCGATCCAGCAGGGATCATGGCTCGAGCCGCGTGCTTTATCCCTAAGACAGTACCTCGAACGTTGAGACGCATCACTTTATCGTAAGTGTCCATGTCTATGTCCGCTATGCTTGGTGGTGATATGGAGCCTGCATTGAAGATATGAGCCTGTATTATTTTATAGTGATATTTGATTGGCAACTATTTTTTAACTAATCGTAAAGAATGTTAAAACAAAAACAAAATTTGCCGCCTAAAAATTCATCACAAAAAATAAAAAATTCATATATGTATGATGTATTAGTATTAAATATATTTTTTCAAAATAATTCAATTGTAATTCTTTTATATTTTTCTTACAAGATATTCCAGCACTATTGAGCATTACATCGAGCTTCCCATGACGAGACACGGCGGTTTCCACGGCCTTAGCGACTTGTTCCTCCTCAGTGACATCACATCTAACGAAATGTGCAGCTGAGCCAAGTTCGGCGGCGACCGTATGACCAGCCTCTTCATCTATATCTACGATGATCACTTGCGCACCTTGGCTCACAAATTCTTCTGCCGTGGCCTTCCCTAGGCCGCTTGCACCACCGGTTATGACCGCTACTTTTCCTTCTAACTTTCTATATATACATATATTCGAAGCAAACAAAAGTTAAGAGGGGGTTTGTGTGTTTTAACTAAGATTTCAAGATAGAATCTCATTAGTACATATATAAAGAGGATCGACCTTGAAGAAGTTGAATACAGGAGCGTAGAGTTAACTGGCGTGGAGATCAAACCATTTGGTACAAAGAGTTTGAAGTTTCTGCAAAGAGAAGCCACGGAGAAAAAAATTGAAATGAAGACTAACTGTTAATTAGGTAATCAAGAAGAGATTAGAAGCATGTATTGTGAGTGTTTTACCTTGTGAATGGCCTCAACATTCTATTCTTCTGCCTCTTCTTAGTTACTATGTGAACGTGAAGTGGAGATCTTTTTGGTGCAAGAGTCTTAAAGCTTTTTATATCATAGGAAACAACGACAGAAAAGGTTGGAGAGAAGAAGTTTATATTATATCAAGATCCCAATTTACTAATAAAAAAAGAGTAATTTATTTTCTAATTATTTTACATTCTTTAATCTTTAAAGTATATATCATTCCACTTTCCACATAGCGAGCTGTATATACGCATGTTTTTTAAATATGATTTAGAAGGAAAAAAGTGGATTCTATATATACTTTATCATACTATAAGTCTTTCTCAATGTAAGGCTTATATAATGGTACCTCGGGTAAAATATTACTTAACAGAAAATGATGTTATATAGTTTACTCATAATTTTCATACATACCAATGTAATACGAAAATTAAGCCAATCATAATTTTTTTGGGGGAAAAATGTCTTCCTGAAATTGAAAGTTTAGGTTAAATATACACCAACTGAAATAAAACTTTTTAATATGTCTCTTTAACATAATTTCTTGTTTGTTTGTTTTTTTATTTAAAAAAATAACATTGTCACTGGACTAAATTTTGTAATACATGTGTTAATTTTGCAGATTCGGTAAGATATTCACACATTCTTCTCTAAACAAATTTAATTCTGCTTTAGTACAAAGCATAGTCTACTTTGAACTAAAATAGTGATACTAACCAACCAGTAACCAATGTACTCTCAACAAAGACCCCATCTAGTGGATAAGAATTGAAAAACCAAAAAAAATAAAAACAGATAAGAGAAGGGAAGAATCTTGGATAAGACAGAGATTCCAAGAAAAGCAAAATCCACTGAAAGAAGAGTGGTTGACCAAAACACCGAAAGATGAAAAGAATGAATTAAAAAATAATTCATGTTAGTGGCCACTAACTTGGGTTGGGTAGGTTTGTGTAATCATGTAATAAAAATATAGAGTTTTGTCTATAGTTCTAGCGACAATAAAGGCAATCACAACACAGTTTTACAGGCTTTACTACTTCTCCACACACAAACACACAACTCACAAAACCCCTCTTTCTCGATGAGTTTAATTTACGAGTAAGATAACTAATCAGTGTGAAATTATTAGGTAACCAGTACAGTAAACTATGATTAAAAATCTTAGAAAAGAAAATCAAAACCTCTTTTGGTTTTGTCATATTGCGTATGGAAGGAGACAGACTTTAGACAAAGTAAGCTCTATAACTCTGTCTCTCTATAGGCTTTTTGTCTCGTTTTACTAGAGCAACAGTATCTCTAACTTTTTGTTTGTCACGTGATTACACGTGTTTTTGATTCCATCACGGGCCTTTGACGTATTAGGCTTTTGCATGCCTAAATATATATTCTACTTGGGCTAATCTTATTATGTTAATTAGAGGTGTCAGTATTAGTTAGAACCAAAAAAAAGAGCGTAACAAAAATATGGATATTCAAAAGTACAGTATCATTGAACGTAAAGAAAACGTTCAATCAAGTTGTAACTAAGGTGTTGATCGTTTGCGTGTGATAGCGGTTGTTAGCGATTGGTACCAAT
The DNA here is from genome assembly GCF_030686135.1 of Camelina sativa. Lineage (NCBI taxonomy): Eukaryota > Viridiplantae > Streptophyta > Magnoliopsida > Brassicales > Brassicaceae > Camelina > Camelina sativa. Next base: position 3,634,515 of record NC_141885.1, on the reverse strand, counting down.
CACACAAATCACTTCCAATCGCTTCAAATCGCTCCTAACCGCTTCAAACCACTGAATTCTAAAATCTGCTTTCCGCGAGCGTTTGCGATTGCGTTTGGAAAATTTTTTATTTTTTTTTTAAACTTGAAACAAATCAATGATAATGAAATATTTTTTTATAGATATCTTTTACCTAATTATTTTATTCATTAAGAATGAGAGAAAATGAAGTACGAATACGATTGAGAAAATTAAAAAAATTAAAAATTAAAAGAAAATAAGATTTTAATTAACAATAACCCGGAAAACTTGATGTAAATTTAATGGTACATCGCACGTAAGTTCAAAAAAATCTAAAGAAATATAACATTTCATCAGAAATTTAAGAAAATAAGATTATTTGTGAAAAATATTAAAACAAATCACGAGTGACTCATTACCACCAATGTAAATACTGCCCCATGGAACTTATTGAGTGTGTGAGATTTAAGAAAGAAGATTTACGATTGAAAACATATGTTTTATCATTTATAAAATTACTTGATTAAAGTTTTGGTAAAAAACCAAATGCATAAAGTAATAAGTATTTCAATATGAAATTTATTTGTTTTTTTAAATAATTATTTTAGTAATTTTTAATGAATTTTAATTATAAATCAAGTTTAATAAAATATTTGGTATTTTAAAAAATTTATATAATTATATATTACATTTCTTATGTTTTAACTGCTATTGCACCCGCTGGTCAACCAGTCGTAAACTCCCGCAAACGCACCTATTTCAAAACGCTAAACCAATCATTCAAAATGCTTAATAACGCTTAAAACCGCAACCACCCGCTTACGCAATCTCCCGCAACCGCAACCGCAAACGCTGCAGTTAAACCAGTCAGGCCCTAAATATATCTTAATTTATTAACTACATAAAAACAAACAAAATAACAAAAACTAACAATAAAAATAGACAACATAATTCTTTTTGAATAAATTTTCAATAAAAACAAGACAATTTTTTGAAAAACAGATTTTAAAACAATAAGTGCGGATATTGACCTAATATATAACAAAACATGCCAAGCTCATGTTTAGATACATTACATATACAAAAGATGTAACGCCTTGGACGCATATATATATATAATGTATAGTGTTGTGTTACGCTACAAAATATTAAAACACTTATGGAGTCTTGAACTGTTAACACTTAGTTGTAGGAAAGAAATCAATATAATCTCGTAATATGAAGCATTGAATGATCCTCCTCGTATATCAAGATAAGAGGACTCAATTGCAGAATCAAAAATAGTACCATTCAAATCAATGCAAAAGTAGAGAAAGACCAGAACTGAAACAAAGACTGTATCTCTCTCTCATAATATAATATAGTATGGTTTAAAATTTGATTGTATGATATATCATAAGGCAAACTGACTTTAAACTGAATCAAAGGAGAAGCAAGTAAAGAAAAACAAAAAGAAAAAATATATTTAAGTTTTAACTTGAATTCAAATTGAAATTAAAACCGTATTAAACTATTTGTAATATATATTTTATATTAATTTGGATACCATAATTTTTATACTAAAAATATGACAATCTTTTTCTTAACTGAACTGGAATCGAACCAAAATTAGACTAAACATTCATGATCAAAATATTTCCAACAAAATATATGTAACATTGGAAAATGAGACAAATTATGATAACTAAAACCACTATCCAAACGTAAAATAGTTTGGTAAGGGTGAATTTTAAGGAAAGTATATTGGATATTTCGTAGAATTTAAAAAATTTCTTGTGAGTTTTTGGATAATTGATGAAAACCAATTCATACAACAATAATAAGTATATTAGAAATTGTCACTACAATTTTGTGACAGTGAATATTTATCATAATAAAATTCTGATAAAATCATAACGAAACACAAATAAATTCAATATATTTTCAATATTACATGGTAAATCCATAGACATAGACAAAGCATGCAAATTATAGGGAATTTAAAAATTAATATCATACAAATTATTATAAAGTTACCACACACTCTTCAAAAGAAACAACCATACATGTTTGGTCAAACAACTACATGATTTATAGGAGAATAATCTAGCAGGGCTGGTAACAATTCAAAAGAAAAGTATACAGCCCATGAATTTGTAGTTAGTTTTTTTGGTTGAAAAGCTGAAAACCCCATCTAATTAACTATGATAAAATTGAACATTATGAGTATTATTAACTAAGATTTGTGTTTAACACTCACAATAAAAGAGCTTCTAATAATGTTCATGCTGAAAAATTGGATAACAAGATAGATTTATGAAATTAGGATAACTAAAATAGATCCAAACTCTCGATGATTTGCTAAGAGAGTAAGAGTTAATTTTAAGACAAATATTTTGGATAATTAATTAGGGAATTTCAGAAGATTTTGAATTTATTAATAACTTCCAAGCAACAGTTATAAAAGTCTAAATTTTAATAATCAAACATGCACTTCTTTTTTTTTTTGTCAAAAAAGAAGTTTAATAATCAAACATGCACTTCTTATAACATGTTTTATGCTATTGATAGAATAATTTATCCGGAACCTAAAAAATAATATGTTTTGATACTTGAATTATGTTAAAACATTTAGAGGGGGTATCCAAGTTATATTTTAAAGGGTTTGGTAAGATTTTAATATTTTAGAATTTTGAAAGATTTAACAAATGTTTAGGAGATTTGATTATGTTTTAGATTTTTTATATTTTTTTTAGAAAATGAGATGTAATTCTATGAGATTCTATGAGATTTTCTTACTAAACTTTGTGTGATTTTGAAATATTTTACAAAAAAAAAAAATCTATGCATCGTGAGAACCGGCGATTTCTATCATAATAGCATCAATCTCACTTTTTCAAAATAGTTGGCTGAAGATGAAACATCTCCCTAGTTGCCTATTCTCAGATCACGGATACCTTTGGTACATAATGGTTTCCAGATTCTGGTGTCTCCTCTCACATTACCAATTCTGCTCATCACCCCCATCACGTTACGATGAGAGTAAGAAGCAAACAACATGTAATCTGATATTTCAATGGTTCTCTCTAGACAAGAACAAAAACAGAGTAAGGAGAGAGAGAAGCAAACGTGAGACAAAGAGAAGAAAACATGAATTGTTGAGAGATTATAAACAAGAAGTGTTGACTGCTCATTTGTTTGTTTTTGTTTTTAATTGAAATCCTTCAAAATCCTATCTCAAGGGGTATGATTTTGAGAAGAGTACTTTTCAACTAAAAAGAAAAAAAAAGTCTCTTAGAATCATTTAAAGTAGTATTCTAAAAAAAGTTGTGATATTTTGAATAACAAGAGATTTAAAGTTGGATTTAAAAACTATTAATTGAATAACAAGAGATTCTGAATTATTTTAGAGGAATTTATATAAATCTTAGTTGAATAACATATAATTTCATGAGATTTTTTAAAATCTTCAATTAAATAACAAATAATTTTAAAAATACTTTAAAATCCTTTAAAATGTTAAAGTTCAATGCCCCTCCTTATATGTTTAACTAAATCTTTAGAGTTAATGAATATTATTAATAAACCAATAAATATATGTATATATTAGTGTGAATAAGATTATTTATAAAATTTATCCTAAGTTAAAAAATGATTGTAAACATTATAAAAGGCTTAAAAATGATTTGAACGAAAACATGTACATGTACAGATGAATACGGATCGAATCTGATCGGATCGGGTCGGATCGGGTTTGAAGTCGGGTCAAATCATAAATCGTAAATACAATCGGAAACAGAGCAATTTTTCAATGGAGCAAAACCCTAAAACCCAGAAGAGGTCATGGCGATACACATGGGAAGCTCAATCCCATTCTCCGAATCTTCGTCTCTTTCTTTTCGATTCCACAACCAACCCTATGACCCACTGCAAAAGCCTCAATGTTTCAACCATCCTCGAAAAATCTCAACTTCTCGTCACATGGACCAATGACGACGAAGACGAAGACGAAGCCACAAGCAAAGAAGAGATTGTTTCTCTTTGTGTTCCTATCCCTAGGGTTTTGCTCGATGCTGAATCCCCTGTAAATTTCAAAGCTTTAGACGATCACATCGAGGTTAGACTTGTTCTGTTACTCCCGATTGATCATCCTCTAGTCTCAGACTTGAATTTGGGGATTGATTCTAGAGAAAAGTCGGAGCCTTTAGTGATGGGTTATGATCTCAAGACTCTGTCTTTGATGGGAGGAGTTCATTTTTACTGTAGAAACTGCTCAAATAGGTTAACAAAGAAGGAACTTTTGGATTTCTCTGAAATGCCGTCTATTAATTGGCGTGAATCTGCTGATAACTGGTTTGGTACTTGTTGTTGTTCGTTTGGTGGGATTAGTGAGAAGATGGTAGTTAAGTACACGAATTCGTATACTTGCTCTAGTGGGTTGTGTTTGCTTAGTGCTACTACTGTTTTGCTTAGTAAAGATGATCTTGTAGAGTGTAACTTGTCTAATGGAATTGAATCGAGTTTAGCTCTGAGTTTTGATGTTGGTGGAGGTGAACCGGGTTCTAGAAGTAGTGAAGATATTTCTGATGAGAGCCATGAGAATGGAGGTGAGAGTGTTTGTGGTAAAGTTGATAACTTGCTGCTGGGTTGTAAAGATAAGGCATCAATACATGGGTGCTGTGTACATGACTCACATGATTCTAATGAGAGTTTTGAGTTGGAACAGCAGCTTACACTTGATAAGAAGTTGCTTCTTGATGGGTTTCTTGAGGATGTTTTTATGGCGAAAGCATCGAATGTGTCAAAGAATGTTGACTGGATTGAATTCGTTTGCCCTGAGTGTTCATCTCCTCTTGGAGCCTACCCTTCTGGTGTTGGGAGCAACGGTAAACCCATAGATGGTGGAGTTAGACTCTTCAAATGCTATATTTCTACATCATCATCGGTGGCTGGTGATTCCTCTGATGTTTTCAGGAAATACACATTGGAAAGAATGTTTACCAATCAGCTAGTGGAATGTGCCAAAGAAGAGTTATCATTTCATGTTTTGGTCAAAGATCTGACAACTAAATCGCCTCTGTTCAACATCGTTATTCTGAACCCAAACTCTTGGTCCTCCACTGGTCTTTGCTCGAACCGAGACGAACCCTTTTCTACAGTAGAATTAAGCCCTGTTGTGAAGGTTCTGTTTTCGGATTGCAAGAGCTCGGTAGTGAAGAAGATTGATGAAGAAGTCTACATTTTGAAGGGACAAGGAGAGGAGTTGATAGAGTTGATAACAAATGCGAGCAAATGTCTTCCATCTTCATGTTCATATCTTCAAGGCTCACACGTCTCATCGATGCATCTGTGATAATGAGAATCTTGTTTTTCACTTTTTTTAGAGTTTTGCTTTTGGTTTTCCTCCAACTCGATACGGCTACCCGGGCTACGCTTGTTTGTTTGACACCATATAAACTGTTTTGTCCCGCTTAAACGCTTGTAATCGTTCTAATTCAAAATTTGATTCTCTCGAGCCTCGAGTGTTTGCTGTGGGGGAAATTGGCATATTCTACTATTACCAAATCAGTCATCGATATTGTAGGTGTCTATCATGATGACCACGGAGAGAAGTATTGTAAACAATTTTTTTAATAATAAAAGCTAAAACAGATAATTAGAGAAAAGGTACTAAAAATGAATAAACAGAACACAATGATGTATATTGTGTTTGTGTTAACCCTTTTTATTTTCTTACCATATATCTTTCAAAATACATGATTCAAAATTGAAAATTTATTTGAATAATGTAGGCTTTTTTTCTTTCTGCATCCTACATAGTTAATTTTAAAATCAGATACAGATTTTTAAAATAGTGAATAATGTTTGTATACAACACATAAATGAAATAATACAGAATTAAATACAGTAACACACATTTCGAAGGTGGATATATCTATAGAAACACCCATCAACAAAATTATACTGTAATAAATATATGTTGACATTGGTGAAATTAATTCTTCACCCATTTCATGATGATCAGTTTTCCAATTTTTTAAAATATTATCTTTCGTATGTACATATATTTTCTCTAGTATTGATTAAAGTTTATACGGAGTATATGTATAAAATTGAAAATTTTCATGAAAGGTATTTAAATAGAAGAAATTAGTTGATCTATTATAATTGCGAAGTGTTTAGTATCGAAAATTAAGCATCTGTTATTATGAAAGAAAAAAAAGTGTGCAAAACTTACAAAACCAAATTCACAAAACGGGTAAATGCATGTTTTTAAACTCATGCGTTAGATCAATCATTACATTATTTTTTAAATTCAAAAAAAAATCTTACAAAAACAAGAAAATAAAATATTTTAATAATACTAAATACTATACTAATACTTATTATTATTATTAAGAATAAAAGTGTGTAAAACCAAATTCATAAAAACGAGTAAAGTGCATGTTCTTAACTGATGCCTTAGAAACTAATTAAAAAATTATTCTTCTTGCAAAAACAAGAAAAGCAAAGATTTTAATAATATTAAATGAACTTTAATTAAGTCCTTAAAAAACTTTGATTGAATCATAATTAGGTAATACTGTAATAGTATCAGTTAAAGAAAGTGCATGGAAGACACGCGTTGCATGAATAATCCCCTAATTAGACCCCTCACTAATCATCATCATTAGCTTTTTTGTTTCTTTTTAACTCTCTCCACATAAAGACAGAGAGAGTGACACAGAGAGAGAGAGAGAGATAAGCTTAAGCTAAAAAAAAAAAAAATCAGCAAAGATGAAAGAGAGTAGTAGTGACGGTGAGATACGGTAAACGAAGCAAAGCAAAGAGAGTCACGAGAAATCTCGGGTATGTGTTGAATGATAAAGCAATTTCATGGTGGGCTGTTTCCATAAAATTGAATCCCCAAAACAAACAAATTAAAAGTTTCAATTTTTTTTTTTTTTTTTTTTGGTGAAGTCTATAAGAAATGAATCTATCATTCTCTCTCTCTATCTTCCTTTTCAGATTTCGCTTCTTCAATTCATGAAATACTCGTGATTCTTCTTTAATGCTTCTCTTTATACTTTTTTTAAGTCTCTGAAAATTCAAAGTTACTATCTTTCGTTTCAAACTTTTGCAGAATTTGTTAAAAAGGTCTCAGCTTTGTAGAATCGTCTTTTGGGGGGGGGGGGGGGGGGGGTAAAGGTCTCAGCTTTGGAGATGGTTCTTGACGGAAACAACAACGGTGGTGCGGTTTGGTTAGGTGGTGGTGGAGAAAGGGAAGAGAACGAGGAAGGTGGTTCGTGGGGAAGGAATCAAGAAGATGGTTCTCAGTTTAAACCTATGCTTGAAGGTGACTGGTTTAGTAACCCACCACATCCACAAGATCTTCAGATGTTACAGAGTCAGCAAGATTTCAGATTTCTCGGTGGTTTCCCTTTTAATCCTAGTGACAATCTCCTTCTTCAGCACTCGATTGATTCGTCTTCTTCTTGTTCTCCTTCTCAAGCTTTTAGCCTTGACCCTTCTCAGCAAAACCAGTTCTTGTCGTCCACTAACAACAAGTCTTGTCTCATCAATGTTCCTTCTTCTGCAAACCCTTTTGACAATGCTTTTGAATTCGGCTCTGAATCTGGTTTCCTTGGCCAAATCCATGCTCCCATGTCCATGGGTTTTGGTTCTTTGACACAATTGGGGAACCGTGATTTGAGTTCTGTTCCTGATTTCTTGTCTGCAAGGTCGCTTCTTGGACAGGATCACAACAACAACAATACAATGTTATGTGGCGGTGGAGGAGGAGGAGGAGGTGGGTTCACAGCTCCATTGGAGTTGGAAGGTTTTGGGAGTCCTGCGAATGGTGGTTTTGTCGGGAACAGAGCTAAAGTTCTGAAGCCTTTAGAGGTGTTAGCATCGTCTGGTGCACAGCCTACTCTGTTCCAGAAACGTGCAGCTATGCGTCAGAGCTCTGGAAGCAAAATGGGAAACTCGGAGAGCTCGGGGATGAGGAGGTTAAGTGATGATGGTGATATGGATGAGACTGGGATTGAGGTTTCCGGATTGAATTATGAGTCTGATGAGCTAAACGAGAGCGGGAAAGCGGCTGAGAGTGTTCAGATTGGAGGAGGAAAGGGTAAGAAGAAAGGCATGCCTGCTAAGAATCTGATGGCTGAGAGGAGAAGGAGGAAGAAGCTTAATGATAGGCTTTATATGCTTAGATCAGTTGTCCCCAAGATCAGCAAAGTAAACAATTACTTCTCTTTTATCTCCTTTTTAAGGTCTTTGTCTTAATCATTTACTTATTGCTCTCAGTTAAGAGAGTATTGTTGTCCTGTAGCTTTTGTAGGGTTTGAAGTAAGAATTCTAGCATGGCCTTTGTTGTTGTTAAACTTTTGAATGTAGTTGCTTTACTCTTTTGAGGAAGAAGCTTGTGATTTATGGATTCTTGATGAATTGCAGATGGATAGAGCATCAATACTTGGAGATGCAATTGATTATCTGAAGGAACTTTTACAAAGGATCAATGATCTTCACAACGAACTTGAGTCAACTCCTCCTGGAACTTTGCCTCCAACTTCATCAAGCTTCCATCCACTAACGCCTACACCGCAGACTCTTTCTTGTCGTGTCAAAGAAGAGTTATGTCCCTCTTCTTTGCCAAGTCCTAAAGGCCAGCAAGCAAGAGTAAGGACTATATATATATATATGCATATCTTTTTCATATAAGTTTTGCTTAGACTGGAAATGAGAAATGATTCATGTTTGATACATCATTTTACTCTGCTTCTTTTTCGCAGGTTGAGGTTAGATTAAGGGAAGGAAGAGCAGTGAACATTCATATGTTCTGTGGTCGTAGACCAGGTCTTTTACTTGCTACCATGAAAGCTTTGGATAATCTTGGATTAGATGTTCAGCAAGCCGTGATTAGCTGTTTCAACGGGTTTGCCTTGGATGTTTTCCGCGCTGAGGTAAGGATCTTCAACTTTTTAGTTAAAATAGTTGAGGATTGGTAGTAACATGTTCTCTTATCTCTTTATCTATCAGCAATGTCAAGAAGGACAGGAGATATTACCTGATCAAATCAAAGCAGTGCTTTTCGATACAGCAGGCTATGCTGGTATGATCTGATCGAGTCCATTGAGCATCTGTTGAACCGAAGCTAGAAGAACTAAAAATCTGTTGAACCGAAGCTAGAAGAACTAAAAGTCCCTTTTAAATCTGCAATTTTCATCTCAGTATTTTTTTTCCTTTTTCTTTTTCTTCTTAACTTCAGTTTAAGCATGTAATGCAATTGCAAATGAGAGTTGTTTTATTTTAAGCTTTTGAGAACTCAATTTCTTTTTAGCAATGTTAACTTACAATTATGTTTCATCTAAATTTGATCAATAATTCATTAAAGTTCTATTAAACTTTGTTCATGAGTGTGACCTTCTCAAAGAAGACAAGACAAAACAGTTAGGTAAGAGCCTTTTGCACATATACGGTTTCAGACAAAAGTATTAGGCTGATGAAAAATTTTGGAGCTTTTTTAAATGATGTGAGAATGAAGAACACAGTTAGAAAAGAATAGTAAAAGGAAGAGGCAGAGCAAGAGAAAAGTCCCTACCATTTTTTTTTTTTTGTTTCTGCTTTATAATTAATGTTTTAAAGAACTTTTATATCCGTTGTATGCATCCGTACAAAATAAAAGATTTTGAGACACAGAAAGAGAGAGAGAGAGGAGACAGAGTTAATGGCGGTTAGAGACAGAAGAGAGAAGAGAGTCACGAGAACGTAGAGGATGTGATGAAGTATGATGAAGAGAAAAGTTAAAGTAGTAGGGCCTTTCAAGAACCTAACATGTTATAATTTTTCCTATAGGGCTTTTTTTAGCTTCTATGATTATATCTTGTAGTAGTAAATACTAGTAATGAAGTCCTCGTGATGATTCAAGCCGTTTCGTACTCTATTTTGTTTTTCAAAATGTTTTCTCTGTGAATGTCTCTCTCTCTCTCTTTAGACGGATTCAAACTTTACAATCTTGTCTAGTAAAGAAAAGCTCTTGTTTACTCAGTCATTTTCTCTCAACACGATTTTACCTAAAATCTTCTGGCTATCCGCTATAATTGGTCCCCAAGAGAGTAAAGTAACCTTCAACTTAAGCACTTTATTTTTAAAATAAAGAACCACTTTATTTTTGCAATCAAGAACTGCCATGTATTCATAAACACTTTAAACTTCAAACATCGAAAACTATTTTTTTGTTCTACTTTCCAATAATCATAAAGAGTGTAAAGCCAATTGAAGATATAAAATCTTATTGTCATTTGGATTTTCCTTTGATAACTTTCACTTCACTCCATGTCTTATACTTGGCCTAAGTTAAAGGGGAATGAGAGAAAGGCTTGACCTTTCTTATTTACGCTTTCGCCAATTCTGTATAGAAAGTCTCAAAGAATTTTGAGAATTGGGCTTATGATTGATGCTAATGCAAGATTTCTTTAGTCAAGATTTCTTCTAAATGATAAAAAGAAAAGATTTCTATATGTTCCTAGGGAAACCTTATAGACGAATTCTCACAAACCTCAAAGACTTAAAAACTACTATTAGTACGTACCTTGGACGAGTCAAGTCGCAAGAGATCTTCCTCCAAATGAGCCACACCACCTTCACAAGAAATTACCTAATCAGACATTTACTCTATCAATAGTAGTAACATTTCAGCAAATAAGTTTAAACGAAAACATGATTCACCTTTGTGTTCACACATCTCACTCAATAAGTCAGCCAGATAAAAAAACTCATTCCCAAAAGTCAACACTCAACAATATACGATTCCAATCGATACATGAATAATAAAAGGGAATTTATATATGTTGATTTGGATGTATATATATTATCACACAATGAAGATGAAAAATAAAGATTTGGATTTATAAAAGATAAAATAAAGATTTGGAGTTACAATCTTTGATTTGGGCTATAGAGTCCCTTCTAGCGGCTGGTATCGACTATCAACCTTCTGAGACGGATTGTGCAGAGTTAGTCGTGATGGTACAAACGCCTGATGATTGGCCCGCTCTCTTGAATCTGCTAGATGATTTCTCTTCGCTCAGATCTTCATTCCCTTCCTTTACCCTTACCAGGATCCCTCATGTGTCCAATTCAAGGGCCGATTGTCTTGCTTGCTCTTTGAGATATTTAATTTCTGAAATTTCTTTTGTAAACTCTTATTCTCTTGTTTGGGCGACCAATCTTAAAGTTCTCTTTTAGTTTAATTTAATGTTGGTTGGAAAAAAATATATAAAAAAATGTTGACAAAAGAGTCAGGTTCTGAACAGAATGGTAAAGCAATTGAAAGGGCAATGAGAGAAAGGGATTTTTATATATATAACAAAAAAATAATAAATGAAATTATGAGTAAAATAAATTTGATGTAGCAGACGAAGAACTTTTGATTTATTAGTGTGAAGAAAAGAAGAAAGGAAGAAAGGAAGAAAGAAATAAAAAAAAACCACAATTTATAGCATTTTGGATCAATTTGACGTTATTTTCAAGACAAAGTTTTTCTAATATATGTTGTTCACATTTTTTTAATAGGATCAACGTTTTCCATTGTATTTTATACTATATATTAGCTTTTTAACAATTTTATTAACATTATACTAATTTGGAATCAACTTGACGTTATTTTCAAGGCAAATCTTTTCATATATGTTGTTCACATTTTTTTGTATTTTTTTATCGGGTCAACGTTTGACGTTTCCCATTGTATTTTATACTATCTATTAGATATTTACCAATTTTATTAACATTATTACTAATTTATAGCATTTTGGAATCAAGTTGACGCTATTTTCAAGGCAAAGTTTTTCTAATATATGTTGTTCACATGTTTTGTTTTTTTATCTGGTCAACGTTTCCCATTGTATTTTATACTATCTATTAGTTTTTTACCAATTTTATTAACATTATTACTAATATATAGCATTTTGGAATCAATTTGACGTTATTTTCAAGGCAAATTTTTTCATATTTGTTGTTCACACTTTTTTGTATTTTTTAACGGGTCAATGTTTGACGTTTCCCATTGTATTTTATAATATCTATTAGCTTTTTACCAATTTTATTAACATTATTACTAATTTATAGCATTTTGGAATCAATTTGACGTTATTTTCAAGGCAAAGTTTTTCTAATATATGTTGTTCACATGTTTTGTTTTTTTATTGGGTCAACGTTTCCCATTGTATTTTATACTATCTATTAACTTTTTACCAATTTTATTAACATTATTACTAATTTATAGCATTTTGGAATCAATTTGACGTTATTTTCAAGGCAAATTTTTTCATATATGTTATTCACATTTTTTTTGTATTTTTTATCGGATCTACGATTGACGTTTCCAATTTTATTTTATACTATCTATTAGATTTTTACCAATTTTATTAAAATTATAACTAATTTATAGCATTTTGGAATCAATTTAACGTTATTTTCAAGGCAAAGTTTTTCATATATGTTGTTCACATTTTTGTATATTTTTTATCGGGTCAACGTTTGACGTTTCCCATTGTATTTTATACTATCTATTAGCTTTTTACCAATTTTATTAACATTATTATTAATTTACAGCATTTTAGAAGCAATTTGACATTATTTTTAAGGCAAAGTTTTTCTAATATATGTTGTTCAAATGTTTTGTTTTTTTATCGGGTCACCGTTTTCCATTGTACTTTATACTATCTATTAGCTTTTTACCAATTTTATTAACATTATTACTAATTTATAGCATTTTAGAATTAATTTGACGTTATTTTCAAGACATAGTTTTTCTAATATATGTTGTTCACATTTTTCTGCTTTTTTTACTGGGGAACGTTTCTCATTCTATTTTATACTATCTATTAGCTTTTTACCAATTTTTTTAAACATTATTACTAATTTATAGCATTTTGGAATCAATTTAACGTTATTTTCAAGGCATTTTTTTTTTAATATATGTTGTTTACAATTTTTTGTTTTTTTTTATCGGATAAGTCCTCTAAACATGTAAAAATGTAAATTAGTAATAATGTTAACAAAATTGGTAAAAAACTAATAGAACTAAGGTTAAATTAGTAATAATGTTAACATGTTTAGAGGAGTATTTTTTTACATGTTTACATATTATTATTTTCCAATTTTCACTAAAATAATTACCAATTTGCCACTATGTTCAAAGTGAATCTCTACTATTAGAAAAGTTTTATAATATGCTGCTCACGTTTCATGTTCTTTAAAACACATGTAGATTTTGGTTGTTGTTTGTTATTTTTTGTCAACGTTTCTTATTTGTTGTATTTTACATTATCTATTATTATTATTACTAATTTTCATTAATATTATTACTAATTTGAGGTTATTTTCAAGGTAACTATAGAGTCAGTAGAGCTTTGATCTAGCCCCTTTTATCAAATACTAGGTTTTGATAAAAAATATAAATGATTGATTGATTTTGATAAAAATTATATATGATTGATTACGGTAGTAAAATATTATCTCATAAAAAAAAATTAGTACTAAGAAAAAGAATTAAATTTCAGATACATAATTTTTTAAAATATAAAAATCAGTTGTGTTATAAAATCAAATATGATAAAAAAAAATCATAAATTTAACTTGACGTCCAGGCGAGGCAAATCAAACTGATGACCTCACATATCCTAAACCATTTTCTTTGACTATCAGAAAAACGAAACAATTTGATAATCATGAATTTAACTCGTTTTCATATTTAATTGATCGCTACCATCTATGTTTTCGTGTTTTTATTCAATGTTTTCTTATTCTTCATATTCTTTTTTGTCATTTTCATTGTCAAATTTTGTGTTAATTGTCATCGTAACTTTTACCATTTGGTTCTTAGTTATACTCTTTTTCTTCTTTTTTCTCGTCAACTTCTTCACATTCTTCCACTGAAAAACAATTTTTTAGACTACCACACAACTTGTTAATCCATCAAACTCCAAGAACAAAATCATTTCTTTTCTCATAAAATTTGTCAAATTCATGATTACGAGCATAGTCAACACATTCAGCCAATTATTGTCAATTTTATCCATATACTTATTTGGTTTTAGATCCACCTGTTTAGAAACTTCTCAAACCAAAATCCTTACTTGGTTTATAATATTTTAAAAACATAATAAAATATAATTATTTATTTAATATGAATCATATGATATATAGAAATATGAGTACACTATAATAACATATTAATTATAAATAAATAATATCAATTATATTATATCATCAAATAATATCAACTGTATTATATTATCAAACAACCGTAACCGTAAATAACAGTAACCGCTTGAACCGTAACCGTATTTAAACGTAATTGTTTAACCGTTTGTTAAATGGTTCTGGTTAAGGTTACAAAAATTTCTAACCATAACCGATAGTTAATAAACCTTAACCGTGACAACCGGAACCCTGGTCATGTCTATGTATAGCTAATAAAACGTGTGTGTTTGTCATCCATCTTTCTTCTTTAAACCTCAAAATTTGACTCAAACATCAAATTAAGGTCTTGCGATGTCAATCCTTCTTCCTTAGACCAAAAAATAAAAAACTAATGAAAAAATATCAACTCATCTATAAAATCATACACAAAAATGTGTTTTACAGCTCATAAGAAATAAAAAAGCACAAATGTAGATAAATAAGATAATTTATGTTTTGCATCAACATTTATAATATTTTAAAAAATTTGAACCTTTTATTTTTTTTAAATATTTATAATATTTTATACTTTTAAAATTTAAAAACTTTTTAAAAGTTAAGACCTTTTAAACATTTTAATATTTATAATATTTAAACTTGTAAATTTTTTAAATATTATAATATTTTTTTGAAACTGTTTAAAAATTGTCATTTTCATTGTCAAATTTTGTGGTAATTGTCATTGTTACATTTATTGTCTGGTTCTTCGTTATATACTTTTTCTTCTTCTTCCTTGTCAACTTCTTCAAATTCTTCCACCGAAAAACCTTTTTTTTAGACTACCACACAACTTGTTAACCAATCAAATCCAAAGAACGAAATCATTTCTTTTCTTACGAAAATAAAAAATAAGATAAAAAATTAATGAAAGAATATCAACTCATAAGAAATAAAAAGCACAAACGTAGATAAATAAAATAATTTCTGTTTAATATCAATATTTAGAATTTTTTAAACTTTTAAAAGGTTTTGAAATATAAAATTTGAACCTCTTAAAAAGTTTCAATATTTATAATATTTTAAACTTTTAAAATTTAAAAGTTATAATATTTAAAAACTTTTTTAAAGCTAAGAACTTTTTAAAGTTTCAATATTTATAATATTTAAACTTTTAAAATTTTTAAATATTATAATATATTTTTCTGAAATTTTTTAAAGTTTTAATTTGATCAAATAAAAAACTGGATCAAACCTAATATAAAACTTTTAAACTTAGACGCGTGATAAATAAAGCTTTTCTGCTCATTTGTTGTTGGTAGCATATTAATCTTATTTATACTGGTTTTGAACCATTATCTAAAAAATTTCTAGCCGATGTGGGATATTGTACATAATTCTTTTATTTCTATAAATTTAAAATTTTCCATTTTCTAAAAAATTCTGGAAATTTATAAAAATGTTAATGAATTACATGTCAAATCCTGATAGATTGTTTAAAATAATTCTTAATATAGAAAATTCTGGAAATTTGAAAAATGTTAATTAGTGAAGTGGCTAATCCCTATTGGTGGTTTAAAATCATAGGTGGACGTCTTTAGGAGCTTATAACTTCTATTTTTTATTTATATAGATTCAAACGTTTACTGTTTGATGTAAGTTTGGGAACTCTGGTCCCTGATTCATAAGTTCAATCTTGATTTAGCTAGTAAGAAGCTAGATTTCATAGATTAAGGGGGCTATAGAGACTTTGTAAGATACAAAACACATATTCACAACATCACATAAAAAAAATCTTGTTTCTTCTAGTTGGCATCTTTTTGATAGTCAGGTTCACAGAATTCTCCACCAAGATCATCGCAGGCCTCTTCGCGGAAGACGCTAAGTTGTCACAAAAACACACAAAATCAGAGATTTTAAAATTGAAACAGAGGTTAAGAAAATGAAAAGGTTTTTGAAAAAAGTGAAGTTTTACGTTTTGGTGTTGTTATACTCTTCGTATTCTCTGTCAACATGCTCTGAAACAACGGGACGTGAGACGGGCTTTGATTCGAGCTTTACTTCAGGGTAAATGTCAGCAGAACAAGCGTATCCGCTGATTACTTCGCATGCTTCAGCTGGGAAAACACTAAGTACAATAAAGATGTTAACGAGTCAGTAGTAGAGATGAGAAGAGGAGGGAAGTGGTGATCTAAGGACTTACGAAAGGATGGAGGAGTTGTAGTCGACGGTGTTAGGATCAGATGTTGAAGGAGATGATGATGTGTTGTTTGATCTTAGAGATGAGAGTCTTGAAGCTTTAGTTGCGTGAGGAAGAAGAAGACTGAGCTTTGGAGAAGAAACTGAAGAAGGAAGAGGAAGTAGAATGGTTGGTTTGATGTAAAGCGCTCCCTGCATTTTCTTTCTTTGTGTAAGAAAGATTGGTTTAGTGGTGAGATTTTAGATTTTTTTGTTCTGTTTTGGAACAGTATATGCTTTATTTATAGCCAAAACAGAGAAGAATTATTTTTCTTTCACTTAGGCAATTTAAGATTTTAGTTTTATTGACTCAATAATTGATAATCCAACGGACTAGAATCACTCACTGGTCTAACAAAGAAGATAAAAAAGTTTGAAACAAAAGAAAGAGATATTTATGAAAGGATAAGGTTCAGGCTTTGTATGTAATATGTGAGAATGAAAATCACTGGATAGGTATCCACCACACCACTACCCTTGGAAGAAATTTTATCCAATCTTTTTTTGGAATTTTGTGTGTGTGTGTTTTTCTCAAAGTACTCTGAGTGAGCAAGAATCATATGATTTGAGATTAAGCAATAGAGTAATGTTTTGGAGAGTCTGAAATGAAATAAGCATGATACATTCTTATTCGATTATTAAAGGTTTTAGTTCTGGGGTGGACAAGTCACTAAGCATATCTGTTTAGCGTTCGGAATTAATATTATTATCCAACATTGTATCGTTTCTGTTCCCCATGGCAGCACCAACGATCCAAGTTATTATGTCTTTCTCTGGTCTACAATCTGGTTGGCCTTGATTGAGATCTAAGAGGTGTATTCAACTTGATATCTTAAGTCATTTGTGTAAAAGTTACAAATCCTATGTTATTCAATCATGAATTTTAAAAAGTCTCATGAAATCCACTGTTATTCAACTGTTGATTTAAAAATCTACTTTCAAATCCACTGTTTTAAAAACAGTTTGTGGATTTGGATTTTAATAAGTTTTAGGGATTTTGGAAGATTTTGGAGGATTTGTTTAGTTAAAAATACAGAAATACAAATCTCATGGTTTTAGGTAGGATTTGAAAGAATTTTACCATAAATCATATCAACTCTCTAAAATCTATCAAAATTCCAAATTTTCTAAATCCCATCAAATCCTCCAAAATCATTGTTTCAATACATCCCAGTTTCTCTATCTCTCCAACATCCATCCTCCCACCTACACAATTGTTTGAAACACAATCACAACTTTGACGATGAGAAAAAAAAAAAAAGACAATTAGATTTTGATGTGTGCATATCTGATTTATAATTTTTTTTTTTAAGAAAAACTATACGTACACTCATGTAAAGCGAAGAGGGAGAACATGACTATGCAGATTACAACTATCTGTGATGATTTTATGGTTTAAAAGGGATGATTCTTATTGATTTACTGAGTTGTTGTAATTTCTAAATAGAAGACTTAATATCTATATATAGTACTTTGTAGATAGATTTGTCTAGATATCTTATCTATTTACTGGAAATGCTGCCACATGTCTCTTATAAACATGACACAATTTCTATTTTTTGCTGTTTTCGATTTCTACTGGTAGACATAGATTTGTGTAGATATCTTATAAACATGATACATTTTCTCTTTTATCTAATTTTCTCCTTTTAGATTCTCTTCATTCTAACCAAACCCACACTCCAAATTAAAAATTTGCTGTATTAATCCAAAAAACAACCCCAATATAAAATCCAAAAAAAAAGAGCTTTTTTATGAGAATATCTGAGAAGCCACCTTTGGTCACTTTTCAAATTGACATGTATCTTTTATCTGTAAACACTATATATTAATTAAACACCAGGATTAAACAACTTTTAAAATTATTTAAGATTTCTTCTTATGAGAATTTCTAATGATTCATAAGTTAAATCGAGACTTAAATTGGAGATGTTTGTGATGAAATAGTTGTACGGATTGTGATGTATTTGTTTGTTCAGGTTTTTTTTGGTATAACACAAAAAAAGTAATATTTATTTCTTATTCTGAAAGTTCCTACATCAGATTCTAATTACTTCTCTACGTTGATGTCAACTAATTCTGAGATATATAAAACCTCTACATGATAAAGTTTGATGAAAGGATTTTACACTTGGCTAAGGGGATCAAACTCACATCCATATAAATGATGCACAGTGAAAAAAGAAACAAATCCAAAGTTCAAATTTAACTTACTCACCACATCCACAAGACCACAACCTCTGTTCTTTTCTTTATTCAGTATTTCTTCTTAGATGAAAAGATTATTATACATACACACAAATCCATAGCATTTTTAAAGTCTCTTCAGTAACGGCGTACACTTGTTGTCGACAAAAGTACCCGGTTCTGTTTCTTCCCTCTCTTTCCGGGTTCTTTGATTGCGGCTGGTGCGCTTGGTGTCACTGTTCTTGATGTTACACTTGCGAATGATGTCATGTTTGTGGTTCTTGCACCTGAAAACATGTTTAGAGCTCATCAGACTATTCTATAAGAATCTGCAGAGCTAGAAGCAGTGGTTTGGTTACCTGTGGTTGCATTAGCAACTTCACTACTGCTGCTGCTTTGAACATTTGTTGCATCGTTATTCAAGTTGGGGGAGTCATGGCCTGCTGCAAAACCGTGCCTTGTCACATGTGAAAAGGAATTTCTCTCTCTGATGTTTGGAGGGCTAGATGATATTGGGGCAGAGTTCCCAAGGGCTAAAAACGGACACAACACAAAAGCTTTCTGATTAGATCACTTAACCTCAAATCCAATTAACAGACGAGAGATTTCCTATTATTTACCTTCAAAGTCATCCAAGGAATATGGAGGAAAGTCATTATGAGACGACTGCCCAAAACTGGCCATCAATGGTACAACAAGCTCTGCAGCTGCAGCTACTTCAGCTTTAATTTTATCTTTTTGCTCCTGAAAAATGGACATTATATGAGTGTTAGCCCTGATTTTTCCTTTTAACCATGGAATTTAGGACAGAGTAAGACACAAAGCAGGATCATTTGCTATATGTAATCAAGATAAAAATACTAACAAAAGTGAACAAACAAAGCCCCATGAGGTTGGAATCTTAAAGATTTTAGACAAAGAGACCATGGGTTGTGTATCATGGTTAAGAAAGAGGAATACCTTCCTAGCACGGTCTTTCCTCTGCTTCTCACGCTTCTTGATATCATCTATAAATGGAGCAAAGGCATCAGGAGGCAAGGAATCCCTCATATCAATCTCACATATCTGAAAAGATTACCAAACCGAGGATAACCTCGTGAGAAAAACGTCAAGACATAGCAACATTTGCTGAAGGTAGAACCAAATGAATAACATGTGCGGAAGATAGGAGCAACCAATGGAAAATAAACCTGAAATGTAGTTGTTAAAGAAAAATGACTCAAGAAGCGGTAACGTCTCCTTATAGCTTCCGACTGGGTAACAGTCTCCATTTCCAGTATCTTTCCACTCACTCTGTCATTTCATGGATTGGAATCAGAACACAACTGGAATAAAAAACTACAGCGGATAACTTTCGCTGAACAATTTTATTGATTTTCATACTGAATAACAACAATTCAATCTTTCTATCGATCACCAATGCCCGATTTCATAAAATAAGGAGCCATACATCATAGACTTTTGAATCAGTATCACAAATCCATGCAAAAAATATTAGGCAACAAAGAAGCTTCCATTGCAACCTATTCCCTAGTCTTTGGCATACGAGAATTGTGATGCATAAAAGACATGGACTCTTACCTTGGTGGAAGAAAGTCATAGCTGCCATAGTGATGCAGAAGGCACTTCACATTTAATGTGTGAAGGATAATGTGCTGACCATCAACAGACTGTATAGGTAAACAACCAGAGCACAAAGGTAAGACAACTTGAGCATCTTACAGATAAAACCACCACAATTACTTTTGATATCAACAAAACACCCTGGATTATTAATAACATTTATTTTCATATAAAAGAATCTGACTCTGTTATATTAAACGACCAGCCCATAGCAATGGAACAATGAGCAATCATCATGCAGCTCATTAGTACTTTATGCAAACACAACAGTATGCATCAGAAACTCATTACCTGATAAAAGTTGTATGCATCGTTGTCCTTCAGGTCTTTGGTGTCATTTTGGTGCGACAGGAAACCTTTGCTGCCATTATATGAGGAAGATGACGGTGCGTCTTGGTCTTCTAGAGGATGACCATTATCATAACTCTTTTCCAAACTAAATTGTGATTGCCCATCTGACTTATCTACTGAAGAATCTTCAATTGATTTCTCTTGATTTTTGGAACCGCTAGCTGATGCTCCATGCGCCCAGCTGGGTGCTTGATAACCAACTCGAGAAACATCAGGAGGTGAAGATGATTGTGTCTGATTTCTAGCTGGTGTATTCAATTTTCTGTAATTAGAGAGCCTATGCGCATTCCAGTACATTTTTCTCTGCTCCAAACGATCCAAAGCAGCATTTACATATAGGTGCTTCTCCAAGTCTTCGACGAGTCCAGGATCTGCCTTTGCAATCCAAGAATCTAACTCTGAAACTGCTTGTTTGACAGAAAGATCAACATCTTGGGTGAAAATGAACTTTGAAAACGGATCATATATCTCATTATCACCACTAGGAACATTCGAGTCATACTCAACTTTTCGGGTGGGAGCAAATGAATCTTTCTTGCGGGTCAAAAGTACAAACTCGACGGGATCGCCTACAGAATACTGCTTGACGTTTTCAATATAAACAGTGTATAACTCTCTTGGAGAAATCATCACGAAGCACAATGGACACCTCTTGAAGCAATCTGCCTTGTGGTTATCCACACCAGTCAACAGATACTGTAGAATACACGGGAAACAGAAGATATGCCCACAGGAAGTTATCTGCGGACATAGAGGATACTCCAAGCAAATCGGACAGTGCACAGGAGACGGAGTAGAATACCTTACACAAATTATATTATCCCACTGCAGCGTTTTGTCAGGATCCATAGAATCAGGAGAATGATCTCCAGTATCCAACACAACAAACTTGTAATTGGCCTTAAGAAACATATCCTTGTTATAAGGCCTTCCCTTGTACTGTTGCTTTCTTTGAGGCGGAGGAGGACCCCTGGATTGTGGCGGCGAAATCGGATCATACTGAAAATTCAGTAAATGGTTCCCACTTATCATATTAGCTCTTCTACCAGTTGGATTATGATGCGTAACACCGCCTCTAGGAGAATTATAATGTCCGGTGTTATGCTGCAACTGAGAAGAAGAAGAAGAAGAACCAGCAGCTCCTCCAGTACCTCTTCCTCTAGACCTATTCCTTCGACCATCATATCGAAAATGGTCACGTTTATCAGCATTAGGTGGGGAAAAACTCTCCTTCCCTGCTCCAATTTGCGTCATCTGCAGAGCATAGAAACAACAATGAACCGACCATTCAACAAAAAATGAAAGGAAACTAGATTTGTTTCTTAAAAGACTTTAAAGACTCATCATTTACTGAGAAAGCAACTAAAGTTTACCTCTTTGGAAGATCCACGGCTATGTCCCTCCTCAGCTGCAGCAATCGGCTCTACAGTTCAAAAAATTCAAAATTGAGACAAAGAAGTGTGATATTATTAAAAAGCTCATTTTTTTCAAAGAAACCCTAAAAACCCAAATCAAAACTCAACCAAATTAGCTGCCTTTCAATTTTTTTAAAAAACCCTAAAAACTCAACCAAATTAACGAGTTCAATGTACAAAAAAAAACCCAAAAAATTTAGGGGTAAGGTGAGAGTTAATCAATCAATCTTCCTTACCGGAGAAACCGTGAGTGGGTTCAGAATCTTCGACGAATCGAGTTCCGGTGGAATAGATCCGGGAAGGAGGAGAGGTGGGAAGAGGAGAGAGAGAAGAAGAGTTGTCGCCATGGTCGGAGCTAGGGTTTAGAGAGGAATCTGTATTAGAAGAAGAAGAATTGTGACCTTGGTTATGCGGTGAAGGCAAGATGGACATGAAAATTTTAGGGATGAGAAATGAAACTTCGCCGGCTCAGAGCCACCGCTTCTTCTGCGTTTATGCGTACAGAGATTTTTTTTTTTTTTAACCAAAGGCCAAGAAACTCGTCGTCGTCTGTTTGATTTTTTTGTTATGATTGCTCCGTGTAGTACCCGACCCGGATCCGTTAACCCGTAATATGATTCCTTTTGTTCGCGGGTGGATATACCGAATCTTTTTAAGACAGCAGTTTACTGTGTAATAAAAGTAAATGACTAATAACCATAACCATCGTTTGTAAATTTTGGTGTTCGGTTCTTTTGTCATGTACTCCAGTTTAATAAAGTCTAATACCTACTCAGTTTGAAAGTCCTTAACAAATTATTTTTAAAACCAATCTTAAGAAGTAAGAATAATTGAAACCGTTTTATTAACTCGATGCTTAAAATTTTTACTGGTTAATTTAGTTTGAAAGCCCTGTAACTTTCTTTTATTTTATTTCAAAACTCAAATCTAACAGTTTGAAAGTCCTGTAACTTTCATTTTATTTCAAAACTCAAACTGATGAATTTTGGATTGAAAAAAACTACTCAGTTTGACAGTTTGAAAGCCCTGTAACTTTCTTTCATTTTATTTCAAAACTTAAATCTAACAGTTTTAAAAGTACAAAAATTCATCAATATCCAAAATTCATGCTCTATAAAACATTTCTAAAAATTCAAAACACAAATATACTTCAAATCAAAACAAATCACAATCTGTTTATCATTGCTATTTAAAAGCCAAACGTAATAAAATAGTAAAATAAACTCAGTTTTGATCTCATTGCCAAACATAGTAAAATAAGAAGCTCCATTTCAGATTCTTCCATTTGCCCTTGAATTGATTAAGCTGAACAAAGAGACAAAGCGACGAGCTTTAGTAAAGTCCAAGTACCGAGACATATAAGAAAGTAATCCAAACATATATAGACGTTTGCTCTTATACGAACAAACCTATTCAATTGAAAAACTGAACAAATATACGATTTTTAGTAAAGTCCAAATACAGAGAGGCATAAAGAGCAATCCAAACAACTTATACGAACCTATTCAATTGAACACAAAAAAAACTACTGCCACTATTAGACTAAACATTTGATAGAGTCTAAGATGAAGCTAATCAAAACCGTGTTCTGCAACATATAAAAGATGGAGAGAATCGCCAATCTCATCATGTGTTAGACTCTCCAACTCCTACTATTTTTGTATCATTATTATCTTCATCATCAAAATAATCTTCAATGTCTCCTAAATATCATATAAGTTAGTCAAACAATTTAAAACATTCTCGCAAAGATGACTTGAACAACTTAAAAATACCTTCAAACTCAGCAAATCCACACAACCAGTTTCTAGTGCAAATTAATGCTTGAACAATTTTGGGAAGAAGTCGGTTTCTGTAAGGATTCAACACTCTACCTCCAACACTGAAAGATGACTTTGATGCTACAGTGGTGATGTGTCTGTATTTTATAGGATTTCAATCTTAGTTTCTACACTTGTTTTGAGTCTTTTATTAGGTCCAAGTGTGTTTTTAGAGTCTTTTTAGTCTTTTGTGAGTTTGTACAGGTTTTAGGCTACTTTGGAAGGGAACTAAGTGTTTTGGGGATGAAAACATGCATTTGGAGCTAAATTGGTTGAAGACCATTGGACAAGCTAGCAATTGGTGCAAACGCAGAAAAGCATCCGAGATCCGCTGATCCTCATTCGGGATAGACCGATCTTGTACCCGAAGCAACTTTTCCTTTTTCGTTTTTAAACCGACTTTTAGAGTTTTATTTTACGATTTAAGCATGAGGCTCAACCTCTAGAAAGACAACTTTTTTTTCTACGCAGCTTTTGAGTACTTGTAAGCTTTGGGAGAAGATATCTTATCCTCTCTAACCTTTTGGAGAAGAATTTTGAACCCTTTTAATTCTCTTTGCAATTCAATCATGTTTTCTTCATCCTTGATTTCTTGTTCTTTTGCTTCCATGTCTGAGTAGTTTTACTATTGGGTTTCGGTTTTCAAAAAGGGATTTATGATTCTCTAAACTTAAGTTTGTTAGATTTGGGATTGATCTTATAGTTCTTCATCTATTGTTGTTCTTAATACTTAAGCTAGATTGATCACCTAGATTAAGATCTTAGGTTTAATTCATCTAGGCACCAAAAGTGTTGTTGAGATACTTGAAAGAATTTAAGTAAGCAAGGTGGACCTTAACCAACGGAAGTTGAAGTTGAGGCACCTTGTGAACAAATCAAACTTGAACTTTAATGCTTGCTTGTTTAGCTAGATTCAAACGGAAGTTTAGGGTCTAGTTATTTCTTTGCATAGTTAGCTAACGCTGCGGAAGTAGATTAGTTTTTTAATTGTGATTTGAGTTCAAGAACGGTGTCTAATGCTTTCCCAATCTATCATCTAAATTTGTGGTTGTATCCCCTAACTGATTCTCTACACCCAATATCTTTCTTTGAATTCAAAACCCTTACTTTATTTTCTGTTTTTAATTTGTTACTTGAAACACAAACTTTCTCTTTGCCTTAGCTAAATTCGAATATATACAATTTCATAGTGCATTGCTTGGTCTCTGTGGATTCGATCCTGAAGTGTTACAACGATACCACTAGATCGTGGTGGAGTACACATTGGGTTTTAATTGACCTATGATCAATTTGGCGCCGTTGTCGGGGACCAAAAACGTTGACTTTGAAATTTTAGATACACGTTTAGTCTAAGGTTTATTTTACTTTAGTTTACTGATTCGTTCTTGTGTTCTTTCTCTTTTGTTTCAGGTGCACGCAAACAAGAAGCCACAAGCCTACTGATTTGCGTAACCTGCGAAACAAGAAGTTAGCACAGCTTGAACGCCAAAACCGCAAAGCAAGAGCCCAGATCAACGCTATGGCCGACGGAGAAGAAACAAATGTTCGCCAACCCAACCCTCAATTGGGCATCGTCCAACAACAGTAGAGGCAACACCAGCAAGAGCAAGCTGCACCGAATCCGCCAGCAAGGCAAACCACCTTGAGGGATGAAGATGCCCACAACAGGCTGTTTCCAAATCGATCTGCGATTCAACCACCAGCTCCTGCGAGGCAAGAATATAATATTAAGCATAGGCTAATCAATTTGGTCCAGAATCGTGTGTTCAACGGGTTACTGTCGGAGAGTCCTCTAGATCACATTGAGGCTTTTGAAAGGCTGACTAGTACGACAAGGTCCAATGGTGTCCTCTACGACTACCTCATGCTGACATTGTTCCAGTTTTCTTTGGCGGATAAGGCGCTGAGATGGCTGAATCATCTGGATCATGGTTCGCTCACCACTTGGGCACAATGTAGAGCAGCTTTCCTGAATCACTTCTACACCAAATCGCGCTCAGTTAAACTACGAAGCAAAATCACTACATTCTCTCAAGGAGGCATGGAGACTTTTTGCGAAGCATGGGAGAGGTTCAAGGAATATCTGAGAGACTGTCCTCACCACGGTTACACCCAAGAGAACCTGATGAACATCTTCTATGGAGGTATCGAACAGAAGTACCAGATGGCATTAGACACAGCTAGCATAGGAGATTTCTCCACCAACACCGCAAATGAGGCCAATGCACTAATAGAAAATTTTGCCGCAAGCAATAACAATCATGGCACAGACTACGATCGTACGGTGCGGGTCAATGCTGTCGAGACTGATGCTATTAAGGACCTCACAACCAAAGTGAATCTCCTACTGAAAAGGGATCACCAAAACGTTAACTTGTGCGAGGAACAAGCCGGGGATATGCAGATTTCGGAGCTGAGACATACCTTGAGGGTACAGAAGAGATGAATTACATAAGAGGGCAAGGAAACTTTCAGAATAGAGGTTTCAACCAGAATTTTAGGAATCATCCTAACTTATCCTACAGAAGCAACAATGTTGAAAATCCTCAAGATCAGGTCTATTCGCCGCGACCTCAGCAGGGAAATTTCGCACAGGACTTCCAAAACAATGGGACAGGCTTTGGAGGATTGAATTTCCAGCAGAAACCTCAAGGGAACAACTTCTCACAAGGTTATCAAGCACCTCCACCACAATCTACTGCCCCACAAGAAAGTAAATTGGAACAGATGATGCATGCATTGATGGAAAATCAAAAGAAAAATGCAATTGAGGTGAATGTCAAGATCGATAACATGTATTCAAAGCTGAATGGAAGAATAGAAA
This sequence comes from Camelina sativa, assembly GCF_030686135.1. NCBI lineage: Eukaryota > Viridiplantae > Streptophyta > Magnoliopsida > Brassicales > Brassicaceae > Camelina > Camelina sativa. The sequence continues at coordinate 3,607,912 of NC_141885.1, read as the reverse complement.
CGTTAAACACTCACATGCGAGTGTTAGAGAAGGCACCTTCAGGAACACTTCCAGGGAAAAATGAGGCTAATCCAAAAGAATTCTTGAATGTCATCACCATTCGAAGCGGCAAGGAACTGAGAGAACCGCAACAAAAAGAAGGGACTGATAGATCCACTAACAAGACTAGCCGATCCACGATACAGGAACAGAAAAGTAACTCCGATGAGGTTCCTAACGCAGCTACGAACAACATTGTAATCTCTAGTACAGAAACTGCAGAAGGAGAACAACCCTGCAAACCCCAGCCGCAATATGTACCCAAGCTTCCTTTTCCCACACGTCGCAAATCTAAGATACAAGAGCGGGAGTACGCAAAGCTGAAATCAGTGGTAGGAGAGCTTCAGGTCAGAATCCCTTTCATTGAGGCAGTCCGGATGGTTCCATCTCTTAAGAAGTATATGAAGGAGATCCTCACTGATAGGCTCAGCTTGGAGAAGGGAGTTATGTATCTCACGCAAGAATGCAGTTCATTGCTTCAAAACCGAATGCCAGAAAAATGTGGAGATCCAGGACCATTTATGCTGCCTTACACAATAGGAGATCTCAAGTTCAATCATTGCTTCTAGGACTTAGAGGCAAGCGTAAGTCTGATGCTACTTAGCGTTGCAACGCGACTTGGACTATACTCCTTCAAGCCTACCCAAGTCACCTTAGTCCTAGCTGATCGCTCTACCCGACGTCCAAAAGAGATGCTGGAGAACCTACCAGTGCAAATTGGTAACTGCTACATACCCACTGATTTCAATGTTTTGAAACTTGACGAAGAATCTCAAGAACCCATTCTGCTAAGGAGACCGTTCCTGGCCATTGTTTGTGCAGTGATAAACGTCTGAGAGGGCAAAATTGATTTGCACATGGATGATTTGGTCTTGAGATTCAACTTGGAGAAAGTAGCCAAGAAACCCACCATCGATGGCCAAACCTTCTCGATTAACACAATAGAAGAAATAATGGATTAAATCTATGAAGAATATGTTTGAATGATCATCTAGTTGTGGCTTTGACTAAGGAGGAACCTGAGTTAGGGTACTTGTCTGAGGAGACCATGAAGATGGCAGAAACGCTTAACGCTGCAGTAAATTTGGAACACGAAGTCTTTTTTGTCAATTTGCAAACTGGGCTGACAGATCCTGACATCGGATTTACCGATCCGAATCTTTATGAGGAACTCACGAATAAACGCAGTGGAACGACCATTCCTGTTTTTGGATCGGTCGATCTTGAATCCTGCTTTGAGATCAAAGAAACCCAGGAGGACTGGAGCGAACTCAAGGCTCCAAAATTGGATTTAAAACCACTCCCAGAAGGGCTCAGGTATGCTTATCTTCGACCAAATTCCACATATCCAGTAACTATTAACTCGTACCTGAATAATATTGAAACCGCACTTTTGCTCTCTGAGTTGAGAAAATATAGGAAGACTTTGGGATATTCCTTAGATGACATTTCAGGTATTTCACCGGAGTTATGCTCTCACCGCATCCACCTTGAAGATCCTTCAAAATCTTCTATAGAACACCAGCGAAGGCTAAACCCAAACCTCAAGGAAGTGCTGAAAAACGAGATCCTTAAATTGTTGGGAGCCGGAGTTATTTTCCCGATCTCCGATAGCACCTGGGTGAGTCCGGTCCATGTGGCATCAAAGAAAGGAGGGGTGACAGTAGTTGCGAATGAAAAGAATGAGTTGATCCCCACCAGAACAGTCACAGGACATCGAATGTGCATCGTTACCGCAAGCTCAATGCAGCCACCAGAAAAGATCATTTTCTCCTTCCATTCATCGACCAAATGCTTGAGCGCCTAGCCAATCACCCTTATTACTGCTTTCTGGATGGTTACTCTGGCTTTTTCCAAATCCTGATACACCCGGTTGATTAGGAGAAAACAACTTTCACATGCCCTTACGGCACCTTCGCTTATCGGCGGATGCCTTTTGGGTTATACAATGCCCCAGCTACCTTCCAACATTGCATGATGTCCATCTTTTCTGACTTGATAGAGGATATCATGGAGGTATTTATGGATGATTTTTCGGTTTATGGCTCATTTTTCTCTTCGAGTTTGTCTAATCTGTGCAAGGTTCTTCAACGTTGTGTGGAAAAACACCTTGTTCTGAATTGGGAAAAATGCCATTTTATGGTCACCAATGGGATTGTCCTTGGTCATCGAATTTCAGAGAAGGGGATAGAGGTTGACAAGGCTAAGATTGAGGTGATGTCCAGTCTGCAGCCGCCTAAAACAGTGAAAGATATACGCAGCTTCCTCGGTCATGCTGGCTTTTATCCACGGTTCATAAAGGGTTTCTCCAAAATAGCTAGACCGCTCAACCAGCTGTTATGCAAGGACATCTCCTTTGAGTTTAATGCAGAGTGTTTGGAAGCTTTCCTTACAATCAAGCAGGTACTGAGATCAGCTCCTATAGTTCAACCACCCGATTGAATCCTATCCTTTGAAGTTATGTGCGACGCAAGTGATTTTGCTGTTGGAGCGGTTTTGGGACAGCGCAAGGATAGTAAGTTACATGTTGTCTACTATGCCAGCAGGACACTCGATGGAGCACAAACCAAATATTCCACGACAGAGAAAGAATTGCTCGCCATAGTTTTTGCGTTTGAGATTTTCAGATACTACCTGGTTGGCTAAATTGAGGCTATTGAGATGGATCCTACTCCTGCAAGAATTTGAACTTGAGATAAAGGACAAGAAGGGAGTGGAGAATGGAGTGGCAGATCATCTTTCTAGGCTGAAAATCGATGTTGAGATTCCTATCGATGATCAGCTTCCTGAGGAGAATGTGTATGTAGTCACGGCATATGAGGAATGTTTTAAGGACAAAGCCGACACTAAGGTCCTCCAACAAATCGGTGATCACTCCCCATGGTATGCTGACTTCGCAAACTATTTGTGTGGTGCAGAGGAGCCTCCGAATTTAACTGGATATACCAAGAAGAAGTTTTTGCGGGATGTGCAACGTTACTTCTGGGATGAACAATACCTTTACAAACATTATGCCGATGGCCTTTACAGAAGATGTGTCCCAAAATCATAAATTCCAGGGATACTTTTTCACTATCATGGATCCAACTACACGGGCCACTTCGATATGTTTAAAACTGCGACCAAGGTACTTCAAGCAGGCATCTGGTGGCCTACTCTGCTCCGTGATGCACACGATTTTGTCTCCCGATGTGATGCTTGCCAGCGACGTGGGAACATAAGCAAAAGGAATGAGATGCCACATAATTTTTTCTTGGAAATCGAAGTGTTTGAATGTTGGGGAATCGATTTCATGGGACCCTTTCCACCCTCCTACGACAATGTTTATATACTTGTGGCAGTAGATTACGTCTCCAAATGGGTCGAAGCATTGGCAAGCCCCACCAATCACTACAAGAAAACAAGGCGATAACTGACGGAATTACTGACGGCGCTAATCCGTCAGTAATTACCGACGGCTTACCGATGAATATCTAACAAAAGATTAGTTTGTCGGTTGTTCATCAGAAAATTACTGACAGAAAAAATCCGTCGGTAATCCGTTAGTTTTTCTGACGGATTACTGACGGATATATAATTTTCTTGGTGATTTTTGATCTGTCGGTAATCCGTAAGAAATAACCGACGGAAAACTGACGGATATTAACATTTGTCGGGTGTGTCAAAATTTGGTCTGTTTTTTTTTAACCGTCGGTAATCTGTCAGAAATAACCGACGGATAACTGACGGTTTATATGTGAATAGTGTAAAATTTTCCTAACTTAGCTCCATAATGCATTTTTTTATATGCAATGTATAAAAGATGAGTTTTCAATGCCTAACTACTCTTCTTTAATACAAGTGTACACATCGAAAAGCTCTCTGCCCCGATTATCGAGAACCTCCGCCTAGCTTCCATCTCCGGCACCGTCAAAGCTTCTGCTTGCCGGCGTCGGGACTCTTTCCTCCTTTTCATGGCTTGCTTCCTAAAGATCTCTCTTTTAATTTCGATTTGGCCACTTACTCAATCTTTTCAATTTCTCCCCGGTAAACCTCGTATCAATGGTGGCTTCTCTGGTAAATCTGAAAGGCTTTTCCCAGCGAAACCCCTCTCATCTCAACCGTTGATAGCCCTATCTCTGTCGCACCTAAACCTAGAGAAACCTCCTTTGTCCAGCGGTTCTTCAACGCTCAAATCTGAGGCGCGTCTCTCCGATTCCTCCAGATCTACAGATGTTGGATCTCCTTTGTCTCCTCTTGCAGACCTCCCTCTCCGGATCTCATCGCCGTTATTGACCTCCACACCTCCCCCTCGATTCCAGCATGTTCCCTCGAGTTTTAGCTGTACGCTCTCGGGAGTTCTACCGTCAAAACGGCTCAATCCGGGCTTTGCTCCGGTGATGACATCGGGAATGAGCGGCGACGGCGCAACCCCAACGTCCATTGGTGCTCCTCGACTGGACCCTCTTGTTCGCCAAATGGGCTTCGGCCCACTTATTTTCACATCGAGGCCCTGTGATCCAAACCTATTTCTTTCAAAAGTCTAGGTTCGTTCTAAATATTTCATTGTTCTCCCGTAACATACATTTGTGTCGATACATGGAACCATTTGTCCGAAGACTACATTTGGAACATAATCAATCAGTGTTGCTAGGGGGGTACAATTCTTTTTTGAAAACCTTGCCATTAGAATCACCCAAGGGTACTACTCATATTTATCACTGTTTGAAGAAGTCCGACATTATGACCCCGTCTCTAAGGAGCGGTGGTTACCGAAACTTCTCCAACCTATCCTCCTCTCCGTGTTATATTATCCCCGAGTCCTTTCAAAAGTGTTGTTGTATCTTATATCTGGGATCCCAAAGCTTGAGGAAGAACGGCATTATGATCTCCTACCAATGGCGTGGAGATTACCGTACTTTCCTCAACCCTCTCCTATCATCTCCCTTGCTTCCCGAGCCATGTCAAAAACAAACCATCAAAAGCCGGAGGCTTATTCCCACAGCCCAAAGCTTGATGAGTTACGACATTATGATCCCATCTCTAAAGCTGAATCCACCCTCCCCTCTGCTAATGAGCAGACCTCTCCATTGAGCCTCTTGGCCATGGAACCCTTCTCAACGTCCCAATGTCTATTGATAAGGACAATTCTCCATGTCCACGTCTTGTCCGTGAATATGGCTTCGACTTCCCTTGGAATCGCTTGTGATTTGGTTGTTCACCGCCCTTGTCTCCGATATATCTTGGAATTGTTGTCGAACTACCTATCTTTTTTATCGTCTTATGCTTATGGTTGTAACTTTCTTAAATTTGGTCTTGTATTGGAAGAAACTCTAAGCTTTGTAAGCTATTATCCGAATGAATGAATGAAACAAGACTTTTGAACAAAAAAAACACGACTCTTCTTTTAAACAACATTCTTCAAAAGTTGTGGTTTTATAGAAAAATAGGTTGTTTACTTAAAGTACTTATGGTGTGGTATTACATATTATGGGTAAGTATTTGCCATATGGCTTTAAAATTATTTTTTTCTATAATTTAATCATATAGATGTTTATTCTGGGATGTTACTTCTGGCATTAACCGTACCTTTACAAACATTGTGCCGATGGCCTTTACAGAAGATGTGTCCCAGAATTATAAATTCCAGGGATACTTTTTCACTGTCATGGATCCAACTACGCGGGCCACTTCGCTATGTTCAAAACTGCGACCAAGGTACTTCAAGCAGGCCTCTGGTGGCCTACTCTATTCCGTGATGCACACGATTTTGTCTCCCGATGTGATGGTTGCCAGCGACGTGGGAACATAAGCAAAAGGAATGAGATGCCACAGAATTTTATCTTGGAGATCGAAGTGTTTGACTGTTGGGGAATCGATTTCATGGGATCCTTTCCACCTTCCTACGACAATCTTTACATACTTGTGGCAGTAGATTACTTCTCAAAATGGGTCAAAGCATTGGCAAGCCCAACCAATATAATGATTCGAAGGTTGTTCTTAAGATGTTCAAGCATATAATTTTCCCACGGTTTGGTGTTCCGCGGGTGGTAATAAGCGATGGTGGAACTCACTTTATCAATAAACTTTTCAAGAATCTGCTAAGGAAGCATGGAGTAACACACAAGGTCGCTACACCATGTCATCCTCAAACTAGTGGGCAAGTTGAGATCTCAAACCGTGAAATTAAAAACATCTTGGAGAAGACAGTGAACTCAACAAGGTAAGATTGGTCTGCTAAACTCGATGATGCTTTATGGGCCTACCGGACCGCTTATAAGACACCTATTGGCACCACACCATTCAAGTTGGTCTATGGGAAATCCTGCCATCTACCTGTCGAGTTCGAGTACAATTCACTTTGGGAAACAAAACAGATGAACGTCAATGTGAAGACCGTGGCCGAACGACGCCTGATTCAGCTGAATGAACTTGATGAGATCTGTATGAATGTCTATGAAAGCACCAAAATCTACAAGGAGTGCACTAAGATGATGCATGACAAGAAAATTTTTCCTAAGAATTTGGCTGCTAATGACTTGGTTCTGCTCTTCAACTCTCAATTGAAAATCTTTCTTGGCAAGTTACGTTCTCGTTGGTCAGGACCTTTCCGGATCAAGGAGGTTATACCCTATGGAGCCATCGTTCTCTGGAACCATGATGGTAAGGAGTTTACCGTTAACGGTCAATGCCTAAAGCCATATCTTGCTCATCATGGTCTCACTGAGGAATCTACCATCCCTCTGATGGATCCCCACGCTGCCTAAAAAGCATGAACAGTCAGGCTCGCGACTTTGAACAAGGGCTCATGGGAGGCAACCCAATGGGGTTAGTTCTGTTTTTTTTCCCCTATCTTTTCATATTTTTCCTTCGGATCTTGTTTTTGTTTTGTTTTGTTTTCATTTAGGAGTTCCACGCTGGTCATGTCGGTATTGAACTTTCATGAGACAGGTTCGAAACGCAGAAGATGCAAATTCTTTTTAAAGAATGTCACTCGGCTATTTCAGGATCGGTCAATCTATCTTTGGATCAGTCGATCCCCCGTTCCAGCTAGAATCGAAGTCGAGCAAGGTAATTTTTTCTTTTTTCCATTCTTGTGTTCAATTCTCGGCGATTTCCAGAAAATGCCTAAAAGACACCACAGTGGTAAGGAACTTGCAACTCCTACCGACGAGCAAGCAACCCGAGTTTGGAATGATGAGGATGCTAGGAGTTACAAATTGTTGGGTCAGTGTAAGATGAAGCCGACTTGGTTTTCTGACCGAGAGCTTTTTGGGAGTTTGGCCATGCTTGTAGATTTTGATGAGTTGGTCAAAAACATGGGGTTTGGTTCTTTTGCTGAGAAGGCATGGGATTTACATGAGCAGCTTGCAAGAGAATTTCTGGCCACTGTGAGGATCGATTTGCTTTCCGGTCCTGATTCGTTAGCTGAGCAATGTTCGATCAGTTTCTTTTTGTGCAAGAAGCATTACACCATCTCCATGTTCGACCTTTGTGACATTTTTCGTTTCCCTCGAAACAAGCAATGCAAGATGGACAAGCTTGACAGTAGGACATATGTTTGGAAACTAATTGGAGCTGGGAACTATGTTTCCTGCGGGGCCAGGCAATCCCACATTCACAATCTAGTCCTTCGGATCACTGCTAAATTCCTTAGAAACACCATTTATGCTAGGGCTGAAACTACCACATTGCAACTACATGAGTTGTGGATGTTCTTTCACGGGAGTTCGAGCAAGTCCGACAAGACATGGCCAAAGCTAAGAATAAGAGGGTACTCATCGGTAGCTTGGTGACTCCTATCATCGAGTATTGTGGCATTTTCATGCCATCACCCACTTCTGCTAAGAAGATGCGGCTCCTTGACCTCAAATATCTGTCCACCAGTGAGATTCATGTGCGTTAAAATTTTGTCTACCGATTTCAGGACAAAGCTGGTAAGTGTCGATACATGAGGATCCCTATGCCATCCTGCACCTCACTTTGCTAGACATAGAACATTGCCTTTGAGTCTCCTGAATTAGCATTATGTGACCTTGACGAGGTGGTTTGGATGGAGGAGAGTGGATATGCTTCCCGCAAGCCCACACGTCACACACATCAGGCCGCTGCCTCAGAGTCCTCACAATTGTCTTGTTCACTTCCGCCATTTCCGACCTTTGATGTGAGCCAGTTTGTTGCTACACCGCCTCTCCAGGAACCTCAGTCTGAATTTGAGAGGTGGATCTACGATACTCAGAGGACTAATAATATGTTGCTCACTCGACTGGCTACTTGGCCTCGGGGACTTACACCATCTTGTTTTGCACCGCCACCATCGGATCCTACTGCTGCCAATGATGCCGATAACTCCGCCACTGAGAGTCTGCACTCTGATCATTATGCGACTTCCTCACCTTCACGCTAGACTGCTGATTCACCACGGGTTACTTTTTCACACTTTCTAGGATTTATTTTGCTTTTTTCCCTTTTGTTGTCGGAGGTCCCTTTTTCTTGGCTTTGATTTCACACCGGGACGGTGTGAAGTAAGTCCGGGGGAGGGGTGTCTCCAAGTTACTAATGTCGTTATCTTTGGTTGTTTTCTTTGATTTCCCTTTTAATTGAGTCATTTTATCGAGTCTAAAAAAATATATATATTGGGAAACTATGATCATTTCTAGGAATCTTTTGCTTTGAGCTAACACTCTTATGTTTTCTTTAGTACTTTTGATTTTTGAATAAAGCTTGGAATGAACATGAGCAGTCTCAACACGCCCCAAAAGACCCTCACCAAGGAGAACATTAAGCTGATCCCATGTTGTCTCTAGTTTTGAAAGGACTTAACTGGATTTAACTTCTTGCCTTGGGACTTGGTATACATCGAACAAGACTCCTCCCTTCAAGCCTTACAAGACATGCAACTCCTCACAAAGTATGCTCCCCCTCTATCTTCCCTTCAATACTCAATAAAAAAGGAAAAGAAAAGAAGAAGAAGAGGATATAGGTAATAAAAGAAGTGAACCGAGGGTTGTGCGTAAACCCGTGCATCCTTCGGAATTCATGGAAACCTATCCACAAGAAAAGAGCAAAGGATTGATAAAAAAAATACAATGATACCCTAGAAAATTAGGGAGAAAGCAATCCTTTGGAAGTGAGAAAATGGAGAGGAAAGGGAGCATATGAAGGAAATTTTGAGCATTAAAAGGTTTAAGGAGTCAATAAGTTCAGTGATCTATATTCCCTCGGCGAGACCACACATTTTCGTTAATCTGATTTAGAGAGACAACAATGGGTATGCTAAAGGTTCTTTAAGGTTGTGGAGTTCAGAGTAGGGAGTCTTGATCCTAATCATGGGCAGAGTACAAAAAGTAGTTCTTAATTTGATTTGATGAAGAGTGCAAAGAAGAGGTTCCCAAGAATATGTGAGTTCCCACTTTCAAACATTTTCTCTATTCCTGAGTTTTTGTCTCTTCTTGCTTGAGGACAAGCAAAGATTTAAGTCCGGGGGAATTGATGTGTCTGCATTTTATAGGATTTTAACCTTAGTTTCTACACTTGTTTTGAGTCTTTTATTAGGTCAAAGTGTGTTTTTAAAGCCCTTTTAGTCTTTTGTGAGTCTGTACAGGTTCTAGGCTACTTTGGAAGGAAACTGAGTGTTTTGGGGATGAAAGCATGTATTTGGAGCTAAATTGGTTGAAGACCATCAGACAAGCTAGCAATTGGAGCAAACGCAGAAAAGCATCTGAGATCGGCTGATCCTCATTCGGGATCGACCGACCCCGTACCCGAAGCAACTTTTCCTTTTTCGTTTTTAAACCGACTTTTAGGGTTTTATTTTACTATTTAAGCACGAGGCTCGACCTCTAGAAAAACAACTTTTTTCTACGCAGCTTTTGAGTACTTGTAAGCTTTGGGAGAAGATTTCTTATCCTCTCTAACCTTTTGGAGAAGATTTCTGAACCCTTTTAATTCTCTTTGCAATTCAATCATGTTTTCTTCATCCTTGATTTGCTGTTCTTTTGCTTCCATGTCTGAGTAATTTTACTATTGGGTTTCGGGTTTCGAAAAGGGGTTTATGATTCTCTAAACTTAAGTCTGTTAGATTTGGGATTGATCTTATAGTTCTTCATCTATTGTTGTTCTTAATACTTAAGCTAGATTGATCACCTAGATTAAGATCTTAGGTTTAATTCATCTAGGCACCAAAAGTGTTGTTGAGATACTTGAAAGAATTTAAGTAAGCAAGGTGGACCTTAACCAACGGAAGTTGAAGTTGAGGCACCTTGTGAACAAATCAAACTTGAACTTTAATGCTTGCTTGTTTAGCTAGATTCAAACGGAAGTTTAGGGTCTAGTTATTTCTTTGCATAGTTAGCTAACGCTGCGGAAGTAGATTAGTTTTTTAATTGTGATTTGAGTTCAAGAACGGTGTCTAATGCTTTCCAGTCTATCATCTAAATTTGTGGGTGTATCCCCTAACTGATTCCCTACACCCAATATATTTCTTTGAATTCAAAACCCTTACTTTATTTTCTGTTTTTAATTTGTTACTTGAAATACAAACTTTCTCTTTGCCTTAGCTAAATTCAAATCTATACAATTTCATAGTGCATCGCTTGGTCTTTGTGGATACGATCCTGAAATGTTACAACGATACCACTAGATTGTGGTGGAGTACACATTGGGTTTTAGTTGACCTCTGATCAAGTGGTGATTGGAATGCTGAGAATATCAGATGCCATGGGAGCTAAATCACCATATCGATGTTGATTATCTTTCCAAAAACTTAACACTTCCATGTCTGTAAAAGTATTCATCTCTAGTCTATCTTCATCCAAATATATTTCCAAATTTGATTTGGGGTTTCCTGAACTAGACATGAGGCCACTTTCATGATCAAACAGATCCTATGATATGAAAGACAAACAAATCAGTTACAAAGATGTTAGAGAGAAGCTTAGAAAGACATAGAAAGATACTTACATCATTCAAATCATCCTCAAGTGGTGATTCAGAGAGAAGCTCATATGGAGTAGGTGTTGTAAAACTTGGTACAGAACCAGATTGAGTATTATATTCTTCATACAGCAGAACCAGATTCTTCCTAACAATTTCAACTTTTTCCTTGGAAGTGTTTGAATCGACCTTGTCATAAGCTGACTCAAGTATTTGCAACTTTAATCTCGGATCCAATGCTGCTCCCATAGAAAGAATGATATTATAATGATTCCAATACTTTGCAAACTTCTTTCGCATCATTTGAGCCATTTCTCTCACATAAACATCATCACAAATAGAATTTTTCTTCAGCAACAACACAATTTTCCACACTTGAATGAAATAAACATTGGCTGTTGGATACTTCACTCTTGAAAAGTATGTGGTGATGGTATGAAATGGTTCAACATGTCACATATTTTTCTCACCTCGATCCCATTCTTCCTATGATGGTAATGAATTGTAATCTCTCTCGTACAATTCAAAATACCAAACGCTTTTCTGAATTTAAAGCTCTAGCCAACATCTCATATGTTGAGTTCCAACGAGTTGCAACATCCAAAGATAATCCAGCTCCACCTTAGATTCCTAAGCTCTCAGCGCATGTTGCAAATGATTCTTTCCTCGACTCATATCCTTTTACAAATTTCACACTATTTCGAATATTCTCTCAAAGACTACTGGCTACATCCAACCCTGCTTTAACTCTCAAATTCAGAATATGCGCTGAACATCTCACATGCAAAAACTTTCCATCACACAACAGCCCATTACCAAAACGATGCTTAATAATCTTCAGCATATTATCATTGACTTTAGCATTATCTAGAATGATAGAAATAACATTCTTTTCTAAACCCCACATCTTTAAGCAATCATAAATTTTCTTAGCAATTTCTTCACTATTGTGTGGAAGTTTGAAATGACAAAAAGTCAAAATCTTATTGATTAATAGTGAGAGTGTATTGACCCGCTGATGGATCTGTTTTACTTTTCCAACTGGTGAAACGTGTGTCCAGAGCCATGCCTATCCTTATAGAAAAAGGCAAGTGCCTAAGGCTAGTTCACACTAAATATAACAAATTTCTAGGCCATATTTTATAGAAACTATCTTAATATTCCACACTATTTTACCTTTTTAGTGGTCAATATAAGGCTTTTTATTTTCAATGCTTTTTAAAGTTTTGTTTTTCAAATTTTCAGCTTAGATACATATTTTCTGTTTTTTTCTTATACCAAAAAAAAAAAAAATACCCCCAATCTTCAATATTGCTTTGCACTTCTACATCCTTGAGCACTGATGCGTCTTCACGTTTCAAACCTTATCTTAGCTCCGGGCAGTCACGTATTTGACGGGTTGTCGAAGCTCTGCCAGAATACATTTCTAAAGGAATCTCTGAGTACAAGATTCCCATTTTCGAGAAGAATTGCATAAACTTGGGTGCTTCTTCTTCTGGTTCCATTGTAAGGAAGGCCGGTGGACCAAAATGATCTAGTCCCTGTAATTATCACACAAAACTAAATTATGGTTTGATATCTTCAAAACAAATAGAGAATTTATACTATCTTCAAAACGAGATACTTTTATAGGTGACCAAATTTATAAGGTAGTTTTTATACAACATCTTATATAATAAAGTAAGGTTTCCACAAAATCCAATATATGAGAAGCTGATATTTGTTTCAGTTTTATATTCTTTTGACATGTTCCATTTTATTAAATTTTAATATATAAATTTTATTAGTTTCACTAAGGATCTATTTTGAGACACATAAAACAATTGTACAGTAGAAAATACTAATCCAATTTCATATTTCTTAATCTTTTATTTTTATTAATAGCTAGAGTATTATATGATATATTAGATGTTTGAAAGGAAGATGAATAACCACGTGAAACTTGAAAACTTGTATTTAAATTTTATATGAAAATTTAATGAACTAATAAAATGCTAACGTCGCAATAAAAAGATGGTATGACATCTAAAAGTCTATTTTATTTGTTATAAAAACACATCTGTAAAAATATTTTATTTATGTTTTGTTTTTATTTTACATATGTTTTTCTTATATTTTACATATCTTTTTCTTATATTTTACATATATTTTGCTTATTTTTTTTAGTTAATTTATTTTTTTCATATTATAAATACATGTCAGATGTTACATAAATGCAAAATCTTATCAGTGAAATTAGTGAGAAAATATATAATTATATGTAATATGTGTTCAGTTTTACGATGTTAGAAACCGTTTGAGAATTTTCTCAAAAATTGTGGTATTAATTAGATACTAAATACTAATTATAGTATCTAATTATAAGAGAGAGAAATAAAGAGTGTTTAGGGTTTCCATATCCGTAGAGAAAAAAGAAAATTATTATACCCACTTAACCAAAAAACAAAAAAAAAAAGAAGAGAGAAATAAAGAGTGTTTAGGGTTTTGTTATATAAAGAAGAAGAAGTTTGGCGCAATGTATATAGTAGAAACTAGAAACACTCTCATCTCTTCATAAAACAAAGAAACGTATACGTATTATATGTTTAATCCTTGATTCCTGATTGACTGCTGTTTGGTAGAGAAATATTTGTTGAACGAGAAAGTTAAATATTTTGAATGTTTAGACTTCTAGTCTATATCCAGTATATTCTTGAACCCTAATCCTGATTGACTTCTAGTCTATATCCAGTATATTAGATCTTTCGAGACGGGAGGTAGAAATTGTTTTAGGACTCTCTAGTTCATTTAGTGTCTTCACTCTTGAATCTTGGAGCTTTTGACTAGGGTAAAACTTCCCTCAAAGCAAGAGTCGTACCCGTTTAGTACTCTTTTCTAGTTGGTTTGGTCTTTTAACCTTCTACAGTTCCTGTTTCGCGATTAGGGTTCTTCTTCAGATCTACTTTATTCTGCGAAAAGTGAGAATTAGAGTTCTTCAAGTTCTGGTTGATTGTTTTACCTGTAAGATGTCGGTGAGCTTAGATAAGGCGCTGCTTGGAATGTCTCTGGAAGAAGAAGAGGAGACTCCTTTCACTATGTCGGATCTTCCTGAGTATTGCTCAAGTGAGAAAAACATTTTCAGTCTGATGGGTAAGGTTCTTAACCCAGACTGTCAATCAGTTTCTAATCTTGTCAGAGATCTATCAAGGAAGTGGCAGCTGTATCACAGGGTCATGGGAGTGGCTTTGTCGAAGGAGAACTTTCAGTTCGTCTTTCAGCATGAGCATGATTTGGATAGAATTCTGGAAAAGGGAGCTCATACTTTCAACAAATGGTCGATTGTTATTGATAGATGGGTGGAGAATCCTCCGGAGGACTACTTGAAGTATCTACCGGTATGTGTCCAAATCAGAAATATACCGGTGAATCACTTCACTACGCAAGCTATCACAGCTTTGGGGGAAATCATTGGTCAGGTTCTTGAGGTAGCCTTTGATCCAGCTCAACCACAGATAAACGACTATGTGAGGGTGAAGGTTAAGTTTGATGTCTCTAAACCTCTACGTCGCTCAAAGGTAGTAAATTTCAAAGGAGGTTCAACCACAATCTTCTTTGACTTTGAAAGAATTCAAAAACGCTGTTTCACCTGTCAAAGATTAACTCATGAACAAGGCAAATGTCCGGTTAAGCTAAAAGAACTGCTTGGGCAGAAGGAAACAATGAATCATAAGAACAAAGAGTCTCAGGCCGCGAACCGTTTAATTCCTGTCGCGGATCCCCTGTTCGGTGTTTTGAGGGATGATCAAGTGGGTATTGATCCGATTACAGGTAGAATAAGAATGGCAGCGGAAGTAATTGAGGAAATGAGTAAGTATATGAGAGGTTCAGAAGGTTCTGAAAGGATAGAGAAGAATGAAAAGATCAAGTCCTCCCTTGAGGATCTTAAGAATGATCCGCTGAGAGCTAAATTAGTGGTTAGGCTGGAGCCCCCTCCGTTGGTATCTTCCGATGTAAACAAGCAGAAAGGGTTAGTTTTTGGCTACTCTAGCGAGTCACTTCAGTCAAGTAATTCTGGTAATATCCTTTCAAGGGTGGGATGCAATGATTCTTCTAGATCTTTGGCTGGTGGGACACCTATGGTACCCGAACTTGGTATAACACAATCAGATGGAGGGATTAATTCTGTGCTCTATGGTTCTTCGATGTATTATCAGGATAATCCTACGGTCTTCAATGCGGGTCTCTCTGAGGCTGGTTGCTCCGAGACTATCCTGAATAAGTCTAAACAGAGAAGAAGACCATACAGAGCTCAAAGGAAGAAAAATACGGTCATTAATTTGGGTGGGGGTAAAGAAGTTACTTAGAGATCACCCCGCAGAGGAAAGCTGCGGATGAAGCTATAATTCCATCAAAAGTCGCTAAGCGCACAAACAAAGAGGTAGCCCCAAAGGATCCAAGTGTTAATGACAATGATCAGTTGGAATTTCCAGGGACTGGGACGGTTCCATGATCTGACAATTCTTCGTCTCAAGGAGATGTGTAAAGAACATTTCCCAGAGATCCTGTTCTTGATGGAAACTAAAAATAATAGTAATGTAGTAGTAGATTTACAAAGCTGGTTGGATTACAAGAGGGTGTTTACCGTAAATCCAGTGGGTTTAAGTGGAGGTCTTGCTTTGTTTTGGAAGGAGGGAGCCAGTGTAGATATTAAGTTTTTCGATAAGAATCTAATTGACTTCAGTGTACAGTTTGGCTCGGTGGAGTTTTTTGTCTCTTGTATATATGGTGACCCAGTTGTCAGTGAAAGAGCAAAAGTGTGGGAGAGGTTGACAAGAATCGTTATTCAAAGATCAGAGGCTTGGTGCATGATGGGTGACTTTAATGACATCCTTCATAATGGTGAAAAGCTAGGAGGACCCAAAAAAGGTGATACTTCTTTCCTTCCTTTCAAAGACATGCTTGGAAACTGTCAGATGGCTGATTTAAATAGTTATGGAAATGGGTTCACCTGGGGAGGTATGAGAGGACCATTGTGGATTCAAAGCAAGCTAGCCAGATGTTTTGGAAACAAGGAATGGTTCAAAAAATTTCCTCTCTCCAATCAAACTTTTATGGAGAAGAGAGGATCAGACCATCGCCCTGTTTTGGTCAAGCTATCATCTGTCAAGGAGCCGTACAGAGGTAACTTTAGGTTTGACAAGAGGTGTTTTAACAAACCGAATGTTAAAAAGGCTATCACGCTGGCTTGGAACTCTACGACTACTAGGAGGAATGGTGTAGTATCAGAGAGGCTCATAAACTGCAGAAAAGCTCTAAGTAAATGGAAAAAGGATAACAACACAAATGCCTTAACACAGATCTCTCAACTTCAACTCAGTTTGGAGGTGGAACAGTCTTCTGGGTTCCCAAATACTTTCAAAGTGAGAAGTTTGAAGAAAAAACTTAGTCAAGCATATAAAGAAGAGGATACTTACTAGAAACAGAAATCTCAGCAAGAATGGTCAAAGTCAAGTGACAAGAACACTAAGTTCTACCATGCAGCAGTCAAAGCAAATAGGAGGAAAATAAGGCTAGAAAGGTTGATTGATGTTAACGACAATGCTCAGAAATTGGAGGCGTTTAAGGGCTCAGTGGCAGTTGCTTATTTCCAGGATCTTTTCACAACATCAAACCCAGAGTCTTATGAGGAGTTCTTTCAAGGTTTCCAGCCTATAGTAACTGAATCGATGAATGAGCGTTTGTGCAGAGTTGTCTCTAAAGAAGAGGTGAAAGAGGCTGTCTTTGCCATCAAACCATCAAGTGCTCCTGGAGCAGATGGATTCACTGGTTTTTTCTTTCAAAAATATTGGGGGATTATAGGCAATCATGTCACTAAAGAGGTTCAAGCTTTCTTTCTAACTGGTATCTTACCAGTTGAATGGAATTACACCCAACTATGTTTGCTGCCAAAAATAGAGAACCCAGAGCATATGACAGACTTGAGACCTATCAGCCTCTGTTCAATACTCTACAAGATTATATCCAAAATCCTTATAAGACGGCTCAAACCTCTGTTGCAAGAAATAGTTTCTCCTAACCAATCTGCATTTGTCCCGGAGAGGCTCATTTCTGACAATATCTTGATAGCACATGTATTGATACATGCTTTGAGAACAGATAAAACCATATCAAAGGAGTTCTTGGCTATCAAATCTGATATGTCTAAAGCGTTTGACAGAGCAGAATGGAAATATCTGGAGACTCTGCTTCGAGCTTTAGGTTTTGGTCATCAATGGATTCAGTGGATCATGGGTTGTGTGACCACTGTCACCTTCACAGTTTTGATCAATGATCAACCCTTCGGCATGATCATCCCAGAACGAGGGTTGAGGCAAGGAGACCCCTTATCGGCCTTTCTTTTTGTTTTATGTACAGAAGGATTGACACATCTAATGAACAAGGCAGAAGCTCAGGGTCTTATAAATTGTATCCAATTCTTGGAGGATGGTCCTTCGGTTCATCACTTGCTGTTTGCAGACGACAGTTTATTCCCCTGTAAGGCGGATTCTGCTCAATGTAGTGCTTTAAAGAACATTTTAAAAGTTTATGGTGATGCATCAGGTCAGCAAGTGAATGTTATCAAATCTTCGATCACCTTTGGAGATAAGGGTGAGGTTGGCAAGAAATTTGCATTACAAGAACTGTTTGGAATCTTTGCTGAAGGAGGAGCTGGAACCTACCTAGGCCTTCCTGAGTGTTTTAGTGGTTCGAAAATCCAGCTCGTGGACTACATAAAAGCAAAGCTAAAGACCAGATTCTCAGGTTGGTTTGCTAGATCCTTGTCGCTTGGTGGTAAAGAGATCTTGCTCAAGGCAGTTGCAATGGCGACACCGGTTTACGCAATGTCATGTTTCAAACTGCCAAAGACTACTGTGTCCAATCTTACAAGTGCAATGTCCGATTTCTGGTGGAATGCAGTTGAACATAGGAAAAAAATTCATTGGGTGAGCTGGGAGAAGATGTGTCTGTCAAAAGAGAATGAAGGTTTGGGCTTCAGAGATCTGGAAGCTTTCAACCAAGCCTTGTTAGCTAAACAAGCTTGGAGAATCCTCCAAGAACCCAATTGCCTCTTTGCTAGAGTTTTAAAAAGCAGATATTGTGTCGATACTGAGTTTCTAGAAGCGGGTTGTGGGGATAGACCATCCTTTGGCTGGAGAAGCATATTACATGGTAGAGACCTGTTGAAAAAAGGCCTGAAGAAGAAAATCGGAAATGGGAAATCTGTTCAGGTATGGTGGGATCCATGGATCTTTGATAATGGCTGGCGAGCTCCATACAAGAAAAATTCTCTTTTTGATTGGGGCTTAAAGGTATCGGACTTGGTCGACCATGACTCAAGAACTTGGAACAACGAGACTTTGGATTCCATTTTCATACCCAATGATATAGAATGCATCAAAAAGCAGAAACCGGTTATCAACAAGGATGACTTTTGGTGTTGGGACCATACGAAGAGTGGAGAGTACACAGTCAAATCAGGTAATTGGCTAGCTAACTCTTTAAAGAATTCAGAACTGCTTGAGGAAGCTCAGATGCAACCAACGCTCAATGACATCAAAAACAAGGTCTGGTCGACTCAAACAGTTCCGAAAATAAAAGTCTTCTTCTGGAGAGCCGTTAGTGATGCTTTACCGGTGACCGATCTGATATCGAAAAGAGGAATCAAACTTGACTCTAGATGTCAGATTTGTGGAGTAGAGGGAGAGTCAATCAACCATGTGTGGTTTACTTGCACACTAGCGAGACAAGTATGAACTCTATCTAATTTCCCTGCACCTCCCAATGGTTTTGATGAGCTCTCAGTGCATTCAAATTTCCACTACTTGAACACAATAGCAAAAATCTCTTCAATTGATATTGAGATTAGAAGGTTATTCCCATGGATTCTATGGAGACTGTGGAAGAACCGAAACTCCTTCTTTTTTGAAGCAAAAATGTTTGATCCTCTAGACACAGTTCTAAAGATTAGAGAGGACGCTGAACAATGGAGTTTGTCTCAACAAGTAGATATGGAATGCGAAATAGAGGAAGAAACCGAGGAATTATGGGATGTGACAAAATGGAAACCACCACCTGCTGGTTGGTTAAAGTGCAACATAGGCACGTCAAGAGTAAAAAAGAACTCGGTTTCTGGTGCAGCTTGGGTTCTTAGGGATGAAAGAGGTTCAGTTCTGCTACACAGCAGAAAAGCATTGGCTAACTCTTTGAACAAAGAGGATGCAGATTTTCAGAGTTTCTTATGGGCTGCTCAAAGCATGTATAGCCACAAAGTCTCGAAAATAATCTTCGCTTCTGAATCACCTATACTGACTGGTGCGATAAACAGACCAAAAGCTTGACCATCTTACGCTCATCAACAATCAGAAATGCTTCTACAACTAACTAGAATACAAGACTGGAGTGTCCAATTAGAGAAACCAGAATCAAATAGAGGTGCCTCTCTCATAGCTCAAAGTGTTCCTGATCTTGCATTCTTGCAATCTTATGTATCCATGGGATCATTCAGGTGGTTACATGAACTCTTTGAATCTGAGAGATTCTTTCCCTCTCTTTAGGATTAGGTTTCCTTCTCCCTTAATGGCTAACTTGTTAGAGCCTATTTTTTGGAAGGTTAAGCTGATTTTGTTTAAATCACTTGTCTTTAGTAGCTTTTGATTAGATTACAAAGCTACACTATGTAATCCCTTCTCATATGAATGGAAAAACCAGATGACAAAAAAAAAAGACTTCTAGTCTATATATTGCCTGGTTTGGTATATTAGTCCTAAGTTATAAATGGTGTTGTCCAATTAAATTAACGAGTCACTAGATAGCTTTAGCTATCTTGATCAGGTGGGAGAAACAAGGCTTTCATCATATCAGCCTTATTAAATTACAGTTACGGTCATGAGTTAATAAAGACGCGTATTTCAAGCGTATAATCAACTCTGTGAAAAGCACATTTTCAAAATACATTGGATCATTTCTGCACCAACTTTTACTTACACGTGCTGATCTTGATAATCCTCCAAATACATTTTTATAAAACTGAGTACAAAATCTTAAGGACTGGACACGTACTAAATCTTATCTAAAGTATCTATTTTTAAAACTTGTGATGTTTTGACCTAAATACCTTTACTTAAATTAACACTCTATTTTCTTTGTTTAGCATAAGAAGGACGCCAAGAGTGGGAAGTGGAGAGAGAAGAAGAGTTGTCGCCATCGTGAAAGGTTTAGGATTTAGGGCAAATGTCATAAAAACCCACTTTTTCCTAAAATATTGTCATAAAAAACCCCATTTTCCACTCATGGTATACTTTCCCAAGTTTTTTGCTTATGTGTCCACTTTCCTTTTACATTTTTACCCTTACTAACAACTTACCTCTCTTTCTCTCCTTCTTTTCTCTCTTTTTCTCTTCTTTTTTGTTGTTAACACTTTAACAAAGTAAAATATATTTATTGTTATCATAAAACAAATTTTCTATTTATTTATATAAAATATGTTATGATTATATATTTTCTACATTTTAAGATACATATTGCTATATTTTTTATGAATTTTTAGATTATACAGTATCCATCAGTCGTTGAACATTTGTTCAATTATAAGTGGATAATCAATTGCAGTATTGTTAATAGATAGTTACTTGTGTTTATTCATACAAAATATACATACATAAATTTGGTTAGATCTTTATCCATAGCATATTATCCATAACACAACATAGACCAAATAAGTACAAAACCCTTTAATTCTAAATTTTAAATCCTAGAACATAAACCCTTGAACCTAAAACCAAAACTATTCACTTTAAAAAAAAACAAAGTTTAGTGGATAGAAAAACTGTGGATAGGTCTCCATGGATTTACAAAGCATATCTAGACATTAAGCTGAAGAATAGCAGTTGAATGGTGGCTATGGATGTGATCATGTGGATATTTTTTTGTGGATACCAATGTAGACAGACCAAAGAATCATCATACGACATCCACACAATTAAATCCATAGACACCATGAGCTCCTTGCTTCATATTTTGTGTTGGTCCAGAAACATATACACTCATAAGTGGTTAATAAACAAAATAAAAATTAACAACATTGATTTATTTAGAAGATTGAATATCATTCATGTGGATTAGTAGTTATGGATACTTATCTTATAATATCTTGCTCATTCTTTACATGAGCAGAAATTTGTCCAAGATAAATTAGCCACATAGATTTCTTTTAGCTAAATGTTTTTGTACTATTTTTCAGCTAGAAGGATTTCTTTTAGGGTTTAGGGTTTAGGGTTTAGGGTTCAGGGTTTAGGGTTTAGGGTTTAGGGTTTAGGGTTTAGGGTTTAGGGTTTAGGGTTTAGGGTTTAGGGTTTAGGGTTTAGGGTTTATACCCTAAATATTAAATCCTAACACCACATAGACACTAAATCCATATAAGCCCAAAAACGTAAACCTTATACCCTAAATCTTAAATCCTAAACCCTAAACCATACACCTTGAACCCAAAATCCTAAACCATGAATTAAAAATATAGACACATCATCCACATACCTAAACCTAAACTTTCAACCTTAACCCCTAAATCCTACACCTTGAACCTTAGACAATACAACTTGAACTCAAAACATAGACATTGAATCTATATACCA
This sequence comes from Camelina sativa, assembly GCF_030686135.1. Classification (NCBI taxonomy): domain Eukaryota; kingdom Viridiplantae; phylum Streptophyta; class Magnoliopsida; order Brassicales; family Brassicaceae; genus Camelina; species Camelina sativa. Next base: position 3,586,310 of record NC_141885.1, on the reverse strand, counting down.
TCTAAAGTATAAACCCTAAACTATGGTGATGTTTGAACATGCAACAAACTTGTCAATAAATTTCATCTGGATTGCTTGTCCACGTGGTCAGAGTTTGGTGGATAGGCTTAGAGATTAATAATGACCATGTTTGTTGTGTAGTATGCTTCTAGTGACACTTCTAAGTTCTAATATCTCTAATTCTAGCTTAAAAATAGTACAAAAACATTTGGCTAAAAGACATCTAAGTGGCTAAACTATAGTGATGTTTGAACATGCAACAAACTTGTCAATAAATTTCATCTGGATTGCTTGTCCACGTGGTCAGAATTTGGTGGATAGGCTTTGAGACTTAATAATGACCATGTTTATTGTGTAGTATGCTTCTAGTGACACTTATAAGTTCTAATATACCTACTTCTAGCTGAAAAATAGTACAAAAACATTTAGCTAAAAGAAATCTATGTGGCTAATTTATCTTGGACAAATTTCTGCTCATGTAAAGAATGAGCAAGATATTATAAGATAAGTATCCATAACTACTAATCCACATGATTGATATTCAATGTTCTAAATAAATCAATGTTGTTAATTTTTATTTTGTTTATTAACCACTTATGAGTGTATATGTTTCTGGACCAACACAAAATATGAAGCAAGGAGCTCACGGTGTCTATGGATTTAATTGTGTGGATGTTGTATGATGATTCTTTGGTCTGTCTACATTGGTATCCACAAAAAAATATCCACATGATCACATCCATAGCCACCATTCAACTGCTATTCTTCAGCTTAATGTCTAGATATGCTTTGTAAATCCATGGAGACCTATCCACAGTTTTTCTATCCACTAAACTTTGTTTTTTTTTTTAAAGTGAATAGTTTTGGTTTTAGGTTCAAAGGTTTATGTTCTAGGATTTAAAATTTAGAATTAAAGGGTTTTGTACTTATTTGGTCTATGTTGTGTTATGGATAATATGCTATGGATAAAGATCTAACCAAATTTATGTATGTATATTTTGTATTTATGTATGTATATTTTGTATGAATAAACACAAGTAACTATCTATTAACAATACTGCAATTGATTATCCACTTATAATTGAACAAATGTTCAACGACTGATGGATACTGTATAATCTAAAAATTCATAAAAAATATAGCAATATGTATCTTAAAATGTAGAAAATATATAATCATAACATATTTTATATAAATAAATAGAAAATTTGTTTTATGATAACAAATAAATATATTTTACTTTGTTAAATTGTTAACAACAAAAAAGAAGAGAAAAAGAGAGAAAAGAAGGAGAGAAAGAGAGGTAAGTTGTTAGTAAGGACAAAAATGTAAAAGGAAAATGGACATATAAGCAAAAAACTTGGGAAAGTATACCATGAGTGGAAAGTGGGTTTTTGTGACAGAACTCACACCCCAAAATGGGTTTTCATGACATTCACCCTAGGATTTATATATCTTCAAGTATCACAAATTTGGCTTTGTTTGTACGTTAACTAAAAAGTTCCGGCCGTGCATATATATACAATTCCTTGTGGACTAGAGACCATAACCTGTTACATTAGTCTTTATGGGTCTCAATAAGTTAGGATCTCCTCTCCATTGCTACTGTTGACATTGGAAACTTCTTAGTCTTTTTGGTATGCCAATATGGCGATATCACACGTGTTTCAGTAATTTTACAATGTCGTAGTGTATATGTGGACGGTTGATTTGCTATTTCGTGAAAGTTCACAAAATCGTAGCATTTGTTAGTTTGTTACTATGACTTCAGACGATATTGTCTTAAGTTTTAAAATGGAACTGCACCATGTTTGCAAATTTATTTTATTAATCAGAGATTAGTCACCACAAGAAAAATCTAGCGTGTGTACACATACTTGCAAAGATTCTACGATGAGAAAGTTAAAAGTATATGTAGATTACTAATAACATTCCCAAAATATGGTATAAAAACGATTAAAAATATCCCTTTTAGAATAACTACGTAACTGTTATGGTCAAGATCATGTGTTATTTTCAATTCTACACAATTATCTTGAGTGATTTAAATGAAAACACGAGCTTGTTGCATGTTCAATTGACGACTGAAACCGACAATACATGAATAGATTTTTTATTTTATTTTAAAGTGTACCACAAACATGAGACTAACTATTAAAACGTTATGTACGTACATAGTATGTAAAGTGAATTTGGTCCGGTTTACGTACGAGTGAGTAGATATCAAATTCTGTTAAAATTTAGATCCACTCTTTTTTTTTTTAAAGGAACTACTAGATAGATATGGCTAGTTATAGAACGTAGGATTTTTCTTAAGAAAACATCTAGAAAATTGTAATAGCTATCAAGAGCTAATAGAGATTTGTGCATGTATAAATTCATAGAGTATCTTAATTAAGAATGATCTCAATGGGCCGGGTTTGTACATATATCTAAAATAAAGAATCTAGAAAATATTAAAAGAATACATTTGAGATTATTGATATTTGCTAATACTTAATAGGGTGATGTTTGACATGGTCACCGAAACGAGAGAATCCGCGGTAAGTGACGGTGGAGGCAATCAAATTGTTTCCAAAACCTTGTAAGTTGTAAGAATCGATCTATCTTTAGTTGACTACTATAGAATTTGTAAAATTGTAGTATATTTATACATAACAAATTAACAATGTACAATCTTTATATACATAGAGTACAAACAAGGAAGGATCTCAAAAAAGAAGATCTCGATGGATATATATCAGTGTTCAAAAAATCGCTAGACGGTATGTGGACGATAAACCAGCGACTAGAACACTTAGTCGGAGTTTAGGCGTTTTTACGCGTTTACAATATAAAATATGATATTATATATAAAATTAGGTAAAAATATATGTTAAAAGAAAAAAAAATCATAAACTAAAATTAGAAAAATGTATTTATTTAATTTAGATTAATAACATATGTACATTTATAAATATGTATATGAATATAAAACTTAAATTTTAAATATATACAGTTAAAAATTATAAATATATATTAAAAATAATATTATGTAATTTTATACGGTTCCGGCGGTAGTTCAGACATCTGCTGAGCGCCTAACGTATACACGCCTACACCACTTTCTTGAAACTGATTTATATGTACACATCTACTAGCTATAAGATAGAGTCTATATATGACTATATATATATATATATAGAAAAGGGATATATCCAACCAACAGCAAAGTGGTCTTACATTTAGGGATATAAAGAATTGGTCTACGTTTCTAATGTCTACGACTATGTTGTTTAGATTTTTATGAAACTGAGTACAAAATCTAAGGACTAGAGACGTACTAAATCTAACCTTTTTATCTATTTTCAAAACTTGGGATGTTTTGACCTAAATACCTTTACTTAGATTAACACTATTTTCTTTGTTTACCAGAAGAATTGGGAAGTGGAGAGAGAGAAGAAGAGTTGTCGCCATGGTCAGAGCTAGGGTTTAGAGAGGAATATGTATCAGAAGAAGACGAATTGTGACCTTGGTTATGCGGTGAAGGCAAGATGGACATGGAAATTTAAGGATAAAAAAAAACTTTTTGGTAATAACCATCGTTTGTACTTTTTGGTATTCGGTTCTTTGTCAACAACACATGTCGTAACAAATTATAATTTTTCCCTGTTTGAAACTTGAAAGTCGTAACAAATTATAATTTTAACCAAACAATAAAAACCGTTTTATTCACGTGATGTTTAAAAGTTTTACTGTTTAAACTTGAACCAATGGTAAAATAGATCACAGTTGCAACTTGCAAACACCTGATATACGGACCACAGTTGATTCATGTTAGTGTGCGGATTCATTTTAGAGAATTTTGCACCCACACTCACTCTACCTCCATTATATTTTGCATTTTCTATATTTTAAGATACATATTGCTATATTTTTTATGAATTTTTAGATTATACAGTATCCATTTGTCATTTTAGAGAATTTTGCACCCACACTCACTTTCTCTAAAACTATTCACCACTACACCTACTTTCTACTACTCATATATTTTTCTCAAGTTTAATTACATATTACCCTTCACTCCTTCTAACCCTCTCTCTCTCTCTCTCTCTCCCTCTCTCTCTCTCTCTCTCTCTCTCTCCGCGCATCAACGAAAGATATGCAGAAAGTTAATAAAGAAGCCGATGACAAGAACCATTCTGACAATGATAAAGATCCAAAGTAAGAGAAATCTTCAGATCATGTGAAATTTGATATGGATTTTTTTAGTTTGAGTGTTATTTTACTGATTGTTTGTTGTCTTGTGAATTCTCTCTCTCTCCGCGCATCAACGAAAGATATGTAGAAAGTTAATAAAGAAGCCGATGACAAGAACCATTCTGACAAGGGTAGAGATCCAAAGTAAGAAAAATCTTCAGATCATGTGAAATTTGATATGGGTTTTTTAGTTTGAGTGTCATTTTACTGATTGTTTGTTGTCTTGTGAGTTTTTAAACTTAAATTTCAATCCCATCAGAAAAATTGAGTTTTGGGTTTACATGATTAATCGATTTTGATTCTTGGAATTTCCAAAATTATATGTTTATTTAAAAGACGAGCATTTGACCCGCGTTACGTGCGAAAGTTAGATGAGGTTGTTTTATTTTGGTTGTTTTGGTAGTTTGTTATTTGGTTATGTATTTTTTCTCTTTCTGTCTAGTTATGTTGTTCTTATTTTGTCCTTTGCTCTTTTGGTGTATTTTTCTGGTTTGTATAAATGTAACCTATTTTTTAAATTTTAAATTTATTTAAATCATCATGATCTTTTTTTGTTTTCATAAAAATATAAAATATAGAATTAGAAGTTAAGTTTTGTATAATAATTGTTGTTGTCTTGCTTTAGTAGTTAGTTCTGGTTTATTAAAATTATTTTTCATTTTGTCAGTCCATTGTTATTTGGTTTTATTAGATGTAGTTGTAGGTAATGTTTTTATTATTTATTTTTTTAATTAGTAACTTGTGGGAATAGTGTTTTACTAAACGCTTTTGTGTTTGGAGTAATGAGTTTGTGGTTTTTGATGACAAATGTTTTAAAATCTCAATTTCTGTTTTTTTTTCTTCATTACCATAACTATCTATCATGAACTTGTTGATTTTGGTTTAACTCCTAATGTCTAACCTCATCCTAACGAAATATATTAAAAATGACCTTCTGGTTCCTTTTACTCTAACCAAAATTGTTTGTTTTGGATTCTTAATCCTAATACAAAAAAAAAGCTTTGCAAACTATTAAGCAAACAAAAAAAAATATCTCAAACCATTTCGTTAAGAACGAAATAGTGTGTACACACACACAAACTGTTTCATTCAAGGAATAATATCGACATTAAAATCACAACAAAAGAGCCATGTGTATGGTCTCGACGGCGGCGATACTTGCCGATTTTCTCCTATTCCGGTTAAATGTAATGTCTCCGATGGTGGTGGTGGTGGTGGAATCCATGTAAGTAAAGATAAAATTAAGAGAGAAAGGGAATTGTAAGAGGCATGAAATTGGAAGAGAGGACATTATATAGGACTTCAACTTGCACCAATTGAAGAAAAAGTAGTGGGACTTCAATTGAATGAGACAGCATTGAAAGACTTGAATTATCGTTTAAGAGGAAGACGTTACGATGGAGACAATGAAAGGGTGTGGAGGATAAGGGAGGGAAGAAAGAATGAAGAGGGTGAGGGATGCTTGAGGTCACACAACAGAATAAAGAGGGGGGGAGGGGACGTTTGAGGTTGCACAACAACAGCGGCGGAGAGGAGCTACCTGGAGAAGGGTTTTATTCCTACAACATATGAAACATGTATAACTAAGAGCATCTTCATTGGTAAAGTTGTAAGAAAATATGTTAACATTATTTTAATTAGAAAAAGTACAAATTCAAAGCTAATAACTTTTGTAAGATACAACTGAAAAATATACTTCCAATGGTAAAGTTCTTAATTTTTTTTAAAATAACTTGCTTTAAAAAGGAAGAAGAAGCAGCTTGAACTTCAAGCAAGAAGCATAACACACAAGAGAAAGCTTACAATGTTGGGATATTTGGTGCTAGGTGCAGAAAGAAGAGTTGCAGTGTGAACCAAATGGTAAAGAGAAGCCATTTGCCACACCTGAAATAAACATAAAATCGAAGCCAGCAAGCAAACCGGAGCCACAATGAGGCTAAAAAGTACTATATGAGGTAAAACCATTGTTCCAATACAAGAATGTATTCACGGTTTGTTATCATTGAGACGTGATGACTAATTCTGATTTGAGATTAAAATATAGATGTAACATGAAGAAGGAAGTTTTCTTTTGGAAAAGGAAGAAACATACCTTGTCATTCTCCTTCTTCTTCCAATTAGCTTTATCGACCAATCTTGCTAACTCTTTGGGGAGGCCATACCACATCATCATATCCATCATCTACATTCAAAATCTATGTTAATATGTGATTAAGAATACTCTAACCATCAAGGATAAGACATTAACAGGAGAGTGGAGACTAACATTACAAGTAATCAACTAAAACTCATTATATAGTTCTTGTCAAAGGATGACTCAAACGTGGTTTGGCATTAGAAGGAACATACCTGAACACTACAACATCACCACGCACAAACTTGTAATCCTTGAGGCAAATTTTGTCCACAAGTACAATATCATCTACACCAACAATTGAACATCTAATAAGAAAAGAAGAATAGACCCAAAAAATGCAAGAGTTAACTTTGAACCAGTTTTGGCTAAAGGACACTTACCTAAATAAGAATTTTTCTGGGGATTCATTGTCGGAGACCATCTACAACAAAATCCACAAGGCTCCAGAGTTAATAAAGCTTCTAAATAATGTTTTCTAATACAAAATGACATAATCTATCAATTGCATCTTACAATCATCTTAAATAATTCTCATTCCAAACCAGACCTAATATAGTATTGTCAAGCAGCATGAACTGATCTTGTGAATCTAACCTTAATTAAACTAAGTGAACTAAACCTAATCGATTCATGGAGATGCAGCATCGAACCAATAGAACAAAAAAAAAGAGATTGGAGCATCGAAAGAAGATAAAATCGTACCAATAGAAAGAGATTGGAGAATCGAAAGTGAGATTGAATCATTGACCATCAATTAGTGCTGGGTTGCTTCTTGATTTTCCTCTAAATTCACGTGCAAGGAACAATACACTCGTTGTAGCCAGTATCATCGTCTTAGCCAGTATCATTGTCTTCACCAGTCTCAGCGGGCAGCCTCGTCCCGTGTCCGATGTAATGAACGACAAGAACGTTGCCAATATCAGCAGATCCGATTCCGATGAGATCCTTAAGCGCACGGCGGATGTTCTTGCCAGTGGGCTGTGTAGAGGATTCATCGGTGTCGATGAGGACGGTGATGTCCTCCTCGGAGAGAGATAGATCGAGAGAAAGAAAAGAAAGAAAACAAAAATTCACACGCATTTTTTGTTTGTGTCCTAAGATATATTTCTTAGCTTAATTAATATTTTTGATTATTTTTTTTCAGTTTTACGTTAACATATTTGCTAACATATACTTTGTTCAAAAGAAAAAAAAAAATTTGCTAACATATATGAAACTGGGCTTTAAAAAAATAAAAAAACAAAGAAAGAATAACAGTTTACTAGGCTATGTCAAATAATTGGGCTTATTAAACTAAGAGAGGTAATGACGTGGCAGCACTGAGGAAAGTGAACTTTATATATATAGACTAGATGTACTTAATTGTGATATTGAATTTTTTTCTTGTTCAAAATGTCAAAATAACGAAAGCAAAGCATAATAACCAGAGCATTATAAACATATCTCGACAAATTAGGGTTAATGAAGATGTGGTCAAAGTTAAGTAGATGGGTTTGGATGGAAATCATGAATTTTAATGTATGAATATACTTTGTTATTGCCGCAAATTCCGAACTGGTGGTGGAAAAGAGACTAACCTTGGAAAATTTTACTTTGTTTTGAATGAATCCATGGAGACTTATCCATAATTTATTTATCCACTAAATTTTGTTTATTTTTTTTTTCAAGTTAAGGTCCGTAACTAATCATCATAAGCTCTTTTTTTATGTTCTTTGAGCTTTGGCACATATCTAGAATACTTTAAAATAACCGATAACCAAACAACGGAAAGACGTCCTATTTCCCCCTCAGAAATACCATATCGTACCGAATGTTCCTGGAATTTTGACCTCCTAATAGAACCCCTTCCAGCTTATCTACTCCTTCTATTTCCCCCCGAATTCATACTTCTATGTCTATTTCCCCATCCGCCTGGGTTTACACGGTTTTGTTAGTAAACCCGATGGAAACCCATCTTAAACCGGTATGAAAGCAATTTATAACCGGGTAACATTTAGAACCCGACCCGACTACTTCTTCTTCTCTTTTAAAACGAAAACCCCCAAATTCTTACTCCACTAAGAACCCTAAAAATCTAAATTGAAAAGATCCAAATTTCTGTCTCTTTCTCTCAAAATCATGAGTAATATTTCTGGGTCTTCGACCAGGTAGACAAATGTCCGCGAAAGAGGAATAGTTGTTGGTGCACCTAAGAGATGTTGGTGTGGAGAAGCAATTGTAGCCAAAATGTCAAAATCCAACCATAACCCAAATCGACGATACTTTCGTTGTGTGTATGCAGCTGGAAATAAGGTAATACGAAGTAGAACTTATTATTTGGCTTATGAATATTGATAAGGTTCTAAAAGATAACCAAATGAATTGTCCATGGTGTAGCTTATGAATGACAATCACGTTTTCAAGTGGATCGATGAGGCTTTGTTGGATGAGGTGGAGACAAAGAAAGAGTTCATATCAGAGACAATGAAAGTTGAGAAGAAGATGCAAATGGAGCTGCAAATGGAGCTTGAGAAGAAGATGGAAATGGAGCTTGAGAAAGAGATATTTGAGAGGATTGAAGATGTAAAAGCTGAATTTAAATCCAGGATGAATAGGATGATAATTGTTTTAGTATTAGGTTGTATGATTATCTTTGGTCTAGTTAAGCTAATATGATGACATTGTATGTTGTTTTCTATGTTGGTTTTGTATGAGACATACTTCTCTTGAGTGAGTCAACCTTGAGAAGATTCCACTTGAGTTCAACCCTACAAATTTAATCAAATATAACCCATAATTTAATAAAACAAAGAACAATTGTTGTATCACAAATGAATCAATTTAGAAAGAAAACTAACATGTGTTGTATTCTTCTTATTCTTCTTCTTCTGGTGGTACCTACAATTATGATCAGCTGCACCACAAATCCCACAATGCATGATTCTTTTTTTTTTGCTTTGGTTGCTTCTTGGTAGGTGACTCATTAACACCTTTCTTCCTCTTCTTGTCGATCTTTTCATCGTCCGGCTTTGGAGGTGGATACACATTTTCACCCCCAGTGGAAGGCCAAAAACGTGGACCTCTTTGTGGAACAAGCCCGTCTGTGTAATTCTCTCTCCACTTAGCAGTTTTGAACCATTCACACACATAGCCTTCAGCTACCAATGTCTTCTTGATTATCAGTCCATAAGCATGTTCGCATGGAATTCCACAAATCTGAAACTTCATGCAAGTACAAGTTCTGGCATTTAAACATACTCGGTGTTTGTCGTATCCCAAGTAAACTTCATACGCTCCATTTGTGCTGGGATATACAAAGCATGTAGAAGTTGCCTTATGCTCATCAGCAAGGAAACATGTCACATATGGAGTGCATAATCCTGCCACATCCGACCATATAGAGTACATATAAATGAATAAACATATAAATGTGAGTGAGAAATAGCATATAAGAGTGTAGTCTTACTAACCTTCATGTGAATGAGAAATAGCAGACCGTTTAGCAATCCGAACCATGGCAAGCCTTCTAACAGTCTCTAGCATAGCCACAAATGGTTTCTCTCTCGCCTTGTTGATTGTATTGTTGAAGGACTCCACTGAGTTGTTTTCAACATCCTCACAATAGCTGCCAATCTTGTGGAATGCCCTACACCATGTTCTTGGTTTAGTCTTCATGACATCTTCATGGACCTTGCTATCGTATGCGTGAATCCTCTCCAATCTCTCTTCGTAATCTCTAGTGTTGTAGCTCCAAGCTAGATCCCAAAGCATTTTCTTCAATTGGTTCTTGTTTGGATGCATCTTCTTTAGGTTACCATAAATGTGCCTAACACATTTACGATGCTCAATCTTTGGTAATTCTAACTCAACAGCCTTAATCAATCCCTGAAACAAAGTTAAATTCATTAGAAACTGATCCAACTGAAACAATGTCTTTGGTTTACCACAAATCACACAAAGCATAAAACATAACCAAAAAAAATACCTTTTGGCGATCAGAAACCATGATGTAACCATCTCCATCTCCTAACTCCAAGTCTATCTTCAGCCTATTCACAAACCAGCTCCAATTATCTGTGTTCTCAACCTGAACAACACTCCAGGCTATTGGGTAGATAGCATTGTCAGAATCTCTTCCTAAAGCCACCAACAACTGACCCTTGATCTTTTCCTTTAAGAAGCAACCATCAACCCCAATTAGTGGCCTGCAGGATTTTTTCCATGTTTTTCTAAGAACATCAAAGCAAACATAGAACCGCTTAAACACATCATGACCATCATCATTCTTCACCGTATCAATCTCTACCACAGACCTTTGATTTGCTTCCAATATCTCAGCTCCATAGTCTCGAAGACGTTCAAATAGAGTGTCATATTCACTCGATATCCATGCCAATGCCTTTCTCCTAGCAGCTTGACATTGACCCCTCGTAGCTGATATCTTCCACTTCTCCATTATGGTCTGTTCCATCTTCAAAAGCATGTAATAATCCGGTTCTTCTCTAATCTTATCAAGAAATAACCTAGCTATGACTGGAACTTTAAACATCTCACAGTCTCCATTAGGCACACAAACATGGGTGTTCGTGTACTTCGTAATCCTCCACATCGACTCATTATGAAGAGACGCAGCATAAACTTTCCATTGACATTTTCCCTTAGCACCAACACACCTAAACCCGATTCTATCTCTATCGAAAACTCTGCCCTTTATACATTACACCATCGCCACGAACAATCGGTGTTCCCCCACGAGAAGCACCACCACGACCATTACCCTCAGTCTCGTCGTCACTTTCTGGGTACACATTATGACGAATCGATTCCTCCGTTTCTGTAAAATCTGTCGCAAGCTTATCGATGTGAAATTCATCTCGATCCTCAGCTTCCTCGTCGAACTCCACTCCAATAGGTGGATTAACAACAGGGACTAACGTCATCCCAAGAGCCAAGAGCAAGAGAGAAAAAAACGATTTGAAGAAAGAAAAATCGATTTACGGATCTAGGGTTCGTCGAGAGAGAAAGGGAAAAAACGATTTGGGAATTTTTGGGTTTTTTGATTTTTAGGTTTGATTAGGTTAAGTGATCTAATCGGGTTGTAATCGGATCGTCAATTGGTTAAAAATGATTTAATTTGGTTAATAAACCTTGTCCGTCGGTTAACTAAAACAGTAAACCGTGTTAATCCATGTCGATGGGGAAATAGATGAGAAGGTTAATTTAATTGGGGAAATCGACATAGAAGTATGAATTCAGGGGAAAATAGAAGGAGTTAAAGATTAGTTGGAAGGGGTTCTATTAGGAGGTCAAAGTTCCAGAGACATTCGGTACGATATGGTAGTTCCGAGGGGGAAATAGGACGTCTTTCCCCAAACAACCCAGCTCAGTTCGGTTTGGTTAACCGAAGTGGTTTATGATTTATTTAAAAACCAGTGCGACTGTGCGACTGATTGTTTTCTCTTTTGGTTCAAATTGTTTTCTCTTTTCTGATTAAAAATTTAAACAAGAGGAACAACAACGTTTCTTATTTCAAAACGTATGCAAATTGTTGCTGTTCTCTATCACCAACCATTTCAATGTGATCATCAAACTTGATTAAGAAGGTTCGGATTTCCATCGGAACTAGCTCAACCACTAGCTTCTCCGCGTCTATTGCTCCTCCCCTTTTCACTTCTTCCCCGGCCGAGCCTTCTACTTTCCAGATTAGCCTTCTCTTCTCCATCTCCGCCTTCTCTTGGTTCCCTGAAAGACTTGTCTCTTTCACTTGGCTTATCTGTTCAAACAAGTTACAATAGAACAGTAATATGTTTTTGTTAGGACACAAATATGAGATGGATGGATCTTCTTGTTTTTTGGCGTACCTTTTTGTTGTGAAATAGTTTCTTCAGCTCTACTTTTGCCATAACTGAGTACTCACTATCCTCACCAACCTTCACAAACACGACAGTAACTCAAAAGGACTCAACTTCAATGAAAGTCATGAAACCATTAAGAGAAGAGATAGAATATAAATATCACTTTCAGATTTTAACCGCTGCTTAGTAACCCAGAATTTTCCAGAAAAGCAAAACTGTCAAAAGTTAGTGGGTTTTCAATTTAAAACCAAATAGTAATTGGGGGCCAGACCAAGTCCCTTCTATATTACTTCAGGTCTCATCTTATTTCACATATGGGATTTTTCAGAAAACCCAAACATAATCGTCGTCAGAAAATGACATAGCACAAGGATTAACCGCATAGTCAGCATTTTTGGAATATAAGCACGAAAAGTTGAAAACAGTTTGATTTTAGGTAAAAAAATACACCTATACAATAACTAACTCTATATATTTGTGTTAAGAACTAACTCTATACAATAAATTGTTTTGGTTTCCTGGAACTGTAAGATTTGGGTTTTCTAAGTATTCCAAGTTTGTCAATATCTCTAATCATTTGATATCTTAATCGGCATTGTGTTAATTGTTAAACTACATTTCCACAACCAAAAAGCACATAGCCATAACAAATTAATGGTGGAAACATATAGAGAGAGGACAAGTAAGAACCTCGAATAAGTGAGCAAGCCTTAAAAGAACTTTCCCATTTTCCAACTCCTGGAAATGTCAAAATTAATCATAGTGTGCTCAAATAATAAAAACGTCTTTGACATATATACAGTACACAATCCAACTAACCTGGAGCGTGAGTAATGCGACGTTTTTTGGTAATGAGTATGACGGTTCAAATGCTGAGAAAGTCGTCTGATGTGAATTAATCCAACTATCTCCTTCCTACAAAAAAATAAATACCTAATCTCACTTCACTACCTAAAAGAGGAGAGGAAATGTTTCGTTTTCAAGAGCAACCTGTTCTGTGAATGCTAGAAGCAGTGGTGAATAAATTTCTTGACCAAATGTTCGACGCCATTTTGCACCATCTCCAGGTTTATCTATCTGTACATAAAACTTCCCTCGTATCTACAAAACAACTCAAAGTTACCCAAACTCTTTGTTAGGCTAAAAAACGACTAAGTACCACCATGGAAACAAGCTCTCTTACATGTTCCCTTAAAAGCTGATACGTTGCAACTTGGACGGCTAAAAATGATATGAAAACTTAAGCTTACTGTTAATCCTTTGCATCCTTCAGGGAGACAGACTGTTTCATTAAGAATCTCGCCAACACCTCTTATATCATCATGCTGCATTCTCCTACACGAATGAAACAAAAAGAGGTGAAACACAAGCAAAACAATATATGCTTTTCTTGATTATATAGAGAAAGTTAGTTGACAGACCGATGAAGCATCAACTCGATCTGGCCGTTCTCTAAGCTGGACCCTCCTACAGCACGATCCACAACCACCGATAGCTCTGAGGTTTTATCTTGCATGTATATCCCGAGATTTATCTGGAAAATAATACGTTATGGAAAAGGTAGATAATGCGGCTCAGTCAAGTACAAGACCTTAGTATATCAGGAGAAGGAATGTCAGATGGATTTGATGCCTTACAGGATAATAGTTTCCAGAAACCGGTTGGTACACTTGCAAGTCCCAATCTGTTCTGAAGTCCCGAATCTGCGAGAAAATATAACAAAGTATGTTACAAAAAAAACAAAAACAATACAGTTGTTACAAAATAAAAAACTACTGCACACATGAAGTTTGCATCTATACCCGTTTGATGAAGTCACGTCCATTAGAATCTGTGTAAAATGTTCCATTTGTCTTCATGGTGGTTGTCAGTTTAGTGATAACCTCCTTGCTAATACCATCATCAGCTGGTATAGGCCCAACCTAGAAAGCAGTGAATAATAAGACTGAAATTGTCTTCATCAGTTCTAAACGAAGACATGTGAAGATAAAGAGAGATCCACTCACAGTGAACTCAACTTCAGCATGGTTTTTTCCCTTGTACACTCTGGTAATCTGCAAATTAACAGACTCATCACAAGATGAATCAAGAGTTATAGTTTCTGTATTGTAAGTAAAATAGTCTAGAAAAATAAATATTTGCAAGAGAAAATGACCTGTGATATCCAAGAGTTAAAATCCTGGTGCACTTCATCAAACAAAGGCCCCCGAACAACAGTCAATTGAGCCTGAGTCAGGCAAGACAATTAGTTTTCTTTTGTATTTTCACATATGGTCAGGAAATAAGGTTCTAGATGCAGCGTATATGTATTACCTCTCCTTGGGATTTAATTGGAAGCACACCATCTGGTCGAAAAACGTAAGCTCCAGAAGCCTTATAAATATATGTTAAGAGAACGGTTTAAAACACGACAAGGAGATATAGATAAAGTTGTATACTTGTATCTCATAAAGAACTGAGTTACCTGTGGATCCTTGTCAGTTCCATTGCTTCCAATGTAATAAGCATATGATTGTTCTGCAGTAACCTTAAAATTTACCACAAATCAACATCAGATGATTTTAACATACTCGAATGGGAAAATAGGGAAGTTATGATTAAGAAAAAAGGCACACCTGATTTCTTGTACTTAAATAACGAGTCATTTTCAGTCCCTCTTCTGAATAGAATAACTTTAGATTTCCTTGGCCAACTTCTACATTTTGATTCATGCTTCCAGAAGTAACATCTGACGCAGATGGTCCACGCGCTAAAATCAAATTAGAAAACAGAGATGCAAGTAAATACAAAACGTCTGTTGATATCAGTGAGAACCAATTGTTATGGTGGCTAGTCGAGCCAGAACACAAGAACTTGTATTCAAGATCCTATAATTCACATTCTGAAACATACATGTTCGTCCAGTGTCTGAGATGACATACGAGCTGAACCCAAGAGGTGGTACTGAAGCTGTAAATGCAAGCACATGTTTTGCAGTATTCCTTGGTGATCTTCCTAGATACGCTTTGACATACTCATTTCTTATTCTCAATGTAATGTCTGAAAGAGGTAGAAGCTGAGACACGACTTCTTTCCCAGATGCATCTTTCACGATAACATTTTCAGATGACACCTAAAAGAAATTATCATGTACATTTCGTAAATGCTGGGAAGAATGGCAGATAGTATTGGATAATAAACAAGGGAAAAAATATATATACTTACAGGAACTCGGACAACTTCCTCTCGTTTCCATCCAAGAGAGTTGTAAACAACAACCACCTACAAGGAGAGAGTAGTGTGAAAAGAAGATAGAACAACTAACCAAGAGATCCAAAACTTCATACAATAAAAGTCAGCATGTCTGACAGATTTACCAGACTTTTCCCGCTGGGCAGACGAGCTTCAGATGCAGGACAGTAACTGATATTAAGCAGAGGACACTGCCAATATGATGCAAAACATAAGAATCTTAGAACACTATACGTCTTTGGAAATTGAGCCATTAAAGTGCTCATGAAAATGACAAAGAAGCTTACTAAAACTTTACAGCATCTTTTGTGGAAGCGAAACTAGTTACCACTCAAAGTTGATCTCAACGTACACGGCCATAGATTATTGGAATCCTAGAAATATCTTAAACAAGCACAATACCTGCTGAAATTTTGTGCCAGGATTCGTCCCTTCAGTACTTGATTTTGCTGCTGATAAAAAGGAAAGGGAAGAGGCAACCAACTTCTCCGCCTAGTAATGATCAAAGAGAAATTCTTAAACTGCTGCACCAACAAGAGAAATAAAAATTGCATGAACAACACATGAGATGTGTAACTAAAGAAACACCTGAAGGTAACCCATTGAGAGTCTAAGAGCATAATCTGCAGCCACGTGTTGTCTTTGTGTACCACTAACTGCATCATGGTGTTGAGCAATTGCCAAAGCATCGGCTAGCATATCAGTTGTTGGTCCTGAACTATTCCTACCTCTCAAGAATTCCAATTGTCGAGCTGCCTGTTTGAAAACATAAAAGACCATGTAAGAATGAAGCAAAATGACACTACAAATCTATGAATGTTAGAAAAATTATCAGGCCATACCAGATAGTAACCACTTAAATCCCTCACGTATTTCTTAAAGGCTGGCCTGCTCGTAAAGTACCCTGTCCAGTATGCATTAGGTTTGTCCGCATACCTGGCACAAGTGCATATATTATTTATTTAATCAACACGTATTTGCATTTGTAGAAAGTAAAACTCGAGCTATCAAACTCACGGGAAGAAATCATCAGTCTTTAGGGGCCAGGATTCGTTTGCTGCATATTTTGCATCGGTGTAAATAGATGGTGTTGAATAAAGAACATTGAGACGCCCATCCTGGATTGTGCAGACGACAAGGGAATAAAGATTGGTATCTTTTACATTGACAATAGTAAAATCCTATTGATATGAATTTGCTAGTATAAAAATTATAAGTTTTACCTTGTTAACATAATGTATAAACTTGTCCATCTGTCTGAACCATGAATATGCATACTGGTAACGGAAGTCAGTTCCCATTAACCACATGATATGGTTTGTCTTGGTTACATTGACCTTGAAAAGAGAAATCTAAGTTGAATTCTACAATATATCATAGTGAAGTTTCTTTTATTGTTGTTGATTTCAAGAAAAAAACAGTATGATCTTACCTGTGCAAGGGCTGCAGCTACAAAGTCGTTAACTCGCTCTTGAACATTGTAGTCAAAAAGGAGAGGATCATCCTATATTCAACATTCTTCATCAGTGCACGTTGAAGCTAAGTTCAAATACAGCACAGCATGTTCAACTGCTTTTACCTGGACTGGCGCTGATACATCATTTATTTCAAATGTGAAACCATCAGGAGGGTCGTAATGTCTTGGGAATACACCGGTGAATATCTACAAGTAACATCAAACAGCAATGAAACAAATCCAGCTAAACAATGGAAACAACAGAACAAGACTGAGCAGAGCAATTTGTTGGTTTTTAACCTGTGAAGAAGAGCCAAGGGACTTAGAACCTTGCCAAATAACCTCAAGTGTTTTCTCTCTTAATCTCTTTGCACGGTCTTGGTAGTCAATTCTAGCGAAAAACAGCGAGTCAAAGCCAAACTGTAGAAGAAACCAAAGGGGTTGTCCAATCAAAATTAGAGCTGATAAATAGGCTAAGCATTCACATACTGAAGCTAACGAAACCAAACAATGTAAAAATATTATACCTCAGCTCCAAGTAAGTAAGCTTGCACTGCAGAATGTCCAAAGGGATCAATCTGCCAACCAACTCTAGGAACCTGACCAAACTCAGATTTAATAAACTGATGGCCTAATGTAGTCTGATCAATCATGTCAATGTAATGTGGAGTCGCCTCATCATGCATACACATTCCACCATTTCTATATATAAATAAACACACACATCAACACAACAAAAACAACAGATACATACATGATGTATCAGTGATACATCCAAAAAAAAAAGAAAGTAAAATCAAAATCAAACTAACATGAACTCTAGTTGACCAGAGTCAACAAGCTTCTTGACTTTAACTTTTTTAGCTTTGCTTTGTTGCCTCCACCATCTTTCAAAAACGCCTACACAGCATTCAACCATAACTAATTACATCAAGCAAAGACAATAATCAAAAATAAAATAAGAATCTCCCGATTTGGTATATCTCTAACTGAATCTTACCATCTCAACATAAATAAACTTTCTATTTTCATCATCAAGCAACGAAGCGATTACAGAATCCAACACGTTCTGTACACAAGCTCCCTGATTCAAAAATCAAATTCAAATAACAAAATCAAATCCCTAAATAAAATCGCAGAATCCATGGAAAGAGACAGATAGAGAGAGAACTAAGTGAATAAAGTTACCCTAATGGAGTTATTAGAACCGACGTAGTACTGATCAACGGTCTTAAGCCAACCAACGTCGTCGTGTGAGTGAGGAACTAAGTGAACATTGATTTTTTCAGGTACGATTCTCGGTTTTGTGTTGTACTCTATATACTCGGAGCTAACGCCGCCGAGTACAACCGCCGCTAGAATCAGATAGAGAGAGAAACATTTGACCGCCATAGAAGAGAGAGCTCTCAGGAGAAGAGGGAGAAGGAGAAGATTACAGTGAGGATCGTGAAGAACAATGTGTAGAAGAGAGAGAGACGAGTGTTATACATATTGTAGAAGACGAAGAAGAATCAAAAAAAAAAAAAAGAGTAATCACTATCACTTAAATGTAATATATTTTTGGTCTTAACTTAACTGTGGTATTACTAATAATTTAATTTTTATTAGACTTCTTTATCTTATCCACTTCCTAACCAATAAGAGGCAATATAAATATTAACGTTTAATTCAATAATGTGTTAAATTAAAAATAGTGTAGAGTTGCTTGTAGGAGAAGTGATAAAATGGTCCATTGTTGTTGTTTTTATGACAAATTATACTGTAAGCCAAATCAAATCGAATGATTGCTCATTATTCTTTTTTGAAGTACATAGAGTAGATGTATAATTTTAAGTTTCTTTGATCGTATTTAAGGTCAGATATATTCATTAATTTCTCATGGATCGGGTAATAATGCGTGAGCCCAATCTATCTAGAGTAAAAGCCCATTCTTAATTTAAATACATTTGTAGGTCCAAATTACACCACATGTTATGTTATGCATGAACTGTTAATTTAAGACATAAGTAAAAAAATGTTTCAAGTTTAGTAGAAAAAAAAAAAAAAACGGATCACATTTCGAATGGTGCCTGGTTACAAACTTGACGTTGACACTCGAAATCCATACATGAAAGGGAAACACAGTATGACGATTGTACACGGTTTGCATTCACTAACAAGAAAAAGAAAAAGGTAAATGAGTTAGAAAATGCTTGAAGCCGGGTAGTTAGTGATATTCTGTGATAACCCGTTTATTTTTGTTTGGTTTAAGTCTTTAAGATGATAATAATGGTTTCGACGATCTATAAATCTATTTAATTTCGATTTTGTAGCTAAAACTAAATATTTTTTTATGACGACCAATATATATATATATATATATATATATATATATATATATATATATATATATATATATATATGTACTGTGTAGTTTAATAAAGAAAAGGAAAGCTTAATTTAGTATTCTCTATATATCTGATTTCAGAAATAATTAATTAAGCCTTAGTATTACAAAAAGAAAAATCCTAATTCTATTTTAAAATCGAAACTTTTATATAAATTCAAGCTATATAATTATTTTGTTTTCCTTTAACAACCACTAGAGCACCACAGCTCATAGTTTCCTTTCAAACCTTATACGTGGTAGATCTTGATTCTTCAACTCCTTTTAACTCCCAATTTTTCAAAACGAAGTATTCTATTACCAATTGCATGTGTTTCGACATCATTTGATTTTTATTCTTTCTAATATATTAAGATCTATGAACACACTATGATTTGCTTATGTGTATAGCCTTTTTATTTTATTTAAAATATGTATCAACATTTGTGAAACTTTCATTAAGTGTTTGAACACAATAGAAATCCTTATATACAAACTATTAAGCCAACACAACTATTTGTCTTAAAAAAAAAACTAGTAAAGCAATATAATCTTACCCATAATAAACCAATCTCGTAAAGCCAGAAATTTGTGTGCTTCCATCTCAAATTGAAGCACACAGATTTGTGTATTTTGTAATCACAATTATCTTCATTGGATAGTTTCAGGAAAATGATGGTTCATCATATTTCAACTCCCAAGGATACGACACATCTAAATACATGCTTTCAAAACAACATTGGTTATTTTTCAACAAAATAATTTGCTTAATGATTATGAAAAATTAGAACTTGTATTTTTAACTCACTAAAAACAGTTTCTATTTTGTCATTATCCGTATTAATTTTATTTTAATACCATCGTTTACAAAGTGATTTGTTAGAAATAAGCTTCTATGAGCATCTCATCTCCATCCACAAATATAAACTAGATATGTGTTATTAAAATCATATAAGAAAAACATGGAGAGAAAGGGATAGATGGTTGTCAACATAAATTGACAGTTATTTTACAAAAAAAAAAAAAAAAAACATAAATTGACAGTTTTCATTTCACTAATGATCCACTTATTAAAAAACAATTAAAATATATTTATATAATTAAAATATATTTTTTTTTTTTTTGAGAAACTCTTCATGGGTTTTGCCGATGAAAGTGCTCTAAGGTTGCCCATATGAGATTTGAAACAACTAATGAGATTAGATAATATTTTCTAAATCTTCATAATTTTTTACATTAAAATGTTTATGAAAAGGAAAAAAACAACATATGTACATAATATAGTTGTATACAGTATTAAGGTATTTATAAGAAGAAAATAAAGAAAAAAATAACATATGGATATAAGATAAGTGTAAAATAGAATACATAAAAATAATCAAGCATTATTAGTCTCACTAATTTTTTATAGTCTATTTTATGAATTTACTCACATCTATTTGTAATGATCTTAAATATCCAATTATAATTAGCTATCAAATTAATATTTTAAAGTATTATAAATTTTTCATATTAAAAAAAATACAAATAATTAAGGAAACAACAGAAATCCACATAGGATTTAAACATCAAATCACAACTAGCTATATCATTAAGTTAAAATTTTATTATTTTTAAATATTAAAATACATAAAAATGAAAATAATATATAATATAAACTTTTTCTATTGGAAAAAGATCATTAGTTTATTTATTGGGATACATAAAATAATTCATATTAATCTCACTAAGTTTATAAATATTTCATTTGATAAGTTTATACATCTACTAGTGAGTCATATTGTAGGGGATGATGGTGTTCAAATGGTTTTGATATTCGTAGGGGTGTCAATTGGGCTGTCCATGTCAAAATGGACACATACGTTTTATGGACATTTATGGTCAAAACCCAAATAGAACCATGTCCAAATATAAACCAAATAAGACCATGACCAATTGGATTGTCATGGGTCCAGAACTCAATTAAGCTAACAACTTATAAATTCATCATAACACTCAAAAATTCATACATAACACTCATAAATTCATATAAAACTCATAAATGCAAGTCTTATTCATGGAAGTTGCACATGGTCTTTACCCTAGTGTTGAATGATAAAAGTGATGAAAATGAACAAAAAAAAAATTCTCCAAATTTTGGAATCCCTAATTTTGAAGGATTATTGGACAGCCCATGTCCAGATGAGTTCATACCATTTTTTAGCGGACTAAATAGGTTTTGGGTCCATTTGACCGCTTCAAATTTGGTCATAACCAAAACCGGTCCAATTTAATTTGGAAATAGACAGCCCATGGTCCCTAAGCCCAATTGACATCTCTAGATATGCGGGATGGGCGGTGTTGGGAAAACCACTCTAGCTAGACAAATTTTTCATCATGAGACGGTGCGGCGTCATTTCAGTGGATTCGCTTTGGTATTTGTTTCACAGGAGTGTAGACAAAAGCATGTGTGGTGGGTGATGTTATAGAGCCTTAGGCCGAAAAATGAGGAACAGAGGATTTTGGAGATGACAGTGTCTGGACTCCAAGATGAGCTGTTTAAGCTACTTGAAACCGAGAAATGTTTGATTGTCCTTGATGACATGTGGAGCAGTGCAGCTTGGGAGCTTATAGTATGTAGAAAATGTTGGAAGAGATTTAGGTCGATGATTTATTGTAAGAGATTCAACAAATGCTCAAACATTGTGGAGGGTTACCATTAGCCTTGAAAACTCTTGGAGGGTTGTTAGCTACAAGACGTACTGCTTCCGGGTGGAGAAAGGTACACAACAATATTGGATCTCATACTGTAGGAGAGATTGGTGAAAATGGCGGCATTGGTAGTTTGGTATTCAATGTGTTATCTTTTGAGTTATGAAGATTTACCTTCTTATTTGAAGCACTGGTTTCTTTACCTTGCCCATTTCCCGGAAGATTATGAGATACAAACAGACACATTGTTCAATTACTGGGTCGCAGAAGGAATAGTGGCGGTGCATAATGAAGAGACTACTATTGTAGATGTAGCTGAGGATTATTTGGAGGAGTTGGTTAAAAGGAGTATGGTATTAGTGGGGAAGAGGAACACTGTGACATCAAGAATTGAATCTTGTCGTCTGCATGACACTGTTAGAGAAGTCTGTTTATTTAAAGCCAAAGAAGAGAATTTCATACAATTTTTCAATGCTCAGAGCCTTGTCACGAATGCTACTAACGCTCCATCACCTGCTGTATCCACCAACAGATCACGCAGACTCGCTGTACATTTGGTTGACGAAAATGAACCTAGTATATTTCAACAGAGATAGATTCAAAACCCCAAAGCAAGGACCCTTTTGTATATCACTAGATATTTCAGTCCTTGGATATTATCAACAGCAAGTTTTCGAGATTTAAGATCACTTCTAGTGCTGTTGGTTTATTTGGATTTAGAGATTTACGAGACAAGTGGTTCACATACCAAATGTCTTAAAGAAGATGAAGAACCTGAAATATCTTATGTTACCTGACGAACTAACCAATAAAACAAAGTTGGAACTAAGTGGTTTACGGAAGTTGGAGACCCTCAAGAACTTCTCACTACATCACAGTAGCGCTAAAGATCTCATTGATATGACCAAACTCAGAACGTTGTGGATCTGTTGTGCCTCCGTTAACCCTGAAGAGGAAGTTTTACCTTTGTCGCTCGGTGCATCACTGAAACAGTTGGAGGAGTTGATGTTATACAACAAAAGAAACGGCCAGGCCCAAGCCGTGAAGATTGATGCAGGAGCCTTTGTTTCAGGTTTTGTAAAACTCAACCAGTTAGGTTTAGATATAAAGATATATAAATTACGTAATGAACTTCAATTCCCTTCCTGGATTAGACCACAAGACAAGGTTAGAAGTTTAAAATTATACCTAATGTAATTTTGTAACCGAAAATGTCATCAATAGCAACCTACTCAACATCTTATTGACTAATGATCCAAAACCAATTAAGTATTTCGTCTAGACAAATCAAATACCTTTTCTTATCATATCCATCAATCTATACATACCATTCAGTTTTCTAGAATCAAGCAATGTGCTCTTCCTTCTCCCTGTACAATCTTGTTGCATAGATAGTTTTTTCTGAATTTGTTCTTCAATTTAGCTTTTCGGATAGTGTTGCTATGAGATCTTCCCGAGCTTTCTCTAAAGCACTTGGGAGATTTTCAGGCTTTCTGCCGCCTGCTTGAGCGAAATTAGGCTTTCCACCACCTCCTCCGCCACACATCTTAGCTATGGGGCCAATGAATCTTCCTGCTTGAACTCCTAAAGAGACTACTCCGGGACTAAATGCAGCAACTAAACTAACCTTGTCTTTTTCTGGAGATGATCCTAGTACCACAGCTACTGGATCTTCCAATGTGCTTACCAAATGCTCAGCTGCACTCTTTAATGAGTCAGCATCAGTGTCATCCATCGACTCAACGAGCACTCTGAAGAAATTAAAACATTCACAGGAAGAACTTTAGTTGATATTATAACGTTAGATCATGTGTCAAATTCTCTGAGCATAATTATCATACAAATCATTTATAGCAGGAAACAATAGATTTTGATACCTTATAGCCTGTGAAGTTCCTACTGTAAATGCTTTGTTCGATATAACAGATGATTTATAGACCGCTGCTTTTGAACGCAAGTCTGAGGCTTCTTTCTTAGCAGCACGCAGTTCCTCTACAAGATTCTCCACTCTGCTTGTAACATCCTCTGCTTTCACCTTCAAATTAGACCACAAGACAATTATATATGTCAAAAGTAACTACTACCCTTGAAAGCATCAAATATGATATTGGTTGACAAAAGAAGCAAATTTGAGAGGAAAACTCTCTAGAAGCGGCATACCTTGAGAGTCGAGCATAGACGTGTCATTTGAGAATCTCGTGAGTTTATGTATTCAATGAATGCTTCACCTGCAACCGCTTCAATACGTCTGATTCCAGATGCAACGCCCTGTTCTGAGATAATCTTGAAGGCTCGTATCTCTGCAGTATTGCCAACATGAGTGCCACCGCAAAGTTCCATAGAGACACCAGGGACTTCTACTACACGAACCTGCGATTAATGTAAGGGTCCTATTGGTCAAGCCAAATCAACTTATAACCAAACTGTAACACTTTATACACTAATGTGGTTCTCATAATTCAGGCTTTCACAACTCTCTTACCTCATTTTCATCATATTTTTCCCCAAACATTGCAATTGCTCCAGCTTGTTTTGCATCAGCAAGAGGAAGGACCTTTGTTTCAAGACGTGTAGCATCCCCAATCCACTTATTGATGAGGCATTCGATTTCCTCAAGCTCGTTAGCATGCAGGGAGCGATTAAAATTGAAATCGAATCTGAGGCGGTCAAAAGCTACTAATGAACCAGCCTGTGATGTTTCTTGTCCTATTACTTTCTTAAGTGCGGATTGCAGCAAATGGGTGGCCGTATGGTGAACCTGGAAAGTTAACAAAAAGGATCAAGAATTTGAAAAGGAAAGAGGTAGTTGGGGATATTGGAATGTAAAATGACTTTTAAATGTACCTTCGCTCGTTGCCTTAAGTCTGCATCTACTGCTGCTTCCACCTCCTTGCCAACTTCCAGAGCTCCACTTTTTACAATGCCCTTGTGAACAAAAATTTTAAGAGACTTCTGCACATCACTTACCTCAACAACAGCTTTCTCTTGGTTCCCATCACTGCTAACATAAAGAAAACCATGATCAGCAATTTGACCTCCTGATTCAGCATAGAATGGAGTTCTGTCCAGCAAAATCTCTACATCACTGCCTTCAGAGACCCTTATCACAGGCTTCCCATTCACCAAAAGACTTTTTACAACAGCACGAGCAGAGAGACTGTCATATCCAAGGAACTCAGTGTCTGCAATATTTTTCGTGATGTCAGCATCGTCTTCAACTGTCAGTTTTACAACATTGTGAGCAGCTTGAGATTGACGCCTTTGATTCTCCATTTCCACTTCAAAACCTTTCATATCTATACTGACTCCACGTTCTTCAGCAACTTCTGCTGTTATCTCCACAGGGAAGCCATATGTGTCATACAAAAGAAACGCATCTTTCCCATCTAGATAAGGCTTATTCTTAGTTCTATCAGCAACTGACAGCGCATCGTTAAGCTTTTGGTCAAGTAACTTTTCTCCTCTTTCCAGAGTTTTCTTAAAGTGAAGTTCCTCTTGTCTAATCTCCTCAATGATGCGTGGAGCCTTTAGTTTTACATCTGAGTCAATATATGTGCTCAATTCTATCACCTTTTCAGCAACTGTTGGCAAAAACGCTCCCTTTGGATTACCATTTCTATCCCCATTTATTCCGAGAGACTTCCCCTTCCGAACTGCCCTTCTTATTAGCCTCCTTACTACATAACCTCTGCCAATGTTTGAAGGCGAAACACCGTCTGATATGAGATAGACAACTGCACGCATGTGATCCGCAATCACTTTTAGACTTGTCTTTGCCTTTTCATTTGCAGAGTCGTATGAGATATTCGCCAACTCTGAGATCTTCGCAATGATCGGATATATTAAATCTGTCTCGTAGTTGTTTGGAACCTTCTGAAGGATTTGAGCCATACGTTCTAAACCAAGACCAGTGTCTATGTTCTTCTGTTTCAAGGGCTCAAGCAATCCATCTTCCGTCTTGTTATACTGCATGAAAACCAAATTGTAGAACTCAATGAATCTGGTATCATCCCCGAGATCAACATCTTCATCATAACCTCTCTCGGGATAGAAGTCATAGTATAACTCTGAGCATGGACCACAAGGACCAGTTGGTCCACTGGTCCAAAAGTTGTCAGCTTCACCCATTCTCTTTATCTGTTCAACAGGCACACCAACATCATTGTTCCAGATTTCAAAAGCTTCATCATCGTCTTCGTAAATGCTAACCCAAACTCTATTAGCAGGTAGCCCAAACTCTTTAGTTGATAGCTCCCATGCCCATCTTATCGCTTCTTTCTTGAAGTAATCACCAAAGCTAAAGTTCCCAAGCATCTCAAACAAAGTATGATGCCTGGCCGTTTTGCCAACATTCTCCAAATCGTTGGTACGTATGCACCTTTGCGCAGTGGTTGCACAAGGAACCTGTCTAGGTACCTGCATCATTTCAAAAAGTCCCACCAATGTTAAAGGAAAAGTCTCTAAATGCAGGAGAAAACAGTAGTGTTTGGCTTGAATTGAGTATTGATACCTTTCCAAGGAAGATCTTCTTAAACTGAAGCATTCCAGCAATTGTTAATAAGACAGTAGGGTCCTCTGGTACAAGAGACGCACTTGGAAGCACTTTATGCCCACGAGATGCAAAGAATTCAAGAAAACGCCTCCGTATTGAGTCTCCACTAACGTCATTGGACTGACAATCCTCCTTAGCGTCCTCAGACACCGGCTGTACTGATACTGAAATCAACATAGTGAAGACATATCAGTCACCAAAATTCAATAGAAGAGACAAAAACAGATTATGTGGAAACACAATAAGTGTAAAAACCTGATGAACCCTTAGCAATAATCTGAGGTGACTGAATTGATCTGGGAAGCAAGATAGAAGAAGGAGAAACACCTGTAGAGGTTCTGGTAACAAAACCTTCAAACCACATTATAAATAAATTAACGACTACATGAGACAGAGAAACAAAGCAACAAGAAGACAGAGTGAGCAAAGCTCAAGAGCTTTATTTAATCAATCAAATTAGCGTGTGCTCTCTCTCAAGTTTCAAACAAGTTTTACTAAGTTCTTCTGAATCATAGAGGACACTGAAAAGAAAGAAAACAAGCAAATCGTAAAACCAAATTATAAAGATTTATACTTTCTGAAAAACCCTTGGAGCTGCCCAGTTAAGTTCAAAATTATAATAATCATGTACAGACCAAGATAATGACAAATTTCATGGATACGAGCCCAGAATTCAATTTTCCCACTAATTTTCATCTAGGTTATGAGTTTCTAATTTCACTAAATAAATCCTCAAATCCCTTCAATTAATATTCAATGATGATTATATATAAAAAAAAAAAAAATTGATTGCGAAAAAGGGAGAGAAGAACAGAACCGTACGTTTAGAAACGAGAATACAAGAAGGATGCGAAAGCAAAATTGGTCTAAGAGGAACATCGAAAAGGTTTACTCTTGTCAAATTCATCGGAGAGAGTGTGTGTGTTTCAGACAGAACAAGAAGAAGAAGAAGAAGAAGACACAGTAAAGGTTTACTCTTGTTTATCCACTTCTTTGTGGTTTTAAAAAATTTGATTAATCAAATCAATTGTTTTGTTAAATCTTAAACTAACTCGTTAAGGTTTAAGAGGGGGGAATCGTAAAAATACATACCTTCGTCATTAGAGTAGGAGAGATTTTTATCTCCCACTGTAGCCAACAAAGACAGCGACACCTTCTTAGAGATTTTTTTTTGTTTTTTCTTCTTCTTTTCTTAGTAAGATTTGTGTCATTAGGGTTATATAACTCTATTTATAATAAGTAAATAATGATTATTTGACCTCACATTAATTTAATTAATTAATATGTACCATCCAATATACATACAAAGGTAGAAAAAGAGAAACATACGGCTTTTGATCTCAGATTTGGTTGCATTTTTTGAAAGACCAAGAACCGAATAGTAATCCTAGAGTTGGACACAATCATTAAAAAGCAAATCAAGATCATAATAAGTAGAGAAGCTGAGAGATAAGAAAATAGGAGCACATGACATACGGCATCAGCTCTAACAGTGTAACGAGATCCTCTGCGAGGATGCTCATGCATATTACTACTGGACATTCCCGTCATTAACAAGAAAGGCAAGGACCCATGTGAGAACATACTCGACTTTGAAGCTCCCAAACAATTTATTTGGTTCATGGAACTGCAAGGTTGTGATGCTATTTATTTGGTTCATTGAACTGCAAGGTTTTAGTAATATGGACTTGCCTATCATTCACGAAGATCATACTTACCGATTCTTAGTAAGCTTGGACCATTAATAGAGAACTCGAGCTCAACAACAAAATTCTTGACATGGATTGGAGGTACCAGTCCAAACCGACCAAATCCTTTGTTTCATGTTCTTTTCTACTACCCAAAATCGAACTCAGGAACAAAAACTCAATTTCATTCAAAAGAACAGACTTGCTCAACCAAATGAAATGAACTATATACTATATCAACGATACATCCTAATGACACCTGTATTCAAATTGATTCATTTATAGTACATGAAACTATGAAAATGAGTTAAAAAGTCATTAAATCTCATCTCTTAAAACAAATATAAACACATTCCCCCAAAAGGCAAAATTGGGAGGTGAAATGTTATCATGATGATCTCTCAAAAAGACCTTTGACATAAACCATGCCTTTCTCACTAAACTGAAGCTCCTTCCTCATTTCTTCAACTTGAACATCATCTCCTTGAACCACAATCTCATCCAATCTCCCTTTTGGTCCCACCATCATCTTCACCTTTATCTCCTCTTTCCTAGACGCCTTCTTCCAGTAATACACTCCTCTGCAACACAATCATCACCAAATCATTCACAAAAACACTTTCATATAGACACAAACAGAGGGAGAGACAGAGAGAGAGAGAGAGCCTTACGCGAGTGGACTGAGAAGGATGATGAAGAACCAATTGTTTCCAAAATCTGGAACTGTAATGGTTAGAACAAGACCAACACTTGCTAAGCTTATACATGTACAAAACGTAAGCAGAGCAGCTTGTCCTCTACTTGGAACCATCTTCCCTTCAAACCTTTTTTAATCCCATAACAATGTCAGTAACACAACTAAACACAAAAAACCCCAATCGAAATTTTCTAAAACTTTTGTAGCTTACGTGATCGTTTCTCCTCGATCAGTAATGTTAAAGTTCTTCCTTGAGAAGAAAGATAGAATCTCTCCAGCTACTTGCTTTGGTTCCTTCTTGACTTCATTAACAACAAACGTCTTTCTCACTATCTGCAAATCCCCGCATTGGATTCAAGCTTAATAAAAAACCAAAAAAACTTGTGGTGAAATTTTAGGGTTTTGTATGTAATTCGTAAAGTTCGAACCTTTGATTTAACAGAGCGCTTGATGAGAGACCAAAGACCTGGAACAGAGATAACAAACAAACCCAAAGACGTATAATAGCTAGCCAATGAGTAACCACCACCAGTCTCATCCATTAACAGTAACGAATTAGGGTTTTGCTCCCACCATTGATGAATCTGAATCGCTGAAGAATATACAGCAGAGAGAGGCTCCACGATCATGGCGGTGACAGCAGAGACTCTGTTTCGCTTCGTGGTCATCCATTCCCGTCTCTGCCTTGGAAGCCCTTTGATTGTTACCTCTCTTGAAGTAACCCATGGACAAGACAACGGCGGAGTAATCAGCTTCGTCGCCATTGTCGAGAGCAGGAAAAAAAAATAAAGCTTTATCCTTGGCTAACGAGAAAAGCTTAAACCTTTACGAGATGGGTCTATCCAAAAATCGTGTGGTTCTCATTTTTTCTAACTTAAAAGAAATTAAAAATTTAACGGATTTTAATATTAGCTCTGTTTCTATGTTGTAAGAATCAAAACTCTGGTTTCTTATTTGCTTTTCTGAGCTTTTCAATCAATCAGTACTGTGTGTTTTTTTTTCTTCTGTAAGGTCAAGATCTGGAAGAGTAGATTAGATTTAAAATGAGACCCACCACTTTCAATAACGATTTCACCATCTTACAGAAGAACAGTCTTTATCATTAGATCTTCTCTCCCGACATAAAAATCAGACCAAACATGGTTTTGATTTTGCAATCTCTTCAAAGACTGTTTATAGTTCTGTGTGCCCACAAAGGTTGTAGCAAAACTAGCTAGGGACAGTCATAAATAAATCAGAGAGCATTGAGTTTTGATTTTTTTTTTGACTGAGACCAAAATAAAATAAATAAGACTTGCTTGACAAATTAGTCCAGTCCAAAGAGTTTTTATCCAATTGGCATCTTTTGATCAAAAACTTTTGAGACCAACTTGGTTATTATATCTCCTTTGGCAATAAAGGCTATAAAGGCATAGGTAGGTTGAAGCTAAGGTCAAAATCTTTCCCAAAATTGCTACTCTATAGTAAAAAAGTAGCTCTGAGTCTTTCTGTACAAACACAATAATTTGAGTTCTTCAGACAGGGAGTTATCACCTTCTGTTAGTTCAACTGCTAGCCAATTGGAATCTTTTGATCAGAACTTATTCAACTAACTTGGCAATAAAGGCTTTGAAGCTAAGTTCAAAAATCTCCTCAAGATGGTTTACATTATATTTAGAGAGTAAAATGTAAGTTTCTACTTATACAAGAAAGAAAGAATCACACAACATTCCACTCTTTGCTTCCTTTATATCAATAAATAATGTTTTTACAAAAGTTATATTTTCTGCACTATATTGTCAAAAAATAATTGCTGAAAATAACCTCCAAAAAGGAAGTATAAAGGAGGAAAAAAAAAAACAAACGAATAATAATAATAAGCTCAGCTGTTCTTTATACACTTAACACAAAACAGCTGATCAGTCTTCTTCTTCTTCCTCCTCCTTGTAAGTTCTCTGATTGTTTTTTTTTTATCTCAGAGACCTTACATAATATATATGTATATATATGTAAAAAGATGGTTCCTTTTTTAATCACTTTGAAGCTTTAAAAAGCTGACTTCCAAGAGTAACAGTTGGAGTACCTTCACCCATTACTGTTGTTAAGCTCACTTCTTTGTCCAATATTCTCTCAAGCTCTGTCACAACATAACTCATTGTTGGTCTCTTCTCACTTGAAACATCAACACATATCAGTGTTAATGTAATAAGCTCCTCAACTCCTTCTGCTGTGTATGTACCTCCTAGTCTTTCATCAATCATCATTGGTATGTCCGCGTAATCCTTCAAGTTTTGCATCTGCAACTCCAGTGCATACAAGTGAGATTACATTGACAGCATTATGTGATCTGGATTCTGATCAAGTGAGTACATACCCATTCGACTAGCGTCTTTGTTGAGCTTGAAGGGGATGGTTCTGATGCTTCTCTTCCACTTACTAATTCCAAGAGGAATACACCAAAAGCATAGACATCACTTTTCTCTGAAAATCTTCTGAACTCTTGAACCCTGCACAATGGGAGGATCTGAGAAACTTGGATACAACAAAAAAAAGAGACATATGTGAGTGAGCCTAAAGGTAACATTTAAATTACTCTGGGGAGAGGAAAATCTGATCTGCAACAATGTGTGACGATGTACCAACATCCTCTCTTCCTAGGAAATTACGGACTCCTGCATCCGCAACCTTAGCAATGAAATTTTCATCCACAAGAACATTAGCGGTTTTGAAGTCCTTGTGTATCAATCGAGGACTCAGCGAGTGAAGATGCGCCAAGCCTAGAGATTAACAAAAGATCAGAACACAAGCTAGAGCTGACCTCAAATGAGCTTAATGGCTTTTGCATAGGATTTACCTTTAGCAGCTCCTATAGAGATTGCAAGCCTATGTCTGAATTCTAGCCTATTTCCAGGTACTTTACCACCAGCTCCTAATAAAAAAAGAAAAGATCCAAATGATGATCCAAACTCATAATCTTCAAACTGATTAAGTACCAAATGAGAAGAGCATTAATCTCTAAATAAGGACAGAGAGTTACCGTACAGGTGACTGGAAACACTTCCATTAGGAACATACTCGTAGACAAGAAACTGCGTGTTACTTTCTTGACAATAACCCAATAGAGTAACAAGATTACGGTGATGGATAGACGATAGATAACGAACCTGAAAGAAACATGTGAAAGCCTCTCAAGACACTTATTGTTCAAAGACCATAAGCAAAAACACTAAACAAGAACATTTATATAAACCTCGTTAACGAATTCTTGAGTGGGAAGACCAGGTCTTTTCTTAATAGCTACAAGAACACCATCTTGAAGCAAACCTTTGTAAACCTCACCGAATTTGCCAATACCTATAAGACTTTTATTAGTAAAACTCTTGGTGGCTTGAGCAAGTTCCTCCATTTCAAACCTTCTAGCTTCTCTCATTGACAACTCAATTGCAACATTTCTTCCTTCTACAAAAAAGCACACAAATAGCAAAAGTAATCATTTAGCTATATCATCCAAGAGAAAGTCAATAGAGAGAGAGGAATTGGGAATTGGGAAGTGTTGGATGGGATTTGTGAGATTATTATTAACCTTGAGTAGAAGGATCAGAAGAGCCAGTCTCAGAAGTTCTTGAAAGATTCTTAGGACGAAAGACACAAAACCAAAGGAGAAAAAGAAACAAAGCAATCAATGCAAGAGCTCCTACAGCACCACCAATGGCAGCTGCAAGAATTGCTGACATTTGGAAAAACAAAACAGCCTCTTCTCTTTCTCTGTCTCACCGATGCTCCAAGCTACTACTACCATGCGATAACCCTGGACAAAGAAAGAATAAAAACAAGAATGTCGGCGAAAAGAAAAGTAGAAGAAGAAGAAGAGACAATTTTAAAAGCAAACAGAGCTTCTTGTTATTTGAGAGGTAAACTAAAAGAAAAAAAGGGTGTCAACTTGTAAAAATTGAATTTATGATTCTTATGTAAAAAAAAATCAATCAATCAAACATGCAGTAAAAAAAAAGAAAAGGATTCATTAATTAAAATAAAAAAACCTTGACAGATCTCCAGAAAATCTCAACTTCATCGGCGATTTAATATCACAAATTCAACAATCGATGGACGTGGACGTGATTCACCACAATTTTTTTTTTTTCCCACATTCAATGACAGGAAGAAGAGAAAATAAAAATCCTTAAATCAGCAGATTCAAGAAATCAAAGTTGGCTTTTTTTCGAATTAGAAACACAAAGCTTGGTGTGAAAATAGAAGAAGAAGAAGAGGAGGAAAGAAACATCAAATCACAGCGCACCGCCGCAGTTTCTTCTAGAACTCGAAGGTAAAGAGTAAGAAGAAGAAGAAGAAGAAGAAGAAATGAAGTCTTGTGTCGGAACGCAGACAATGCCGACAGAAAGTGACATTGTTCAGACAACAACAACAACTCTCTCTTCTCTCTCTCTCTCTTAAGACTCACTCAAAATTTTTTTTAACTTATACTTAACTGAGAATCCAACAACAACAACAACAACAATATGAAGAAGAATCAAAACTAAGTAACTTTGGTGAGTTTTTGTTTTACTATTGTGCAACCACCAAACCCATTTGTTTAATTTCAGAGGGGAGAAAAAAATAAAGAAAAAAGAAGGAATAAAAAAGGAGAACCTTTGAAGACAAGAGTAGAAGCAAGTGGGGTACTTCGCCAGTTTGCAATTACAGCGAAAGCAAAAACCTTTCCTTTTTTTTTATTTTAAAGGAAGAAAGATTCAGAAGGAAGAAAGAAACTTAAAGACCCGCCGTGTAACGCAGTTTCCGCCGCCGCAATTTTTTTTTTTTTTTTTTTAAAAGAGACGAACACAAATACCATCTGTCTCTGCCTTCCTTCTCTTTTTATTTTACTCCGCAAATCTCTCTGTTTTTTTTTCTCTTTTTTTTCGCATGTTTTTAATTTCTTCTTTATATTGGTTATTTTAGTACTTTATTAAATGAGTGAGTACTTGAATACTATTAGTATTAGACTACCTAAAAAAAGTTGGAATTTTTTTATTTTTTTAGTAAATTATTAAATAAGCAACCAATGATAGAGTGGGATTTATAACTCTTGAATTTTATAATTCTTAAGATTTCAATTTTCTTTTAGTCAAAAAAAAGGATTATGTCATGTTATAGTTTTATATTTAGTTTAAGTTTTTTATTCTTTATCATTTCCACACAGAAAAGAAAAAAAGAAGATTATTTTGGTAATATGTGAATTAGTGTCACAATGTTATTCGGTTTAAACCATTTAAGACTAAGAGCGTAGATTCTTTATTTCTATGTTAAATTTTATTGAATAGAAAGAAAGAAAATATATAAAAACATTGAATTTGAATTTAAACGTTTTATCGATTGCATCACGATAATTTTTTAGTCAAATGTTTTTGGTGAAATATGGATGTCTACAACTAAATTTCTAAACCAATATTGTGAAATGGTTAAAAAATAGATGAGTCAATTTATTAATTATATATTTTTATTAAAACAAGGTTGAAATAATTCATGACTATGTTAATATCAAGGAACAAAAATGCTATCCTACATGTAACTAGTGTTATAACCAATTTGCTGCTACACATTGATAAACTATATGTGTTAGATGATATCAGTGGTTATAATAGTTACTTCGTTGTCACATGACTCACATATCTGACTGCTACTAATATAATACTTGAATGCAACAACAAGCAATAATCGCAAGTAAAGAAAAATGAACTGTTGTTTTAACTTGGGTACTACTAGAAAGCAGCTGATTAAATAATTAACCTTTTTTTTTATTAATGACAAATTAATATCCAGCGAACAAACATTCATAAAATATTCTTTAAATAAAATATTCAACAAACTTCAAAAAATAAATATAAATAAATTTAAAAATGTAGGAGTTGGACCACAACAGATTACTAAAAACATCGACAGAGTAAAAAAAAAAAAAAAAAGGTAGGAGGAGGGGAGAGGGGTCATAAGCCAGCTGTATCGACCATACATTTTTGCTGCTTCTTCTCTGACGCTCTTCCCTTTTCCAAACTCACATTTCCACGATCTGCGTTTCGCGTTTTTCTATGTTTTCTTTTCTTTTTGGTTTTTCAATCTGCCTTGTTTTTTATTAACGTTTCTCTTGACATCAAACTGTGTTTTTTTTTTGTTATTATTATAAAATACTATAAAAACGAATTGGAGAAAATTTTGAAATGTAGGAGGACCAATGATTGAAGCGGCGGTCGTGGTCATCATGAATAAATCATGCAAATCGGAAATGATTGAAAAGTGACTGAAAATAAAAAAAATCAAATCAAATCGCTAGTCTGCACCAACCCCCTAGCTCCATTTTAAAGGCCCATTTTAGGCCCATTAAATGAATTCTTCTGGGCCACTCGTCCTGCGTAAAACAGAATGATGCTTATGTCGGATTTGATTGTGCTTAATTTTAGAACCGAGATACAAAATTACCAACGAACCAAACCGGGACAACTTGGTTTGGTGTTCGGTCTGTTTCCATCAGGTTTTTGTGTCTTAAGAGATCCTTTTTTTCCATGCTTAACTTTTTATTTGCAATTGTGAGGTTAGAGGTGTTTTTATCTGGATTTCAATTCATTGTATCTTTATTTTTTTCGAATGTTTGATGTATTGAAGGCAGAGTAACCAAAGCAAAAACAAATCTAATATGGATTGCCTAGTTCGGTTTAGTTTAAGAAAATTATGTAGTATAGCCAAACATTTTACTTTGATTATATCGTTTACTAGATTATGACCTGCGGTACACCGCGATGCAAGTTTTTTTTTTTTTTTTTTTGTTAATGTACTATTTTAATACTAATTTTGCTAATGTAATTTTTTTTTTAATTTTAGTGATTTATTATATAATTCGTGACCGCACAACAATTTTTGTTTAATACAATCTTAATTAAATCAGTTTGATTCGAGATATTTTATATTGGTGTTGTTAAAATAGTAAAATAAGGATTTAACCCGTATTGAAGTATAATATTAATGATATTTGTTATCTTTTAGTATTATCAATTCAATCATGTAATGTCTTATAACCCGTCATGTAATATAACTTGTTTGTGTTATTTTGAAAATTTAATATGTTTAAATATTCATAATTTTAAACTTTTTATTAAGTTTAGATATGTCACTTATAAATTATAAACTTCTTAAAATATTATAATTTACTCTACACGGTTAATTTACTATATATGTATGTTGAACACACACTTTTTATATTAATTGAGTAATATATGTTCGTTTTAAAAAATTCAAATCACAATATATGCAGGAAAAATATACATTTTATTAACTTTATGCATTATATGACGATTCACTATATTTAAATTTTAAAATAAAATAAAAAGATGATAGGAGAATAATTTTTTTTGATATGGAATAATTCTTCTAAATATCTATATTAATTATAGAATATTATATATACGAATATTCAAAATATTTTAATTCTGTTTGGTTATAAGGATAGTAGAGAGAATTAACTAACCTTGTTTGGATATGAATATAAGCATTAAATGGTATTAAATGTAAAAAAAATCCAAAAAGTATTTTTGAGCAAAAACTGCTGCAAAAATACTAGTATAGATATTAGACCAATTCTTACCAAAAAAAACCTGAATAATTTGATGGGTAAGCCCACATTCAATTTATGTTCTCCTAACATTTTTCTTTTGTGGTTACCAAATACAAAGGATCCAACTTTTCATTGAATATAGTTTTCTAAATCATTGTATTTTATACTATACACAAGTCTTAATTATTTGGCAGAGAACCAAAATGTTCACACACATTTTCTCTTTCTTATTTTATCTATTAATTTGACATAGACTTTCTCTATTTAATTTATGAAAATCATATGTATATATATATATATATTATATAAATTTTAAAAGTTAGTAATTCATATAATCATGATATGTGTCAAATATATCGATTATATTTTGACATGTGTGAAAAGAAAATTTATTTAACAATTATAGAAAATTATAAAATCCTAAAAATAAAAAGATTAAAATTAATATTTTTGAAAAGTATATAAAACAAAAAGTAATCTATTATATCACTAATTCTAATAGGAAATTTATATATTAAATTACTAGTTTCAATAGAAAAATATGTGCAATTAATAAGGAAAATATTTGCAATTTAATTGCAATTATTATTTATTGTAATCATAGTAAAAATAAATTTATACAAAAAAGTGATTAAAGTATAAAAAGATTTAATGTGTTAAAATTAGTGATTAGTATAATATAAGAAAAATAGGATAATCAAAGTAAGAAATTAATGTAATTTTCTTAACTTTTTCAATCTGTGAATGATTTGATAGCTTATTCTATAATATGCTACTATATAAACATTGGTTTTCAAAGTTAGTAACTCATGTGATCACGACATGTGTCAATTTTAACAATTAAATTTTTTGTCATGTGTTATACAATAACTGTGTTTTAACATATTTGTAAATTATAAGAAATTAAAATTTTAAGCAATTTAATAAATATAAAAGATAGTTCATATATATAGATATATATATATATATAAAATAATACTAATTCTAATTTTAAATTAATAATTCTATAAGAAAAATAAATAAGAAAATTATAAAAATAATTACTATAATAGCATAATTAAATAAATTATGCTGTCAATTATTAATTCTAAAAGAAAAAAAGGATTGTAGATACTCACCTTTATATAAAAAAATAATTTTCTCATAATAATGTTTTTGAGTGTTTGATTAATTTATGATAGTGTTAGTATAATTTTTATTTAAAATTAGTAGGACAAGTAGTAAAACTATTACGTATGAGATTACAAAATATGAAACAAATATATTTAAGATCTTGTTACTTTTTCAATTATAAGATAAAATTAGTTTTCAATTTTTTTTTGAGAATTATGTTTTACTAAGTTTTAGGTTTTAAAAAATATTAAGTAAGGTATAAATTTGATGCAATGTACATTTTTTATATGAAAATTATAAATGTTACTCATTGGGATTGAGTGCATAGAATTAAAATCTAATTTTATTATCATGTAATACTAGGATCGGATCCGCGCTACAACGCGGGAGAATACTTATTGATATATATACGGTTTTAATAGATTGCAATATGCTATATTTTTATTTTTACAGTAAGTCATATAATTGAGTAATGAGGTTGGATAAAAGAATAGTAGGGAGAAAAAAATGAGCAAACGCTAACTTTTGTTCAAAAAAAGAGTAAATGGTAATATAATGAGTTTTTTTTGTTGTCAACTAAGGAGTTTTGATACCTAAAATTAAATATTTAAAAGTTTAGAGAAAATTCTAACAACACAAATGAATAGATAATTCAATTTGATCATTTTGGTAGTAGAAATAGGAATATATATAAAAATTATAAAAATATTATGTTTGTAAAAGTTACATACTCATAATGTATGATGTGACAAACCATAAGAACAATTTCTCATTTACACAAAATTTTTAATGTATCATTTACTAAAATTTAGAAAAACAATTTATCAAAGAGATGTTTGGTTTTATTTTTTATGTTGATGAGTTTTGTTTAGGATAGAACTTCAATGGTTTATTCTTTAGATTCTCTTGAGTTTTCTGCAAGTGTAAAAAATAAAAATAAAATCTTCTTAATTGGATATTAGTAGCATAAAAAAATTAAAAAATACAAAGATTAGTTCATATGGAGAAGATGGTGATTCCGGTAGATATCGTGGGGTCAGAACTTTGTGTTCACATATAAAATCATCGATTTGGTTAAAATATAAATTAGGAAAAAATATATATATATACACATATAAGTATGTATGTTCAGACAATTTAAATATATTTAATTAACATTAGTTGCAAAAAATAAAACAATATAGTTTTTATATTAAGTCAAATTAATTACAAAAATGTAAAATAGTTCATATACTAAGTCAAATTATGTATATAACTGAACATAAGGAGATAGAAATTTGATAATTTTCATAATGCTTCATATATCCAAAAACAATAAAAAAAAATATTAATCAAATTCATAATTTGGTTTGTAGTAGTACTCTGCATCATAATTAGAAAGATATTGAATGAAATTTTGTACATACCCTTATCACATAAGAACCTATGAGTTTGTTTGATAGATTCACAATGTTTTTGATGTTCCTGTAAAATAAAATAAAAATATTTCATATTGGATAAAAGAACATGAATTACCATTGAATTCATATATAAACAAAAAATCATAAATAAAAACTTCAGAAAAGCATAGAAAAGTTGGAATGAAACCATTGAATTCCAAATGTATTGCCTTATATAGTGAGGAATGGGTGTTCGATTTTTAGGGTTAGTCAGTTAATTTTTTCTAGAAAAATCTGTTTTGGTTTGTAGAGAGTTTTAATTGATTTCCTAATAATTATATAAATATATTTAGAATATTAATAGTAATTTCGGATTTTAAGGTAATTACTTAAACTAACTTATTGAATATGTAACTGATCTTGTATTAATATTCAATATAGTCATATAAGGAAATATTTTTTAGTGATTAACGATATTTCTGTTTTCGAAATCAATTATAATACTAACAGTTAGGTGAAAAGTTGCTATAGTATATTTGGCAAATATATGATATCTTTATAACTAATTTATATTTTAGGATTTTGTTTGTTTAGCATATAAATTAATGAGATTTCCGATGGATGACTAAAATTTTGGAACAATTTGGTAATCAGATATTATTCTATAATAATTTTCTAAAATTGAAGCGTCATTTGATTTACTAATAATATTTATTTTGTTAGTTTTCTGAATTATAATATTTTAAAACTTTTTAAAAGCTCATAACTTTTAAAAGTTTCAGTATTAATAATAATTTAAACTTTAAATTTTTTTGAAATATTCAAATAAAAAATCGTATTAAACACACTATATATAGAGTTTTCAAATTTGGAGGCCTGGTTTGAACATTTGTAAAAAAATTATAACTGATGTGGGATATTTTTTTTCTTCGCGATAGAGTAAGATTGAGATCTCTATTCTTTGCGAAATCAATATCTTAAGTTTACGGAATATTTTTGTAAGTTGGTATAACAAATAATGTTGATATGACTTTATGTTCTTGCTGATTGTTAGAATCATAGAAAATTGAAAGTTAAAAATGAAGGATTCTAAGAGATTGTTTAGAAAGTTTTTTAAAATTTTGATGATTTGTTTTTTCTAATCTTGTAAAATCTTTCTATTTGATGAAAGAGTTTTCATGACTTTTGTTATGAAGGAAATGATATAAAATCCTAAACCATTAACATAAAATTTGAATTCATTAACAATCCACAACCAATAACACCAAATTTTTAAAGAGTTTTTAAAAGTCTTGATTGAATAACAACATATTTTACCTAACTTTTAAAGTCATTAAAATTCTTTCTAAATCCTAAATCAATACCTCCCCCTTAGATTTTATTGTTAAGCTTTTAATAAATGCAAATTTTATACGATGAATCTAAAATAATTACTTAACTTTATATGTTTCCTAAATTTCATGACTGAACAATATTTTCGAAATTAGTATGCCATATGTAGAATATTTTGTTAAGATTTATGGAAGCAGTTAATGATAATTTTATTTAATGGAATAATCGGTAGGAATCGTTTGTGAGAAATTTATTGATGTTTTACATTTATGATTTTTATTTATTGAAGTTTCCTTTTTTTTTGATAACCCAATGACCCATTTAATTCGTCGCGGGTTTATTTTTATCCGTATCCGTTTCTTTAATTTCAGGTTATTTTCACTTAATTGACCCGATTGTCTATTTTGTACTTCTTTTTTACTTATATAATAGGGATGCAAAGAAATTGTATTGCAAGATTGAGTGTGTGAACTCTAAATCCGTTTTTTTTTTTTTTAAATATTTTGAATATAGCTTAAAATTTTACATATTTAACTTATATTCGCGTTAATGCACGGACCTAATCTAGTATATATATATATATATATATATATATATATCTCAATAAAAAAATTATTGTATTTAGAAGTGAACAAAATTTATCATTCATGTCTCCTACATCTTTTGATATGTATGATTAAATCTTTTGACTTTTCCTTATTTGATAATTGGATAATTATCAATAATATTACCACATTCTTTGTAATTTTTATTGTGTATTTTTTCTTACTCATAAGATAAAGTCACCCTTGAACAAAATCAGAGCATTTTTTTATCACAAGTCACCAACCATATATCCGACTTTCAAATTGTTTTCCGTTGGCATTGGTTCAATGTATCTACATTCACGAAATTTCATTATAAGTAATATCATGATTCAATCCTTCACGTCCGTTTTGGAAGGTTAAATATATCGATTTCCAATTTTTTCATAGATTAAAAAAACTCTAGCAACATATACTGTAATTTTTCTTTGGTGCTCTAAGTAGTAAGTAACACTTTATCTATTACACTAGGAGTTTAATATTTCTTTATTTTTTTCTACACAAATTTGATTAAAAATGCATAATTCAATTGTTCATGCATATTACTTATTATACTTCTCTTTCTCAAAGATGCTGGCATCTCCTTTGTATTTAGAGAAATTCCCATAAGTTGTAACCTTACGCAGAAAAAACAGCAGATCTATCTTCTTGAGAGATTGAGTGATGTTATCAAATATAGTCTACACCTGATTTATACTCTCTAAAGGACTGGTATCAATTTCCCAAAATATTATTACTCCGTAATCCATGTCTAAGGAATCCCGATAATCCATCATATAAGCGGCATCAGAGGTATCTATATCAACCTTAAAGAAACAAAAAAACGAAAAAGAAAAAGAAACATTAATATAGACTAGTTTTAGTGACAAATCAATCATATAAAATAAATATTCCTAAAAAAACACCAACTATTTAATATTTGCCAGAAAAAAACAGGAATTTTTTTTTGTTGTTAGAAAAATACAAAGACTATTTTTTAGTTGATAAAAAGTACACCAACTATTATCTTTTTCCAATTTTTTCTCCTCTCCGTTACGACCGTTAACGAAAATACATGAACTTTTTTTCTTTGCATGAAAAATACATAATTTTCCATTTCTTATTTTTCCATTAACAATATTAGAGATCATAAGTCATAATTTTCTATGCTCTCTTAAACTTCATACAAATATGAAGTTTACAATACTATTTAGGATAACTAAATTCAAGAACAAAAATACACAATTAGATTAATCAACAATTAAACTCTAAAATTTCATGATCTCCATCTTTGGATTGACAGACAGTCAATTATATATATCAGAACATGTCGTTGGTACTAGTTCCTTTGGCTCCAAGTAAGTTAATTTAACATCCATGATGTTCTTTCTATTCATTTGGCTCCATTCCCGGCACATTTATGTTTCCTTTTGGTAGGCTAAAATGTATGCCATCAAGAAGGTTCTTCAAGACAAGCGGTACAAGAACAGGGAACTACAAATAATGAAGATGCTAGACCATCCCAATGTCGTTGCTTTAAAGCCTAGCTTCTTCTCAAGAACTGACAATGAAGAGGTTTATTTGAATCTTGTACTTGAATTTGTGCCTCAGACTGTCAATCGTGTTGCAAGAAGTTACACTAGGACGAATCAGCTGATGCCACTAATATACGTTAAACCTATCAGGTAAATATTTTCTGGATTTGAAATATTCTATTATTTTTTTTTTTTTGTAGATTTTCCGTTTTTTTTTTTTTTTTTTTAATAGAAAAAGGTGAAAAAGAACGAGTGGTTTATATTAGTTAATAAAAGAATTGAATGCTCTCTTTCGTCAGCTGCTCTCTCTCTTAAATTTGTCACCGGAAAAAGCTCATTTTTCTCCTTCTTCCCATATGGCTAACAAACCAAAACCGTTCCTTCCTTTTTTCATTTCTCTTAGTTTTTTTTTTTGTTTTTGTTTCCGGTTGTGTTTTTCAGCTCCTTGGTTCTTCAGTTCTGGGTTAAGATAAAATCGTAAAAATTGAATCTTTATTGAACAAAGATGATTCGCCATGGAAGCAAAAGCTATGATGACACCAATAAATAGATAAAGACAGGATTTTTTTTCACAGCTTAGGGACCTCTGCATTTTCCCTGTAAGTGGTTCTTCTTCTTCTTCTTCGATCTTACAGAGAAATTTGTGTTTTTTTTTTTTTTTGTTAATTTGGTG
Organism: Camelina sativa; assembly: GCF_030686135.1. Lineage (NCBI taxonomy): Eukaryota > Viridiplantae > Streptophyta > Magnoliopsida > Brassicales > Brassicaceae > Camelina > Camelina sativa. The sequence goes on along the minus strand of NC_141885.1, from coordinate 3,543,249 downwards.
TTGACTCTTTCAGGTTTTATAAAGAAATGTCGAATCTTTCAGCAAGAACAGGACGAGACCATCAACGTTATGACAACAACTTCCGTCTTGTTTCTGGGTACTTAAATCCTTTTCTCTCACCTTTTCACTTTCATGCGGGGTTGACCTTAATTTATGCTTTGTGATGTGATGTGATGCGGTGTGTCTGGTTTGTTCAATTCAATTTCAATAATGGAAATCTAAAAAGACCATAATAATTCATGTGTTGAATGTGATGATGACAGATGCATTCCATATAGGCTGGTGAAAGATGAAGAGGAGGAGGACTCAACAAGTGTTGACTTTGGAAACAAGCTTGAAGTTCTCATGGTTTCATCTCCTAATCGTCACGATCTTGTTTTCCCAAAGGTTTTTTGATCCTTAATATCTTGATTTTGAAACGATATGCAAAAGTGTTATTGTTTGAATCTTATACTCGCGTTATTTGTTCAGGGAGGGTGGGAAGATGATGAGACTCTTCTTGAAGCTGCATCTCGTGAAGCCATGGAAGAAGCAGGAGTTAAAGGAATACTAAGAGTTAGTTTCCCTGTCTTGTCTCAACACACAGACTTTATCGATAGCTTCGAGAAAGCTTCTTGTATATAGATTTAGATTGAGTCTGTCTTTTGGTGTGTTATTTAGGAAGATCCATTAGGTGTTTGGGAATTTAGAAGCAAGAGTAGCAGCATGGAAGCTGATTGCTGCTTAGCTGGTGGATGCAAAGGTTATATGTTTGCGTTAGAAGTGAAGGAAGAACTCGCGACATGGCCAGAGCAAGAAAACCGCGAGAGGAGATGGGTACAATAGCGCAAAAATGTTGCTTCTGTTTGTGTCATATTACATTGTCATATACTGATAAGGGGGTTGTTTGTAAAAATGTACAGTTGAATGTTAAAGAAGCCTTGGAGCTGTGTCGGTATGAGTGGATGCAGAGCGCGCTTGAAGAGTTTCTAAGAGTAATGGCAGAAGAAGGAAGCACAAAGGAAGACTTTCTTGATATTTCCAGCATTTCGAATAGAGGAGGAGAGCGTCAAATTGATCCTCAGTACTGCTCAGTAGTTAATTAGTTTCGTTTCTTTAGGCTTATCAAACTTCTCAATTGTAATATATTATTGAAAGCTTCTTCTGTAAACAAAGTTAAGACATGATGAGAAGCAAATGGTTTAAGACCCTGTGACTTGAATGTGTTTCTCAAAAGTAAAAAGACAAACAGAGATTATATTAACTCATAGGATCCGTTGGTTTGATATCTCTGACTGAAACAACCAAACACATAAGGACAAAAGATTTTGAAACAGTAATCTCATAGGCCAATGCATGTGAGACTAGGAACCCTTGCTTGGACAGGATTGGTCCAGTTCCCAGTGATGCAACTAAATGGTTTGAATGTGACTAAAACAGGAATCACGAAGTATCATCGGAGTTTTTGCAATGACGATAATAGTAGTTCACCATCTCCAGATACTGAATCCCCCTCGATTTGGTTATCTTATTCTTTCTTTGCATTAACTCTACTCATTGCTTGTCGTGTCAAATGACCAATTCATCATGATGTTGATGCTAATCCTTCTTCTAGGTACAGATAACTAAATGTAGAATATAGACAATATTGTTTCTTTGGACTCTTTTCTAGTTCTCTTATCATAACTACAAGAACTTAGCCACATGATGATATACTAGATCCATACAAGAGAATAACCAAGAATAAACCTCTGGATCAAAGAATATCCAAGATCTTACAGAATCATCAAGCATCCCTTGAAAGCTTTAATGATCAACATATCAGGATTCATAAACTGCAAAAAAGGGGGAAGTATTACAGATAGAATGACCAAAAGATATTGTTTTTCGTACCAATAGAAAGCAAAAATCATCCATCAACCTGGAGGAGTCTCAGCGTCTGAGCCATTCCTTGAAACATGATTGCATTTTCTCGCGATTTTCAGCATTTGCATTGTTCACTGTCGGAATAATCTTATCTGGCCTTAAAAACTGCGTAACAGTGGAATCAGTTAATGCTAAAAGATGTGTAAAACTTATCGAGGACAGACAAGAAAATAACAACATTCTTGGTACACACCTGAACAAACTCACGAAGTTCTGTGAAGCTTGAATGCTCACTATATGGAACCCCTAGAAAGATACATAACTACAGAGTCAGACAAATTGGCCTCCCACGAGTCATGATGATACCTAGAGGAGCTATGTGCATTACTAAAATCAAACTCACCGTAAATGGTGATTTTTCCCCTTGAAGTTGGTTTTATTAGATCAAGATGTTCGCCTATTTTCTCGGAGTAAGTCCAACCTGAAAACACACATTACTATTTGAACCAATCGTTTAAACAAAAAAACCTTTAAAAAAAGGAAAGGCAAAAAATTCACCTGTGGGCCTAAATGCCAAAACTGCTCCATACTGTTCTCTATAGTTCTTCAAGTGTTCATCGAGCCTCTTCAGAAATTATTAGAATAGAGATAAGATCATGAGAGGTTGACATGGAAACTATATAGAATAATACTTGATATAAGCATATTGGTTTTAGAGAAATACTTCAACTTTCAATGATGACATAGGCAAAACATGAAGACATGTGGTTTTCCCATCTGTACAAAGATTCTTAGAAATATCATCCCAACCAAATGATTGCAGGATCCGTCTTCTTGAAGCATTTGCATATATCTTAACCTGAAATCCCCACAACGTTAGAACATGGAAGTCCATAAAAGATGACTTAAAAGAAAAGAGAATTTCTCCAGGAATTTATACCCCAAGAGCTTTGGAAATAGCAAGATAAACACATTCTTTTCCAATGCTATAAGAACCAACCACAATCAGAGTCTTCGGTTGCTTCCTGAGGAAATCCTTTGTGATTCTCACAACATAACTTAAGACATCTTCTTTAGAGGGGAACCTAAACATAAAAAGGATGGATCAAACATTTACGAGCATGCTCCCTCAAATCCATCATGAGTTCTTCTATTATTCAAAAATTCTTGCTCTCACTTGTATCTCGGATTGCAATACGTTGTATCCAAATACAGAACATGAACTCGTTGGTTATAGAGGAGAGGATGAGTTTGCATCTGTTTCGAAGCCCTGAAATCTCCGGTATGCAGATAACACGTTCCATCTATGAGACGAAAGTGAATAAGAGCAGCACCAGGGCAATGATTAGCTTCAATCAAAGTGACTTTGATTCCATTAATACTGTATTCAACGTCTAGCTCCAATGGATGAATAAACCTACACACAGAATTCACCACACTGAAAACTCAACACACAGTTTGTAGGAAGTCCTTATAGAGACATATATAGCATTAGCAAAGTGCTTACGAAGGATTGACAGAGAGACTAAGTCTAAGAAGACGACTAGTGAGAGAGGAGCAGTAAATAGGACCATGAGACCAAGCTTTAGAGAGACCAATGTAATGATCAGCATGAAAATGAGTAAGGAAATAAGCAGAGCATCCTTGAACACAACCATATCGAAACGCATCCACAGTGAACGGTGTTCCTACATAAATTTCACGAAATTGGCAAAGAGAGAAAACGACTAAGGGATATGAATGCGAAGAAGAAGAAGAAGAAGAAGAAGAAGAAGAAGAAGAAGAAGAGGAAGACCTGGCAGTTTCTTGTAAAAAGGACATGGTCTAGGCGAGTCATTGCTAAACAAAGAGTCTCTACGCCTCTTTCCAAGACTAGTATTCGTCTTTTTCGCTGAAGTAGAAGCAGGTGAAGTGAAAGGAGAAGGCTTTTGTAAACCCCAAATCTGAAACAAGTCAGTTTGTTTCATCTTCTTCGTTGTATCAGGAGAACTCTCTTGTAAACCCCAAATCTGAAACAAGTTCGATTGTTTCATCTTCTTCTTCTTCTCAGAAGAAACAACGACCTCTTCATCTTCTTCTTTCACCAAACAAGACCAATCAGAACCAGCCTTATAGAAATCAGACGCAAAACCCTCTTCGTCTTTAACATCGTCTTCGCAGAACACAAAACCCTCTTCTCCTTCTTCTTCATTTACACCGTCGTTGAAACGAGAACCAAACCAGTCGTCGTCCTCTTCATCAGAAGCCTCCATTTTTTTTTTCTCTCTCCTATGAAACTAAAAGGTACAAAAGAGTCAATTTTGACCCGCACCCGCCAAAGGTCGCTTCTTTTTGGCCATTGAGTGTGTCTCTCAACAAGAGGAGAGAGAGAGAGTAAAAATGGTAAAAAGCCCAAAACAAAACGTGAGGAGCAGCAAGAAGACAGATTTAAACACAAAAGGGCCCAACCACTAACGTCATTTTTGTATGATCAAAATCGCGTAGTCGTGGTCGTCGTCTTCTTCGTTGTTCAAACCCGTCACCGTCGTTTGGAAGCTTTATCGGCACAATTGGGTCTTCCTTACGAAAAAATCAAAACTTTTTTTTAGAATTTTCAATTTTTGGGGGAAAGATCCAATTTTTATTCTTCTTCCTTTTAGTCGACGCCATTTTGG